>NC_132882.1:33002814-33602814 GCF_030463535.1 Salminus brasiliensis
GTCTCAGAGAAAGAAGACAAAGCTAATAAAAAGAAGACGTAGCCACAGTTTAGTGCAGACAGCATTCTGACCACAAAGAAGTCCATTGAAATAGTGAAACGCTGTTCATGACAGGATTAATGTGCATTAAGGAAAATTCAACAATGATGAAGTGACAGAAATGGCAGAAAAGCTCAACATAGAATTAAAGACAACAGCTATATACAGCCCATGGAGCACTGGACTTTTGGAACGGCACAACCAAACACTTACTGAGATCATCGTGAAAGTAAACACAAGTAACAGCTGTGACTGGAATACTGCACTGGACTGGGCCCCTATGGCAAAGAACACCAGGCAAAAGGTCCATGGCTACAGTCCACATCGTTCGGACACCAAGGGGAAGTTCGTTCCACCACTTCAGTGGAAAACAAGGCACTTACATACTGAAATACATGCAATTAAATGTAGATAAACATTAATGAACAGAAGAAACACAGGCAGACATCACTGTATGGTGCTCCTGTTTCAGTTTGAACAAAGCAATAGTGGTGTAGTATTTGTAAAACAGGCGGTGCAGTAGAGCTGTGAAGCTGTGGAGGGGAAGGTGGTTGCTAAGGGTTACAGTTGGTTAAGGGGAGTAGATTATAATTACTAACATCAGCAAGAATAACAGTTTATGACTGCAGGAGAGTTTGTTTACAGCACTGAAAATGAATCCAGGACAGTTTTAGTTATTATATATTAGAAAGGAGAAATATGATGATTCAGCTTTAATAAAGTTTTTTTTTATTCTGCATGACACCATTCAAGTCGAAGAAATTCTAATTTTGCGTGTTCCTACTAGCCTTGGGACGATAAACAATATCAAATATCGCAATCATTTAAACAAGTGAAGATGTTAAGTGCAATATCGTCCCATGTGCCTTTTCTTTTTTGGCTTTATTTAACCGTTGACTTGTGCAAGCATTCTATACTATGGTAAACTAAACATTTAGGCCTAAGTAATAAATAAGCATCCAAGTATAGATAAGATAAGATAGTCCTTTATTAGTCCCGCAGTGGGGAAATTCACAATATATTTGATGATGCATCAAATATAAAGTCACCAACTACAGCTACAAATTAACTTTTTAAAAAAGGACTTAAAAAGATTAGAATGTAGAGATGCCGTCAAAGACTGCTGGGTACATGCAAATGAACAACTACACCTCATGTGGCCTTGTCCTGGGTAGACAGTGAAAATGGATGAGCTTGTACAGAAGGGTGTCTCTGCACCAGTTTGGCAATATTTTGGTTTAGATGTTAACAGTGTTACATGCCGTCTATGTAGAAAACGCATCACCACAAAGGGTGGAAATACTACTAATTTACAAGCACATCTCAGGATACATCCAGCTCAGTATGTTAAACTGGGTCCCACCCATAGAAAAGGCAGTTCGTCAAATTAATCAGCAATCACAAATGTTTTTGCAAAATATACAAACGTACAGCGCAATACACACTAAATAAATAAATAATAATATATCGTGAAAGGACTGCCTCCATTCAACACAGTCTAAAAAAGTGATCATTTAGAGAAATACTACAAACTTTGAACTGGCAATACGAGCTACTGTGCTGGAGATGTAGAATAATGTTCAAGCTAAAGCTGAGTGTTTGATCAAGAGAGCAGAGTTTTACTCACTGACAACTGACATGTGGTCAAGTGCTAATATGACTCTGTACAGGTCACCGACGGTACACTTTATTTTGCTGCAGTGGAAACTCGAAAGCAAATGTTTGAAAGCCGTTTTTTCCAGAGAGCCACACTGCAGCCAGTATAGCTGAGGCTCTTTACTCTGTTCTCCAGGACTGGAATCTGAACGAGGAAAAATTTACATTACAACAGACAACGCTGTAAATATAAAGTCAGTCCTGAGAGACGAACTTGGATGGAAATGGTTAAATTGCATCAGACATAACCTGCATCTGGGTGTAAAGAATTCAATTCAAGCGGCAAATTCAGGGCATGGAACGAGCCCTGGGTGTATGCCACTCGATCGTTGGTACTTATTCCCCCCATAGCTGGCAGGAGAGGCGGGCGTTGCTGGAAGCTCAACAAGAACTCCAACTCCTGTAAAATTAATAAATTATTATTAAATCATCTTTAACAACTTTCTAGAATTAAAGCCTTAGTAATTTAATTCTCCTTTGCTGTTGCCACAGATGCA
This sequence comes from Salminus brasiliensis, assembly GCF_030463535.1. Taxonomy (NCBI): domain Eukaryota; kingdom Metazoa; phylum Chordata; class Actinopteri; order Characiformes; family Bryconidae; genus Salminus; species Salminus brasiliensis. Next base: position 33,005,007 of record NC_132882.1, read on the forward strand.
GCAGATCACGTTAAGGGCTGCAATAAAATGATCACGTGACCAAACAAAGGTTCACATGGGGAACCTCTTAACTTTACATACTGACCTAGCTGGTCCTATAGATCCAGTGTGCAAAAGAGGGTTGTAGATACACTCTGGCGTTTACTGAGGGTTACTCGGGTGTAGTCTGTGTACGTCTTAAAAAACTAAGGATGAAACCATAAAAAGCTACTGAGAGATAGTACACACTACCCAAAGAGAGAGAGGAAAGCACCACAGTACTCAGCTGATTCAGATACTGGAGATCAGACACTGACCAACACTGACTACTGCTACAGGGTCTGTAATGAACCACAGAGCTTTAAAGAGATTCAACAAAATCAACATTCTGGGTTGAGGCTATGAAAGAGGAGAAGACTTCTCTCATTGAAAATGACACATTTACTCTGACCCCTCTCCCAGAAGCTGAACTGTAGATGGACCAGAAACGTTATCTAGATGAAAATGGCTTTACATACTGAAATCAGGAGGATAATCCTGATAATCTGGGTTGATGATCACTTACCAGTTTTCCTACCCTTTGGATGGCGGCAGCAGCAACACAATCCCAGAACATCATTAAGAGTAGTAGTATTGAATGATGGTGTTGTAACAAAAGAATTTGTATAAATTCTGAGAAGATTTTTAAAGCAGATTTTCTGACGCTCCAATTACAAACCATGCAGATTTGTGACAGTTTTGATACTGCAGGGTATTTCTGAGATACAACGAGGGACACTGATATTACTTCTTAAAACAGAGAAATGACAGAATAAATGATTATAAAATCCAGTAAATCATGCAAATCATTTACCTGCCCACTTAATCCAGATTTAACGACTAAGAGTGTGTCCGATTCCCATATATTAACAGGGAGGTTGTTCCAAAGTTGGGGTTTAGAAAAGAACACTCCTCCTCTTGCAATGTTTTTTCTAATATGTGGGACTGATAATAGGCCAGCATCTTGCGAGCGGAGTGTACGTGGAGGGCTGTAAGGTGTAAGAAGTTCCTCCAGATAATGTGCGGTCAGACCATTGAGAGATTAGGTATAACTAAATGACCATCTAGTTTTACCCCTGTATTATCATCATTTACCATTTTTATCTATATAAGGACCAAGTAGAATGACCTTCGTTTTATCCATCAAGTTTGAGTGTTCAGTTTTTAATTTCTTTAATACAGTCTGTTATTTTGCTGAGACACAGGTCCTCGTGAGGTTTAGCTGATATGTAAATTTGGTAATCATCGGCATAACAGTGAAAGTTAATGCAGTGTTTACGGATTATTTTACCCAGCGGTAAAATATAAAGAGTAAAGGGCCCAGTATTGATCCTTGTGGAACACCATATTTTACTCTAGTGTGATAGGAGCATTCGTTATTTACATAAACATACTGATGGCGATCATTCAGATATGATCTTAACCAGGTGAGGGCAGATCCTTTGAGATTTTCTAACCTATTGAGAAGAATTTCATGATCTATGGTGTCAAAGGCAGCATTAAGCGCTGCCCCTATCAAGTGCAGAAAGTAAATAATCAGTTATTCTAAGTAAAGCTGTTTCAGTGCTATGGTTTTATCTAAATCTAGACTGAAAAACTGAATGCTGTTATGCAGATAGGTGCACAGCTGCTTAAACAACAGTTTTTCTAAAATCTTGGCGAAGGGTAGATTACAAATTGGCTTTTAAATAATGGGCTTTATAACTGCCAATTTAAGAAATGTAGATATGAAGCCCATGCCAAGAGAGGCATTAACTGTCAAATAATGGTTTACCAACCTTTGGCAATGTCTGTTTAAACAACGGTGTTCGTACCGGATCTAATATACATGATGCAGATTTAGAGGAGTTCATTATATTGAGCAAGTCCTCTTCTGTAACTGGGCTAAAGTACTGTAGGTATGTTGTGGAGCTGGTGCAGCATTCTTCATTGTCTACCGCTGTGGTTTGGGACCAACATTGGATTTTTAGTCCGATATTCTCTATTTTATCATCAAAGAATTTCATGAAGTCGTTGCTACTAATTTCAGCAAGGATAACTGAGCTAGTTTGTTTTCTACTGTTGGTAAGTTAAGTCACAGTATAGAAAAGGAATTGTGGGTTGTCTGTTTCTCTCAATAAGGTTTATCTAATGTTTTTCTAATTTCAATAATTAGGGTGCCTGGGTTAACTCACTCAGTCACCCAAGACGTTTATGATCTTTGAAGTCTTCTGCTACAGTGTGTTACAGAACACCAAACCCAGACTGAACCCAGATCCAGTCAATAGTAGATGATTATTTAGATGGGGAGAGATGCGCAAAATATCTTGATAAACTTGGGTAACTGAAGCATGTAAACTTACATCAGGTAAAAGGTTCTAAGCTCTGTTAGAACCACCAACTAAACCTGCTGAGCTGAGTGGGAGGAAGGAAGACTACCACTGGCCGAAGTTTGAAAGCTGTCAGTCACCGCCCATCCAGATCTACGTTGATCATCAGTGTGAGTTGAGGAACAGTCTATAAAACTAGTACATTCTTAAATGAATATTCTCAAGTAGTGCAGTTTCAGCAAAAGTTAACTTTTTCCTAACAAAATGAAAAATCACACCGTAAATGGCTCTCCACACACCCAGACATGTCAAAATACAAGGAGTTGACGACCCTGCGCTGAGGAGGGGTTCAGAAGCACGAGGAAAACTCATAGCCATCCTAGACTTAATATATTAAAGGTTATCTTAAAACACATGTGACCTATAAATAGATATGAAAAGACTAAATGATTACGCTCTGACTGGCCTTTTAGATGCACAAATGACATGTAGCTTACACACCTCAATGACAAGAAATCTTGTGGACTATATACAGTGAGTCCAAGAAGTATTTGATCCCTTGCTGATTTTCTTTGTTTGCCCACTAATAAAGACACTATCCTTCTGCACTTTTAATGGTAGATATATTCTAACATGGAGAGACAGAATATCAAGACAAAAATCCAGAATATAATTTTAAAGAATATATTTTAATTAATTTGTATTTCAATGAGGAAAATAAGTATTTGATCCCTCTTGCCAAACACACTCAATACTTAGTGGCAAAGCCTTTGTTTGCAAGCACAGCGGTGAGATGTTTGTTGTAGTTAACCACAAGTTTAGCACACACACCAGGGGGAATTTTGGCCCACTCTTCTTTGCAGATCCTCTCTAAATCATGAAGGTTGGTGGGCTGTCGCTTGGCAACTCTGACCTTCAGTTCCCTCCATAGATTTTCGATCGGATTGAGGTCTGGCGACTGGCTGGGCCACTCCATGACCTTAATGTGATTTTTCTTGAGCCAATCCTTTGTTGCCTTTGCTGTATGTTTAGGGTCGTTATCATGTTGGAAGACCCAACCACGGCCCATTTTCAGATCCCTGGCAGAGGGGAGGAGGTTGTCCCTCAGGATTGTGCGGTACATGGCTCCATCCATCTTCCCAGTGATGCGGTGAAGTAGCCCTGTACCCTTGGCAGAGAAACACCCCCAAAACATTATGCTTCCACCTCCATGCTTGACGGTGGGCACAGTGTTCTTGGGGTCATAGGCAGCATTTTTCTTCCTCCACACATGGCGGGTGGAGTTGAGGCCAAAAAGTTCAATTTTGGTCTCGTCTGACCACAAAACCTTCTCCCAATAACTTGGTTCATCTTTCAAATGATCATTGGCATACTTGAGGCGCGCCTCCACATGTGCTCTCTTCAGCAGGGGTACCTTTCGGGCACTGCAGGATGTGAATCCATTGTTGCGCAAAGTGTTGCCAATTGTTTCCTTGCAAACTGTGGTCCCAGCTGCCTTCAGGTCATTTGCTAACTCCTGCCGAGTGGTTGCAGGACGATTTCTGACTGTTCTCAGCATCATTGCCACCCCACGAGGCGAAATCTTCTTTGGAGCACCGGGCCGAGGTCTGTTGATTGTCATGTTATACTCTTTAAACTTTCTGATAATTGCACCAATAGTTGTTACTTTCACATCCAACACCTTACTAATCTTTTTGTAGCCCATTCCAGCTTTGTGAAGGTCAACAATTCTGACTCTGAGGTCCTGTGACAGCTCTTTGGTTTTACCCATGTTGGAGACTTGAAATCTGTGTGATCTGTCTGATTCTGTGGACAGGTGTTTTTCACACAAGTGATTAGTGAGAACAGGTGGCTTCAGGTCAGGTAACAAGTTGATTGGGAGTGTCTAACTGGTCTGTAAAAGCCAGAACTGCTAATGAATACTAAGGGATCAAATACTTATTTCACTCCATGAAATACAAATCAATTAATATATATTCCTTAGATTTATTTTCTGGATTTTCTTTTTAATATTCTGTCTCTCCATGTAAGAATACATCTACCATTAAAAGTATAGAATGATCATGTCTTTATTAGTGGGCCAACGAAGAAAATCAGCAAGGGATCAAATACTTCTTGGACTCACTGTATGTTGACAGACAGCGATTTGAGAACCAGCTACGTGTGTTTTAAAGCTTCACACTGGACGATTAAGAAACGGTTAGCAATGTGACTGTGTGAAATACTCCTACTTTAGATACACACGGGCAAGTTTTGTTTGTAGCTGCAGCTTTGGATAAATCCATGCTCTTAGTAGGTGCGGCCATCTTTGCGACGCGTTAATGCACGTAATGCAAATTGACGTAATTTCATATTCGATTATGCCCATTATGTAAACGCGCCGCCCCAGCCCTACTCATAAGCATCAGCCAGTGAGGACATCATAAAGGAGGAAGCACTGTTCATGGGTGCATTCTGAATCACCACATTAGGAGCCGTCAAAACTGTAAGCCAGGCTTGCTTGGATCACGACCAAGAGCTGGGCTGATTTCAAATTTGCAAAAGCAGTGGTTGTGTCTTCTGTGTGCAAAAGAGGGGCATGTTGCGGATGACTTTCCGGATCCGAATGACTTTCTCACTACTAATAAGATTTTTAAAACAAATTTTCTGATGTTACAATTACAAACCATGCAGGAAACAGACACAGTCTCAATACTGCAGGGTTTGAGATACTTTGAGTGAAACTGATATTTTACTTTTTAATACAGGCAGAGAAATGACCAAATAAATGGTTATAAAAATCACATAAATCACTTACTGGCCATTCAGCTGGCCCGTCACCTTCTTGATGTTCCCGGAGAGAATGGGAGTGGAGACAACTACCCTGTGTTCATCTTCCGTCAGTGGAGTTTGGACTGCCTCTACAACAGCAGCTGGATCTGCCGGTCAAGCTTGACGACCTCCCTGCAGAGCGTCTGGAGAGGTCGCTCGACGCTCTGTGTCGAATCACGTCTCGAGCTTCTAAAGCAGAACTGCATTGAAACAAAAAGAAAATATAAATATAGGAAATGTGGAGGATAGAATTTCTGCGTTTAAATGTCAATGCTTTTAGTCATTCAACATGATCACAGGTAGATCACTGAACTTTCATTCTAAATCCAGTGGAACTGCAATATTAATCAATAAAAACATCCCTTTTGTTATGACAGACAGATGCAGACCCATATGGGCTTATATTCTCTCTTCTCTCCTGTACATAAGACACTCTCCTGAACTGATTCTTTTAGACAAAAAGCTTTTTCCTTTAGTGAGTACTTGTGAGAATCAGACAATATTAATATCTGATCATCAGACTGCTGCAAAACAATTCCATCATTTGATGATGAAGATATGTCAGCTGTCAAGTCTGAAATATCCACATCGTACACATCCTCATTTTTCTTACACTTCTGTTGTGCTCTTGTGGAAACCACCTGAAGCACTACTGCATTTCCTGACATAGCTGTTTCTAGCCACCTGATCTGAGAATGAATTCCCAGCAGGTATTGCACCCCAATAGTGGTACATTAGGTACAATTAGGTACAATCGACCAGCAGGATATACTGCTGCTAAACAACTCTCTCTGTCCTTCATCCAAGACTGCTGATCGTCATAGAACACATAAAATACTGATATTGTTTCAGCTGGTATCTTTTATACCACGATATGTTCATCAGGTTATATGATGGATATGGGTACCGACCCCTCCATAAGCACTGAAACAGCTATATTAATTTCACGTGTATAGTCAGAACTCTCCCTTGTCTTAAAACCTTCAAAATCTAATTTCAACAGCCCTGAAAAATACATTATTTCCAAAAGCAACCCGAAGGTCTAGGAGTATGACGCCCGGTCTCCTCCTGTTTATTCTAAATTCGCAAGGCAAGTGGTTTAATTCATTTACAGTCACCTCGGGTACAGAGTCTCAGAGTCAGTAGAGCGCCTGAATTGACTCAGAATCACTCATTGGGATGTCGGCGGCCGCCTCTGTCTGTTTCTGATCCTGTCTCTGAAAACTCTGGACCCAGAGGAATATTGGGATCTCTGTGGAACCTGCAAAACTGTGGTAGTGGGATTTGCTTCTCCACGCTTAAGGAATCATCTCGATCAGTCAGTCTTAGGAATGTAGAGAAACACTTTAAACCCTGCAGTAAACATAATGCCGGTGGCAAGACTTCAGAACTGAGTCTCACCAAAAAAAAAAAAAAAAAAAAAACTTGTATTAAAGCAGCAGTAGGTGGAGGATCCATCTGTCCATCAATATATGTACTGAATGGTGGTAAAATATTGTAGATAACACTCCTCATCTACATGTTTAACACATTATAATTCAATTTAAAACAGTGCATTCCTTACACTGGACTAAGGCAAGGCTGGCAGAATTTGTTTAAAACATGAATCTAATGTGTGATAGATGTCAAACAGAATCAACACAGACACACATTTTGGTTTTGTCCAAAAATGACTGACTTTTGGAATTATGTTTTCAACTTCTTTTTAGGAGTCTTCTAAAACCTGTTCAAAAGGTGCTGGCTAAGACTGCTTAGATTACTTAAAGGGAAACAGAAACCCTCCTACCTAAAATTGGGTGCAGTGGTAAAATTAATACTACTTGGCAACCTGTCTTGACAATATGGAGTCAGGTGAAGCTCATCTCTGTGGTAGAGGACCAGACGCAGCCGAAAGCTCTCCCAGTTTTCTACATAGTCAGCGCAGACGGACTTGTCCCGCAGCCAGCAGTGGAGCGATAATAGCTGGGTAAACGGCTCCCTCACTCGACAGTAAGTGGGCAGGGGGCCGAAGACGATAATGCTGGTGTCTGCTTTTTACACCCAAACAGTGTCCAGAAGCGTATGGCAGTGCTTCTTAAGGGCCATGCTGCATCAGGCAGAGAATAGTGGAGAATGATGGTGCCAAAGCCACCTGGCGATGTCCAGGACACAGGCACCTGGAAAACAGGAGACTGTGGCATTACTCTTTAGGGTCGATACTTTTCAGGGTTTTACAGAAGAATCTCCAACAGTGAGAACACCGCCCTGAGGAGTCGTCCTCGGTGCCAGAGCAGGTGAAGAGCTGAGGTCCTCAAACCAGTTAGCAGAGGTGAAAATGGCTGTGGTGGTGGAGGAGCCCTCTGCTTTTCCCAGGCCACTCTGACACTTCCAGGCCCTCTCAGGTGTGGGAGAGGAGACCATGACCCTCTGTGTCCGCCGAGCCGATACTGCTCGCGTTGGAGGAGTCACAGGCAGCCTCCAGCCTCGTCTTCCGTCGGTGGAGTTTGGACTGCCTCTACAAGGTCAAGCTTGTCGACCTCCCTGCAGAGCATCTGGAGATCTTGCTCCTCCGCTGTCGCCATGATCCTGAGTAAACACAGAGAGAGAAATGCAATCGACGGTCAGTGAGAGAGTATTGTACAGTAACACAGGGAGCAGAGAGCACAAGGATCACAACAACTGGCTCAGATAAAGAAGACAAAACTTATATTAAAGACTATAAAGTAGGGACTCAACTGTTCGTGTCAATCAGAGTTTTAAAAGCAGAATCGCATTGAAATAAAAAAAAATATATATAGAAAAAGTGTAGGATAGGATTACTGCGTTCATATGTCAATGCTTTTAGCTATTCAACATTGCAACAGGTAGACATAGGACACTGAGCATGGTAAGGCCTATCAGCTGTTTTGCTTGCACCACTTTAACCAGAGATGCACCCTTTATTGACCCAATATCATTCATTCTGAGACCAGAAATGTTTTGGAAATTCGTCAACAAAAGTCATTAGTCATTAGTCTCAGTCTCGTTATTCTCACTTGGCAGCTCAGATCTTGACCGTGTAACAGAAGAATCATCAATTATTTGTATCCTCAATATATTTATACTGGTTATACTGATTTCCCACAATTAAAACAAGCACATTCTCTCCTACCTTCAATCTCGCCTGCTCCAGAGTCTCCTGCCTCAGTCCGGCAGTACATTAACTGAGCTTGTAACAATGTCTCCTGTATTAATTTCATGTTTATAAGTCTGAACTCATCATCATCATCATCATTTCCAAAACCTTGCTTCAAAATCTTTGAATTTCCTGAAAAATAAATTTGGATCCCTTTACAAATTTCTCTAGGTTAAGAATTAAATATCCTAAAATCATCTGAACATTTAGATTCTCAGGGTTGTTTAAACCAGAGATTTTTTAGGGATCGAAACGTATCGCAATCCAAAGTATCAAACTGTGAGACTGAAATGATCTTAAGGCAATGCTTTGGACATCTTCGTCCTTGGAGTGCGGATCGCTGCAAAAACACAATGATCTAAAACTGACTTGAAAATTAAAATATCAAAGGGATCTGGGATAAAGTAACCTGAAGGTTTAAGAATACGGCGTCCCGTCTCCTCCAGTTTATTCTAAATTCGTAAGGCAAGCGGTCTAATTAATTTACTTACAGTCACCTCGGGTACAGAGTCTCGGAGTCAGTAGAGCGCCTGAATTGACTCAGAATCACTCATTGGGATGTCGGCGGCCGCCTCGGATTCTGATCCCGTCTCTGAAAACTCTGGACCCAGAGGAATATTGGTATTTTGGTGGAACCTCCAAAACTGTGGTAGTGGGATTTGCTTCTCCACGCTTAAAGAATCAAAGTTGATGGACCCCATTGTTTCAAAGTAACAAAATCCACCATCTGTCTGTTTCTGAAAACAACGTATACATAGAATATTAAAACACCTGAAAAGATTCCCCCACAATATTGCAGCGCCGACATACAAGACAAGAAAAACATATTCGACATTTGATATTTTTTATTACACATATGGAACTTTGCTTCCCTGCGTAACCCAACTGTGCAGAGAACACACACAGTGAAACACACACCGTGGACAGTGAGCACATGTGGCTGGAGAAGGCAATTTGACGAACCCTGGTATCGAACCCACAACGCTCATCAACAGCCTGGAGCTCTAACCGCTGAGCCACCACTACAGCCTACAGCCACCACTACAGCCTACAGCTGCTTATCGTTAACAAATTTTCGCTTTTATTGGGCTTCGAACATCAGGGCTGTTCCTTCATGTTACACGTGTTGCTCTGTTCAAAACTACCCATACCAGAATCTTTGTCTAGCTGTTCACTAAACCAGACTGTGAAACAGTCCCTGATAATCTGACTGCAGTTTGAAGAGCCTTTACACTAAATAAATGATCTATATACAGCCCGATTATGAACAACAACAACAACAACAACAACAACGTGCACTCCACAACAGCAATATTCGGGGTGACTCCTCAAGGGCTTTGTTTGGGGAAATCTTGTTCAAAAGGTGCTGGCTAAGACTGCTTAGATTACTTAAAGGGAAACAGAGAAACCCTCCTACCTAAAACTGGGTGCAGCTGTAAATTTAACACTACTTGGCAACCTGTCTTGACTTAAACAGACAATATGGACTCAGAGGATTAATTGGCTGAACTAAGAGTGAACTAGTGAGAGTGAACTAAGGTGGTTCACTTCAGACAGGCCTGGACATGTACTGGCTTAAGCAGGTTGGAGGTTTGGAGTCTGACTGTTTGAGGCTGTGGACAGGTGTCTTTTATACAGATAACGATGTCCAACAGGTGCCATTAATACAGGTAACGAGTGGAGGACACAAGAGCTTCTTAAAGAAGCTACAGGTCTGTGAGAGCCAGAAATCCTGCTTGTTTGTGGGTGACCAAATACTTATTTTCCACCATAAATTACAAATAAATTCTTTAAAAATGTGATTTCCTGTATTTTTCTCATTTTGTCTCTCATAGTTGACGTGTACCTATGATGAAAATTACAGACCTAGTAGGAGAACTCGCACAATTAGTGGCTGACTAAATACTTTTTGCCCCACACAATTCGAAGCTGCTTGTACTCGGCAAGATGGAAGAATTTATATAAATTCTAATAAGATTTTTAAAGCAGATTTTTCGAACCATGCGGGGTACAGACAGTCTCCATACTGCAGGATTTGTCTGAGTGACACTGATGTATTACTTTTTAATACAAGCAGAAAAGTGACAGAATAAATGGGTGGAATCAAGTAAATCATGTAAATCACTTACCTGCCAACTACGCAGCTCACTAAGCTGACAGTGTGAATAGGAAGGGTCCGTCAGTCCTGGCACCTTCTTGATGTTCCTAGAGAGAATGATGGACCCCAGGCGGCTCAGGTGAAGCTCATCTCTGTGGTAAAGGACCAGACGCAGTCAAAAGCTCTCCCAGTTGTCTACAGATTCAGCACAGACGGCCGCGCTGCATCAGGCAGAGAATAATGGAGAACGATGGTGCCAAAGCCACCTGGCGATATCCAGGACACGGGCATCTGAAAAACAGGAGACTGTGGCATTACTCTTCAGGGTCTTTACAGAAGAATCTCACCTACAGTGAGAACACCGCCCTGAAGAGTTGGCCACGGTGCCGGAGCAGGTGAAGAGTAGAGGGTCCTCGAACCACTTAGCAGAGGTGAAAAATGGCTGTGGTGGTGGAGGAGCCCTCTGCTTTTCCCAGCCATGCTGACATTTCAGGTCCTCTCAGGTGCGGGAGTGGAAACGACGACCCTCTGAATCCTTGTTCACTGTAATTATGATGTTTCACATTATGCAGTAGAGAGCATGAAAATCAAGGGTAAGATTGATAAACTGAACTGTGAAGTCTGCAGACAAGAGAAATCTGATCAGAGTAGAAACAGAATCTGATGCACGAGCAAAAGCAGTACTTGAACTAGTAAATACTGACCTAGCTAATCCTACAGGGAGACCAGGATGACATTGAGGCTGAAGCATGGAGCACTGGGCATTAGAAATGTGACAGCGTTCTGGGTGAATGATGAATCAGTGAGGAAGAATTGAGGACAGGCTGATGAATAAAGACTCTGAAATAAACAGAATACATGCACAATATTAAATAAAAGTTCAGAAAGGCTCCAGGTCTATATCATAGTGCTACTAAATGAGTTCATTCAAAGAGAGATGTGTATACGCTCAACAGACAGGAGAAACAAAGCTAATAATTACCACTCAAAGCTTATATCAAGACACCAGCTTTAACCTGCCTCTGACCGTTTTCACTGGTTAAACTATGGGGTTTTAGCGCCCCCATAAGGACGAAAAGAGGAATAGCAATAGCCTCTGAGCAGTAGTTTAATAAACACCAGGACGTTGACTAAGAACACAAATTTAGCAAATATCCACAGAATTACACCATCCATACTAACCTAAAACAGCTCAGTAGCGTGAAACATGAAGAAATAACAGAAACCATGAATATTCAGTAATACATAGGTAAATACTGAAGCTACACTGCTAAGGAGATAGCTAGCATAGCAACAGAACTAAACCATTCCCAAACTAAATGAACAGCAGCTTACTTTGTGTCTCAGACTCAAAATTAAAGGCACCCACAGTCACACAGCTTGAGCAGTTTATAAAGTTCAGTCTTCCAGAGGAGCTACAGAGCTCGGTCACACCGGCTCGTTTGCCCTGCGCACTGCTGAAAGACCATGCTGCTGCTTTACAGCGGAGGCTCCTGATTGGCTGAAACTCCGCATTATATACTGACCAATGCGGCTGAAGCTTCGTGAATATTAAATTAGGTTACTAATTTAAGGAGCTTTTGGACAGATCCAGGGTTGGAGATCCACTCAGACATTTACTGAGGATTACTCAGATGCAGTCTGTGAACTTCCTGAAAACTAAGGGTGAAACAGTTAAAGCTACTGAGAGATGTTTGGCCGATTCGTCTCCAAATGAAACAGTAAAATGTATTTGTTCACATAATGGTTCAGAGTTCACAGCAACAGATTTACAGTCATTGCTCTGTAAGCAGGGGATAAGGCGTGAGACCTCAGCAGCTATATATATGTATTCAATGACTCTACGTTGACAGAGAGAAAGCATAATCTTTCAAAGAGGAGAGTATTTGGAGCAGCATGCTACACTTACAAACATGACAGATAGAAGCTAGAACTTTCTTTCAATGTGTTTCAACACCAAACCCAGACTGACCAATCAGTGGCATATGATGATTTCCATGGTGAGAGGTGTCTGGAGGAACCTGAACATGTTACCTTACCATGTTAATTGTAAGAAAATGGAAGACAGGAATAGAAGTGCAAACCTTGTGAAGACTTACAGTCATTGCCAACAAAGGTTATGTAACAAAGTATTGAATTGAATTGTTTTTGATCAAATACTTATTTTCCACCATAAATTACGAAGAATCTTACAAGGTGATTTTCTGAATCTTTCTAAGTAGGAGAACTTGCACAATCAGTGGCTGACTAAATACTTTTTTGCCCCACTGTAAGTCTACCCCTAAATACCTAAAGTGGCCCACCACTGGAATATAAAAAAGAAAAAGGAGAAAAGAAGAAAAGAAGAAAAAAAGGTATTCTTGATGCATCCCTTTCTAGGAGAAAGCAATACTGGGCAACAACTAATGCAAAAAGTTAGGTTCTATTTAAGCAATAATGAGATTAAAGCTATATTAACATCCTTATTAAATTCACCTTTATCTAGGGAGCAATTCATCATTTCTAACAATAAAGTTCCCAATTCTGCCCAGAAGAATAAATAAAATTTGTTTGCCTTTTTTCATCTGACAGAGGGTCTCCTTCAAATCTAGAGGAGAAATATCCTGATGTAAATAAGATGCCTCATCAGGGGACAATTGTGGCAAATCTAAGGAATGGAAAAAAGGGGCAATATTTAAGGTTTCCTTTGGGACATCTGATTTATAGAATTCTGAATAGAATCTGTAAAAAGCATCATTGATTTCTGCATGTTCTGTAAGTAGTTCTCAATTATGAGACCTTATTGCTGCAATATTTGAGAATTCCTCATTACTTCTGAGTTTTGGCACCAAGAGGTGACTGGGCCTTTCAGATAAAGTTTAGTGCTTAGTGCTCAGATTAAGTAAATACAATGCAGTAATACATAGCTTAAGCTGTGAGCTAGCGGCCAGCTGACTGAGAAATTTCACCCCTGATCTGTTTAAATAATAAATGATTAATGACTATTCATATCTGCTCCCACCACTAACTGAAAGACCACTAGATTTGTTAGATAATCAAACAGAAAAGAAAAACTGGTATCTCTTGGATCTGGAGCATGAGCTGAAATAAAGGCAATTTCCCCATTTCTTACTTCTGTTGTAATGTGTGTTATTCTCCTTTCTTCATCCCTTTCTTGGTTTCAAATCGTAATCTCCCAATTCCTCTGTACCAAGATAAGAACTCCTTTAGTTGTAGTATTTGCAGTTGTATAAGAAGCAACTCTACAGAGTTAATTGCATTTGGGAAAATTAACATCTCTCAAATGGGATCCTTAATCAGACCAAACTAGCACGTTTAAGAGGCTCATTTAGACCATTAAAATTTTCCAGCTCAAGACATTCAAAGCCATAAAGATTAAAAATAAATTCTAGTATAACAAGACCCTTAACTGGTACAACACTGAGCTGCTTCTTGATAAAACTGTTAGGGTCGTCTTTCTCCGCGACCTCCAGGAGAACGAGAATGCACAGGCTGTTCCGTCAACCCCCGGTCCTGCAGATCAAACACCAAAAAAAACCGATCTGAGTGTCCTGATAGAAGTTTATTCTGCTCCCTTTGCTCGCCCATGAGATAGTCTAGCTTTGAACACATTCTGAAACGTAGACATGTGTGTAAAGAACTCAATGCAGAGAGCCACGCCATGACTGTTTTTAACTTTTTTTACTGGTGACGAGTTTGGAGTAAAAGGCAGAGATTTCCTGCTGAGAAACATCCTTAACTGCACCGGTAACCAAAAAGAGTCATATAATAAAATAAAATAAGGACCAAACTCTATCAGGAGCTCTAGCCAGCTGCAACAGAGCCCATGAATGGAGTCATGTGGCTCCCCCTAAAGCAGTTTTCTGACGTTACAGTTACAAACCATGCGGGGGACAGACACAGTATCCATACTGCAGGGTCTGTCTGAGATACTATGAGGGACACTGATATTACTTTTTAAATCAAGCAGAGAAATGACAGAATAAATGATTATAAAATCCAGTAAATCATGTAAATTAAATACCTGCCCACTATCCAGTTGCCTACCCTGTGGTCCTGTCTTATTCCGAGTGGTGTCCAGAAGTGTGTGGCAGTACTTCTTTAGGGCCTCACTGCATCGGGCAGAGAAAAGTGAATGATTGCACCAAAGCCACCTGGCGATGTCCAGCACTCCTTGAGAGAGAAGATAAATAAATAAATAAAAAGGAGTCTCTTACTCTTTGGTCCTGATACTTTTAAGGGTTTTAAAGTAGAACCTCCAACAATGGAAACACCAACCTGAGGAGCTGTCCTCTGTGAGGGAGCAGGTAAAGAGCTGAGGACCTCACACCAGTTAGCAGAGGTGAAAACCGGATGTGGTGGTAGAGGAGGAGCCCTCGGCTTTTCAAGGCCGCGCTGGCAGCCCCAGGCCCTCTCCGGTGCAGGACTGGAGACAACAACCCTCTGTGTCCGGAGCAGCCTCAAGCCTCATCTTCCGTCAGTGGAGTTTGGACTGCCTCTACAACAGAACCTCCAAAACTGTGGTAGTCGGATTTGCTTCTCCGCTCTTAAAGAATCAACTCGATCAGTCAGTCTTAGGAATGTAGAGAAACACTTTAAGCCTGCAGTAAACGTAACGCCGGTGGAAGGTGCGCTGGTTTTCATCCCCTTTGATGTCCTATGCTGATCACGCTGATGATTTCTGAGCCCCCTGTGATGAGGCTGGTGTAAAGTTGATAGACTCCATTGTGTCAAAGTAACAAAAGCCACCATCTGTCTGATTCTGAAAACAATGTATACATAGAATATTGAAACACCTGAAAAGATTCCCCCACAATATTGCAGCGTCAACGTACAAGACAAGAAAACCAGATTCACCATTTGACATTTTTTGTTACACTGAGGGGGTTTTGTTTTCTCCGTAACCCAGCAGTGCAGAGAACACACACAGTGAAACACACACAGTGGACAGTGAGCACACATGGTTGGAGCAGTGAAGGGTCTTGCTCAAGAGTGGGAGTTTGCAGAGCCCGGGTATCAAACCCACAACACTGTCATCAATAGCCTGGAGCTCTAACCGCTGAGCCACCACTGCCCCCCTACAGCCACCACTGCCCCCCTACAGCTGCTTATCGTTACCAGATTGTCTCTATTATTGGGCTTCGAACATCAGGGCTGTTCCTGCACGTTACGTGTTGCTCTGTTCAAAACTACCCATACCAGAATCTTTGTCTAGCTGTTCACTAAACCAGACTGTGAAACAGTCCCTGATAATCTGACAGCAGTCTGAAGAGCCTTTTCACTAAATAAATGATCTATATACAGCCCGATGATGAACAACAACAACAACGTTCACTCCACAACAGCAATATTCGGGGTGACTCCTCAAGGGCTTTATCTGGGAAAATCTTGTTCAAAAGGTGCTGGCTAAGACTGCTTAGATTACTTAAAGGAAAACAGAAACCCTCCTACCTAAAACTGGGTGCAGTGGTAAATTTAACTCTACTTGGCAACCTGTCTTGTCTTAAATAGACAATATGGACTCTGATGATTAATTGGCTGGTTAGCACCCAGTTTAAATCTATTTCTCTATTTAAAATTCTGCAGTCATTTACATTTACTCTCTTAACCTTTCTGTTCATTTGGACACTTGTATGTGCTTTTAGAACTTTTATAAAATTACCTGTATTTTAGAGTTATAGTTAGAGTTTTAAATTTAGCATAAATGCAAAAAGACTCCAGGGGTCTCTGTGTGAACCGATTTTATAACCCCCACCAATGTAAAACAGACCTACGCCCTAAATTTAGTTTCACAGAGAGTGAACTAAGGTGGTTCACTTCAGACAGGCCTGGACATGTACTGGCTTAAGCAGGTTGGAGGTTTGGCGTCTGACTGTTTGAGGCTGTGGACAGGCGTCTATTATACAGATAATGATGTCCAACAGGTGCCATTAATACAGGCAACGAGTGGAGGACACAAGAGCTTCTTAAAGCTACAGGTCTGTGAGAGCCAGAAATCCTGCTTGTTTGTGGGTGACCAAATACTTATTTTCCATCATAAATTACAAATAAATTCTTTAAAAATTCTACAATGTGATTTCCTGGATTTTTTTTTCTCATTTTGTCTCTCATAGTTGACGTGTACCTATGATGAAAATTACAGACCTGGTAGGAGAACCTGCACAATTAGAGGCTGACTCAATACTTTTTTGCCCAACTCCTGCTTGTACTCGGAAAGAAGGAAGAATTTATATAAATTCTAATAAAAGTTTTAAAGCAGATTTTCCGACGTTACAATTACAAACCAGGACAGTATCAATACTGCAGGATTTGTCTGAAATACTACGAGTGAGACTGATATTACTTTTTAATACAAGCAGCAAAGTGACAGAATAAATGGGTGGAATCAAGTAGATCATGTAAATCACTTACCTGCAAACTATGCAGTTCACTTAGCTGACAGTGTGACTGGGAAGGGCCCGTCAGTCCTGGCCTGGCACCTTCTTGATGTTCCCAGAGAGAACGATGGACCCCAGACGGCTCAGGTGGAGCCCATCTCTGCGTTAGAGGACTGGGCACAGCCAAAAGCTCTCCCAGTTCTCTACAAATTCAGCGCAGACGGACCTGTCCCGCAGCCAGCAGTGGAGCGATAGGAGCTGGGGAAACTGCTCCCTCACTCGACAGTAAGTGGGCAGGGAGGGGGCGTAGACGATGATCCTAGTGTCTGGCTTTATATCAAGGCACGACGAAAAGAGGAATAGCAATAGCCTCTGAGCAGTAGTTTAATAAACACCAGGACGTTGACTAAGAACACAAATTTAGCACATATCCACAGAATTACACCATCCATACTAACCTAAAACAGCTCAGTAGCGTGAAACATGAAGAAATAACAGAAACCATGAATATTCAGTAATACATAAATACTGAAGCTACACTACTAAGGAGATAGCTAGCATAGCAACAGAACTAAGCCATTCCCAAACTAAATGAACAGCAGCTTACTTTGTGTCTCAGACTCAAAATTAAAGGCACCCACAGCCACACAGCTTGAGCAGTTTCTAAAGTTCAGTCTTCCAGAGGAGCTGAAGAGCTCAATCACATCGGTTTGTTTGCCCTGCGCACTGCTGCAAGACCACGCTGCTGCTTTACAGCGGAGGCTCCTGATTGGCTGAGACTCTGCATTATATACTGACCAATGCGGCTGAAGCTTCATGAATATTAATTGAGGTTACTAATTTAAGGAGCTTTTGGACAGATCCAGGGTTGGAGATCCACTCAGACATTTACTGAGGATTACTCAGATGCAGTCTGTGAACTTCCTGAAAACTAAGGGTGAAACAGTTAAAGCTACTGAGAGATGTTTGGCCGATTCTTCTCCAAATGAAACAATAAAATGTATTTGTTCACATAATGGTTCAGAGTTGACAGCAAAAGATTTACAGTCATTGCTCTGTAATCAGGGGATAAGGCGTGAGACCTCAGCATATATATATATGTATTCAATGACGTTGACAGGGAGAAAGCATAACCTTTTAAAGAGGAGAGTATTTGGAGCAGCATGCTACACTTACAAACATGACAGATAGAAGCCAGAGTCAAAATGTGAAAGGGAGTCTTTGTAGGTACGACAAGAACAGTCCATCATACCCAGTCTACTATCCAGACACAGGGAAAGTCCTTAAACACAGGTTTGTGAAATTTCATACAAAGTGTGTTAAAGAACAGCAAACCCAGACTGACCAGTCAGTGGCAGCTGATGATCCCAAGGAGAGATGTGTGTACCCCCCCATTCCAACAGCCAACAGTGTTGAAGAAAAGGTTCAAGAGTCTTAAACTGATGCTCAAGATGGTGCTCAAACAGAGGGAGACCGAAATGGTACACACTTTTCAAAGAGAGACAGGAAAGCACCTCAGTATTTAGCTGACTGGGTGTCAGATATTGGAGATCAGACACTGACCAGAACTGACTCCTGCTACAGGGTCTGTAATGTACCGCAGAACTTTAAAGAGGCAACAGTTCAACAAAACCACAGTTCTGAGTTGATGCTATCAAAAAGGAGAGGACTTCTCACTGACAAGGACATTTACTCTGACCACTCTCCCAGAAGCTGAACATGCAGTGAAGGGAAGGTGGGCCTATGATTAAAAACTGTAGATGGACCAGAAACGTTATCTATTATATAAATATATTGTATAAATTCTACTAAGATTTTTAAAGCTGATTTTCTGAAGCTCCAATTACAAACCATACGGAGGACAGAGACATTCTCCATACTGCAGGGTTTGTCTGAGATACTATGAGGGACACTGATATTACTTTTTAAAACAAGCAGAGAAATGATAGAATAAATGATTATTAAATAATTAAATCCAGTAAATCATGTAAATCACTTACCTGCCAACTATGCGACATCTGTCCCGCAGCCAGTAGTGGACCAGTGGAGCTCAAAAAACTGGGTAAACTCTTCGCTCACTCATCGGTAGGTGGGCAGGGGGCTGAAGACTATGTCCAGAAGCGTGCAGCAGTGTTTCTTCAGGACCTTGCTGCATTGGGTAAACAATAGTAGAGGTTAAAGGTACAGAAGGAGTCACACTGCCAATTCAATTCAAAGTTTATCTATATAGAGCCTTTCACAACAAATGTCACAAATCGCTTTACAGAGATCCTTGTCCACGTCTCTTATGAACAAGCACCACAACGGAGGTGGTAGCGACAGTGGCAAGGAAAACTCCCTCATACTAAGAGGAAGAAACCTTGAGAGAAACCAAGACTCAGTCTGAGGAACCCATCTGCCTTAGGTCGACCCGCACAGCACAAACAAACATTACACTAAGAACTAGACAGAGAGATAATGAAGAGCTATAGCTAATGTAGGAACAGGTTATGAAGTAGGAGTGTGAGCAGGTGATGGACATATGCTCAGTGTTAATGTTAAAGTCCATGCTGAGTAGAGAGACAGGCCTGATTCCAGAACATGGATGAATGAACACCTCCAGACTGGACGGCAGGGCATCTCAGTACATGTAAAAAAGAGAGAGGGGTTAGGATGGTTGTGGGACCACCAAGTCCTCTGAAATAGTGAAACACTGTTCATGATCGGATTAAATGTTCATGGTCCATTTCAGAAAATGTTCAGTGACAATAGAGGAGAATTCAACAATGATGAAGTGACAGAAATGGCAGAAAACCTCAACATAGAAGTAAAGACAACGGCTGCATACAGCCCATGGAGCACTGGACTTTTGGAACAGCACAATCAAACACTTACTGAGATCATCGTGAAAGTAAAGACAAGTAACAGTGGTGACTGGGATACTGCACTGGACTAGGCCCTTATGGCATAAAACACCAGGCAAAATGTCCATGGCTACAGTCCACATCAGTTGGTGTTTGGACAGAATCCTAACCTGCCCTCTGTGTTAACTGACAAGCCTCCTGCTTTAGAGGACAACACTTTTACTGAAGCAGAATGTCCAGAAAGAATACGGAGAGCACTGCAGAAGCACCTTTGTGCACACAGAGTGTGAGGATCCATGTGAAATAAAGGATAATACAGATAACACAAAATAATTTTTGTGGGATAGATTTTGTGACACATAACAAAGAAGCACAAATACACCAGAACAATTACATCCAACACATGCAGCTCATACACATAGACCCTTTACTAGCCGTCGAACAAGACCTCCCTCTGTGAGGAAGAGAAGGACCAACTCAGGTCAAAGATGGGCCAAAATCTCTGGGTAGCGAGACAGAGTAGGCCAGGGGTCATGTTTGATGCTGGTCACTTGGCATCAAGCTTCAGAAATGTAACTGTGCAGACAGTCCATGAAGCAAACAGAATAGTGTCCAAGTCCAAGAAGGTAGTTCTAAACTTCCAACACTTAGGCAGAGACAGTGCTCTTAAATTGATGGTATTCAGTGATGCCTCATTTGGAAATCTTTCAGATGACGGCACTCAAGGAGGACATCTGATTCCATCTTCTCCCATAAGAATGAAGTTTTACCTCTTTCTTGGCAGTCAAAGAGAGTCTAGAGGATTGTGAGGAGCACACTTGCTGGTGAAACACTGGCGATGTCTGAAGGAATTGATAATGCCATTTTCTTGGCCACACTGTTCTCTGAACTAACTACTGGGGATGCTGAACATGCTCCACCCGTAACGTGTGTCACAGATAATCATTCACTTGCTGATGCGCTGAAGTCCAAAAAGTCAGTCACAAAGAAACGACTTTGTAGGAGTTCTTTGATGCTGCATCTCTCCAGACAAACACAGGAGTTTGAACATGTGCTGCAGCACAGTGCAAAAGAACAGCTTAGGGACTGTTTTTGAATAGACTAAAAATTCAAAGATACCTCTAAGCTTAGACACTGCTAAACAAGCCAATTAGGAGCCCATAATACTCTACTCTCCACCCAAGTATTCTCGGAAGAGGCGGGTCTTCAGTCTGCGTTTCAAGACAGCGAGTGAGACTGCCATTTGGACACAAAGGGGAAGTTCGTTCCACCACTTCGGTGCCAGGACATGGCTCGCTCACTTGTTGGTAGGTGGGAAGGGGGCTGAAGATGATGATACTGGCATCTGTATTTCTGAAGCGTGAGGCAGGGTTCCTTCAGGACCTCGCTGCGTCGGGCGCAGAACAATGCCACAGGAAGCCGGCTGGCGATGTCCAGGATGCCAGCACCTGGAAAACTGGAGACTGTAGTGTTACTCTTTGGGCTTCGATACTTTTAAGTGCTTTACAAAAGAATCTCCAACAGTGAGGACACCACCCTGAGGAGTTGTCCTCGAACCGGTTAGCAAAGGTGAAAACCGGCTGTGGTTGTGGAGGAGCCCTCTACTTTTCCCGGCCACACAGACACACCCAGGCCCTCTTCGGGAGCGAAGTAGAATTAAGACCACCATGTTAGAGAAGTCACGGACAGCCTCATCTTCCGTCTGTGGAGTTTGGACTGCCTCTACAAAAGCAGCTGGATGAGGAGAACAAACCAGTTACATACATGAAATGAAATGAAGATAAACATTATGAGCAATTCATCCTTTCTAACAATAAGATAAGATAAGATAGTCCTTTATTAGGACTCTCTCATCTTGTCTTATTGTTAGAAATGATGAATTGCTCATAATGTTTATCTTCATTTCATAAAGTTCCCAATTCTGCCCAGAAGAACAAATAAAATTAATCAGGAATGCCGTCCAATCAAAGAGACTTTTTTCATCGACAGAGCGTCTCCTTCAATTCTAGAGGAGAAATATCCTGATCTACATAAGATGCCTCATCAGGGGACAATTGTGGCAAATCTAAGGAATGGAAAAAGGGCCAATATTTAAGGTTTCCTTTGGGACATCTGATTTATAGAATTCTGAATAGAACCTGCAAAAAGCATCACTGATTTGTGCATGTTCTGTAAGTAGTTATCCATCATGAGAACTTATTGCTGCAATATTTGAGAATTTCTCATTTCTTCTAAGTTTTAGCACCAAGAAGTGACTGGGCCTGCTTACATTACAATAGTAATTTATCCAACCCTTTTAATAAGGAATTCTGCTCTTTCTCTCAGAAGAATATTAAGCTCATTCATAACAAACTACTTTTATTGCATTATCACCAGAAAGAGTGTTGCTTGCACTTGAATTTAAACTTGAAGCACAAGAAAGTTCCAGACACTTCTTTTCACGTCTTTTCTGTTGCCAAGAAGCAAATGCAATAGAATTATTCCTAAAGAAACCATTCACTGCTCCCAACAAACCTCTGATCGTCCACTGAACCCTGATTAAAGGTTAGGTTATTGCTCAGATTAAGTAAAGACAATGCAGTAATACAGATTAAGCTCGGAGCTAGCGGCCAGCTGACTGAGAAACATCACCCCTGATCTGTTTAATAAATAAATGAGTAATGACTATTCATATCTGCTCCCACCACTAAATGAAAGTCCACTAGATTTGTTAGATAATCTAAAAGAAAAGAAAAACTGGGATTACTTGGATTTGGAGCGTGAACTGAAATCAAGGCAATTTTCTCATTTCTTACTTTTGTTGTAATGTGTGTTATTCTCCTTTCTTCAACCCTTCCTTGGTTTAACATTGTAATCTCACAACTCCTCTGTACCAAGATAAGAACTCCTTTAGTTGTAGTTTTTGCAGTTGTATAAGAAGCAACTCTACAGAGTTTATTGCATTTGGGAAAATTAACATCTCTCAAATGTGCTAGTTCGGTCTGATTAAGGATCCCATTTAAGAGGCTCATTTAGACCATTAAAATGTTCCAGCTAAAGACATTCAAAGCCATAAAGATTAAAAATAAATTCAAGTATAACAAGACCCTTAACTGGTACTGGTAGCCAAACATGGAGCTGCTTCTTTATAAAACTGTTAGGGTCGTCTTTCTCCGCACCCTCTGGGAGAACAAGAATGCACAGGCTGTTCAGTCAACCCCGGTCCTGCAGATCAAACACCAACCGTTCCAGAGCGTCCAAACGATCTGAGTGTCCTGATAGAAGTTTATTCTGCTTCCTTTGCTCGTCTATGAGATAGTCTAGCTTTGAACACATCCCGAAATGTAGACAGGAGTGTAAAGAACACTTCTCACATTGCTCTGCTGGAGAAAACAGTCATGGCGTGGTTCTCAGCAGAGGATCCGCCATGTTGTATTCAGGCAAGGAGGAGACAGATGATATTACTTTTTTTTTTTTTTTTTTTTTTTTTTACTGGTGATGAATTTGGAATAGAAGGCAGAGGTTTCCTGCTAAAAAAAAAAAAAAAACATCCTTAACTGCACCGGTAACCAAAAAGAGTCAATAAAATAAGGACTAAACTTGATCGGGGGCTCTAGCCAGCTGCAACCGAGCCCATGAATGGAGTCATGCGACTCCCCCTAAAGCAGTTTTCTGACGTTACAGTTACAAACCATGACACTGTCTCCATACTGCAGGGTCTGTCTATACTATGAGGGACACTGATATATTACTTTTTAAATCAAGCAGACAGAAGAAATGATTATAAAATTACCTGCCCGCTACCCAGTTGCCTACCCTGGGGTCCTTCAGGGCTTCATTGCATCGGGCAGAGAAAAGTGGAGAATGATGGTACCGAAGCCACCTGGCGATGTCCAGAACTCCTTGAGAGAGAAGATAAATAAATAAATAAAAAGGGGAGTCTTACTCTTTGGTCCTGATACTTTTAAGGGTTTTAAAGTAGAACCTCCAACAATGGAAACACCACCCTGAGGTGAAGAGCTGAGGACCTCACACCAGTTAGCAGAGGTGAAAACTGCCCTTGGCTTTTCTAGGCCGCGCTGGCAGCCCCAGGCCCTCTCCGGTGTGGGACAGCAGCAGTCAAGCTCAATAACCTCCTTGCAGGACACCTGGAGATCTCGCTCCTCAGCAGTCGCCAAGTTTCTCCAGAGTAAACAGACAGAAACACAAACAACGGTCAGTGAGAGAGTACTGTACAGTAACACAGGGAGCAGAGAACACAAAGATCGCAACAACTGGCTCAGATAAAGAAGACAAAGCTGATATTAAAGACTATAAAGTAGGGACGGTCGCTCGACGGTCCGTGTCGAATCACGTCTTGAGCTTCTAAAGCAGGATCGCATCGAAACTAAAATAAAATAGAAATATAGAAAATGTGTATGACAGAATTACTGTATTTAAATGTCAATGCTTTTAGCCATTTAACATGGTTACAGGTAGATCACTGACCTTTCATTCTAAATCCAGTGAAACTAATATTAATCAATATAAACGTCCCTTCTGTTATGACAGACAGATGCAGATCCATATGGGCTTATATTCTCTCTTCTGCATTTCCTGACATAGCTGTTTCTAGCCACCTGATCTGAGAATGAATTCCCAGCAGATATTGCACCCCAATAGTTTCCAGATTATGTACAATAGGACCAGCAGGATCTACTGCTGCATTTACCGCTCTCAGAGGACTATTCACCAGTGAATATTCACATGCAACAATGGCCGCACTTTTCAAAAGGGAATTGATCATTTTAAATGGAAATATCCCTATACTAGGACCAGCAGCAGAAAAACCTGAATCTGTAAATTGTAGGTTTAGACTGAAAGCTCTCAATAAGTCACGCCCTAGTAAATTCACAGGGCAATGTGTGGAGACTGTAAACCAGTGTTTTACTGTTCTATTACCCAATTTCACCTTCACAGGACTGCACAAATGTTCTGTGAGTGGTAAGCCTGAAACATCCACTGTTAGAATTGTGTCCGTACTGACGGATATGGGTACTGACCCCTCCATAAGTACTGAAACTGCTGCACCAGAGTCAATCAAAACAGAATTAATTTCCCAGCAAATCCTTATAGACTGTCTACATTTTCTCCCAACTTATCCTATTCAGCATAGTCTGGATCTGGTTCTGTAACTGAACTCAGGTTATTGCTGCTCTGACCTTCTAGATCTCTTTTGCTGATCCTGCGTACAGCTTCTGCTGTGCTGCCACTTTCCTGATCTGCACCGAACTCTTTGGGTATTATAAACTCGGCTCCCTTGTCTTAGAACCTTGAAAATCTCTAATTTGAACAGCCCTGAAAAATCTAATTTAATTTCAAAACCTTTCAACTCTGTAGAAATCAGAATTTTCTAAAAATAAATTCTAATCCTTTTACAACCCCTCTAGGTTGAACAGTACTAAGAAAGACATATTCTAAAATCATGTCTTAGAAACTTAGAATTTTAATACATCTGGATCCCTGAAAAATTATCTGGT
This sequence comes from Salminus brasiliensis, assembly GCF_030463535.1. Taxonomy (NCBI): domain Eukaryota; kingdom Metazoa; phylum Chordata; class Actinopteri; order Characiformes; family Bryconidae; genus Salminus; species Salminus brasiliensis. The sequence goes on from NC_132882.1 coordinate 33,030,115, forward strand.
TTAAACAACCCTGAGAATAAAAATATAAGACAATATCTTAAAATCTTCCAATTTAAAACAAATCCTGAGAATTCCTGAGAAATTTGAAACTTAAAATATCAGAGATTCGGATTAAGGATAAAGGATAAAGGTGCACGTATTTGTCACTGTACAGCGAAATGTGTCCTCCGTGTTTAACCCATCTGGTAGTGAACGAACACACACACACACACACACACACACACACACACACACACACACACACACACACACACACACACACACACACACACACACACACACGTATGTGTTGGGGCAGTGATTACACACACACCCCCAGAGCGGTGGGCAGCCAACTCCAGCGCCCGGGGAGCAGAGAGGGTAAAGGGCCTTGGTCAAGGGCCCAACAGTGGCAGCTTGCCGAGCCTGGGAATCGAACCTGTTATCGATATCCCGGCGCTCTAACCGCTGAGCCACCACTGCCCCTTCACCACTACCCCTTAAAGTAACCTGAAGGTCTAAGAATATGGCGTCCCGTCTCCTCCTGTTTATTCTAAATTCGTAAGGCAAGCGGTCTAATTAATTTACTTACAGTCACCTCGGGTACAGAGTCTCGGAGTCAGTAGAGCGCCTGAATTGACTCAATCACTCATTGGGATGACTGCTGCCGCCTCTGTCTGTTTCTGATCCTGTCTCTGAAAACTCTGGACCCCAGTGGAACCTCCAAAACTGTGGTAGTCGGATTTGCTTCTCTGCACTTAAAGAATCAACTCGATCAGTCAGTCTTAGGAATGTAGAGAAACACTTTAACCCTGCAGTAAACGTAACGCCGGTGGAAGGCTTCAGAACTGCGTCTGACAAAAAAAAAAAAAAAAAAAAAACAGTCATACAGTCAGTTACACTGGAATCTTGTTCAAAAGGTGCTGGCTAAGACTGCTTAGATTACTTAAAGGGAAAGAGAAAACCCCTCCTACCTAAAACTGGGTGCAGTGGTAAATTTAACACTACTTGGCAACCTGTCTTGACTTTATATTAAATGAGGTCACTAATTTAAGGAGCTTTTGGACAGATCCAGGGTTGGAGATCCACTCAGACATTTACTGAGGATTACTCAGATGCAGTCTGTGAACTTCCTGAAAACTAAGGGTGAAACAGTTAAAGCTACTGAGAGATGTTTGGCCGATTCGTCTCCAAATGAAACAGTAAAATGTATTTGTTCACATAATGGTTCAGAGTTCACAGCAACAGATTTACAGTCATTGCTCTGTAAGCAGGGGATAAGGAGTGAGACCTCAGCAGCTATATATATGGGGGGGGGGGGGGCAATGAAACAGCATTCCCCATCAGTAAATTATGATTAGGAAAAAGTAGAGTGGTCATGCCATATTAGAGTCTGTTTGCCTAAACAAGAGCTCTAGCCAGCTGGAACCGAGCCCATGAATGGGTTCATGTGACACATGTGACAGTTTTCTGACGCTCCATTTACAAACCATGCGGGGAACAGACACTGTCCAGATACTGCAGGGTCTGTCTGGGATACTATGAGGGACACTGATATATTACTTTTTAAATCAAGCAGAGTAATTACAGAAAAAGGATAATTAATTTACATGATACATTTTATAACCTGCCCACTATCCAGCTGCCTACCCTGGGGTCCTGTCTTTTTCAGAGTGGTGTCCAGAAAGTGTGTGGCAGAGCTCACGAAAATACAGTCCTGAGGAGTTGTCCTCTGTGAGGGAGCAGGTGAAGTCAAAGAGCTGAACCTCATGCCAGTAAGTTGAGGTTTAAACTGGCTGTTGTGATGGAGGAACCCTCTGCTTGTCCAGGCCACGCCAACAACCCCAGGTCCTTTCCAGTGCGGGAGTGGAGACAACAACCCTCTGTGTCCGCCATGCCGGTAGTGCTGGATTTAAGATGGCCAGGATTGGAGGAGTCACGGGCAACGGCATCATCTTCCGTTGATTGAGTTTAGACTGCCTCTACAACAGCAGCAGCAGTCAAGCTTGATGACCTCCTTGCAGAGCACCTGTAGATCTCGCTCCTCCTCAGTCTTCAACTTTCTTAAGTATAAAGACAGACAGAAACGCAAACGATGGTCAGTAAGAGAGAGTACCGCACAGTAACACAGGGAGCAGAGAGCACAAGGATCACAACAACTGACTTAGATAAAGACGACAAAGCTAATACTAAAGACTATAAAGTAGGGACTCAACGGTTCGTGTTGAATCATGTTGAGTTTTAAAAGCAGAATCACATCGAAATAAAAAAAATATAGAAAAAGTGTAGGATTGGATTACTGCGTTTACATGTCAATGCTTTTAGCTATTCAACATTGCCACAGTTAGACATGGGACATTGAGCATGGTAAGGCCGATCAGCTGTTTTGCTTGCACCACTTTAACCAGAGATGCTCCCTTTATTGACCCAATATCATTCATTTGGAGACCAGAAATGTTTTGGAAATTCGTCAACAAAAGTCATTAGTCTCAGTCTCGTTATTCTCACTTGGCAGCTCAGATCTTGACCGTGTAACAGAAGTATCATCAATTATTTGTATCCTCAATTTATTTATACTGGTTATACTGATTTCCCACAATTACAACAAGCACCTTCTCTCCTACCTTCAATCTCTCCTGCTCCAGAGTCTCCTGCCTCAGTCCAGCTGTACATTAACTGAGCTTGTAACAATGTCTCCTGTATTAATTTTATGTTTATAGTCTGAACTCTTTGGGTATTATAAACTCTGCTCCCTTGTTTTAGAACCATGGAAATATCATCATTTCCAAAACTGATTTTTCTAAAAAAAATAAAAAAAATAAAAAAAATAAATAAATAAATATATATAATAATAATAATAAATATATATATATATATATATATATATATATATATATATATATATATATATATATACACACATATATACACACACACACACACACACACACACACACACACATTTGGATCCCTTTACAAATTTCTCCAGGTTGAACAGTACTGAGAATTAAATATCCTAAAATCTGAATATTTAGATTCTCAGGGTTGTTTAAACCAGAGAATTTTTTTTTAGGGATCGATATCGCAATTCAAAGTTTCCAAGACAACTGTGAGACTGAAATGATCTTAAGGCAATGCTTTGGACGTCTTCATCCTTTGAGTCCAGATCGCTGCATAAAGTCAATGATCTAAAAATAATTTGAAAATTAAAATATCAAAGGGATCCAGGATAAAGTAACCTGAAGGTCTAAGAATACGACGTCTCGTCTCCTGCTGTTTATTCTAAATTCGTAAGGCAAGCGGTCTAATTAATTTACTTACTCACCTCGGGTACAGAGTCTCGGAGTCAGTAGAGCACCTGAATTGACTCAGAATCTGGAATTTCCCCACTGCGGGACTCTCTTATCTTAATCACTCATTGGGATGCCGGCGGCCGCCTCTGTCGGTTTCTGATCCTGTCTCTGAAAACTCTGGACCCAGAGGAATATTGGGATCTCTGTAGAGAAACACTTTAATCCTGCAGTAAATGTAACGCTGGTGGAAGGCACACTGGTTTTCATCCTCTTTGATGTCCTATGCTGATCACGCTGATGATTTCTGAGCCCCCTGTGATGAGGGTGGTGTGAAGTTGATAGAATCCATTGTTTCAAAGTAACAAAAGCCACCATCTGTCTGTTTCTGAAAGAAACATACATAGAATATTGAAACACCTGAAAAGATTCCCCCACAATATTGCAGCGTCGACGTACAAGACAAGAAAACCAGATTCACCATTTGATATTTTTTGTTACACTGATGGGATTTTGTTTCCTCCGTAACCCAGCTGTGCAGAGAACACACACAGTGAAACACACACAGTGGACAGTGAGCACACGTGGTTGGAGCAGTGGGCAGCCATTGCTGCGGTGCCCACAAAAGAAGGTGAAGGGTCTTGCTCAAGAGTGGGAGTTTGCAGAGCCCGGGTATTGAACCCACAACACTGTCATCAATAGCCTGGAGCTCTAACCGCTGAACCACTGCCCCCCTACAGCTGCTTATCGTTACCAGATTGTCTCTATTATTATTGGGCTTCAAACATCAGAGCTGTTCCTTCATGTTACACGAGTTGCTCTGTTCAAAACAACCCATACCAGAATCTTTGTCTAGCTGTTCACTAAACCAGACTGTGAAACAATCCCTGATAATCTGACAGCAGTCTGAAGAGCCTTTTCACTAAATAAATGATCTATATACAGCCCGATTATGAACAACAACAACAACAACGTTCACTCCACAACAGCAATATTCGGGGTGACTCCTCAAGGGCTTTATCTGGGGAAATCTTGTTCAAAAGGTGCTGGCTAAGACTGCTTAGATTACTTAAAGGAAAACAGAAACCCTCCTACCTAAAACTGGGTACAGTGGTAAATTTAACTCTACTTGGCAACCTGTCTTGACTTAAATAGACAATATGGACTCTGATGATTAATTGGCTGGTTAGCACACAGTTTGAAATCTATTTCTCTATTTAAAATTCTGCAGTCATTTACATTTACTCTCTTACCCTTTGTGTTTACTTGGACACTTGTATGTGCTTTTATAACTTTCATAAAATTACCTGTATTTTTAGAGTTAGAGTTTTAAATTCAGCATAAATGCAAAAAGACTCCAGGGGTCTCTGTGTGAACCGATTTTATGACCCCCACCAATGTAAAACAGACCTACGCCCTTAATTTAGTTTCACAGAGAGTGAACTAAGGTGGTACACTTCAGACGGGCCTTGACATGTACTGGCTTAAGCAGGTTGGAGATTTGGAGTCTGACTGTTTGAGGCTGTGAACAGGTGTCTTTTATACTGATAACGATGTCCAACAGGTGCCATTAATGCAGGCAACGAGTGGAGGACACAAGAGCTTCTTAAAGCTACAGGTCTGTGAGAGCCAGAAATCTTGCTTGTTTGTGGGTGACCAAATACTTATTTTCCATCATAATTTACAAATAAATTCTTTAAAAATCCTACAATGTGATTTCCTTGATTTTTTTCCTCATTTTGTCGCTCATAGTTGATGTGTACCTATGATGAAAATTACAGACCTAGTAGGAGAACTTGCACAATTAGTGGCTGACTAAATACTTTTTTGCCCAACTCCTGCTTGTACTCGGAAAGAAGGAAGAATTTTATATAAATTCTAATAAGATTTTTAAAGCAGATTATCAGACGTTACAATTACAAACCATGACAGTCTCAATACTGCAGGATCTGTCTGAAATACTATGAGTGAGACTGATATTACTTTTTAATACAAGCAAAAAAGTGACAGAATAAATGGGTGGAATCAAGAAAATCATGTAAATCACTCACCTGTAAACTATGTGACAAATCTGTCCCACAGCCAGCAGTGGCGCTCAAAGAGCTGGGTAAACTGTCGCTCACTCATCGGTAGGTGGGCAGGGGGCTGAAGACTATGTCCAGAAGCGTGCAGCAGTGTTTCTTCAGGACCTTGCTGCATTGGGTGGACAATAGTAGAGGTTAAAGGTACAGAAGGAGTCACACTGCCAATTCAATTCAAAGTTTATTTATATAGAGCCTTTCACAACAAATGTCACAAATCGCTTTACAGAGATCCTTGTCCACGTCTCTTATGAGCAAGCACCACAACGGAGGTGGTAGCGACAGTGGCAAGGAAAACTCCCTCATACTAAGATGAAGAAACCTTGAGAGAAACCAAGACTCAGTCTGAGGAACCCATCTACATTACGTCGACCCGCACAGCACAAACATTACACTAAGAACTAGACAGAGAGATAATGAAGAGCTATAGCTAATGTAGGAACAGGTTATGAAGTATGTGTGTGAGCAGGTGATGGACATATGCTCAGTGTTAAAGTCCATGCTGAGTAGAGAGACAGGCCTGATTCCAGAACATGGATGAATGAACACCTCCAGACTGGACGGCAGGGCATCTCAGTACATGTAAAAAAGAGAGAGAGGGAGCGAGAGAGAGGGAGGGGTTAGGATGGTTGTGTTGTGCTGAGTAGCGGGACAGGCCTGATAAGACGCAGGAACTGAACCAAAAAAGGACAACTCCAGGCAGGCAGCTCAGGACATGAGGGGAGAGAGACAAAAAGATGAAGATTAGAAGGTTTACGTTTAGTGAGAGACCTGTAGCAGAAATAGTTAGAGACCACCACAATAGTAGTAATAAAAAGCCTGTAATCAGAACAGGACAGAACTGTGGTGTTATGTAATTAAAACAGGACAGAACACAGAACTGGTGAGTTATCTGAAAGCTGGTGTAAAGAGAAAAGTTTTTAATTCAGATTTAAAGACTGAGAGTGTGTCTGATTCCTGTATATTAACAGGGAGGTTGTTCCAAAGTTGGGGGCTTTATAAAAGAAGGCTCTTCCTCCTGCATTGTTTTTTCTAATACGTGGGACTGATAATAGGTCAGCATCTTGCGAGCGTAGTGTACGTGGAGGGTTGTAAGAAGTTCCTCCAGATAATGTGGGGTCAGACCATTGAGAGATTATTATGTTAGAAGTAGTCTTTTATAATCCATATGAATTTTAACAGGTAACCAGAGTAAGGATGAAATAATTGGACTAATATGATTAAATTCCCTAGCTCTAGTTAGTACCCTTAAGCTGGAGCTTATGAAGTGATTTACATGAAGTTTATATTATTTACAGAAAGTGTGCAACAATTATTTAAACTAAATTAGGCACATTGCACTAATTATTGGAACACAATTGGTTTTGTAAGCTCATTGACCCTTGACCTACATATACAGGGGAATCCAATTATGAGAAGGAGGTTAAGGTTTTTCTCCTCTTTGCATCTTCTCTGAAGAGTGACAACATGACAAATGACCTGAAAAAAGATTGTTCAACATCATGGTTTAGAGGAAGGATACAAAACGCTCTCAGATTTCAGATGTCAGTTTCCACTGTGAGGAACATAGTGAGGAAATGGAAGACCACAGGCACAGTTCTAGTTACGGCCCGAAGTGGCAGGCCAAGAAAAATGTCAATGACTGTTCTCACCATCCTTCAATTCTGTCTGTCAAACCCACAGACCAGCTCCAAAGACCTACATCATCTTGAAGCAGATGGAGTCACTGTGCATCGTTCAACTATTCAGCACACTTTGCACAAGGAGAGGCTGTATGGGAGAGTAATGCAGAAGAAGCCTTTTCTGCGCACAAGCCACAAACAGAGCCGCTGTAGGTCTGCTAAGGTACATTTGGACAAGCCAGCTTCATTTTGGAATAAGGTGCTGTGGGCAGTTGGAACTAAAATGGAGTTATTTGGACATAAGGGGCTGTATGCATGGTGGAAAGAGAACAGCATTCCAAGACAAACACTTGCTACCCACAGTAAAATCTGGTGGAGGTTCCATCATGCTGTGGGGCTGTGTGGCCAGTGCAGGTACTGGGAATCTTGTGAAAGTTGAGGGTCACATGGATTCCAGTCAAGGATGGATTCCTGAGGAGACGCCCTCTGTGGCGGAGCAGGTGAAGAGCCGAGGTCCTTGAACCAGTTAGCATAGGCGAAAAATGGCTGTGGTGATGGAGGAGCCCTCAGCTTTTGCCAGCCAAGCTTGATGCTTCCAGGCCCGCTCAGGTACAGGAGTGGAGATGACGACCCTGCACCAGTAGTGCTGAAAATAAGACCACGGCACCACAGGCAGCATTCCAGGAGTCACTGGCAGCCTCTAGCCTCGTCTTCCGTCTGTGGAGTTTGGACAGCCTCTACAACAACAGCGTGATCTGCCGTAATAACTTGATGACCTCCTGAGAGCTTGTTCCTCCACGGTCATCTCGGAGTAAAAACACAGACAACGGTCAGTGAGAGAGTACTGTACAGCAACACAGGGAGCAGAGAGCACAAGGATCACAACAAGAAGACAAAGCTCATAAAAATCAACATATCCACAAAAGTGGCACCAAGTTCACCATTAAAGATCACCATTAAATTACCCGAATGTGGTCAATAATCACAGTGGTGATGGTTGCAGTGTTTCACAACATTCAAACAGCATGAAATCCTTGTTCATTGTAATTAGGACAGGCTGATGAATAAAGACTCTGAAATAAACAGAATACATGCACAATATTAAATAAAAGTTCAGAAAGGCTCCAGGTCTATATCATAGTGCTACTAAATGAGTTCATTCAAAGAGAGATGTGTATACGCTCAACAGACAGAAGAATCAAAGCTAATAATTACCACTCAAAGCTTATATCAAGACACCAGCTTTAACCTGCCTCTGACCGTTTTCATTGGTTAAATTATGGGGTTTTAGCGCCCCCACAAGGACGAAAAGAGGAATAGCAATAGCCTCTGAGCAGTAGTTTAATAAACACCAGGACGTTGACTAAGAAGACAAAGTTAGCACATATCCACAGAATTACACCATCCATACTAACCTAAAACAGCTCAGTAGCGTGAAACATGAAGAAATAACAGAAACCATGAATATTCAGTAATACATAGGTAAATACTGAAGCTACACTGCTAAGGAGATAGCTAGCATAGCAACTGAACTAAACCATTCCCAAACTAAATGAACAGCAGCTTACTTCGTGTCTCAGACTCAAAATTAAAGGCACCCACAGTCACACAGCTTGAGCAGTTTCTAAAGTTCAGTCTTCCAGAGGAGCTACAGAGCTCAGTCACACCGGCTCGTTTGCCCTGCGCACTGCTGCAAGACCACGCTGCTGCTTTACAGCGGAGGCTCCTGATTGGCTGAGACTCCGCATTATATACTGACCAATGCGGCTGAAGCTTCATGAATATTAAATGAGGTCACTAATTTAAGGAGCTTTTGGACAGATCCAGGGTTGGAGATCCACTCAGACATTTACTGAGGATTACTCAGATGCAGTCTGTGAACTTCCTGAAAACTAAGGGTGAAACAGTTAAAGCTACTGAGAGATGTTTGGCCGATTCGTCTCCAAATGAAACAGTAAAATGTATTTGTTCACATAATGGTTCAGAGTTCACAGCAACAGATTTACAGTCATTGCTCTGTAAGCAGGGGATAAGGAGTGAGACCTCAGCAGCTATATATATGTATTCAATTACTCTACGTTGACAGAGAGAAAGCTTAACCTTTCAAAGAGGAGAGTATTTGGATCAGGAGGCTACACTTACAAACATGACAGATAGAAGCTAGAACTTTCTTTCAGTGTGTTCCAGAACACCAAACCCAGACTGACCAATCAGTGGTACATGATGATTTCCATGGTGAGAGGTGTCTGGAGGAACCTGAACATGTTACCTGATTATCTAGATGAAAATTGGCTTTACACAGAAAACAGCTGACCATTCTGTTTACGACAAACAAATGAAATCAGGAGGATAATACTTACAATTGGGGACTTTCATACATTTTCTAGCGTCTTTCCAAAAAAGCAACATATTGTACACTACACAGGTATCAGAGAGAGACAGTATTTTGTCAAAATTATAAATACATGGTAGGGAAGTTAGGGATCTAGGATGACGTATGTGATGAAGTCAGTGGTAGCTGACTCATCACCAGCCCATACACAGTAGAGACATGTGACTCTGACATTATCTACCTGGTGATCCTGGCGGAATGAGGGCGCTGGTGACTGGGTCTTCTAGGAGCCGGCAGGAACCACGGTTAACCTAGAAGGAGAAAACACACACAATCAAAAACCCTAGGATATACATATAATTCCAGCTAGCATAATTTACCGGTGTACATCAATATGGCCATAAAAACTTAAATAAGGGGGCAATATTTAAGGTTTCCTTTGGGACATCTGATTTATAGAATTCTGAATAGAACCTGTAAAAAGCATCATTGATTTCTGCATGTTCTGTAAGTAGTTCTCCATTATGAGACCTTATTGCTGCAATATTTGAGAATTCCTCATTACTTCTGAGTTTTGGCACCAAGAGGTGACTGGGCCTTTCAGATAAAGTTTAGTGCTTAGTGCTCAGATTAAGTAAATACAATGCAGTAATACATAGCTTAAGCTCGGAGCTAGCGGCCAGCTGACTGAGAAATATCACCCCTGATCTGTTTAATTAATAAGTGATTAATGACTATTCATATCTGTTCCCACCACTAATTGAAAGACCACTAGATTTGTTAGATAATCTTACAGAAAAGAAAAACTGGTATCTCTTGGATCTGGAGCATGAGCTGAAATAAAGGCAATTTCCCCATTTCTTACTTCTGTTGTAATGTGTGTTATTCTCCTTTCTTCATCCCTTTCTTGGTTTCAAATCGTAATCTCCCAATTCCTCTGTACCAAGATAAGAACTCCTTTAGTTGTAGTATTTGCAGTTGTATAAGAAGCAACTCTACAGAGTTAATTGCATATGGGAAAATGAACATCTCTCAAATGGGATCCTTAATCAGACCAAACTAGCACGTTTAAGAGGCTCATTTAGACCATTAAAATGTTCCAGCTCAAGACATTCAAAGCCATAAAGATTAAAAATAAATTCTAGTATAACAAGACCCTTAACTGGTACAACACTGAGCTGCTTCTTGATAAAACTGTTAGGGTCGTCTTTCTCCGCGACCTCCGGGAGAACGAGAATGCACAGGCTGTTCAGTCAACCCCGGTCCTGCAGATCAAACACCAAAAAAAAAACGATCTGAGTGTCCTGATAGAAGTTTATTCTGCTCCCTTTGCTCACCCATGAGATAGTCTAGCTTTAAACACATTCTGAAACGTAGACATGTGGCAAAAAAGTGAATGATGGCACCAAAGCCACCTGGCGATGTCCAGCACTCCTTGAGAGAGAAGATAAATAAAAAAAATAAATAAATAAATAATAAAAAAAAAAAAAAAAAAAAAAAAAAAAAAAAAAAAAAAAAGGACAGTCTTACTCTTTGGTCCTGATACTTTTAAGGGTTTTAAAGTAGAACCTCCAACAATAGAAACACCAACCTGAGGAGCTGTTCTCGGTGAGGGAGCAGGTGAAGAGCAGAGGACCTCACACCAGTTAGCAGAGGTGAAAACCGGCTGTGGTGGTAGAGGAGGAGCCCTCGGCTTTTCCAGGCCGCGCTGGCAGGCCCAGGCCCTCTCCGGTGCAGGACTGGAGACAACAACCCTCTGTGTCTGGAGCAGCCTCAAGCCTCATCTTCCGTCAGTGGAGTTTGGACTGCCTCTACACAGCAGCAGTCAAGCTCGATAACCTCCTTGCAGAGCACCTGGAGATCTCGCTCCTCAGCAGTCGCCAAGTTTCTCCAGAGTAAACAGACAGAAACACAAACGACGGTCAGTGAGAGAGTACTGTACAGTAACACAGGGAGCAGAGAGCACAAGGATCACAACAACTGACTCAGAGGAAGAAGACAAAGCTGATATTAAAGACTATAAAGTAGGGACGGTCGCTCGATGGTCCGTGTCCAATCACGTCTCGAGCTTCTAAAGCAGAACCAAATCAAAACTAAAATAAATATAGAAAATGTGTAGAATAGAATTACTGCGTTTAAATATCAATGCTTTTAGTCATTCAACATGATCACAGGTAGATCACTGACCTTTCTTTCTAAATCCAGTGGAACTGCAATATTAATCAATAAAAACATCCCTTTTGTTATGACAGACAGATGCAGATCCATATGGGCTTATATTCTCTCTTCTCTCCTGTACATAAGACACTCTCCTGAAGTGATTCTTTTTTTTTAGACAAAAAGCTTTTTCCTTTAGTGAGACTGCTGACCGCTGCAAAACAATTCCATCATTTGATGATGAAGATATGTCAGGTGTCAAGTCTGAAATATCCACATTGTACACATCCTCATTTTTCTTACACTTCTGTTGTGCTCTTGTGGAAACCATCGGAAGCACTACTGCATTTCCTGACATAGCTGTTTCTAGCCACCTGATCTGTGAATGAATTTCCAGCAGATACTACACCCCAATAGCTGCCGGATTAGATTTTGCTTTTCCAATATTTAGCATCAAGTCTATTTCTCTCTGCCCCCCTTTTCTTGCCTAGAGAAATATGCGATTCACCTGGTTCTCTAAACAACTGTCTCTGTCCTTCACACAAGACATGTGCGGCTGCAAACTGATCGCCATAGTACACATAAGATACTGATATTGTTTCAGCTGGTATCTTTTGTATCCACGATATGTTCATACATAGTCAACACCATCTGGAGACAAATAAAAATGTAAAAATGGAGGATTTTACCATTCAACCTTTGACAGAGCTCCATGTAAGGCATCAGGTTCTCTGCTCTGTCAGAGCTCAAGAATATTCTACTGGGCCTATTTTAAGTGGAAATAACCCTACACTAGGACCAGCAGCAGAAAAACCTGAATCTGTACATTGTAGGTTTAGACTGAAAGCTCTTAATAAGTCACGTCCTAGTAAATTCACAGGGCAATGTGTGGAGACTATAAACCAGTGTTTTACTGTTCTATTACCCAATTTCACCTTCACAGGACTGCACAAATGTTCTGAGAGTGGTAAGTCTGAAACATCCACTGTTAGAATTGTGTCCGTACTGACGGATATGGGTACTGATCCCTCCATAAGTACTGAAACTGCTGCACCAGAGTCAATCAAAACAGAATTAATTTCCCAGCAAATCCTTACATTTAGACTGGGTTCCTCGCTGGGTTTCTAAATCCTCTTTACAGACTGTCTACATTTTCTCCCACCTTATCCTATTCAGCATAGTCTGGTTCTGGTTCTGTAACTGAACTCAGGTTATTGCTGCTCTGACCTTCTTGATCTATTTTGCTGATCCCCCGAACGGCTTCTGCTGTGTTGCCACTTTCCTGATCTGCACGCTCTACAAACCAGTCTGATCTCCCACAATTAAAACAAGCACATCCTCTCCTACCTTCAATCTCGCCTGTTCCAGAGTCCCCTGCCTCAGTCCTGCAGTACATTAACTGAGCTTGTAACAACGTCCCTGAAGCCACTTCTCACTATCCACCAAATTCTTCTCTGCATGTTTGGCATGAGTAATCCTCGTCTTCCTGGCTGATGCAAGTTTGTTTTGCTTGAATGTCTGTTGTTGACAATGCAGCTAGAGACAGATTTAAACCATTTAGTTTTACGTCCCTCTGTGTCCGTCTCCACGGCCAGCTCACCCAGCAAACTTCCACTGCCTTTCCAATGCCTTTACATGATTGTGTCAGACATCCTGATGGCCCTTGTTTCCTTTTATACACCTTTATACTTAATTACAATTATGATTATTAGCACCTTATTAGTTATGTATTAATTTCACATGTATATTCACGTGTATAACTCTCCCTAGTCTTAGAACCTTCGAAATCTCTAATTTCAACAGCCCTGAAAAATACATTATTTCCAAAAGCAACCCGAAGGTCTAACAATATGGTGTCCGATCTCCTCCAGTTTATTCTAAATTCGCAAGGCAAGTGGTTAAAATAATATACAGTCACCTCGGGTACAGAGTCTCAGAGTCAGTAGAGCGCCTGAATTGACTCAGAATCACTCATTGGGATGTCGGCGGCCGCCTCTGTCTGTTTCTGATCCTGTCTCTGAAAACTCTAGACCAGAAGAATATTGGGATCTCTGTGGAACCTCCAAAACTGTGGTAGTGGGATTTGCTTCTCCGCACTTAAAGAATCAACTCGATCAGTCAGTCTTAGGAATGTAGAGAAACACTTTAATCCTGCAGGAAACGTAACGCCGGTGGAAGACTTCAGAACTGAGTCTCACAAAAAAAGAAAAACAAAACCCTTGTATTAAAGCAGCAGTAGGTGGAGGATCCATCTGTCCATCAATATATTTACTGAATGGTGGTAAAATATTGTAGATAACACTCCTCATCTACATGTTTAACACATGATAGTCCAGTGTAAGGAATAAACTATTTTAAACTGAATTAAGACAAGGCTGGCACATTCCAATGCCGATCCAGTCTTTCCCCTACAACAGCAATATTCGGGGTGACTCCTCAAGGGCTTTATCTGGGGAAATCTTGTTCAAAAGGTGCTGGCTAAGACTGCCTAGATTACTTAAAGGGAAACAGAGAAACCCTCCTACCTAAAACTGGGTGCAGTGGTAAATTTAATACTACTTGGCAACCTGTCTTGTCTTAAATAGACAATATAGATTAATTGGCTGGTTAGCACCCAGTTTGAAATCTATTTCTCTTTCAAACTTTGCAGTCATTTACATTTACTCTATTAACCTTTCTGTTTATTTGGACACTTGTATGTGTTTTTATAACTTTTATAAAATTACCTGTATTTTGAGAGTTAGAGTTTTAAATTTAGCATAAATACAAAAAGACTCCAGGGGTCTCTGTGTGAACCGATTTTATGACCCCCACCAATGTAATAAACAGACCTATGCCCTAAATTTAGTTTCACAGAGAGTGAACTAAGGTGGTTCACTTCAGACAGGCCTGGACATGTACTGGCTTAAGCAGGTTGGAGGTTTGGAGTCTGTCTGTTTGAGGCTGTGGACAGGTGTCTATTATACAGATAATGATGTCCAACAGGTGCCATTAATACAGGCAACGAGTGGAGGACAGAAGAGCTTCTTAAAGAAGTTACAGGTCTGTGAGCCAGAAATCCTGCTTGTTTGTGGGTGACCAAATACTTATTTTCCACCATAAATTACAAATAAATTCTTTAAAAATTCTACAATGTGATTTCCTGGATTTTTTTCCTCATTTTGTCGCTCATAGTTGACATGTACCTATGATGAAAATTACAGACCTAGTAGGAGAACCTGCACAATTAGTGGCTGACTAAATACTTTTTTGCCCAACTCCTGCTTGTACTCGGAAAGAAGGAAGAATTGATATAAATTCTAATAAGATTTTTAAAGCAGATTTCAGATGTTACAATTACAAACCAGGATATTCTCAATACTGCAGGATCTGTCTGAAATACTATGAGTGAGACTGATATTACTTTTTAATACAAGCAGAAAAGTGACAGAATAAATGGGTGGAATCAAGTAAATCAAGTAAATCACTTACCTGCAAACTATGCAGTTCACTTAGCTGACAGTGTGACTGGGAAGGGCCCGTCAGTCCTGGCCTGGCACCTTCTTGATGTTCCCAGAGAGAACGATGGACCCCAGACGGCTCAGGTGAAGCTCATCTCTGCGTTAGAGGACTGGGCACAGCCAAAAGCTCTCCCAGTTCTCTACAAATTCAGCGCAGACGGACCTGTCCCGCAGCCAGCAGTGGAGCGATAGGAGCAGGGGAAACGGCTCCCTCACTCGACAGTAAGTGGGCAGGGAGAGGGCGTAGACGATGATCCTCGTGTCTGGCTTTATATCAAGGCCCCAGCTTTAACAAGGACGAAAAAAGGAATAGCAACAGCCTCTAAGCAGTAGCTCAATAAACACCAGGACGTTGACTAAGAACACAAATTTAGATCATATCCACAGAATTACACCATCCATACTAACCTAAAACAGCTCAGTAGTGTGAAACATGAAGAAATAACAGAAACCATGAATATTCAGTAATACATAGGTAAATACTGAAGCTACACTGCTAAGGAGATAGCTAGCATAGCAACAGAACTAAGCCATTCCCAAACTAAATGAACAGCAGCTTACTTTGTGTCTCAGACTCAAAATTAAAGGCACCCACAGTCACACAGCTTGAGCAGTTTCTAAAGTTCAGTCTTCCAGAGGAGCTACAGAGCTCGGTCACACCGGCTCGTTCGCCCTGCGCACTGCTGAAAGACCACGCTGCTGCTTTACAGCAGAGGCTCCTGATTGGCTAAGACTCTGCATTATACACTGACCAATGCGGTTGAAGCTTCGTGAATATTAAATGAGGTCACTAATTTAAGGAGCTTTTGGACAGATCCAGGGTTGTAGATCCACTCAGACATTTACTGAGGATTACTCAGATGCAGTCTGTGAACTTCCTGAAAACTAAGGGTGAAACAGTTAAAGCTACTGAGAGATGTTTGGCCGATTCGTCTCCAAATGAAACAGTAAAATGTATTTGTTCACATAATGGTTCAGAGTTCACAGCAACAGATTTACAGTCATTGCTCTGTAAGCAGGGGATAAGGTGTGAGACCTCAGCAGCTATATATATATATATATATATATATATATATATATATATATATATATATATATATATATATATATATATATTCAATGACGTTGACAGGGAAAAAGCTTAACCTTTTAAAGAGGAGAGTATTTGGATCAGGAGGCTACACTTACAAACATGACAGATAGAAGCTAGAGTCAAAATGTGAAAGGGAGTCTTTGTAGGTACGAAAAGAACAGCCCATCATACCCAGTCTACTATCCAGACACAGGGAAAGCCCTTAAACACAGGCTTGTGAAATTTCATACAATGTGTGTTAAAGAACAGCAAACCCAGACTGACCAGTCAATGGCAGCTGATGATCCCAAGGAGAGATGTGTGTACCCCCCATTCCATCAGCCAACAGTGTTGAAGAAAAGGTTCAAGAGTCTTAAACTGATGCTCAAGATGGTGCTCAAACAGAGGAAGACAGAAATGGTACACACTTTTCAAAGAGAGACAGGAAAGCACCTCAGTATTTACCTGACTGGGTGTCAGATATTGGAGATCAGACACTGACCAGAACTGACTCCTGCTACAGGGTCTGTAATGTACCGCAGAGCTTTAAAGAGGCAACAGTTCAACAAAACCACAGTTCTGAGTTGACTATCAAAAAGGAGAGGACTTCTCTCACTGAAAATTACATTTACTCTGACCACTCTCCCAGAAGCTGAACATGCAGTGAGGGAAAGGTGGGCCTATGATTAAAAACTGTAGATGGACCAGAAACGTTATCTATTATATAAATATTTTGTATAAATTCTACTAAGATTTTTAAAGCTGATCTTCTGAAGCTCCAATTACAAACCATACGGAGGACAGAGACAGTCTCCGTACTGCAGGGTTTGTCTGAGATACTATGAGGGACACTGATATTACTTTTTAAAACAAGCAGAGAAATGATAGAATAAATGATTATTAACTTATTAAATCCAATAAATCATGTAAATCACTTACCTGTCAACTATGCGACATCTGTCCCGCAGCCAGTAGTGGAGCAGTGGAGCTCAAAAAGCTGGGTAAACTGTTCGCTCACTCATCGGTAGGTGGGCAGGGGGCTGAAGACTATGTCCAGAAGCGTGCAGCAGTGTTTCTTCAGGACCTTGCTGCATTGGGTGAACAACAGTAGAGGTTAAAAGGTACAGAAGGAGTCACACTGCCAATTCAATTCAAAGTTTATTTATATAGAGCCTTTCACAACAAATGTCACAAATCGCTTTACAGAGATCCTTGTCCACGTCTCTTATGAGCAAGCACCACAACGGAGGTGGTAGCAACAGTGGCAAGGAAAACTCCCTCATACTAAGAGGAAGAAACCTTGAGAGAAACCAAGACTCAGTCTGAGGAACCCATCTGCCTTAGGTCGACCCGCACAGCACAAACAAACATTACACTAAGAACTAGACAGAGAGATAATGAAGAGCTATAGCTAAAGTAGGAACAGGTTATGAAGTAGGAGAGTGAGTAGGTGATGGACATATGCTCAGTGTTAATGTTAAAGTCCATGCTGAGTAGAGAGACAGGCCTGATTCCAGAACATGGATGAATGAACACCTCCAGATTGGACGACAGGGCATCTCAGTACATGTAAAAAAGAGAGAGAGGGAGCGAGAGAGAGAGGGGTTAGGATGGTTGTGTTGTGCTGAGTAGCGTGACAGGCCTGATACCAAGACTCAGGAACTGAACCAAAAAAGGGCAACTCCAGGCAGGCAGCTCAGGACATGAGGGGAGAGAGACAAAAAGATGAAGATTAGAACAAGGTTTACGTTTAGTGAGAGACCTGTAGCAGAAATAGTTAGAGAGACCACCACAATAGTAGTAATAAAAAGCCTGTAATCAGAGCAGGACAGAACTGTGGTGTTACGTAATTAAAACAGGACACAGAACTGGTGAGTTATCTGAAAGCTGGTGTAAAGAGAAAAGTTTTTAATCCAGATTTAAAGACTGAGAGTGTGTCTGATTCCCGGATATTAACAGGGAGGTTGTTCCAAAGTTGGGGGCTTTATAAAAGAACGCTCTTCCTCCTGCATTGTTTTTTCTAATACGTGGGACTGATAATAGGTCAGCATCTTGCGAGCGGAGTGTACGTGGAGGGTTGTAAGGTGTAAGAAGTTTCTCCAGATAATGTGGGGTCAGACCATTGAGAGATTATGTTGTTAGAAGTAGTATTTTATAATCTATATGAAATTTAACAGGTAACCAGTGTAAGGATGAAAGAACTGGACTAATATGATCAAATTCCCTAGCTCTAGTTAGTACCCTTAAGCTGGAGCTTATGAAGTGATTTACCTGGATTTCCAGCCTACAGCGCATTGCAGTAGTCTAGCCTTGAAGTTATGAATGTGTGCACCAGCTTCCCAGCATCCCCCTGGGATAGTATGCTGCGGAGTTTAGAAATGTTGCGTAAATGAAAGCTGTTTTAAATATACTGCATACAATGGTATGAAACGGTTTGGGCACCCCTGATAATTTTGATGATTTTCCTTTAATAAATCATTGGCTGTTCGGATCAGCAACTTCAGTTAAATATATCATAGCAGATGAACACAGTGATATTTGAGAAGAGAAATTAAGTTTATAGTATTTACAGAAAGTGTGCAATAATTATTTAAACAAAATTAGGCGCGTGCATAAATTTGGGCACCCTTGTATCTTTATTTTAATTTTATTGATTTGAATACCTTTAGCATTAATTATTGAAACACAATTTGTTTTGTAAGCTCATTGACCCTTGACCTACATATACAGGGGAAACCAATTATGAGAAGGAGGTTAAGGTTTTTCTCCTCTTTGCATCTTCTCTGAAGAGTGGAAACATGGGAGCCTCAACACAACTCACAAATGACCTGAAAAAGATTGTTCAACATCATGGTTTAGGGGAAGGATACAAAAAGCTCTCAGATTTCAGCTGTCATTTTCCACTGTGAGGAACATAGTGAGGAAATGGAAGACCACAGGAACAGTTCTAGTTACGGCCCGAAGTGGCAGGCCAAGAAAAATCTCAGATAGGCAAAATTGAAGGATGGTGAGAAGTCAGTCAACCCACAGATCAGCTCCAAAGACCTACATCATCTTGCAGCAGATGGAGTCACTGTGCATCGTTCAACTATTCAGCACACTTTGCACAAGGAGAGGCTGTATGGGAGAGTAATGCAGAAGATGCCTTTTCTGCGCACAAGCCACAAACAGAGCTGCTGTTTGTTAATTGAGTTATTTGGACATAAGGGGGCTGTATGCATGGTAGAAAGAGAACAGCATTCCAAGACAAACACTTGCTACCCACAGTAAAATCTGGTGGAGGTTCCATCATGCTGTGGGGCTGTGTGGCCAGTGCAGGTACTGGGAATCTTGTTAAAGTTCAGGGTCACATGGATTTCAGTCAATATCAGCAGATTCTTGAGAACAATGTTCAAGAATCAGTGAGAAAGTTGAAGTTGCGCCGGGGCTGGATACTGCAACAAGACGATGACCCTAAACACTGCTCAAAATCTACTAAGGCATTCATGCAGAGGAACAAGTACAACGTTCTGGAATGGCCACCTCAGTCCCCAGACCTGAATATTACTGAAGATCTGTGGTGTGATTTAAAACGGACTGTCCATGCTCAGAAATCAAAAAAACCTGACTGAACTGGAGATGTTTTGTATGAAGAATGGTCCAAAATACCTTCAACCAGAATTCAGAATCTCATTGGAAGCTATAGCTGTTATTTCTGCAAAAGGGGGCTCTATTAAATATTGATGTAATTGTTCTTTGAACAGTACTAAAAATTTAAATATCAAAAGGGACCCGGGTTAAAGTAACCTGAAGGTCTAAGAATATGGTGTCCAGAAATTCGTAAGGCAAGCAGTCTAATTAATTTGCTTACAGTCACCTCGGGTACAGAGTCTCGGAGTCAGTAGAGCGCCTGAATTGACTCAGAATCACTCATTGGGATGTCGGCGGCCGCCTCTGTCGGTTTCTGATCCTGTCTCTGAAAACTCTCAACCCAGAGGAATATTGGGATCTCTGTGGATCCTAAAGAATCAACTCGATCAGTCAGTCTTAGGAATGTAGAGAAACACTTTAATCCTGCAGTAAACAACCTGTGATGAGGCTGGTGTGAAGTTGATAGACTCCACTGTTTCAAAGTAACAAAAGCCACCATCTGTCTGTATATACACATACATTTTTTGTTACACATATGGAATTTGTCTTCCCCCTGTAACCCAGCTGTGCAGTGAACATGAACGAACACACACACACACACACACACACACACACACACACACACACACACACACACACACACACACCTGGAGCGGTGGGCAGCCATTGCTGTGGGCCCCCACAAAAGAAGATGAAGGCCTTGCGCAGTGGCAGTTTGCCCAGCCCAGTTATCTAACCCACAAAAAAAAAAAAATTCTACAATGTAATTTCCTGGATTTTTTTTCTCTTTTTGTCTCCTATTAGTTGAAGTGTACCTATGATGAAAATTACAGACCTCTCTTCTTTCTAAGTAGGAGAACTTGCGCAATCAGTGGCTGACTAAATACTTGTTTGCCCCACTGTATATTTAACAGCCCAAACTCAATGTGAAACTCCTTGTACTCAGAAAGATGGAAGAATTTATATCAATTCTAATAAGATTTTTAAATTAGATTTTCCGACGTTACAAATACAAACCATAACAGTCTCAATACTGCAGGATTTGTCTGAAATACTATGTGTTACACTGATATACAACTTTTTAATACAAGCAGAAAAGTGACAGAATAAATAGGTGGAATCAAGTAAAGCATGTAAATCACTTACTTGCAAACTATGCAGTTCACTAACCTGACAGTGTGACTGGGAAGGGCCTGTCAGTCCTGGCCTGGCACCTTTTTGATATTCCCGGAAAGAACGATGGACCCCAGGCGGCTCAGGTGAAGCTCATCTCTGCGTTAGAGGACCAGACCCCACGCTGAATCAGGAGGAGAATAGTGGAGAACGATGGTGCCAAAGTCACCTGGCGAAGTCCAGGACACGAGCACCTGGAAAACAGGAGACTGTGACATTACTGTTTAGGGTCAATTCTTTTAAGAGTTTTACAGAAGAATCTCCAACAGTGAGAACACCGCCCTGAGGACTCGCCCTCTGTGCCGGAGCAGAGCAGAGGTCCTTGAACCAGTTAGCATAGGAGAAAAATGTCTGTGGTGATGGAGGAGCCCTCAGCTTTTCCCAGCCACGCTGGACGCTTCCAGGCCCTCTCAGGTACAGGAGTAGAGACGACTACCCTGTGTCCGCTGCACCAGTAGTGCTGAAAATAAGACCACAGCGTCACAGACAGCCTCGCCTTCCGTCGGTGGAGCAGACAAGAGAAATCTGCTCAGAGTAGAAACAGAACCTGATGTATGAGCAAAAGCAGTACTTGAACCAGTACATACTGACCTAGCTGGTCCAATAGATCCAGTGTGCAAGAGGGTTGTAGATCTACTCTAGCGTTTACTGAGGATTACTCAGGTGCTTGATTGCAAATTCCTTGCTGTGAACTATATGGAGAAGAATCAGTTATTGATCAGTGAGAAGGGCATAAGACGTGAGACCTCAGCACTTTGATCACAACATCTAAAAACAGCAGAGAAAAATAGGAGAATCCTTTTTGATATGGAAAGGTGAATGCTAGTAGAGATCAAATTACCAAAAGAAATCTGCTGTAATGACCACTGCAGTCATTCGCAACAAGGACTTGCATAGCCACCAGGCTTAAAATTATAAAGTCCATACAACAAGGATGTTAAAGCCAATTTTCTGACGTTACAATAAAAATCATACAGAGAACAGACAGTCTCGATACTGCAGGGTTTGTCTGAGATACTATGAGGGACATTGATTTATTACCGTTAAATACAAGCAGAGAAATGAATATTAAAGGGTTAAAAAAATAAATAAATAATCGAGTAAATCATGTAAAATCACTTACCTGTCAACTATCCAGTTCACGGACATGAACGACCGACCTCAGATGGCTCGGGTGAAGCTTATCTCTGTTAGAGGACCAGACGCAGCCGAAAGGGTTAAGTCTATTATACAGACATGGAAGAGTGAAGGTACTCAAAGATGCGTAAATACAACATGAAACTTCCAGACGCAATATTAGTATTCAAGCTGCTAGAAAACACAATTTTAGTAGGCCAGCAGTGGGACTACCTCTGGCATCTCAGTTCAATGAAACTGGGGCAATAGATCTGCATGAACTGGAACTAGGCGCGTGGTATCTTCCCATCATTGACCAGTTCTCACAGTTTAGTGCAGACAGCATTCTGACCACTGGGACCACCAAGTCCTCTGAAATAGTGAAACACTGTTCATGATAGGATTAAATGTTCATGGTCCATTTCAGAAACTGTTCAGTGACAATAGAGGAGAATTCAACAATGATGAAGTGACAGAAATGGCAGAAAAGCTCAACATAGAAGTAAAGACAACGGCTGCATACAGCCCATGGAGCACTGGACTTTTGGAACAGCACAACCAAACACTTACTGAGATCATCGTGAAAGTAAAGACAAGTAACAGCTGTGACTGGGATACTGCACTGGACTGGGCCCTTATGGCATAAAACACCAGGCAAAATGTCCATGGCTACAGTCCACATCAGTTGGCGTTTGGACAGAATCCTAACCTGCCCTCGGTGTTAACTGAAAAGCCTCCTGCTTTAGAGGACAACACTTTTACTGAAGCAGAATGTCCAGAAAAAAACGGAGAGCACTGCAGAAGCACCTTTGTCACACAGATGGTAAAAATGAAAGTGATAAAGTGTACTATAAGAGAGTGGACTGTTAAGAGTGGTATTAGACATGGAGGAACCTGTATCAGGCTACATCTCCTCAGACTGAGAGAAAAGTAAACAGAGTGTGAGGATCCATGTGAAATAAAGGATAATACAGATAACATTTTTTGTGGGATAGATTTTTGTTCTTTGTGACAAAGAAGCACAAATACACCAGAACAATTCCATCCAACACATGCAGCTCATACATAGACCCTTTACTAGCCTTCGAACAAGACCTCCCTCTTTGAGGAAGAGAAGGACCAACTCAGGTCAAAGATGGGCCAAAATCTCTGGGTAGCGAGACAGAGTAGGCCAGGGGTCATGTTTGATGCTGGTCACTTGGCATCAAGCTTCAGAAATGTAACCGTGCAGACAGTCCATGAAGCAAACAGAATAGTGTGCAAAGTCCAAGAAGGTAGTTCTAAACTTCTAACACTTAGGCAGAGACAGTGCTCTTAAATTGATGGTATTCAATGATTCCATCTTCTCCCATAAGAATGAAGTTTTACCTCTTTCTTGGCAGTCAAAGAGAGTCTAGAGGATTGTGAGGAGCACACTTGCTGGTGAAACACTGGCGACGTCTGAAGGAATTGATAATGCCATTTTCTTGGCCACACTGTTGTCTGAACTAACTACTGGGGATGCTGAACATGCTCCACCCGTAACGTGTGTCACAGATAATCATTCACTTGCTGATGCGCTGAAGTCCACAAAGTCAGTCACAAAGAAACGACTTTGTTCTTTGATGCTGCATCTCTCCAGACAAACACAGGAGTTTGAACATGTGCTGCAGCACAGTGCAAAAGAACAGCTTAGGGACTGTTTTTGAATAGACTAAAAATTCAAAGATACCTCTAAGCTTAGACACTGCTAAACACAAGCTAATTAGGAGCCCATAATACTCTACTCTTCACCCAAGTATTCTCGGAAGAGGCGGGTCTTCAGTCTGCGTTTCAAGACAGCGAGTGAGACTGCCATTTGGACACAAAGGGGAAGTTCGTTCCACCACTTCGGTGCCAGGACATGGCTCGCTCACTTGTTGGTAGGTGGGAAGGGGGCTGAAGATGATGATACTGGCATCTGTATTTCTGAAGCGTGAGGCAGGGGTCCTTCAGGACCTCGCTGCGTCGGGCGCAGAACAATGCCACGGGAAGCCGGCTGGCGATGTCCAGGATGCCAGCACCTGGAAAACTGGAGACTGTGGTGTTACTCTTTGGGCTTTACAGAAGAATCTCCAACAGTGAGGACACCACCCTGAGGAGTTGTCCTCGAACCGGTTAGCAAAGGTGAAAACTGTGGTTGTGGAGGAGCCCTCTACTTTTCCCAGCCACACAGACACACCCAGGCCCTCTTCGGGAGCGAAGTAGAATTAAGACCACCATGTTAGAGAAGTCACGGACAGCCTCATCTTCCGTCTGTGGAGTTTGGACTGCCTCTACAAAAGCAGCTGGATGAGGAGAACAAACCAGTTACATACATGAAATGAAATGAAGATAAACATTATGAGCAATTCATCATTTCTAACAATAAAGTTCCCAATTCTGGCCAGAAGAACAAATAAAATTCATCAGGAATGCCGTCCTTTTTTCATCGACAGAGGGTCTCCTTCAATTCTAGAGGAGAAATATCCTGATCTACATAAGACGCCTCATCAGGGGACAATTGTGGCAAATCTAAGGAATGAAAAAAGGGCCAATATTTAAGGTTTCCTTTGGGACATCTGATTTATAGAATTCTGAATAGAATCTGCAAAAAGCATCACTGATTTGTGCATGTTCTGTAAGTAGTTATCCATCATGAGAACTTATTGCTGCAATATTTGAGAATCTCATTACTTCTGAGTTTTAGCACCAAGAAGTGACTGGGCCTGCTTCCATTAAAATAGTAATTTATCCAACCCTTTTAATAAGGAATTCTACTCTTTCTCTCAGAAGAATATTAAGCTCATTCATAACAAACTACTTTTATTGCAATATCACCAGAAAGAGTGTTGCTTGCACTTGAATTTAAACTTGAAGCACAAGAAAGGTCCAGATACTTGAGTCTTTTCTGTCGCCAAGAAGCAAATGCAATAGAATTATTTCTAAAGAAACCATTCACTGCTCCCAACAAACCTCTGATCGTCCACTGAACCCTGATTAAACATAAGAAATTTGTTTCATTTACTCCTAAATTGAGAGCTGAAGGTTTTTGTGCCTTTCAGATAAAGGTTATTGCTCAGATTAAGTAAAGACAATGCAGTAATACAGATTAAGCTCGGAGCTAGCGGCCAGCTGACTGAGAAACATCACCCCTGATCTGTTTAATAAATAAATGATTAATGACTATTCATACCTGCTCCCACCTCGAACTGAAAGACCACTCGATTTGTTAGATAATCTAAAAGAAAAGAAAAACTGGTATCTCTTGGATTTGGAGCGTGAACTGAAATCAAGGCAATTTTCTCATTTCTTACTTTTGTTGTAATGTGTGTTATTCTCCTTTCTTCAACCCTTCCTTGGTTTAACATTGTAATCTCCCAATTCCTCTGTACCAAGATAAGAACTCCTTTAGTTGTAGTATTTGCAGTTGTATGAGAAGCAACTCCACAGAGTTTATTACATTTGGGAAAATTAACATCTCTCAAATGTGCTAGTTTGGTCTGATTAAGGATCCCATTTAAGAGGCTCATTTAGACCATTAAAATGTTCCAGCTAAAGACATTCAAAGCCATAAAGATTAAAAATAAATTCAAGTATAACAAGACCCTTAACTGGTACTGGTAGCCAAACATGGAGCTACTTCTTTATAAAACTGTTAGAGTCGTCTTTCTCCGCACCCTCCGGGAGAACGAGAATGCACAGGCTGTTCAGTCAACCCCGGTCCTGCAGATCAAACACCAACCGTTCCAGAGTGTCCTGATAGAAGTTTATTCTGCTTCCTTTGCTCGTCCATGAGATAGTCTAGCTTTGAACACATCCTGAAATGTAGACAGGTGTGTAAAGAACACTTCTCACATTGCTGAGAACCACGCCATGACTGTTTTCTCCAGCAGAGCAGAGGATCCGCCATGTTGGATTCAGGCAAGGAGGAGACAGATGATATTACTTTTTTTTTTTTTTTACTGGTGATGAATTTGGAATAGAAGGCAGAGGTTTCCTGCTAAAAAAACAAACAAACAAACAAAAAAAAAACACATCCTTAACTGCACCGGTAACCAAAAAGAGTCAATAAAATAAGGACTAAACTTGATCGGGAGCTCTAGCCAGCTGCAACCGAGCCCATGAATGGAGTCATGCGACTCCCCCTAAAGCAGTTTTCTGACGTTACAGTTACAAACCATGACACTGTCTCCATACTGCAGGGTCTGTCTATACTATGAGGGACACTGATATATTACTTTTTTTTAAATCAAGCAGAGAAATGACAGAATAAATGATTATAAAATTACCTGCCCGCTACCCAGTTGCCTACCCTGGGGTCCTTCAGGGCTTCATTGCATCGGGCAGAGAAAAGTGGAGAATGATGGTACCGAAGCCACCTGGCGATGTTCAGCACTCCTTGAGAGAGAAGATAAATAAATAAATAAAAAGGAGAGTCTTACTCTTTGGTCCTGATACTTTTAAGGGTTTTAAAGTAGAACCTCCAACAATGGAAACACCACCCTGAGGAGCTGTCCTCGGTGAGGGAGCAGGTGAAGAGCTGAGGAAAACTGCCCTCTGCTTTTCTAGGCCGCGCTGGCAGCCCCAGGCCCTCTCCGGTGTGGGACAGCAGCAGTCAAGCTCGATAACCTCCTTGCAGAACGCCTGGAGATCTCGCTCCTCAGCAGTCGCCAAGTTTCTCCAGAGTAAACAGACAGAAACACAAACAACGGTCAGTGAGAGAGTACTGTACAGTAACACAGCGAGCAGAGAACACAAAGATCGCAACAACTGGCTCAGATAAAGAAGACAAAGCTGATATTAAAGACTATAAAGTAGGGACGGTCGCTCGACGGTCCGTGTCGAATCACGTCTTGAGCTTCTAAAGCAGGATCGCATCGAAACTAAAATAAAATAGAAATATACAAAATGTGTAGGACAGAATTACTGCATTTAAATGTCAATGCTTTTAGCCATTCAACATGGTCACAGGTAGATCACTGACCTTTCATTCTAAATCCAGTGAAACTAATATTAATCAATATAAACGTCCCTTCTGTTATGACAGACAGATGCAGATCCATATGGGCTTATATTCTCTCTTCTGTATTTCCTGACATAGCTGTTTCTAGCCACCTGATCTGAGAATGAATTCCCAGCAGATATTGCACCCCAATAGTTGCCAGATTATGTACAATAGGACCAGCAGGATCTACTGCTGCATTTCCCGCTCTCAGAGGACTATTCACCAGTGAATATTCAAATGCAACAATGGCCGCACTTTTCAAAAGGGAATTGATCATTTTAAATGGAAATAACCCTATATACCCTATATACAGCAGAAAAACCTGAATCTGTAAATTGTAGGTTTAGACTGAAAGCTCTCAATAAGTCACGCCCTAGTAAATTCACAGGGCAATGTGTGGAGACTGTAAACCAGTGTTTTACTGTTCTATTACCCAATTTCACCTTCACAGGACTGCACAAATGTTCTGTGAGTGGTAAGCCTGAAACATCCACTGTTAGAATTGTGTCCGTACTGACGGATATGGGTACTGACCCCTCCATAAGTACTGAAACTGCTGCACCAGAGTCAATTAAAACAGAATTCATTTCCCAGCAAATCCTTACATTTTGACTGGGTTAGAATCTTAGAACCTTCCAATTTAAAACAAATCTGGATCCTAAGATTTTCCCAGTTGAGACAACTGTGAGACTCAAATGATCTTAAGGCAATGCTTTGGACATCTGCATCCTTTGAGTCTGGATCACTGCAAAAAGTCTAAAACAAACTTGAAAATGAAAATATCAAAAGGGATCCAGGTTAAAGTAACCTGAAGGTTTAAGAATACAGCGTCCCGTCTCCTCCCATTTATTTTAAATTCGCAAGGCAAGCGGTCTAATTAATTTACTTAGTCACCTCGGGTACAGAGTCTCGGAGTCAGTAGAGCGCCTGAATTGACTCAGAATCACTCATTGGGATGTTGGCGGCCGCCTCTGTCGGTTTCTGATCCTGTCTCTGAAAACTCTGGACCCAGAGGAATACTGGGATCTCTGTGGAACCTCCAAAACTGTGGTAGTGGGATTTGCTTCTCTGCGCATTGTTTCAAAGTAACAAAAGCCACCATCTGTCTGTTTCTGAAAACAACGTATACATAGAACATTGAAACACCTGAAAAGATTCCCCCACAATATTGCAGCATCGACGTACAGACCTACACCCTTGATTTAGTTTCACAGAGAGCGAACTAAGGTGGTTCACTTCAGACAGGCCTGGACATGTACTGGCTTAAGCAGGTTGGAGGTTTGGAGTCTGTCTTTTTGAGGCTGTGGACAGGTGTCTATTATACAGATAATGATGTCCAACAGGTGCCATTAATACAGGTAACGAGTGGAGGACAGAGGAGCTTCCTAAAGCTACAGGTCTGTGAGAGCCAGAAATCCTGCTTGTTTGTGGGTGACCAAATACTTATTTTCCACCATAATTTACAAATAAATTCTTTAAAAATTCTACAATGTGATTTCCTGGATTTTCTTCTCATTTTGTCGCTCATAGTTGACGTGTACCTATGATGAAAATTACAGACCTAGTAGGAGAACTTGCACAATTAGTGGCTGACTAAATACTTTTTTGCCCAACTCCTGCTTGTGGAAAGATGGAAGAATTGATATAAATTCTAATTCGATTTTAAAGCAGATTTTCCAACGTTACAATTACAAACCAGGACAGTCTCAATACTGCAGGATTTGTCTGAAATACTATGAGTGAGACTGATATACTACTTTTTAATACAAGCAGAAAAGTGACAGGATAATTGGGTGGAATCAAGTAAATCATGTAAATCACTTACCTGCAAACTATGCAGTTGTGATGAATAAGTGAAGAAGAATTGAGGACAGGATGATGAATAAAGACTCTGAAATAAACAGAATACATGCACAATATTAAATAAAGTTCTGAAAGGCTAGCTGTGATGCTGTTGCATATTTATTCACCTACTTATGAGTGTGTTGGCTACAGCCACTGATTCAGTTTCGCAGTTAGCAGTCATAACTTCATTGACAAATGATGGCTTTATGGGTAATCCTGTAACTTCACACACAACCAGAAAACATGTAAAACTGTGCCCACTTCAGCAAAGCATTTAAAACACATGTTTGATGTACTATGGAAAACACTGTGCAGGCGGACAAGTGTAAGGAAAGATGTAATTACAAATATCTGAGACCCCAGATCTCATCATCAAACGTCAATCCTAGATCCCTCTCCCAAGTTAGTTTCAATGAGTCCATGTTGGATGAAGTAATGTAAAGGCTTGAGAGATTCTACTTTCTGAGCTGTTCGAGGTGAGCTGTTCCTCCAAATGGTTGAGCTGAAATCTAAACTTGCCACTCTTCTGACAGGACAAGTGTCTGATTAGAAAAAATAAAAACGCTCAGTATGTAGGGAGTATCAGCAGTATCACCAGCAGTATCAGCCATAGGTATGTCAAAAGTGGGACTTCATTAAAGAGACTAAACCAGGTGGAGTGTGAATAAAGACAGATGTAAAAACAGAGTAAAAGTTTAAGCAGCCATGTCCGATCCGAAAAGAAAAAAAAACAACACTAATCCATAATGTACGCAGAAGCACAAAAGCTGAAGATTGGCAAAGCTGCATAAGGAACCATCTTAATGGTGTCAGATAGAATCTATGTAGAATTTTCCAGCGGATTATTGGGTGATCAGGATTCCTCAAAGATAAAATGATCATTTCTCATGCATGGTTCTCAAAACATAAAAAAAATTACTTAAGATCCTTGAACCACACACAGTCCAACCCGTCTACAAGAGGCTCAAAGTAAAAAAATATTTTAAATACTGGAAGCCGAGCAAGACTGGAGTAAAGCACTTTAAGCATTAGGTGTGGCTGTAATTTGGAGTTCAGTGAGTCTCCGAGAACAGAGAACTGATTTAAGGTGCAGATACCTAAAGAAAGAGGTGCTGGGCACATTACATTGCTCTTTAATAGCCTGGAAAGATCTTAACCCATTTTCATTGCAGATATCACCTGGAGGTCGAGCTCCTTTGCTCTCCCATTGGGGGCAATGAAACAGCATTCCCCATCAGTAAATTATGATTATGAAAGAGTGGAGAGTGCTCATGCTATATAAGAGTTTGTTTGCCTAAACAAGAGCTCTAGCTAGCTGCAACCGAGCCAATGAATGGGGTCATGTGACTCCCCCTAAAGTAGTTTTCTGACGATACAATTACGAACCATGCGGAGAACAGAGACAGTCTCCGTACTGCAGGGCTTGTCTGAGATACTATGAGGGACACTG
Organism: Salminus brasiliensis; assembly: GCF_030463535.1. NCBI lineage: Eukaryota > Metazoa > Chordata > Actinopteri > Characiformes > Bryconidae > Salminus > Salminus brasiliensis. Next base: position 33,060,367 of record NC_132882.1, read on the forward strand.
ATATATTACTTTTTAAATCAAGCAGAGAAATGACAGAATAAATGATTATAAAATCCAGTAGATCATGTAAATTATTACCTGCCAACAATCCAGCTGCCTACCCTGGGGTCCTGTCTTTTTCAAAGTGGTGTCCAGAAAGTGTGTGGCAGAGCTCCTTCCAGGCCTCACTGCATCGGGCAGAGAAAAGTGGAGAATGATGGTACTGAAGCCACCTGGTGATGTTCAGGACTCCTGAAAAAAAGACTGAGTCTTTACTCTTTGGTCCCGATACTCTTAAGGGTTTTACAGTAGAACCTCCAACAATGAAAATACAGCCCTGAGGAGTTGTCCTCGGTGAGGGAGCAGGTGAACTCGAAGAACTGAACCTTGCGCCAGTTGGTTGAGGTAAAAACCGTGGTGATTGAGGAGCCCTCGGCTTTTCCAGGCCATGCCAACGGCCCTAGGTCCTTTCCAGTGCGGGAGTGGAGACAACAACCCTCTGGGTCCGCCGTGCCGGTAGTGCTGGATTTAAGATGGTCAGCGTTGGAGGAGTCACGGGCAGCCTCGACTTCCGTCGGTGGAGTTTGTACAGCCTCCAACAACAGCAGCAGTCAAGCTTGATGACCTCCTTGTAGAGCACCAGGAGATGTCGCTCCTCAGCAGTCGCCAAGTTTCTCGAGTATAAACAGACAGAAACACAAACGACGGTCAGTGAGACAGTACTGTACAGTAACACAGGGAGCAGAAAGCACAAGGATCACATCAACCGACTCAGATGAAGACGACAAAACTTATATTAAAGACTATAAAGTGGGACTCAATGGTTCGTGTCGAATCAGTTTTAAAAGTCGCATCGAAATAAAAAATATATTGAAAAAGTGTAGGATAGGATTACTGCGTTTATATGTCAATGCTTTTAGCCATTCAACATGGCCACAGTTAGACATGGGACACTGAGCATGGTAAGGCCTATCAGCTGTTTTGCTTGCACCACTTTAACCAGAGATGCTCCCTTTATTAATATCATTCATTCTGAGACCAGAAATGTTTTGGAAATTCGTCAACAAAAGTCATTAGTCTCAGTCTCGTTATTCTCACCTGGCAGCTCAGATCTTGACCGTGTAACAGAAGAATCATCAATTATTTGTATCCTCAATATATTTATACTGGTTATACTGATTTCCCACAATTAAAACAAGCACCTTCTCTCCTACCTTCAATCTCGCCTGCTCCAGAGTCTCCTGCCTCAGTCCGGCAGTACATTAACTGAGCTTGTAACAATGTCTCCTGTATTAATTTCATGTGTAGTCTGAACTTTCTGGGTATTAAACCCTGCTCTGTTGTTTTAGAACCATGGAAATATTATCAAAATTATTATTATCATCATCATCATCATCATTTCCAAAACCTTGCTTCAGAATCTTTGAATTTTCAAAAAAAAAAATTTGGGTCCCTTTACAAAATTATCCTAAAACATTGTCTGAATATTTAGATTCTCAGGGTTGTTTAAACCAGAGAATTTTTCAGGGACCAAAATGTATCACAATTCAAAGTTCCCAAGACAACTGTGAGACTGAAATGATCTTAAGGCAATGCTTTGGACATCTTTGTCCTTTGAGTCCGGGTCGCTGCAAAAACTCAATGACCTAAATCTGAAAATGAAAATATCAAAGGGTTCTGGGATAAAGTAACCTGAAGGTCTAAGAATATGGCGTCACGTCTCCTCCTGTTTATTCTAAATTCGTAAGGCAAGCGGTCTAATTAATTTACTTACAGTCACCTCGGGTACAGAGTCTCGGAGTCAGTAGAGCGCCTGAATTGACTCAGAATCACTCATTGGGATGTGGGCGGCCGCCTCTGTCTGTTTCTGATCCTGTCTCTGAAAACTCTGGACCCAGAGGAATATTGGGATCTCAGTAGAACCTCAAACTGTGGTAGTCTAATTTACTTCTCCGTGCTTAAAGAATCAACTCGATCAGTCAGTCTTAGGAATGTAGAGAAACACTTTAATCCTGCAGTAAACGTAACGCCGGTGGAAGGTCCGCAGGTTTTCATCCCCTTTGATGTCCTATGCTGATCACTCTGATGATTATTATTATTATGAATATTGAAACGCCTAAAAAGATTCTCCCACAATATTGCAGTGTCGACATAGAAGACAAGAAAATCAGATTCACCATTTGACATTTTTTGTTACACTGATGGGATTTTGTTTCCTCCGGAACCCAGCTGTGCAGAGAACACACACAGTGAAACACACACAGTGGACAGTGAGCACATGTGGTTGGAGCAGTGGGCAGCCATTGCTGCGGTGCCCACAAAAGAAGGTGAAGGGTCTTGCTCAAGAGTGGGAGTTTGCAGAGCCCGGGTATTAAACCCACAACACTGTCATCAATAGCCTGGAGCTCTAACCGCTGAGCCACCACTGCCCCCTACAGCCACCACTGCCCCCCTACAGCTGCTTATCGTTACCAGATTGTCTCTATTATTATTGGGCTTCGAACATCAGGGCTGTTCCTGCATGTTACGTGCTGCTTTGTTCAAAACTACCCATACCAGAATCTTTGTCTAGCTGTTCACTAAACCAGACTGTGAAACAGTCCCTGATAATCTGACTGCAGTCTGAAGAGCCTTTTCACTAAATAAATGATCTATATACAGCCCGATTATGAACAACAACAACAACAATATTCGGGGTGACTCCTCAAGGGCTTTATCTGGGAAAATCTTGTTCAAAAGGTGCTGGCTAAGACTGCTTAGATTACTTAAAGGAAAACAGAAACCCTCCTACCTAAAACTGGGTGCAGTGGTAAATTTAACTCTACTTGGCAACCTGTCTTGACTTAAATAGACAATACGGACTCTGATGATTAATTGGCTGGTTAGCACGCAGTTTGAAATCTATTTCTCTATTTAAAATTCTGCAGTCATTTACATTTACTCTCTTACCCTTTGTGTTTACTTGGACACTTGTATGTGCTTTTATAACTTTTATAAAATTACCTGTATTTTTAGAGTTAGAGTTTTAAATTTAGCATAAATGCAAAAAGACTCCAGGGGTCTCTGTGTGAACAGATTTTATGACCCCCACCAATGTAAAACAGACCTACGCCCTTAATTTAGTTTCACAGAGAGTGAACTAAGGTGGTTCACTTCAGACGGGCCTGGACATGTACTGGCTTAAGCAGGTTGGAGGTTTGGAGTCTGACTGTTTGAGGCTGTGGACAGGTGTCTATTATACAGATAACGATGTCCAACAGGTGCCATTAATACAGGCAACGAGTGGAGGACACAAGAGCTTCTTAAAGCTACAGGTCTGTGAGAGCCAGAAATCTTGCTTGTTTGTGGGTGACCAAATACTTATTTTCCACCATAAATTACAAATAAATTCTTTAAAAATCCTACAATGTGATTTCCTAGATTTTTTTCCCTCATTTTGTCGCTCATAGTTGACATGTACCTATGATGAAAATTACAGACCTAGTAGGAGAACTTGCACAATTAGTGGCTGACTAAATACTTTTTTGCCCCACACAATTCAAAGCTGCTTGTACTCAGAAAGATGGACGAATGAATAAAATTCTAATAAGATTTTTAAAGCAGATTTTCCGACGTTACAATTACAAACCAAGACGAAAGTCATACTGCAGGATCTGTCTGAAATACTATGAGTGAGACTGATATTACTTTTTAATACAAGCAGAAAAGTGACAGAATAAATGAGTGGAATCAAGTAAATCATGTAAATCACTTACCTGCAAACTATGCAGGTCACTAACCTGACAGTGTGACTGGAAAGGGCCTGTCAGTCCTGGCCTGGTACCTTCTTGATGTTCCCGGAAGGACCCCTGGCGGCTCAGGTGATGCTCATCTAAAGGATAAAAGGATAAAGGTGCACGTATTCGTCACTCTGGGTTAGAGGACCGGACGCCACGCTGCATCAAGAGGAGAATTGTGGAGAACGATGGTGCCAAAATCACCTGGCGACGTACAAGACACGGGCATTAATGTTTAGGGTCAATTCTTTTAAGTGTTTTACAGAAGAATCTCCAACAGTGAGAACACCGCCCTGAGGAGTCGCCCTCTGTGCCGGAGCAGGTGAAGAGCCGAGGTCCTTGAACCAGTTAGCAGAGGCGAAAAATGGCTGTGGTGATGGAGGAGCCCTCAGCTTTTGCCAGCCAAGCTTGACGCTTCCAGGCCCTCTCAGGTACAGGAGTGGAGATGACGACCCTGCACCGGTAGTGCTGAAAATAAGACCATGGCGTCACAGGCAGCATTCCAGGAGTCACTGGCCTCGTCTTCCGTCTGTGGAGTTTGGACAGCCTCTACAACAACAGCGTGATCTGCCGTAATAGCTTGATGACCTCCTGAAAGCTTGTTCCTCCACGGTCATCTCGGAGTAAAAACACAGACAACACTGTACAGAAACACAGGGAGCAGAGAGCACAAGGATCACAACAAGAAGACAAAGCTCATAAAAATCAACATATCCACAAAAGTGGCACCAAGTTCACCATTAAAGAGTACAACAGGCTTAAATACCTGAATGTGGTCAACGATCACAGTGGTGATGGTTGCAGTGTTTCACAACATTCAAACAGCATGAAATCCTTGTTCACTGTAATTATGAAGTTTTACATTATGCAGTAGAGAGCATGAAGATCAAGGGTCAGATTGATAACCTGAACTGTGAAGTCTGCAGACAAGAGAAATCTGCTCAGAGTAGAAACAGAACCTGATGCACGAGCAAAAGCAGTACTAGTACATACTGACCGAGCTGATCCTATAGATCCAGTAAAGGGGGGGGGACTGAAGCATGGAGCATGGGCATTAGAAATATGACAGCGTTCTGAGTGAATGATGAATAAGTGAGGAAGAATTGAGGACAGGCTGATGAATAAAGACTCTGAAATAAACAGAATACATGCACAATATTAAATAAAAGTTCAGAAAGGCTCCAGGTCTATATCATAGTGCTACTAAATGAGTTCATTCAAAGAGAGATGTGTATACGCTCAACAGACAGGAGAAACAAAGCTAATAATTACCACTCAAAGCTTATATCAAGACACCAGCTTTAACCTGCCTCTGACCGTTTTCACTGGTTAAACTATGGGGTTTTAGCGCCCCCACAAGGACGAAAAGAGGAAGAGCAATAGCCTCTGAGCAGTAGTTTAATAAACACCAGGACATTGACTAAGAACACAAATTTAGCACATATCCACAGAATTACACCATCCATACTAACCTAAAACAGCTCAGTAGCGTGAAACATGAAGAAATAACAGCAACCATGAATATTCAGTAATACATAGGTAAATACTGAAGCTACACTGCTAAGGAGATAGCTAGCATAGCAACAGAACTAAACCATTCCCAAACTAAATGAACAGCAGCTTACTTTGTGTCACAGACTCAAAATTAAAGGCACCCACAGCCACACAGCTTGAGCAGTTTCTAAAGTTCAGTCTTCCAGAGGAGCTACAGAGCTCGGTCACACCTGCTCGTTTGCCCTGCGCACTGCTGCAAGACCACGCTGCTTTACAGCGGAGGCTCCTGATACCAATATACTGACCAATGCGGCTGAGGAGAGTATTTGGAGCAGCATGCTACACTTACAAACATGACAGATAGAAGCTAGAGTCAAAATGTGAAAGGGAGTCTTTGTAGGTACGACAAGAACAGCCCATTATACCCAGTCTACTATCCAGACACAGGGAAGGTCCTTAAACACAGGCTTGTGAAATTTCATACAAAGTGTGTAAAAGAACAGCAAACCCAGACTGACCAGTCAATGGCAGCTGATGAATGATCTCTCAGTATTTAGCTGACTGGGTGTTAGATACTGAAGATCAGACACTGACCAAATACATTTTTAATACAAGCAGAGAAATGACAGAATAAATGGCTATAAAAAAAATGATGTAAAATTACTGCCAACTATTCAGTTCACTAACTGGAGGAGGAGAACAGTAGAGAATGATTGTGCCAAAGGCATCACGGTGCCGCAGTGCCAAGTTCAGGGCATCTGGAAAACAGGAGACAGTGGTGTTACTCTTTGGGCTTGATACTTAAGTGGTTTTCAGAAGAATCTCCATCAATGAGAACACTGCCCTGAGGGGTTGTCCTTGAGGGATGAAGCAGGTGAAGGCAAAGTAGAAGAGCTGAGGACCTCAAATTGGTTGGAAGAGATGAAAACCAGCTGTGGTGGTGCCACTTCGTTTTAAGCAGTCACGTTTCAAGCATGTCAATTCCCCAGTCCCACTGTCGACCTGAGCATAATGAGTTGAATATAAACAGACATAAAAGATTACATAAAAAATAATGTTCAATTAAAAGAACAAACACAGGCCGACATGACTGTATGGTGCTCCAGTTTCAGTTTGGACAAAGCTTATGAACACAAGAGGCAATGGAGGTGAAGCTGAGAAGCCTCAACCCATCTCCCAGAAGCTCCCATAAAAGATTGAAATTTAGCGCTGTACGACATTAAGAAGTCATCGGAAAGTTTTCAGAAGATCGCTAATTTGGATCTACAGCCAGAAACTCCTCACTGGTTCGTATAATGGCTAAAAATCTCAGACAAGAAACACTGCAAACAAGCCTAGCAGACCAACCTCGCCATCTAAGCTAACAGACATGGAGGGATGAAGACAGATTCTCTGTGCTTTGAAAACGGACATGAGTATGAGTAGGTGCTGAACAGAGATAATGAAGAGCTATAGCTAATGTAGGAACAGGTTATGAAGTAGGAGTGTGAGTAGGTGCTGGACAGAGAGATAATGAAGAGCTATAGCTAATGTAGGAACAGGTTATGAAGTAGGAGTGTGAGTAGGTGCTGGACAGAGAGATAATGAAGAGCTATAGCTAATGTAGGAACAGGTTATGAAGTAGGAGTGTGAGCAGGTGCTGGACATTACTCAGCATGGACTTTAACATTAACACTGAGCATGAGGGACAGGCCTGATTCCGGAACATGGATGAATGGACAACTACAGACTGAAAAGCAGGGCATCTCAGTACATGTGAGAGAGCGAGAGGGAGAGAGACCTGAGAGTTTAGTGAGAGACCTGTAGCAGAAATAGTTAGAGAGACAAACAATAGTAGTAATAAAAAGCCTGTAATCAGAGCAGGACAGAACTGTGGTGTTATGTAATTAAAACAGGTATTTTGGACCATTCTTCTTCACAAAATGCTTCAACCAGAATCCAGACTCTAATTGAAAGCTATAAGAAGCGTTGAGGCTGTTATTTCTGCAAAATATTTACTGAAGATCTACCAAATATTGATGTAATTTTTCTGTTGGGGTGCCCAAATTCATGCACCTGCCTAATTTCATTTAAACAATTCTTGCCCACTCTCTGTAAATCCTATAAACTTCATTTCTCTTCTCAAATATCACTGTGTCTGTCTGCTTTATGATATATTTAACTGAAATTGCTGAGTCGAACAACCAATGATTTATAAAGGAAAGTCAACAAAATTATTAGGGGGTGCCCAAACTTTCATACCACTGTAAGATACTGATAGTTTCAGCTGCTATCTTTTGTATCCACGATATGTTCATACATAGTCAACACCATCTGGAGACAAATAAAACAATGTAAAAATGGAGGATTTTCCCATTCAACCTTTGACAGAGCTCCATGTGACGCATCAGGTTCTCTGCTCTGTCAGAGCTCAAGAATATTCTACTGGGCCTATTCTAAGTGGAAATATCCCTACACTAGGACCAGCAGCAGAAAAACCTGAATCTGTACATTGTAGGTTTAGACTAAAAGCTCCCAATAAGTCACGTCCTAGTAAATTCACAGGGCAATGTGTGGAGACTATAATCCAGTGTTTTACTGTTCTATTACCCAATTTCACCTTCACAGGACTGCACAAATGTTCTGTAAGTGGTAAGTCTGAAACATCCACTGTTAGAAGTGTGTCCGTACTGACGGATATGGATACTGACCCCTGCATAAGTACTGAAACTGCTGCACCAGAGTCAATCAAAACAGAATTAATTTCCCAGCAAATCCTTACATTTAGACTGGGTTAGAATCTTAGAACCTTCCAAAATAAAACAAATCTGGATCCTAAAAGGTTCCCAGTTGAGACAACTGTGAGACTCAAACGATCTTAAGGCAATGCTTTGGACATCTTCATCTTTTGAGTCTGGATCACTGCAAAAAGTCAATGATCTAAAACAAACTTGAAAATGAAAATATTAAAGGGATCCAGGTTAAAGTAACCTGAAGGTCTAAGAATACGGCGTCCCGTCTCCTCCTGTTTATTCTAAATTCGCAACGCAAGCGGTCTAATTAATTTACTTAGTCACCTCGGGTACAGAGTCTCGGAGCCAGTAGAGCGCCTGAATTGACTCAGAATCACTCATTGGGACGTGGGCGGCCGCCTCTGTCGGTTTCTGATCCTGTCTCTGAAAACTCTGGACCCAGAGGAATATTGGGATCTTGGTGGAATCCCCAAAACTGTGGTAGTGGGATTTGCTTCTCTGCACATTGTTTCAAAGTAACAAAAGCCACCATCTGTCTGTTTCTGAAAACAACGTATACATAGAACATTGAAACACCTGAAAAGATTCCCCCACAATATTGCAGCATCGACGTACAGACCTACGCCCTTGATTTAGTTTCACAGAGAGCGAACTAAGGTGGTTCACTTTAGACAGGCCTGGACATGTACTGGCTTAAGCAGGTTGGAGGTTTGGAGTCTGACTGTTTGAGGCTGTGGACAGGTGTCTATTATACTGATAACGATGTCCAACAGGTGCCATTAATACAGGTAACGAGTGGAGGACAGAAGAGCTTCTTAAAGAAGCTACAGGTCTGTGAGAGCCAGAAATCCTGCTTGTTTGTGGGTGACCAAATACTTATTTTCCACCATAAATTACAAATAAATTCTTTAAAAATCCTACAATGTGATTTCCTGGATTTTTTTTCTCATTTTGTCGCGCATAGTTGATGTGTTACCTAGTGACCTAGTAGGAGAACTTGCACAATCAGTGGCAGACTAAATACTTATTTGCCCCACACAATTCGAAGCTGCTTGTACTCGGAAAGATGGAAGAATTTATATTAATTCTAATAAGACTTTAAAGCAGATTTTCCAACGTTACAATTACAAACCAGGACAGTCTCAATACTGCAGGATCTGTCTGAAATACTATGAGTGAGACGGATATTACTTTTTAATACAAGCAGAAAAGTGACAGAATAAATGAGCTTTAAACATGGGGTTTTAGCGGCCCCACAAGGACAAAAAGAGGAATAGCAACAGCTTCTGAGCAGTAGTTCAATAAACACCAGGACGTCGACTCAGAAGACAAATTTAGCACATATCCACAGAATAGTCTTTTCACTAAGTGAGTTATCTATATACAGCCCGATGATGAAAAACCACGTTCACGCCCTCTACCATTAATGAGGCCTTTTCATCTTGGAGAGAAAAAGGAGTAAATGTCTTAAATCTGTTTAATGATTAAAGGTTTGCATCTTTTGAACAACTTAAAACTTAATTTAATCTTTGAGCTTATTTTTTCAGGTATTTGCAGCTACGTAGTTTTGTGTCCACAAACGTCCTCGTCATAATTAGATACGGTTCTGAACGTCAACCCACAGATAAAAAATTTAATTGGCACCATATCTGTTACTAAACTCATTTCATATTAAACCCTTACAAGTATTAGACAGATGGATCCTCCACTTACTGCTGCTTTATCAATATATTTACTGAATGGTGGTAAAATATTGTAGATAACACTCCTCATCTACATGTTTAAAACACTTTATAATACAGTTTAAAATAGTCCATTCCTTACACTGGACTAAGGCTAGGCTGGCAGAATTTGTTTAAAACAGAATGAAGAGCTGGGAAAAGGACTAGCGCACTCGTCAGTAAGCGATCAGGGGGCTGAAAGTTTTTTTCTGAACCGTGTGCAGAAGCGTGCAGCAGTGCTCCTTCAGGACCTCGCTGGTCGGGAGGAGACTAGTAAAGTATGATGGTGCCAAAGAGTCATGCTGCTGCAACACCATGGGAAGCCAATCGGCAACATCCACGACACGGGCGCCTGGAAAACAGGAGACAGAGGTGTTACTCTTTGGGCTCCGATACTTTTCAGTGTTTTACAGAATTTCTCCAACAGTGAGAACACCGCCCTGAGGAGTTGTCCTTGGTGCCGGAGCAGGCGAAGAGCCAAGGACCTCGAACTAGTTAGCAGAGATGATTTTGCAGGCCACGCTGACACCCCCAGGCTCTCAGATGGAGGAATCGTGATGACCCTCTGCGTTCGTTGCACCGGTGGTGCTGGAATTAAGACTGCCTAAATGAAGGAGTCACATGCAGTCTCCAGCCTCGTCTTCCGTCTGGTGCGTTTGGACTGCCTCTACAACAGCAGCTGGATCTGCCGGTCAAGCTTGACAAAGTCTGAAGAGCTCTGTCCGCCGTGGTCGCCATGCTCCTGTTCCAAGAGTAAACACAGACGAGCGCTAATGACAGTGAGAGAGTACTCTGGAAGGTTATTAATGAAAACACTAGCTGTCGAGCATTTAGCTTCAAAATCTGAGGTAAATAACTGCAATAGCTAAAACTTGGAGTCGATGCATTCAGAATGAAACAGCAGCGGCCTCTGTGAACTCTCACCAAGTTCACCATTAAAGAGTACAACAGGCTTTATTACCTGAATGTGGTCAATGATCACAGTGGTGATGGTTGCAGTGCGTTACAATATTCAAACAGCATGAAATCCTTGTTCACTGTAATTATGAAGTTTTACATTATGCAGTAGAGAGCATGAAGATCAAGGGTAAGATTGATCAACTGAACTGTGAAGTCTGCAGACAAGAGAAATCTGCTCAGAGTAGAAACAGAACCTGATGCACGAGCAAAAGCAGTACTTGAACTAGTACATACTGACCTAGCTGATCCAATAGATCCTATATTGTTGTACTGAAGGAGACTGGGTTGACAATGAGGCTGAAGCATGGAGCACTGGACATTAGAAATATGACAGCGTTCTGGGTGAATGATGAATAAGTGAGGAAGAATTGAGGACAGGCTAATTAATAAAGACTCTGAAATAAACAGAATACATGCACAATATTAAATAAAAGTTCTGAAAGGCTCCAGGTCTATATCATAGTGCTACTAAATGAGTTCATTCAAAGAGAGATGTGTATACGCTCAACAGACAGGAGAAACAAAGCTAATAATTACCACTCAAAGCTTATATCAAGACACCAGCTTTAACCTGCCTCTGACCGTTTTCACTGGTTAAACTATGGGGTTTTAGCGCCCCCACAAGGACGAAAAGAGGAAGAGCAATAGCCTCTGAGCAGTAGTTTAATAAACACCAGGACATTGACTAAGAACACAAATTTAGCACATATCCACACAATTACACCATCCATACTAACCTAAAACAGCTCAGTAGCGTGAAACATGCAGAAATAACAGAAACCATGAATATTCAGTAATACATAGGTAAATACTGAAGCTACACTGCTAAGGAGATAGCTAGCATAGCAACAGAACTAAACCATTTCCAAACTAAATGAACAGCAGCTTACTTTGTGTCTCAGACTCAAAATGAAAGGCACCCACAGTCACACAGCTTGAGCAGTTTCTAAAGTTCAGTCTTCCAGAGGAGCTACAGAGATCGGTCACACCGGCTCGTTTGCCCTGCGCACTGCTGAAAGACCACGCTGCTGCTTTACAGCGGAGGCTGTAAATCGTCTACTAAGATTTTTAAAGCTGATCTTCTGAAGCTCCAATTACAAACCATACGGAGGACAGACAGTCTCCATACTACAGGGTTTGTCTGAGATACTATGAGGGACACTGATATTACTTTTTAAAACAAGCAGAGAAATGATAGAATAAATGATTATTAAATTATTAAATCCAGTAAATCATGTAAATCACTCACCTGTAAACTATGTGACACATCTGTCCCGCAGCCAGTAGTGGAGCAGTAGAGCTCAAAGAGCTGGGTAAACTGTCGCTCACTCATCGGTAGGTGGGCAGGGGGCTGAAGACTATGTCCAGAAGCGTGCAGCAGTGTTTCTTCAGGACCTTGCTGCATTGGGTGGACAATAGTAAAGGTTAAAAGGTACAGAAGGAGTCACACTGCCAATTCAATTCAAAGTTTATTTATATAGAGCCTTTCACAACAAATGTCACAAATCGCTTTACAGAGATCCTTGTCCACGTCTCTTATGAACAAGCACCACAACGGAGGTGGTAGCGACAGTGGCAAGGAAAAACTCTCTCATACTAAGATGAAGAAACCTTGAGAGAAACCAAGACTCAGTCTGAGGAACCCATCTGCCTTAGGTCGACCCGCACAGCACAAACAAACATTACACTAAGAACTAGACAGAGAGATAATGAAGAGCTATAGCTAAAGTAGGAACAGGTTATGAAGTAGGAGTGTGAGCAGGTGATGGACATATGCTCAGTGTTAATGTTGAAGTCCATGCTGAGTAGAGAGACAGGCCTGATTCCAGAACATGGATGAATGAACACCTCCAGATTGGACGGCAGGGCATCTCAGTACATGTAAAAAAGAGAGAGGGAGCGAGAGAGAGAGAGGGGGGTTAGGATGGTTGTGTTGTGCTGAGTAGCGGGACAGGCCTGATACCAAGACGCAGGAACTGAACCAAAAAAGGACAACTCCAGGCAGGCAGCTCAGGACATGAGAGGAGAGAGACAAAAAGATGAAGATTAGAACAAGGTTTACGTTTAGTGAGAGACCTGTAGCAGAAATAGTTAGAGAGACCACCACAATAGTAGTAATAAAAAGCCTGTAATCAGAGCAGGACAGAACTGTGGTGTTATGTAATTAAAACAGGACAGAACACAGAACTGGTGAGTTATCTGAAAGCTGGTGTAAAGAGAAAAGTTTTTAATCCAGATTTAAAGACTGAGAGTGTGTCTGATTCCCGTATATTAACAGGGAGGTTGTTCCAAAATTGGGGGAGAACGCTCTTCCTCCTGCATTGTTTTTTCTAATGAAGAGTGGCAACATGGGAGCCTCAACACAACTCACAAATGACCTGAAAAAGATTGTTCAACATCATGGTTTAGGGGAAGGATACAAAAAGCTCTCAGATGGTGAGAACAGTCAGTAAACCCACAGACCAGCTCCAAAGACCTACATCATCTTGCAGCAGATGGAGTCACTGTGCATCATTCAACTATTTAGCACACTTTGCACAAGGAGAGGCTGTATGAGAGAGTAATGCAGAAGATGCCTTTTCTGCGCACAAGCCACAAACAGAGCCGCTGTAGGTCTGCTAAAGAACATTTGGACAAGCCAGCTTCATTTTGGAATAAGGTGCTGTGGGCCGATGAAACTAAAATTGAGTTATTTGGACATAAGGGGCTGTATGCATGGTGGAAAGAGAACAGCATTCCAAGACAAACACTAGCTACCCACAGTAAAATCTGGTGGAGGTTCCATCATGCTGTGGGGCTGTGTGGCCAGTGCAGGTACTGGGAACCTTGTTAAAGTTGAGGGTTACATGTATTCCAGTCAATATCAGCAGATTCTTGAGAACAATGTTCAAGAATCAGTGAGAAAGTTGAAGTTGTGCCTGGGCTGGATACTGCAACAAGACAATGACCCTAAACACTGCTCAAAATCTACTAAGGCATTCATGCAAATGAACAAGTCAGGAATGACTTGCAAAGGAATGGCCATCTTAGTACCAAAACCCTGAGAACCAAAATATTCCAAAACAATCCCTTAGAATATTCCAATTTAAAACTAATCTGGACCCCGAAAAGTTCCCAGTTCAGAGAAACTGTGAGACTGACATCATCTTAAGGCAATGCTTTGAACATCTTTGTCCTTTGAGTCCGGATCGCTGCAAAAAGTCAATGGTCTAAAACAAATTTGAAAATTTAAATATCAAAGGGAACCGGGTTAAAGTAACCTGAAGGTCTAAGAATATGGTGTCTCCTAACCAGTAAGGCAAGCGGCCTAAATAATTAGCTTACAGTCACCTCGGGTACAGAGTCTCGAAGTCAGTAGAGCACCTGAATTGACTCAATCACTCATTGGGATGTCAGCGGCCGCCTGTGTCCGTTTCTGATCCTGTCTCTGAAAACTCTGGTCCCAGAGGAATATTGGGATCTCTGTGGAACCTCCAAAACTGTGGTAGTGGGATTTGCTTCTCTGCGCTTAAAGAATCAACTCGATCAGTCAGTCTTAGGAATGTAGAGAAACACTTTAATCCTGCAGTAAACAACCTGTGATGAGGCTGGTGTGAAGTTGATAGACTCCATTGTTTCATTGGTACCTTCTTGATGTTCCCAGAAAGAACGATGGACACCAGGCGGCTCAGGTGAAGCTCATCTCTGGGTTAGAGGACCAGACGCCACGCTGCATCAGGAGGAGAATTGTGGAGAACGATGGTGCCAAAATCACCTGGCGACGTACAAGACACGGGCATTACCGTTTAGGGACAATTCTTTTAAGTGTTTTACAGAAGAATCTCCAACAGTGAGAACACCGCCCTGAGGAGTCACCCTCTTCCAGGCCCTCTCAGGTACAGGAGTGAAGATGACGACCCTGCACCGGTAGTGCTGAAAATAAGACCACGGCATCACAGGCAGCATTCCAGGAGTCACTGGCAGCCTCTAGCCTCGTCTTCCGTCTGTGGAGTTTGGACTGCCACTACAACAGCAGCGTGATCTGCCGTAATTGCTTGATGACCTCCTGAGAGCTTGTTCCTCCACGGTCATCTCGGAGTAAAAAAACAGACAGCGGTCAGTGAGAACATATCCACAAAAGCACCAAGTTCACCATTAAAGAGGACAATAGGCTTAATTACCTGAATGTGGTCAATGATCACAGTGGTGATGGTTGCAGTGTGTTACAATATTCAAACAGCATGAAATTCTTGTTCACTGTAATTATGAAGTTTTACATTATGCAGTAGAGAGCATGAAGATCAAGGGTACGATTGATAAACTGAACTGTGTGCAGACAAGTCTGCAGACAAGAGAAATCTGCTCAGAGTAGAAACAGAACCTGATGCACGAGCAAAAGCAGTACTTGAACTAGTACATACTGACCTAGCTGGTTCAATAGATCCAGTAAAGGGGGGGGGGCTGAAGCATGGATCACTGGTCATTAGAAATATGACAGCGTTCCGGGTGAATGATGAATAAGTGAGGAAGAATTGAGGACAGGCTGATGAATAAAGACTCTGAAATAAACAGAATACATGCACAATATTAAATAAAAGTTCAGAAAGGCTCCAGGTCTATATCATAGTGCTACTAAATGAGCTCATTCAAATAGAGATGTGTATACGCTCAACAGACAGGAGAAACAAAGCTAATAATTACCACACCAGCTTTAACCTGCCTCTGACCGTTTTCACTGGTTAAACTATGGGGTTTTAGCGCCCCCACAAGGACGAAAAGAGGAAGAGCAACAGCCTCTGAGCAGATGTACAAAAAGCAGAAAAGTGACAGAATTATGTAAATCACTTATCTGACACCGGACCAGACACAGCCGCAAGCTCTCCCAGTTGTCTACAAAGTCAGCACAGACAGACCTGTCCCGCAGCCAGCAGTGGAGCGAGAAGAGGTGGTGAAACGACTCGCTCACTCTTCGGTAAGCAGGCAGGGGGCCGAAGACGATGATCCTGATGATCCTTTTCCGAACAGCGTCCAGAAGCGTACGGCAGTGCTTCTTCAAGTCTACGTTGCATCACGCAGAGAATAGTGGAGAATGATGGTGCCAAAGCCACCTGGAAAACCAGGAGACTGTGGTGTTACTCTTTAGGGTCGATACTTAAGAGTTTTACAGAAGAATCTCCAACAGTGAGAACACTGCCCCGAGGAGCTGTCCTCTGTGCCGGAGCAGGTGAGGAGCGGAGGACCTTAAACCGCTTAGCAGAGATAAAAAAACGACCGTGGTGATTGACTCCTCCTCTGCTTTTCCCAGCCACGCTGACACTTCCGTGCCCTCTCCGGTGCAGGAGAGGTACTAGTACATACTGACCAAGCTGATCCAATAGGGCTGGGGGAGGGCGCAGATACGACAAAAGGTTCAGCAGTGAACACTCCTGTGTGTGGGTAAAGACGCCAAAGAAACAATGATTGGTGACTGGTGATGTTCTAGATATTGTATTGAAGGAGACTGGGTTGACAATGAGGTTGAAGCATGGAGCACAGGGCTTTAGAAATATGACAGCGTTCTGGGTGAATGATGAATAAGTGAGGAAGAATTGAGGACAGGCTGATGAATAAAGACTCTGAAATAAACAGAATACATGCACAATATTAAATAAAGTTCTGAAAGGCTAGCTGTGATGCTGTTGCATATTTATTCATCTACTTATGAATGTGTTGGCTACAGGATCTATAAATAAAGGCTCTATTTAATCTGACATTGTGGTCAGACGTTTATCATAAATATAAAAGGGGCCCCCAATGTGAACCGATTACTGATACTATGAGGGACACTGATATATTACTTTTTAAATCAAGCAGAGAAATGACAGAATAAATGATTATAAAATCCAGTAAATCATGTAAGTTAATTACCTGCCAACAATCCAGCTGCCTACCCTGGGGTCCTGTCTTTTTCAGAGTGGTGTCCAGAAAGTGTGCGGCAGAGCTCCTTCCAGGCCTCACTGCATCGGGCAGAGAAAAGTGGAGAATGATGGTACTGAAGCCACCTGGTGATGTCCAGGACTCCTGAAAAAAAGACTGAGTCTTTACTCTTTGGTCCCGATACTCTTAAGGGTTTTACAGTAGAACCTCCAACAATGAAAATACAGCCCTGAGGAGTTGTCCTCGGTGAGGGAGCAGGTGAACTCGAAGAACTGAACCTTGCGCCAGTTGGTTGAGATAAAAACCGTGGTGATTGAGGAGCCCTCGGCTTTTCAAGGCCATGCCAACGGCCCTAGGTCCTTTCCAGTGCGGGAGTGGAGACAACAACCCTCTGTGTGCGCCGTGCCGGTAGTGCTGGATTTAAGATGGCCAGCGTTGGAGAAGTCACGGGCAGCCTCGACTTCCGTCTGTGGAGTTTGTACAGCCTCCAACAACAGCAGCAGTCAAGCTTGAGGACCTCCTTGCAGAGCACCAGGAGATGTCGCTCCTCAGCAGTCGCCAAGTTTCTCAAGTATAAACACAGACAGAAACGCAAACGACGGTCAGTGAGACAGTACTGTACAGTAACACAGGGAGCAGAAAGCACAAGGATCACATCAACTGACTCTGATGAAGACATCAAAGCTTATATTAAAGACTATAAAGTAGGGACTCAACGGTTCGTGTCGAATCAGTTTTAAAAGCAGAATCACATCGAAATAAAAAAAATATTGAAAAAGTGTAGGATAGGATTACTGCGTTTATATGTCAATGCTTTTAGCTATTCAACATGGCCACAGTTAGACATAGGACACTGAGCATGGTAAGGCCCATCAGCTGTTTTGCCTGCACCACTTTAACCAGAGATGCTCCCTTTATTGACCCAATATCATTCATTCGGAGACCAGAAATGTTTTGGAAATTCGTCAACAAAAGTCATTAGTCTCAGTCTCGTTATTCTCACCTGGCAGCTCAGATCTTGACCGTGTAACAGAAGTATCATCAATTATTTGTATCCTCAATATATTTATACTGGTTATACTGATTTCCCACAATTACAACAAGCACCTTCTCTCCTACCTTCAATCTCTCCTGCTCCAGAGTCTCCTGCCTCTGTCCTGCAGTACATTAACTGAGCTTGTAACAATGTCTCCTGTATTAATTTCACGTGTAGTCCGAACTCTTTGGGTATTAAACTCTGCTCTGTAGTTTTAGAACCATGGAAATATTATCAAAATTATTATTATTATTATTATCATTATTATCATTATTATTATTATTATCATCATCATCATCATCATCATCATCATCATAATTTCCAAAACCTTGCTTCAGAATCTTTGAATTTTCAAAAAAAAAAAAAAATTGGGTCCCTTTACAAAATTATCCTAAAACATTGTCTGAATATTTAGATTCTCAGGGTTGTTTAAACCAGAGAATTTTTCAGGGACCGAAATGTATCGCAATTCAAAGTTTCCAAGACAACTGTGAGACTGAAATGATCTTAAGGCAATGCTTTGGACATCTTCGTCCTTTGAGTCCGGGTCGCTGCAAAAATTCAATGACCTAAATCTAATTTGAAAATGAAAATAGCAAAGGGATCTGGGATAAAGTAACCTGAAGGTCTAAGAATACAGTGTCACGTCTCCTCCTGTTTATTCTAAATTAGTAAGGCAAGCGGTCTAATTAATTTACTTACAGTCACCTCGGGTACAGAGTCTCGGAGTCAGTAGAGCGCCTGAATTGACTCAGAATCGCTCATTGGGATGTGGGCGGCCGCCTCTGTCGGTTTCTGATCCTGCCTCTGAAAACTCTGGACCCAGAGGAATATTGGGATCTCAGTAGAACCTCAAACTGTGGTAGTCTAATTTACTTCTCCGTGCTTAAAGAATCAACTCGATCAGTCAGTCTTAGGAATGTAGAGAAACACTAAGCCTGCAGTAAACGTAACGCCAGTGGAAGGTCTGCAGGTTTTCATCCCCTTTGATGTCCTATGCTGATCACTCTGATGATTATTATTATTATGAATATTGAAACGCCTGAAAAGATTCCCCCACAATATTGCAGTGTCGACATAGAAGACAAGAAAATCAGATTCACCATTTGACATTTTTTGTTACACTGATGGGATTTTGTTTCCTCCGTAACCCAGCTGTGCAGAGAACACACACAGTGAAACACACACAGTGGACAGTGAGCACATGTGGTTGGACCAGTGGGCAGCCATTGCTGCGGTGCCCACAAAAGAAGGTGAAGGGTCTTGCTCAAGAGTGGGAGTTTGCAGAGCCCAGGTATCAAACCCACAACACTGTCATCAATAGTGTGGAGCTCTAACCGCTGAGCCACCACTGCCCCCTACAGCCACCACTGCCCCCCTACAGCTGCTTATCGTTACCAGATTGTCTCTATTATTATTATTGGGCTTCGAACATCAGGGCTGTTCCTGCACGTTACGTGCGGCTCTGTTCAAAACTACCCATACCAGAATCTTTGTCTAGCTGTTCACTAAACCAGACTGTGAAACAGTCCCTGATAATCTGACTGCAGTCTGAAGAGCCTTTTCACTAAATAAATGATCTATATACAGCCCGATTATGAACAACAACAATATTCGGGGTGACTCCTCAAGGGCTTTATCTGGGGAAATCATTGTTCAAAAGGTGCTGGCTAAGACTGCTTAGATTACTTAAAGAGAAACAGAAACCCTCCTACCTAAAACTGGGTGCAGTGGTAAATTTAACTCTACTTGGCAACCTGTCTTGACTTAAATAGACAATACGGACTCTGATGATTAATTGGCTGGTTAGCACGCAGTTTGAAATCTATTTCTCTATTTAAAATTCTGCAGTCATTTACATTTACTCTCTTACCCTTTGTGTTTACTTGGACACTTGTATGTGCTTTTATAACTTTTATAAAATTACCTGTATTTTTAGAGTTAGAGTTTTAAATTTAGCATAAATGCAAAAAGACTCCAGGGGTCTCTGTGTGAACCGATTTTATGACCCCCACCAATGTAATACACAGACCTACGCCCTTAATTTAGTTTCACAGAGAGTGAACTAAGGTGGTTCACTTCAGACGGGCCTGGACATGTACTGGCTTAAGCAGGTTGGAGGTTTGGAGTCTGACTGTTTGAGGCTGTGGACTTTTATACAGATAATGATGTCCAACAGGTGCCATTAATACAGGCAACGAGTGGAGGACACAAGAGCTTCTTAAAGCTACAGGTCTGTGAGAGCCAGAAATCTTGCTTGTTTGTGGGTGACCAAATACTTATTTTCCACCATAAATTACAAATAAATTCTTTAAAAATCCTACAATGTGATTTCCTAGATTTTTTTCCCTCATTTTGTCGCTCACAGTTGACGTGTACCTATGATGAAAATTACAGACCTAGTAGGAGAACTTGCACAATTAGTGGCTGACTAAATACTTTTTTGCCCAACTCCTGCTTGTACTCGGAAAGATGGAAGAATTGATATAAATTCTAATAAGATTTTAAAGCAGATTTTCCGACGTTACAATTACAAACCATGACGAAAGTCATACTGCAGGATCTGTCTGAAATACTATGAGTGAGACTGATAGTTTTCTGCTTGTATTAAAAAGTAATGACAGAATAAATGGGTGGAATCAAGTAAATCATGTAAATCACTTACCTGCAAACTATGCAGTTCACTTAGCTGACAGTGTGACTGGGAAGGGCACGTCAGTCCTGGCCTGGCACCTTCTTGATGTTCCCCAGATGGCTCAGGTGAAGCTCATCTCTGCGTTAGAGGACTGGGCACAGCCAAAAGCTCTCCCAGTTCTCTACGAATTCAGCGCAGACGGACCTGTCCCGCAGACAGCAGTGGAGCGATAGGAGCTGGGGAAACTGCTCCCTCACTCGACAGTAAGTGGGCAGGGGGCCGAAGACGATGATCCTCATGTCTGGCTTTATATCAAGGCACCAGCTTTAACATGGGGTTTTTTGCGCCCCCACAAGGACGAAAAGAGGAATAGCAATAGCCTCTGAGCAGTAGTTTAATAAACACCAGGACGTTGACTAAGAACACAAATTTAGCACATATCCACAGAATTACACCATCCATACTAACCTAAAACAGCTCAGTAGCGTGAAACATGAAGAAATAACAGAACCCATGAATATTCAGTAATACACAGGTAAATACTGAAGCGACACTGCTAAGGAGATAGCTAGCATAGCAACAGAACAAAGCCATTCCCAAACTAAATGAACAGCAGTTTACTTTGTGTCTCAGACTCAAAATTAAAGGCACCCACAGTCACACAGCTTGAGCAGTTTCTAAAGTTCAGTCTTCCAGAGGAGCTACAGAGCTCGGTCACACCGGCTCGTTTACCCTGGGCAAGACCACGCTGCTGCTTTACAGCGGAGGCTCCTGATTGGCTGAGACTCTGCATTATACACTGACCAATGCGGCTGAAGCTTCATGAATATTAAGTGAGGTCACTAATTTAAGGAGCTTTTGTGCAGATCCAGGGTTGTAGATCCACTCAGACATTTACTGAGGATTACTCTGTGTAGTCTGTGAACTTCCTGAAATCTAAGGGTGAAACAGTTAAAGATACTGAGAGATGTTTGGTCAATTCGTCTCCAAATGAAAGAGTAAAATGTATTTGTTCACTTTTATAATCCATATGAATTTTAACAGGTAACCAGAGTAAGGATGAAGTAATTGGACTAATATGATTAAATTCCCTAGCTCTAGTTAGTACCCTTAAGCTGGAGCTTATGAAGCGATTTACATGAAGTTTATATTATTTACAGAAAGTGTGCAACAATTATTTAAACAAAATTAGGCACATTGCACTAATTATTGGAACACAATTGGTTTTGTAAGCTCATTGACCCACATATACAGGGGAATCCAATTATGAGAAGGAGGTTAAGGTTTTTCTCTTTGCATCTTCTCTGAAGAGTGGCAACATGGGAGCCTCAACACAACTCACAAATGACCTGAAAAAAGATTGTTCAACATCATGGTTTAGGGGAAGGATACAAAAAGCTCCGTTTCCACTGTGAGGAACATAGTGAGGAAATGGAAGACCACAGGCACAGTTCTAGTTACGGCCCGAAGTGGCAGGCCAAGAAAAATCTCAGATAGGCAGAATTGAAGGATGGTGAGAACAGTCAGTCAACCCACAGATCAGCTCCAAAGACCTACATCATCTTGCAGCAGATGGAGTCACTGTGCATCGTTCAACTATTCAGCGCACTTTGCACAAGGAGAGGCTGTATGGGAGAGTAATGCAGAAGAAGCCTTTTCTGCGCACAAGCCACAAACAGAGCCGCTGTAGGTCTGCTAAAGTACATTTGGACAAGCCAGCTTCATTTTGGAATAAGGTGCTGTGGGCCGATGAAACTAAAATTGAGTTATTTGGACATAAGGGGCTGTATGCATGGTGGAAAGAGAACAGCATTCCAAGACAAACACTTGCTACCCACAGTAAAATGTGGTGGAGGTTCCATCATGCTGTGGGCTGTGTGGCCAGTGCAGGTACTGGGAACCTTGTTAAAGTTGAGGGTCACATGGATTCCAGTCAATATCAGCAGATTCTTGAGAACAATGTTCAAGAAGCAGTGAGAAAGTTGAAATTGCGCCGGGGCTGGATACTGCAACAAGACAATGACCCTAAACACTGCTCAAAAATCTACTAAGGCATTCATGCAGAGGAACAAGTACAATGTCCTGGAATGGCCATCTCAGTCCCCAGACCTGAATATTACTGAAAATCTGTGGTGTGATTTAAAGCGGACTGTCCATGCTCAGAAATCATCAAACCTGACTGAACTGGAGATGTTTTGTAAAGAAGAATGGTCCAAAATACCTTCAACCAGAATTCAGACTCTCATTGGAAGCTATAGCAAGCGTTTAGAGGCTGTTATTTCTGCAAAAGGGGGATCTACTAAATATTGATGTAATTGTTCTTTGAACAGTAAATATCCTAAAATCTTGTCTTAGAAACTTCGAATTTTAATCAATTTGGATCACTGAAAAATTCTCGGGTTTAAACAACCCTGAGAACCAAAATATTCCAAAACAAACCCTTAGAATATTCCAATTTAAAACAAATCTGGACCCCGAAAAGTTCCCAGTTCAGAGAAACTGTGAGAATGAAATCATCTTAAGGCAATGCTTTGAACATCTTTGTCCTTTGAGTCCGGATCAGTGCAAAAAGTCAATGGTCTAAAACAAATTTGAAAATTAAAATATCAAAGGGATCCGGGTTAAAGTAACCTGAAGGTCTAAGAATATGGTGTCTCGTAATCAGTAAGGCAAGCGGTCTAATTAATTTACTTACAGTCACCTCGGGTACAGAGTCTCAGAGTCAGTAGAGCGCCTGAATTGACTCAGAATCGCTCATTGGGATGTCGGCGGCCGCCTCTGTCGGTTTCTGATCCTGTCTCTGAAAACTCTGGACCCAGAGGAATATTGGGATCTCTGTGGAATCTCCAAAACTGTGGTAGTGGGATTTGCTTCTCCGCACTTAAAGAATCAACTCGATCAGTCAGTCTTAGGAATGTAGAGAAACACTTTAATCCTGCAGTAAACAACCTGTGATGAGGCTGGTGTGAAGTTGATAGACTCCATTGTTTCAAAGTAACAAAAGCCACCATCTGTCTGTTTCTGAAAACAACGTATACATAGAATATTGACACGCCTGAAAAGATTCCCCCACAATATTGCAGCATCGACATACAAGACAATAAAACTATATTTCACCATTTTTTGTGACACAGATGGAATTTGGCTTCCCTTTGTAACCCAGCTGTGCAGAGAACATACACACACTCCCCCTTATGCAGTGTCAGTTTGCTGAGCTGGGGTATCTAACCCACAATTTTTTTTTTTTTAAATAATCTACAATGTAATTTCCTTGATTTTTTTCTCATTTTGTCTCTCATAGTTGAAATGTACCTATGATGAAGTAGGAGAACTTGGTCAATCAGTGGCTGACTAAATACTTGTTTGCCACACTGTATATTTAACAGCCCAAACTCAATGTGAAACTGCTTGTACTCAGAAAGATGGTAAAATTTATATAAATTCTAATAAGATTTTTAAAGTAGATTTCCCGATGTTACAATTACAAACCATAACAGTCTCAATACTGCAGGATTTGTCTGAAATACTATGAGTGACACTGAAGTATTACTGTTTAATACAAGCAGAAAAGTGACAGAATAAATGAGTGGAATCAAGTAAATCATGTAAATCACTTACCTGCAAACTATGCAGTTCACTAACCTGACAGTGTGACTGGGAAGGGTCAGTTAGGCCTGGCCTGGCACCTCCTTGATATTCCTGGAAAGAACGATGGACCCCGGGCGGCTCAGGTGAAGCTCATCTCTGCGTTCAGGCTGCATCATGAAGAAAATAGTGGAGAACGATGGTGCCAAAGTCACCTGGCGACGTCCAGGACGGGGGCACCTGGAAAACAGGAGACCGTGGCATTACTGTTTAGGGTCAATTCAAGTGTTTTACAGAAGAATCTCCAACAGTGAGAACACCGCCCTGAGGACTCGCCCCTCTGTGCCGGAGCAGGTGAAGAGCTGACGTCCTTGAACCAGTAAGCATAGGCGAAAAATGGCTGTGGTGATGGAGAAGCCCTCTGCTTTTCCCAGCCACACTGGACGCTTCCAGGTTCTCAAGTACAGGAGTGGAGACGACTACCCTGTATCCGATGCACCGGTAGTGCTGAAAATAAGACCACGGTGTCACAGGCAGCATTCCAGGAGTCACAGACAGCCTCTAGCCTCGTCCTCCGTCGGTGGAGTTTGGACAGCCTCTACAACAACTGGATCTGCCGTAATAGTGTGACGACCTCCTGAGAGCTTGTTCCTCCCTGGCCACCTCGGAGTAAAAACACAGACAACGGTCAGTGAGACAGTACTGTACAGTAACACAGGGAGCAGAGAGCACACGGATCACAACAAAGCTAATAAAAAAGAAGACATATCCACAAAAGTACCAAGTTCCCCATTAAAGAGTACAACACGCTTTATTACCTGAATGTGGTCAATGATCACAGTGGTGATGGTTGCAGTGTGTTACAATATTCAAACAGCATGAAATCCTTGTTCACTGTAATTATGATGTTTCACATTATGCAGTAGAGAGCATGAAAATGAAGGGCAAGATTGATAAACTGAACTGTGAAGTCTGCAGACAAGAGAAAGTCTGTGAACTTCCTGAAAACTAAGGGTAAAACAGTTAAAAGCTTGTATGTAAACTGAATAAATCATTGTGTGCTCTCAAACAGTCTGGAGGAACCTGAACATGTTGCATGATTATCTAGATGTAATTGGCTTTACATAGAAACCCAGCTGACCACTGAGTCTACAACAAACACACTGAAATCAGGAGGATAATACTGATATTCTGGGTTAATAATAATTGACCTAAATGACAGTTTTCCTACACTTAGGATGGCAGAATAGTGTTGTTGAGGTGGAAGAATGTGTGTCAATTCTAATAAGGTTGTTAAAGACAAAGTCTTGATACTGCAGGGTTTGTCTGAGATACTATGAGGGACACTGATAAATTAAAATTTTAATACAAGTAGAGAAATGACAAATGGTTAATAAATTAGAAAAGAAATGATGTAAAACTACTTACCTGCTAACTATTCAGTTCACTAATGTCAGGAACTCGCTGCGTCAGGAGGCGAATTGTAGAGAATGACCGTGCCAAAGGAGTCATGCTGCCGCAGTGCCGAGGTAAGCCGCCTGGCGAAGGAGACAGTGGTGTTACTCTTTGGGCTCGATACTTTTAAGTGGTTTTCAGTAGAATCTCCATCATTGAGAACACTGCCCTGGGGGGTTGTCCTTCAGGGATAAAGCAGGTGAAGGCAAAGTAGAAGAGCTGAGGACCTTGGTTGAGGAACTAGCTGTGGTGGTGGAAGACGCCCTCAGGCTCCAGTTTCAGTTTAGACAAAGCTTATGGTTAAGTGACTCAGGCAATGACAGTGTAGTATTTTATTCGCACAACAGGTGGCGCATTAGAGCTGTGACGCTGAGAAGCCTAGACCCATCTCCCAGAAGCTGAACACTCAAGGAGTCATCAAAAAGTTTACCATTGCTCTGCTCTGACCTGGATAAATTTGTATTTTCAATGGGGCCACTTGTGCTCCCCATCCATTGTCACAAAGCTGCACTATTATCAAGACTGTGTGGAGTTATTACATAGAGCCAGGGAAGCAGGAACATTGCGGTTTAATCTACTGGATACCTTTGGTTTGAAAAAAGCTAATACCAGCCCCAACAAACATCAATTTATAACAAATTCCATTTTAGACTAAATAAAGAAAAATATATATATGTGCAGAAGTGTGTGGCAGTGCTCCTTCAGTGCCTCACTGCATCGGGCAGAGAAAAGTGGAGAATAATGGTACTGAATTCACCTAGATACGTCCAGAAAAAAAAAAAAAACATTTGGTCCCGATACTTAAGGGTTTTACCAACAATGAAAATACCGCCCACTTTGTGCCCTTTCCCCATTTTTATTCGACCTTGCAATTGAACCATTGGCTATAGCATTGAGAAACCAGAGGGACATAGTAGGTGTCAGTAGGAACCAAACAATACACAAAGTATCGTTATATGCCGATGATCTTTTATTGTTCATATCTGACCCACTAGAATCTATTCCCAGGCTCATAGACATATTACAACAATTTGGAAGACTATCAGGCTATAAATTAAGTTTTTCAAAAAGTTTACTTTTTCCCATAAACCAGCAAGCAGCATCCATTGACTACAGCAAATTCCCTTTTAAATTAGAACGCCACTTTTTCACCTATTTGGGTGTCAACGTCACACAATCGTATGAAGGCCTTTATGACCACAATTTTAAAAAACTTTTAGAACGTACTAAACAAGATTTGCAAAGATGGTCACGGCTTCCCATTACACTGGCAGGCCGAGTAAATATAGTTAAAATGACAGTACTTCCGCGATTTTTGTATCTATTTCAGATGATTCCGATTCTGTTAACCAAGTCTTGGTTCAACACTCTGAATAGCTACATCACTACATTTATCTGGAGTAACTCCCCTCCACGCATTAAAAGGAACTACCTGGAGAGGGCGAAATGCAAAGGGGGGTTAGGTTTGCCTAATTTTCTATTCTATTACTGGGCTGCTAACATCTCTAAGTTGAATTACTGGTTGTCAGTGCGGGAACATAACCAAGGCCCAATATGGGCTACCATGGAACTTGCATCCAATCCACGGCTTTCACCTGTCTCCCTGCTTAGTTGTGCCTTGCCTGCTGGCCTATGCTTTCAAAATTTGAGCCCGATTATTAGGAATTCTCTTAAAATATGGTTTCAATTTAGAAAACACTTTCATTTTAACCAAGCAATTGTTTTCTTTCCATTAATAGACAACCACTTGTTCCCCCCTTCTCAAACAGATACTGCTTTTAAAGTATGGCACAGAAACGGTCTTGTATTTTTTAGTGACTTATATATGGAAGGCACATTTGCCTCCTTTGATGCATTGCAGAGTAACCACAATATCCCTAAGAATCATTTTTTCAGATACCTTCAGGTGCGTAGTTTTGCAAAAAACACCTCCCATTCCCTTCCATACCACCCAAAAATGCAGTAGACTTAATTTTGGAATTAGATCCATACGGTAAAGGGGCCATATCAAAAATCTATCAGTCAATCCAGGACATTAGTCCCCCTACTAGTGAGGTCATGAAACAAGCATGGGAGGAGGACTTGGAAATTGTGCTTTCTGAGGAGACCTGGCAACATAGTTTGAACCGTATACATACCACCTCCCTCTGCATTAGACACGGACTTATTCAATTTAAAATTATTCATAGACTACATTATTCAAATGCAAAACTAGCCATAATCTTTCCTGGAATTAATCCAGGGTGTCCAAGATGCCATCACAGTCCAGCTACTTTAGGTCATATGTTCTGGTCATGCAACTTACTAACAGTTTTTTGGGAGAAGATCTTTGAAGCAGTCTCCTATATATGTGGTCGGACAGTGGATCCTAACCCCACAACTGCGGTTTTTGGGGTGTCTCCATTGGGGGAACAGTTCACCGCCCTCCAGTCAAACGCTATGGCATTTGCCACACTGATGGCCCGGAGACTGATTCTCCGGGAGTGGAAATCAGTGAAACCCCCCTCTTTCAAACAATGGGTCAGAGAAGTACTGGCAATGATCCCACTGGAGAAGATGAGGTATAATCGGACTGGTAACCGAGCTAAATTTATTAAAACCTGGGCTCCTTTTGTAGAATTTGTGGATAGTATATCTTTAGTTTGATACACCCTGCTGCAACTGTCTTATTCATATATATGGCCAACAAGTTTTAGGGTAGTTTAACTAGTCTAAGATATGAACAAATTTGTATAGTCCCCAGTTAAGAACAACACAGGGCAGATAAAGTGTTTATTTCTCACGTGTGTAGGTCCCTTTTTTTTTTTTTTTTCCTCTTTTCCATCCTCGTATCCTTTGTATAATTCTGTGTGTATATAATTAACTATAGATACATGCTTGTGGCTGAGTTATTCATAGACACAGATGATGTATAGTTTATATGTTTCTGTACAGGTGCACTTTATATACACTTTTATATTTTGTTTTATGTAATTGCTTTGGGGGGGTGGGGTGGGATTGTAAGGGCTTGTTTCTTGTAACTTTGTCTTTCAATGAAAACCTATAAATAAAATTATTTAAAAAAAAAAATACCGCCCACTGTGAGGTCGAAGAACTGAACCTCACACCAGTAAGTTGAGGTGAAAACCGGCTTTTCCAGGCCGCACCGCCGGCCCCAGGTCCTCTCCGGTGCGGGAGTGGAGACAACAACCCTCGGTGCCCACCAAACCGGTAGTGCTGGCTTTAAAAAGGCCAGCGTTGGAGGAGTCACAGGCAGCCTACAGCCTCGTCTTCCGTCGGTGGAGTTTGGACTGCCAGCAGCTGTCAAGCCTGACGACCTTGCAGAGTGCCTGGAGATCTCGCTCCGACAGAAACACAAATGACGGTCAGTGAAACAGTACTGTACAGTAACACAGAGCACTAGCACTAGCATTACAACAACTGGCTCAGATAAAGAAGACAAAGCTAATAAAAAGGAACCCAGTTCCCCATTAAAGAGTACAATACGCATTATTACCTGAATGTGGTCAATGATCACAGTGGTGATGGTTGCAGTGTGTTACAATATTCAAACGCAGCATGAAATCCTTGTTCACTGTAATTATGATGTTTCACATTATGCAGTAGAGAGCATGAAGATCAAGGTAAGATTGATAAACTGAACTGTGAAGTCTGCAGACAAGAGAAATCTGCTCAGAGTAGAAACAGAACCTGATGCACGAGCAAAAGCAGTACTTGAACCAGTACATACTGACCTAGCTGATCCAATAGGGCTGGGGGAGGGCGCAGATACGACAAAAGGTTTAGCAGCGAACACTCCTGTGTGTGGGTAAAGACGCCAAAGAAACACTGATTGGTGACTGGTGATGTTCTAGATATTGTATTGAAGGAGACTGGGTTGACAATGAGGCTGAAGCATGGAGCACTGGGCATTAGAAATATGACAGCGTTCTGGGTGAATGATGAATAAGTGAGGAAGAATTGAGGACAGGCTGACAAATAAGGACTCTGAAATAAACAGAATACATGCACAATATTAAATCAAGTTCAGAAAGGCTAGCTGTGATGCTGTTGCATATTTATTCAACTACTTATGAGTGTGTTGGCTACAGGATCTATAAATAAAGGCTCTATATATCCTGACATTGTGGTCAGGCGTTTATCATAAATATAAAAGGGGCCCCCAATGTGAACCGATTTTAACCGATTTTTAAACCAGGTTCTTTTCTTGTAAACAAATGTTTGGTTTTTGTGTGGCAGTTAAATAAATAAATAAATACTTTATTCTAAATATATATTCACAGACCAGCAGCTTTTCTGCAGCAGTTAGAGCACAAAGTAAGTCTGAGAAATCTGGTAGAAATCTGATTCCCAAAATTACCGCCCCCCCCCCAAAGACAAAAAACAAAACAAAAACAAAAAAACAACACTAATCCATAATGTACGCAGAAGCACAAAAGCTGAAGATTGGCAAAGCTGCATAAGGAACCATCTTAATGGTGTCAGATAGAATCTATGTAGAAATTTCCAGCAGATTATTGGGTGATCAGGAATCCTCAAAGATAAAATGATCATCTCTCATGCATGGTTCTCCAAACATAAAAAAATTACTTAAGATCATTGGACCACACACAGTCTAACCCGTCTACAAGAGGCTCAAAGTAAAAAAATTGTAAATACTGGAAGCCGAGCAAGACTGGAGTAAAGCACTTTAAGCATTAGGTGTGGCTGTAATTTGGAGTTCAGTGAGTCTCAGAGAACAGAGGACTGATTTAAGTTGCAGATACCTAAAGAAAGAGGTGCTGGGCACATTACATTGCTCTTTGAGAGCCTGGAAAGATCTTAACCCATTTTCATTGCAGATATCACCTGTAGGTCGAGCTCCTTTGCTCTCCCATTGGGGGCAATGAAACAGCATTCCCCATCAGTAAATGATGATTATGAAAGAGTGGAGAGTGCTCATGCTATATAAGAGTTTGTTTGCCTAAACAAGAGCTCTAGCCAGCTGCAACAGAGCCAATGAATGGGGTCATGTGACTCCCCCTAAAGTAGTTTTCTGACGATACAATTACGAACCATGCGGAGAACAGAGACAGTCTCCATACTGCAGGGCTTGTCTGAGATACTATGAGGGACACTGATATATTACTTTTTAAATCAAGCAGAGAAATGACAGAATAAATGATTATAAAATCCAGTAAATCATGTAAATTAATTACCTGCCAACAATCCAGCTGCCTACCCTGGGGTCCTGTCTTTTTCAGAGTGGTGTCCAGAAAGTGTGTGGCAGAGCTCCTTCCAGGCCTCACTGCATCGGGCAGAGAAAAGTGGAGAATGGTGGTACTGAAGCCACCTGGTGATGTCCAGGACTCCTGAAAAAAAAAAAGACTAAGTCGTTACTCTTTGGTCCCGATACTCTTAAGGGTTTTACAGTAGAACCTCCAACAATGAAAATACAGCCCTGAGGAGTTGTCCTCAGTGAGGGAGCAGGTGAACTCGAAGAACTGAACCTTGCGCCAGTTGGTTGAGGTAAAAACCGTGGTGATTGAGGAGCCCTCGGCTTTTCCAGGCCATGCCAACGGCCCTAGGTCCTTTCCAGTGCGGGAGTGGAGACAACAACCCTCTGTGTCCGCCGTGCCGGTAGTGCTGGATTTAAGATGGTCAGCGTTGGAGGAGTCACGGGCAGCCTCGACTTCCGTCTGTGGAGTTTGTACAGCCTCCAACAACAGCAGCAGTCAAGCTTGACGACCACCTTGTAGAGCACCAGATGATGTCGCTCCTCAGCAGTCGCCAAGTTTCTCGAGTATAAACAGACAGAAACACAAACGACGGTCAGTGAGACAGTACTGTACAGTAACACAGGGAGCAGACAGCACAAGGATCACATCAACCGACTCAGATGAAGACGACAAAGCTTAAATTAAAGACTATAAAGTAGGGACTGAACTGTTCGTGTCGAATCAGTTTTAAAAGCAGAATTGCATCGAAATAAAATATATAGAAAAAGTGTAGGATAGGATTACTGCGTTTATATGTCAATGCTTTTAGCCATTCAACATTGCCACAGGTAGACATGGGACATTGAGCATAGTAAGGCCTATCAGCTGTTTTGCTTGCACCACTTTAACCAGAGATGCTCCCTTTATTGACCCAATATCATTCATTCTGAGACCAGAAATGTTTTGGAAATTCGTCAACAAAAGTCATTAGTCTCAGTCTCGTTATTCTCACTTGGCAGCTCAGATCTTGACCGTGTAACCGAAGTATCATCAATTATTTGTATCCTCAATATATTTATACTGGTTATACTGATCTCCCACAATTACAACAAGCACCTTCTCTCCTACCTTCAGTCTCTCCTGCTCCAGAGTCTCCTGCCTCAGACCTGCAGTACATTAACTCAAGTCAAGTCAAGTGGGTTTATTGTCATTTCAACTACATACAGAGTACACAGTGAAACGAAACAACGTTCCTCCAGGACCATGGTGCAACATAGACAGTGCATACAAGACACAAGTGCAACACAAACAAACAAGTGCGGACAGAACAACACAGTACAGACAGAGGATAATAAATAATGACTGTAGTGTGCAAGTTGTGCAATGTGCGATAAATAGAGTCCAGTGAGGTAGTAAAGTTATTAGTGCAAAGTAAAGTTATTAGTGCAAACTGAGCTTGTAACAATGTCTCCTGTATTAATTTCACATGTAGTCCAAACTCTTTGGGTATTAAACTCTGCTCTGTAGTTTTAGAACCATGGAAATATTATCAAAATTATTATTATTATTATTATCATCATCATCATCATCATTTCCAAAACCTTGCTTCAGAATCTTTGAATTTTCAAAAAAAAAAAAAAATTGGGTCCCTTTACAAAATTATCCTAAAACATTGTCTGAATATTTAGATTCTCAGGGTTGTTTAAACCAGAGAATTTTTCAGGGACCGAAATGTATCGCAATTCAAAGTTTCCAAGACAACTGTGAGACTGAAATGATCTTAAGGCAATGCTTTGGACATCTTCGTCCTTTGAGTCCGGGTCGCTGCAAAAACTCAATGACCTAAAACTAATTTGAAAATGAAAATAGCAAAGGGATCTGGGATAAAGTAACCTGAAGGTCTAAGAATACAGCGTCACGTCTCCTCCTGTTTATTCTAAATTCATAAGGCAAGTGGTCTAATTAATTTACTTACAGTCACCTCGGGTACAGAGTCTCGGAGTCAGTAGAGCGCCTGAATTGACTCAGAATCACTCATTGGGATGTGGGCGGCCGCCTCTGTCGGTTTCTGATCCTGTCTCTGAAAACTCTGGACCCAGAGGAATATTGGGATCTCAGTAGAACCTCAAACTGTGGTAGTCTAATTTACTTCTTCGTGCTTAAAGAATCAACTCCATCAGTCAGTCTTAGGAATGTAGAGAAACACTTTAATCCTGCAGTAAACGTAACGCCGGTGGAAGGTCCGCAGGTTTTCATCCCCTTTGATGTCCTATGCTGATCACTCTGATGATTATTATTATTATGAATATTGAAACGCCTGAAAAGATTCCCCCACAATATTGCAGTGTCGACATACAAGACAAGAAAACCAGATTCACCATTTGACATTTTTTGTTACACTGATGGGATTTTGTTTCCTCCGTAACCCAGCTGTGCAGAGAACACACACAGTGGACAGTGAGCACATGTGGTTGGAGCAGTGGGCAGCCATTGCTGCGGTGCCCACAAAAGAAGGTGAAGGGTCTTGCTCAAGAGTGGGAGTTTGCAGAGCCCGGGTATCAAACCCACAACACTGTCATCAATAGCCTGGAGCTCTAACCGCTGAGCCACCACTGCCCCCTACAGCCACCACTGCCCCCCTACAGCTGCTTATCGTTACCAGATTGTCTCTATTATTGGGCTTCGAACATCAGGGCTGTTCCTGCACGTTACGTGCTGCTCTGTTCAAAACTACCCATACCAGAATCTTTGTCTAGCTGTTCACTAAACCAGACTGTGAAACAATTCCTGATAATCTGACTGCAGTCTGAAGAGCCTTTTCACTAAATAAATGATCTATATACAGCCCGATTATGAACAACAGCAATATTCAGGGTGACTCCTCAAGGGCTTTATCTGGGGAAATCTTGTTCAAAAGGTGCTGGCTAAGACTGCTTAGATTACTTAAAGAGAAACAGAAACCCTCCTACCTAAAACTGGGTGCAGTGGTAAATTTAACTCTACTTGGCAACCTGTCTTGACTTAAATAGACAATATGGACTCTGATGATTAATTGGCTGGTTAGCACGCAGTTTAAATCTATTTCTCTATTTAAAATTCTGCAGTCATTTACATTTACTCTCTTACCCTTTGTGTTTACTTGGACACTTGTATGTGCTTTTATAACTTTCATGAAATTACCTGTATTTTTAGAGTTAGAGTTTTAAATTTAGCATAAATGCAAAAAGACTCCAGGGGTCTCTGTGTGAACCGATTTTATGACCCCCACCAATGTAATACACAGACCTACGCCCTTAATTTAGTTTCACAGAGAGTGAACTAAGGTGGTTCACTTCAGACAGGCCTGGACATGTACTGGCTTAAGCAGGTTGGAGGTTTGGAGTCTGTCTTTTTCAGGCTGTGGACAGGTGTCTTTTATACAGATAATGATGTCCAACAGGTGCCATTAATACAGGCAACGAGTGGAGGACAGAAGAGCTTCTTAAAAGCTACAGGTCTGTGAGAGCCAGAAATCCTACTTGTTTGTGGGTGACCAAATACTTATTGTCCATCATAAATTACAAATAAATTCTTTAAAAATCCTACAATGTGATTTCCTAGATTTTTTTCCCTCAGTTTGTCGCTCATAGTTGACATGTACCTATGATGAAAATTACAGACCTAGTAGGAGAACTTGCACAATTAGTGGCTGACTAAATACTTTTTTGGAAAGATGGACGAATTAATTAAATTCTAATAAGATTTTTAAAGCAGATTTTCCGACGTTACAATTACAAACCATGACGAAAGTCATACTGCAGGATCTGTCTGAAATACTATGAGTGAGACTGATATTACTTTTTAATACAAGCAGAAAACTGACAGAATAAATGGGTGGAATCAAGTAAATCATGTAAATCACTTACCTGCAAACTATGCAGTTCACTAACCTGACAGTGTGACTGGAAAGGGCCTGTCAGTCCTGGCCTGGTACCTTCTTGATGTTCCCGGAAGGACCCCTGGCGGCTCAGGTGATGCTCATCTCTGGGTTAGAGGACCGGACGCCACGCTGCATCAGGAGGAGAATTGTGGAGAACGATGGTGCCAAAGTCACCTGGCGACGTACAAGACACGGGCATTACTGTTTAGGGTCAATTCTTTTAAGTGTTTTACAGAAGAATCTCCAACAGTGAGAACACCGCCCTGAGGAGTCGCCCTCTGTGCCGGAGCAGGTGAAGAGCCGAGGTCCTTGAACCAGTTAGCAGAGGCGAAAAATGGCTGTGGTGATGAAGGAGCCCTCAGCTTTTGCCAGCCAAGCTTGACGCTTCCAGGCCCTCTCAGGTACAGGAGTGGAGATGACGACCCTGCACCGGTAGTGCTGAAAATAAGACCACGGCACCACAGGCAGCATTCCAGGAGTCACTGGCAGCCTCTAGCCTCGTCTTCCGTCTGTGGAGTTTGGACAGCCTCTACAACAACAGCATGATCTGCCGTAATAGCTTGATGACCTCCTGAGAGCTTGTTCCTCCACGGTCATCTCGGAGTAAAAACACAGACAACGGTCAGTGAGACAGTACTGTACAGCAACACAGGGAGCAGAGAGCACAAGGATCACAACAAGACAAAGCTCATAAAAATCAACATATCCACAAAAGTGGCACCAAGTTCACCATTAAAGAGGACAATAGGCTTAATTACCTGAATGTGGTCAATGATCACAGTGGTGATGGTTGCAGTGTTTCACAACATTCAAACAGCATGAAATCCTTGTTCACTGTAATTATGATGTTTCACATTATGCAGTAGAGAGCATGAAGATCAAGGTAAGATTGATAACCTGAACTGTGAAGTCTGCAGACAAGAGAAATCTGCTCAGAGTAGAAACAGAACCTGATGCATGAGCAAAAGCAGTACTAGTACATACTGACCGAGCTGATCCTATAGATCCAGTAAAGGGGGGGGGGGGGGTGAAGCATGGAGCACTGGGCATTAGAAATATGACCGCGTTCTGGGTGAATGATGAATAAGTGAGGAAGAATTGAGGACAGGCTGATGAATAAAGACTCTGAAATAAACAGAATACATGCACAATATTAAATAAAAGTTCAGAAAGGCTCCAGGTCTATATCATAGTGCTACTAAATGAGTTCATTCAAAGAGAGATGTGTATACGCTCAACAGACAGGAGAAACAAAGCTAATAATTACCACTCAAAGCTTATATCAAGACACCAGCTTTAACCTGCCTCTGACCGTTTTCACTGGTTAAACTATGGGGTTTTAGCGCCCCCACAAGGACGAAAAGAGGAAGAGCAATAGCCTCTAAGCAGTAGTTCAATAAACACCAGGACGTTGACTAAGAACACAAATTTAGCACATATCCACAGAATTACACCATCCATACTAACCTAAAACAGCTCAGTAGCGTGAAACATGAAGAAATAACAGAAACCATGAATATTCAGTAATACATAGGTAAATACTGAAGCTACACTGCTAAGGAGATAGCTAGCATAGCAACAGAACTAAACCATTCCCAAACTAAATGAACAGCAGCTTACTTTGTGTCTCAGAGTCAAAATTAAAGGCACCCACAGTCACACAGCTTGAGCAGTTTCTAAAGTTCAGTCTTCCAGAGGAGCTACAGAGCTCGATCACACCGGCTCGTTTGCCCTGCTGCAAGACCACGCTGCTTTACAGCGGAGGCTCCTGATTGGCTGAGACTCCGCATTATATACTGACCAATGCGGCTGAAGCTTCGTGAATATTAAATGAGGTCACTAATTTAAGGAGCTTTTGTGCAGATCCAGGGTTGGAGATCCACTCAGACATTTACTGAGGATTACTCAGATGCAGTCTGTGAACTTCCTGAAAACTAAGGGTGAAACAGTTAAAGCTACTGAGAGATGTTTGGCCGATTCGTCTCCAAATGAAACAGTAAAATGTATTTGTTCACATAATGGTTCAGAGTTCACAGCAACAGATTTACAGTCATTGCTCTGTAAGCAGGGGATAAGGAGTGAGACCTCAGCAGCTATATACATGTATTCAATTACTCTACGTTGACAGAGAGAAAGCTTAACCTTTCAAAGTGGAGAGTATTTGGATCAGGATGCTACACTTACACACATGACAGATAGAAGCTAGAACTTTCTTTCAATGTGTTCCAGAACACCAAACCCAGACTGACCAATCAGTGGTACATGATGATGTCCATGGTGAGAGGTGTCTGGAGGAACCTGAACATGTTACCTGATTATCTAGATGAAAAGGGCTTTACACAGAACCCAGCTGACCCAAACACACATTATCAGGAGGATTATAATGACGATCTGGGTTAATGATAATTTACCAGTTTTCCTACACTTAGGATGGCAGCAGCAGCACAAGCCCAGAATAGTGTTGTTGAGGTGGAAGAATTTGTATAAATTCTAATAAGGTTCTTAAAGACAAAGTCTTGATACTGTAGGGTTTGTCTGAGATACTATGAGGGACACTGATAAATTAAATTTAATACAAGCAGAGAAGTGACAGAATAAATGGTTAATAAGTTAGAAAAGAAATTATGTAAAATTACTTACCTCCCAACTATTCAGTTCACCAACGCCAAGAACTTGCGGCGTCTCAAGGAGAATAGTAGAGAATGATCGTGCCAAAGGCATCACGCATATTCTACCCCAAATATATATATTTAGGAATTTACATCACACGTGTTGCAAAATATTTATAAGACCAATTTCATTTTCTGCCTCTTTTAGTTTGTCTGAAAAAATACTTTGCACGCTGGAATTACACTTTTTATACCCCACAAATACACGATGGACGTGTGACTCACACTTTCTGGTCCTTTTGAGCTCAATTTGCTGATGCGTGCTGTTTTCTGTGCCCCCTGTGATGAGGCTGGTGTAAAGCTGATAGACGGCCGCGTTTGTTTTGTTGTTCCTGAAAACAAACAGATACATAGAATATTGAAAGGCCTAAAAATATTGAAAATATTGACGTACAAGACATGAAAACCATATTCACCATTTGATATTTTTTGTGACACAGATGGAATTTGGCTTCCCCCTGTACCCCAGCTGTACACACACACACACGGGTAGGAGCAGAGCGGGTGGAGGGCTTTGCTTAAGGGTCCAACATCGGCAGCTTGCCAAACCAGTGTCTCGAACCCCCAACACTGCCATCAACACGCCTGAGCCACCACTGAGCTACCACTGCCCCTACAGACACCACTGCTCCTACAGGGGTTTATCGCTCCTCCCGCCCTGAGGAGTTGTCCCCACTGCCCCTACAGGGGTTTATCGTCATTATCCCTGTAATCGTTATCATAAATTTTTACTATTGTTATGGGCTTCGAACCTCTATTTATTAACATAGCCACGATCATGCTGTTGCTGCACATTACACATGTTGCTCTGTTCAAAACTACCCATACCAGAATCTTTGTCTAGCTGTTCACTAAACCAGACTGTGAAACAGTCCCTGAAAGTCATGCTGCAGTTTGGAAGAGTCCTTTCACTAAGTGAATTATCTATACACAGCCTGATGATGAAAAACCATGTTCACTCCCTCTACCATTGATGAGGCCTTTTCATCTTGGAGAGAAAAAGGAGTAAATGTCTTAAATCTGTTTATTGATAAAAAGGTTTGCATCTTTTAAACAACTTAGAACTGAATTTAATCTTCAAGCTCATTTTTTTCAGGTATTTGCAGCTACGTAGTTTTGTGTCCACAAACTTCCTCGTCATTATTAGATACGGTTCTGAACGTCAAGCCACAGATAAAAAAAAAAATGTAATTGGCACCATATCTGTTACTGAACTCATTTCATATGAAACCCTTACAAGTATTAAAGCAGCAGTAGGTGGAGGATCCATCTGTCCATCAATATATTTACTGAATGGTGGCAAAATATAGTAGAGAACTCCTCAACACATTATAATTCAGTTTAAAATAGTGCATTCCTTACACTGGACTAAGGCAAGGCTGGCAGAATTAGTTTAAAGCATAGTGTGAAGAGCTGGGAAAAGGACTAGCGCACTCGTCAGTAAGCGATCAGGGGGCCGAAAGTCTTTTTCTGAACCGTGTGCAGAAGCGTGCAGCAGCACAGATGCGGGAATGGTGATGACCCTCTGTGTTCGCTGCACCGGTGGTGCTGGAATTAAGACAGTCTAATTGAAGGAGTCACATGCAGCCTCCAGCCTCGTCTTCCGTCTGCCGAGTTTGGACTGCCTCTACAACAGCAGCTGGATCTGCCGGTCAAGCTAGAGAGCTAGAAAACTTGTTCCGCCGTGGTCACCATGTTCCTCGAGTAAACACAGACAGAAACGCAACAGACGGTCAGTGAGACAGAGTACTCTGAAAGGTTATTAATGAAAACACTAGCTGTCGAGCATTTAGCTTCAAAATCTGAGGTTTGGGTTGTGCATAGAACTGAATTGAATTGTGGTGATTCCGCCACGACCACTTCCACATGAGTAACTGCAATAGCTAAAACTTGGAGTCGATGCATTCAGACTGAAACAGCGACGGCCTCTGAATTCTCACCAAGGCCGTGACAAACACAGCAAAAAATACAGTACCAAGTTCCCCATTAAACAGTACAATAGACTTTATTACCTGAACATGGTCAATGATCACAGTGGTGATGGTTGCAGTGTGTTACAACATTCAAACAGCATGAAATCCTTGTTCACTGTAATTATGAAGTTTTACATTATGCAGTAGAGAGCATGAAGATCAAGGAGAAGATTGATAAACTGAACTGTGAAGTCTGCAGACAAGAGAAATCTGCTCAGAGTAGAAACAGAACCTGATGCACGAGCAAAAGCAGTACTAGTACATACTGACCGAGCTGATCCTATAGATCCAGTGTCCAGAAGAGGGTTGTAGATACACTCTGGAGTTAACTGAGGATTACTCGGGGGTAGTCTGTGTACTTCCTAAAAACTAAGGATGACACCATAAAAAGCTACTGAGAGATAGTACACACTATCCAAAGAGAGAGGAAAGCACCTCAGTACTCAGCTGATTCAGATACTGGAGATCAGATACTGACCAACACTGACTACTGGCTACAGGGTCTGTAATGAACCACAGAGCTTTAAAGAGATTCAACAAAATCAACATTCTGGGTTGAGGCTATGAAAGAGGAGAGGTCTTCACTTATTGAAAATGACACATTTACTCTGACCCCTCTCCCAGAAGCTGAACATGCAGTGAGGGGAAGGTGGGCCTATGATTAAAAACTGTAGATGGACCAGAAACGTTATCTAGATGAAAATAGCTTTACACACTGAAATCAGGAGGATAATCCTGATAATCTGGGTTGATGATCATTTACCAGTTTTACAAGAATTCTTTGTATTCTGCAAGACTAGGATACCAATCGAGTCTAAATTCTAATTCTGGTGACTCCACCAGGACCACTTCCACACCAGTAACTGCAATAGCTAAACCTTGAGGAGTCGATGCATTCAGTATGAAACCGCGACAGCCTTCAGGACTCTCACCAAGGACGTGGGGAACAAGGATGCCACAAACACAGTACCAAGCCCCCCATTAAAGAGTACAATAGACTTTACTACCTGAATGTGGTCAATGATCACAGTGGTGATGGTTGCAGTGTGTTACAATATTCAAACAGCATGAAATCCTTGTTCACTGTAATTATGATGATTCACATTATGCAGTAGAGAGCATGAAGATCAAGGTAAGATTGATCAACTGAACCTAAACTGTAACTGGACAGCGGTCAGAACTTCATGGACAATGACTGCTTTAGAGGCTAGAGATCGTATATTTAACAGCCCAAATTCAACAGGAGAACTGCTTGTACTCAGAAATATGGAAGATTTTGTCTCAATTCTAATAAGATCTTTAAAGCAGATTTTCTGAAGCTCCAATCTCAAACCATGTGGAGGACAGAGACAGTCTCCACACTGAGGGTCTGTCTGAGACACTATGAGGGACACTGATCTATTACTTCTTAAAACAAGCAGAGAAATCACAGAATAAATGATGATTAAATCCAGTAAATCATGTAAATCACTCACCTGCCCACTATCCAGCTCACTAACCTGCAGGACGGAGCCAGACCGGACCGGGTGGAGCTCATCTCTGCGGTGGAGGACCGGACACAGCCGAAAGCTCTCCCAGTTCTCTACACAGTCCGCGTGGACGGACCTGTCCCGCAGCAGCAGTGGAGCGAGAGGAGCTGGGGAGCGGCTCGCTCACTCGTCGGTAGGAGGGCAGGGGGAAGACGATGATCCTCTCGTCTGGGTTTTTCTGAAGCGGCAGGGCTCCTTCTGAACCTCCGCGTCGGGCGGAGAATAGCGCCAAGGGAATCCGCCCGACGACGTCCAGCACACGGGCAGCTGGAGAACAGGAGACCGTGGTTCCTCTTTGGGCTCCGAGGACCTCGAGCCGGTCAGCAGAGGTGAAAACCGGCGGTGGTGGTGGAGGAGTCCTCGACGCCCCCAGGCCAGACTGACGCCCCCAGGCCCTCTCCGGTGCGGGAGAGGAGACGACGAGCCTCCGTGAGACAGAGAGCTGTACAGCAGCACAGGGAGCAGAGAGCTCCAGGATCACAGCAGCTGTCTCAGAGGAAGGAGACAGAGCTGAGAGGAGAGACTAGAAAGGAGGGCCGGTCGCTCGACGCTCTGTGAAGAATCACGACTCGAGCTTCTGAAGAAGAACCGAATCCAAACACGCGCTCAAACATACCGGAGATCACGTGTCGCCGGAAGTGACGCTTCCTTACGCAATCACGTTTCAAGGCGCGTCAGTTCCCCGGTCCCGAGCGCAACGAGCTAGCAGTGTGAAGCTAGCAACACTTGTCCAGAGTAGCGAACGAAATTCTGTCAAAATAAAAGTCCCTCCTAAACCGGAATAAAAATACTTTTGACTCTCTAAACTGAAAATGATAAACTAGTTTAAGAAAACAGTGTTTACAACTATTTAATAGCTTATTAAAAGTAACTCAAATTAATAACTGTAAATAATAACAGATATAAAGGAGAAATAAAAAATAAATCTTTTTCCTTTAGGTACTTTATTAATATAATTTTAATCAGGAAACCTAAATCTTTAATAAAAGGAAAATCTACAGCTTTACACACTGGCACCATGTTTATCCCATAATGACAAATTTAAAACTTTTTTTAAAAATTCTGCAAATTTATTAAAAAAATGATAAACTAAAATGTTGCATTGACAGAAGTATTCAGACCCTTTACTTATTTGAAGCTCCTCTGACAGTGATTACAGCCTCCAGTCTTCTTGGGTATGATGCCACAAGGTTTGCTCAGCTGGATTTGGGGATTTTCAGCCTTTCTTCTCTGCAGATCCTCTCCGTAAGGTTGGATGGGGACGTTGATGGACAGTCATTCTCAGGGCTCTCCAGAGATTTTTATTAGGGTGTAAAGCAGGGCTCTGGTTGGCCACTCAGTAGCATTTACAGAGTCGTCTCTAAGCCATTCCTGTGTTGTCTTTAGTCACTGTCTTGTTGGAAGGTGAACCTTTGCCCTGTCTGAGGTCCTGAGTGCTCTGGATCAGGTTTCCATTAAGAATATATCTGTACTCCATTCAGCTTCCCCTCAACCCTGACCCAGTCTCCCTGTCCCAGACCCTGAAAAATACCCCCACAGCATGAAGCTTCACTGAAAGAATGGTGTTGGGCAGGTGATGAGCAGAACCTGGTTTCCACCAGACATGACTCTTAGAACTGAGGCCAAAAAGTTCAATCTTGGTTGCATCAGATCAGAGAACCTTGTTTCTTATAGTCTGAGAGTCCTTTAGGGGCTCTCCTGTATCTGGCCACTGTGCCATAAAGCCCAGATTGGTGGAGTGCTGCAGTGATGGTTGACCTTCTGGAAGTTTCTGTAAACAGGATCTTTTTGAACCAGAGTGACCATTTGGGTTCGTGGTCACCTCTCTTACCAAGGCCCTTCTCCCCTGATTATTTAGTCTGGTGGGGAAGTCAGCTCTAGGAAGAGTGCTGGTTATTCCAAACCTCTTCATTTAAGAGGTGTGTGATAATTATTCATAAATTATAACTTTAAATATATAATCTACTGAGAATGAGGCCGCAGTGTGGGAATTCACTTCATTTTACAGTATTGGACCCAAAAGAGGAAAAGACAGACACAGATCAGAATTCATTTGAAGGATTAACTAAAATATTTTTCTGTACACAAATAAAATATTCACCAAATAACTCATTACTTTTTTTCAGTCTTTTTTTAAACAAGGACAGAAATGTTCATGTTGAGCCTCCTCTCGTTGAGCTCTGGCAGCTTCCTCCCTCAGAAACTCCAGCACCTCTGCAGAGTCAGTACGCCTCCTCCTTTTGGCTGCTGGAGTTCCTGAGGGGGGACAGGAGGCACTCCTGCTGGTGGAGGGGACTGACTGGCTCACAGGGTCAGACTTGGCACAGGAGGGCACGTCATCTTCCCCTTTGTAGGTCCCCTCTGTGTCTGAGCCTTTACTTGTTGAGGCCACATCAGCTGGTGGTGCTGGCAGTGGAGCACTTGTGATCCTCCTGAAGGTTTGCCTCCCAGGATGGCATGCACTGCCCCAAACCAGCGCCATGTGGCTGCTGTGGCCTCACCCTGCTGTGTGCCCATCCCTCTAGGGGGACTTCTTAGCTCCTAAAAGACATTAATGTGATGATACAATGTTGTCCCTAGTTGGGACATCTCTGAAAACACACTTTCTAAACACTGTTTTTCTGGTTAGGATAATGTAACATAACAGACACCAGCGCAAGCCCTTATACCTACAGTCATTATCATCATGTGGAACATGACATGCACCTTATATCATTTATATTATATAATAATAATAATAATAATAATAATAATGGTCCCATTTTTTGGCCATTTGCTCAAGAGAACCCTTATTCTCCAGGCCTAAGTCTCTGTGAATTGTCCTGTAAACCAGGCACCCTGAGTCCGACATGAATAAAGATGCGGTTTATTTTTAGATTCCACGTCACTCACAACAAGTCAGCTGTACAAGACTGTATAGATGTAATTTACCCATAGAGGAAGGTTTCATGTGTAAATATGAAAATATTTAAGTAGCAAAATGTAATTTCATTTAATGTAATAAAACAAATATTTCACCACATAAATATCATATTCCTATAATCTGCCACGACATCATCACTACAACAGAGCTCTGATACAGGTCTGAGACACAAGTGAGAAACCGAGACTGTATTAGTCTGAAAAGCATCAATGAGACACGATCACTTACAGATGAATATTTATAGCTGAAGTAATGATGTGATATAAAGACTAATAAAGCTGAACTCTAAACTGGAACTGAGCTTAAATGATCTTTATTCAGTTAACAGAACCGCAAGTACTGTCTGTTCAGTTCAGCTTTCTTAATGACCCTACTACTAACAAGTTGTTATTATTAAATAAACAAATAATATAATATTTATGATTTATATTAATATATATCATATATATATAATTCACAATTATCGCTGTTAAATGGACAGAATTGTCGTATAAGTGCTGCTCTGTGCAGCAGCTGTGATTGGCTGGGCAGTACTAGGGGTGTGCTGAAAGCGAGTGTTGTGATTGGCTCAGTTCATCAGTAGTCAACATCATATCTAAAAGAGATCAGCTGTCCCATTTCCCCAATTACTGCTCCTGCTCTCCAGTCCTCCTGCTCCTCTCCTCCTCTCAGTTCCTCCACCTTCCTCCGGGGTAGAAGAGGTGCAGTAGGAAAGGAGGAGGAGTAGCAAAAGTTTCTGGACGCAGACGATGTCACAACACAGGTATTTGGACAAGCGGCATGATGGCGCCTCAAAGTTTCCGGGTCTCGGAGGAGAGGAGGAGGTTTGGGGGTTTCTGGATGGAGCTCAGTAGCAGCAGTGAGGAGACCAGGCTTAAGCAGCGTGGCTGAAGTTTCCTCATAATGCCGCTATAATCATTTTCCATAGTGAATTACTTCTGCTCCACTTTATAAAAATAAACCCAAATGAAATAGAAATGTAGAAAATGTGTGAATCTGCTGGACTTTCATTTAAAAAGACAAAACATGAAGCAGCTTCTCTCTGAAGGTCAGGTGTTGTTTCCAAACCGACAAAAGAGAATAAAAGTGCTTGATAAACCTCCTCCGTATTGGAGGGTTTTTAACTGGAGACGATGTGAAATGA
Organism: Salminus brasiliensis; assembly: GCF_030463535.1. Lineage (NCBI taxonomy): Eukaryota > Metazoa > Chordata > Actinopteri > Characiformes > Bryconidae > Salminus > Salminus brasiliensis. Next base: position 33,104,990 of record NC_132882.1, read on the forward strand.
GCTCTAATAAAACATTGAAGTGTTTCTGTTTATTTCTGTGTTCAGCAGATGTTCAGCAGATGTTCAGTCTACATGCACATTAAACAGGGGGATTTTTCACATGATCAAATATTAATAAACGGGACTATTTTATTTACGAGGAGAACAAAGCAGTTACACACTCAGATCAAATACATGCAGTTAAATGTAGATAAAATTACATTCAATGAACAGGAGAAACACAGGCAGACATCACTGTATGGAGCTCCTGTTTCAGTCTGGACGAAGCTTATGAACACAAGTGAATCAGGCAATGGAGGTGTAGTGTTGTATTAGAACAGCAGGTGGCGCAGTAGAGCTGAGAAGCTGAGAAGCACTTTGGCTTCAACTGTGTTAAAAAGGCTGAAAGGGAGTTTTTACACTGTTTTTACACTGTTTTTACACTGTAACCACACACACACACACACACACACTCTCTCTCTCTCTCCATATAAAATGCTAAAACTAACATTTTTAAGAAACTGCTTCACGACTAAACATGGGATCAACATACAAACACCAAATGTTGGAATCATGATAATTTATCTTCAGATCTAGAAAAGATACACTTATACAGAGGATGATGATGGTGAAAATGATGATGATGGTGATGATAGTGATAATAATGATGGTGATAATGATGATGATGGTGATGATGATGATGATGGTGATGATTTGATCGTGATGATGATGATGGTGATGATAGTGATGATGATGATGGTGGTGATGACGGTGATAACGGTGATGATGATGATGATGATGATGATGTGGTGGTGATGATGGTGGTGATGATGGTGATGATGATGCTGATGATGGTGGTGATGATGATGGTGACAACGGTGATGATGATGATGATGGTGATGATGATGGTGGTGATGATGGTGATGATGATGATGATGATGGTGATAACGGTGATGATGATGATGATGATGATGGTGAGGGTGATGGTGATGATGGTGATGATAGTGATAATGATGATGGTGATAACGGTGATGATGATGATGATGATGATGATGATGATGATGATGGTGGTGATGATGGTGAGGGTGATGGTGATAACGGTGATGATGATGATGATGATGATGATGGTGGTGATGATGGTGATGATGGTGAGGGTGATGGTGATGATGAGGATGATGATGAGGGTGATGATAGTGATAATGATGATGATGATGGTGATGATGATGATGATGATGATGATGCTGATGATGCTGATGATGGTGATGATGATGATGATGATGATGATGATGCTGATGATGGTGGTGATGATGATGCTGATGATGGTGGTGGTGATGATGATGATGATGATGGTGGTGATGATGGTGAGGGTGATGGTGATGATGATAGTGATGATGGTGGTGATAACGGTGATGATGGTGATGATGATGGTGATGGTGAGGGTGATGGTGAGGGTGATGATGGTGATGATGATAGTGATGATGGTGGTGATAACGGTGATGATGGTGATGATGATGGTGAGGGTGAGGGTGATGGTGATGATGATGATGATGATGATAGTGATAATGATGACGGCTGAATATCCATGAATAAAAGCCGCTCCTCTTTCAGCCTGAGTCAGGCGCTCTGCCTCTGCTCGGACTGCTTCCAGATGAAGAGGCTCCTCCTTGTTCGGACTCACAAAGTCTCTGAGCTTTCATTAGTGTCTGAAAGTGTAACAGAGAGACAGGACATCATGTCTTCTGTCCCTCCACAGTCCACAGTGTCTCCGTCCACAGCTGTGTCTAAAATGGAGAAGAGTTGGACCTACGAGTCTAATGTAACCCTGTGAAGAAGAAAGGTGAACTGCAGGAAAGTCAAAGTCTGGACCACTGTGTAGAAGACGCTGGTAGATCTGCTGCCCCAGACTTTCCAGCCCCCCTCAAAGCCTTCAGCAGGAGAACTGACGAGAGCCCCCCACCTTTACCTGAATCCCCCGACAGCTGGGAGTCATTTCTCCTCCACGATGAGACGCTGGATCTTTCTGAACCGCTCAGAGTTAAAGACGAACCCAGTGAACGAAGAACCACATTAGAGCTTAAAAACAGGCCTGAGAACAGTCCATCAGTCCAAACCCCCTTTCTGTCTGTCAGTGTTTTCTTTACTCACATCTGCAAGCTTTATTTCATCAAATAAAAAAGAGATCAAATATTAACATATGAATGATGTACTGATTTGGTCTCACTGTTACATTAAATGTGGATTATTCATAAAATAAATAATTTGTTGAAACTACATAGAATAAACTACGACATATTCTGCTCTTATTTTCTTAATGAAATTAAATATGCTAATGAAGTAGTGGATGTACAGTTTCATACGGGTTTATTTAGCATGTTTGTGTGTTTTATGGGATATAGAAAAGCATGTGTGTGTGATATTTAATGTTAATAATGAACTCTGGACAGTTTAGTAGTGAATAATCCCTCATCGTCGCTCCAGCTTCACCCAAAAGGAGCTGCAGTGCGTCCCCGGTAGCGCCCCTTCCAGCCTGTCCGGCTCCTGCAGGGAGGCTCCCAGCACAGACGCTCCCGATACAAGCAGCTGAGTTCATGTTAGCTCGCTGCTTTTCACTGATATTTGAACATATATGAGAGCATGAACCTACAGCGAATATTTGAAATATGAGGATTATCGTTAGGTGTGTGTCTGTGCTGCAGCTGGACGACTGTAGAAGCTAAGCTGCTAGCGCTAGCTCCGTTAAGACCTGCTGGCCACAGGGAACAGGGGGGTGAGGGTGTCTGTGGGTGGTCGGGTGGTGAAGTACGGAGTTCACTTAGAAACTTCTCTAAAACACTTTTAGTAACGTTTCTAAAAGAAAGACTAACTTTTATTTATGGCTTCATCCGACAACACAGGCTTTCTGCCCTGAGCTGTTTGAGCTGCTGCTGCTGTGTGAAGATCAGCTGGAGTTAATAGCTGGTGCTGAGCTGCATTAGCCCTGTTTAACTCCACTTCACCTTCAGATTTCATCAGTTCTTATTAAAGTGGGAATAAACTCCATTTCAAACTTCCAGGGTCTCATTTTCTGCTTAAAGCTGAAGTAAGGAGAGTTTTACAGTGTCTGAAAGGAGCTCTCCTCCTAAACTAAGTGGGGATCTAGTGAGAATGAAGCAGCTTCAGGAGCGGCTGTTTGTCTAGTTATTGATCAGGACAACATTTGCTCTCCTGCTCAGACCTGGATCTTTAGCTTTGGCAGCACAAGGGAAACATGAGTTTGTGGGTTTTATTAGGCACTGAAATGTATTAGCAGAGATGCTGAATGAACTGGAGCTAACTGTATCATTTTATTTAGAAATATGTGTTTCAGACGCTGACTGGACTTGGGACAGACTGCTGTGCCACAACATGCCGGCAGAGCTGAAACAGTGAATAGTGAGTATTACTGCAGCCTCAGCTTCATTTAATGTTCAGATGTTTGTGCAGTTTTCCACCTTATAATGTTTCCTTAATCATTTGTGACTGCAAACCTTTTTAGGGAGAAAAAAAAATGACACAATTGTCAATATTGTCAATAATGACACAATATGTAGTTTATCAGCCAAGATGTTTGTCCACATTTTGCGTCTATAATTTAGTCTAGTGATTCTAACAAATGTGACGTTAGACTTGTAGCTCCAGTGCTAAACTATGTCTTAAGTCTGGGGTAAGTGAATTTGTGTAGAATTAAGTATTTGTATTTTATTTTATTTTTAAATGCATCTTTTGTAAAGGGTCAGTGTCTGCTGCCACCTACCAGCAGAGGGCGACAGCGGCGAGGCACGGTTACCCAAGGGAACTCCAATCCCCAGAGATCCTAGAGGTAATCAGTGCCAACCAGACACACCTGGTCATCACAGCATTTAAAGATGTGACATGGAGCTTCTCAGTCACACCTTTGTAGAGGGGTGACCGGTACGCTACCCAGAAGTGAAAGAAAGGAGTTTGAAAGGAGAAACAAGAAAAGTTGCAAAGATAGATAACAGGGTTGCAAAATGAAGTAGCTGAAGAGAGCTCAGCTCATAAGTAAAAGCGTTTGAGTAAAGGATTGAAGTTCCCTCTCCAGAAAGAGAGAGAGAGAGGTACATTTGTTTTTCTTCAGTTGTTTTAGTGCTAACTGTCCTAAGTCTGAACTACGCCGCCTTGGCGTCTCCTTAGTTTGGTTTTCCCGCCTTTTTTAATTCTTTGTTTTAAGGGGTGCAACTCCACCAATTACCTGTGCTTGCTGGTGGTGCAGTGGTAAGGTGTTGGACCTCTGTTGCCAGGGATGCTGGTTTAAACCCAGCTGGGAGCAACTGTTCTCCCACAAGTACACAAAAGCACCCACAGTCACATCAACCACACATACATTAACCTTATATCACACATTAAGGCCTGTCCTTACAGGCTTTCCTCTCTGCGTTTCGGTCTGCTCCCTGACCGCCCCGTCCCATTTTAATTGGTGGTTTGGATCAATATTTCTTAACAACAGAACCACAAATGGCATCCAGTACACAGTATCTGAAAAGATGGAGAAGCTGAATGGCTGAAGTGAACACTTTAGCAACTTTTGAACCGGCACCCCATATTCTAAATGAAGTTAATGAGGCTGTAACTGTGTAAACTAATGCCAGTATGAATCTAGATTTTCTGGACATAACCTTGAATTCTGATTCTAGTGTGCATCCAGAGTCTACAGACTATGGTTATTCTAAAATGTGTAGTAGTCAGAGAAAATGTGTAGTAGACACAGATGCAGAACTTTTAAGCACAGATGGGAATGGACCTGACCTTGCCTCAGACCTTGCAGAAAGAGCCACAAAGAATATGACAACTCAAAGCAGCGTTAATGAACTTTTAGGAATTCTTAGAGATCGTGGACACAATCTACCCAAAGTTACACACACTCTGCTTTTAACCCTCTCCGATGTTTAGGTCAAATTAAAATGTGGAGGACAATGTGTTTATGGCCTAGAATCCTACATTTGCCTCAGACCAGGTCAGAGTTAATGCCACAATAACACATTCAGATAGCACAGTTGATTTAGTAGTGAATGTTGATAGGCTTATCATTTTTAAGTCTAGCAGCACAGTTTTGACCTATTTGAGTAAAATTCCACAACGTGGAACCATTTGTAGGTGCACTGTTCTGTGGACAGTCAAAGCCTCATCCACTAGTGGACTACCTCGATGACTTCCTAGAAGAGCTGGAGAAACTACAGAATGACGGGTTTATCTTTCAGGGAAACGCCTACAATGGGCACGTCTAAGTATTTCCATGTGATGCTTCTGCTAGAACTTTTTAAAATGTACTAAAACTATTAAATGTACCAGACTTTAAATCAAAGAACAGATAAAGAGGTCAGTCAGTTTGCACACAATGAGAACCACCAGTTTGACAAAAGCCCCCTTATTACAGCTGGAATACCTTGTCAGTGGTGTTGCATTAGGCTACATGCATGTGGTGTGTTTAGGTGTTGTGAAATGTGTGCTTGTGTTTTCAGAGAACCCAATACCAGGCGTTAGACAGAAAAATGAAATTTCTGACAAACTTGTGAGGTTGAATGGATCTATGCCCACTGAATTTGCCAGATAGCCTCATTCATTACCGGAAGTTAATCGGTGGAAAGCCACTGAATTCAGGCAGTGCGTTCTGTACACTGGACTCATGTAGTTAATTTGCATGTTTCTTTCTCTTTCTTTCTGCCTATGCTGTAGGAAGTGTCCCACATAAGACTTCAAAACCGGAGCCATTTCCAGTGTCTACAGCAAGTATGTTGATTATCTCTCTTTATACCAACCGGCCACTTAATGAATTACCTCTTGTCTCAACGTGTCTCAATTGTCCATATAATTAGCAGCAGCGTCCAGCCAACAGTCATGTGTCTATATGTTTGTTTTTTGGGTTTATTTTTTCATTTCTGGGGCGACTTTTCAGCCTTTCTAAAGAAAAAAATGTGTATGTCAACCATTGCCTTCCTACTTTGTCCCTTATAAGTGTACTCGAGCTCCTCTTTCTCAGGAAAAGTATGAAAAGTGATTCTTTCCATGTCTCCCCTCCTTGTAGCAGACATTGATTGATCCAGTTTATGATTGTGTATCGTGTTCATATACCTAAAGCTGACAGTAGCCTAAATGGATCCAAATCTGAATGCCAGTTGTGACAGATATAAACGGACACTCACAAATATAATTGATATGTTTAGGAGATTCCCAGGTTTCAAAAAAGAATCAAATCTCCCCTTTTCATGCCAGGTGATTGGAAGATGTTATGATTCCACTAAAATAATGTTTACAATGAGGAGGAAAAGTCTGCAGAGTTGCTGATTGCCTGCTCTCCATTTATTTCTTATTGTTCCTCAATCAGTGGGTTAATAAACTGGAATGATTCGTAGGACCGGGCTCCTGCCCTTTAAAGCCTCCAAGATAAGGAATCTCCCACGTCTCCAGCGACAGACTGTTGAGATCACAGTGGAGGAACCCTGTCATGAGCACCTTGGCTGCAGCCGAGGTAAGGACCATAGTTAACGCACTGTATCCAGTTCCAGGTTTATATATACAGGACATTGAACTGCAAGACTACACAGGAGAAAGTGGTCCTCACAACGTTCTTAACCTTCTTACTTTAATCTCAGTCTTCCATTTACAGGGCTTCAAGGTTAAGCTGACCACATCCAAACAGTACCCCAACCAAGTGGCTCTAAAAATTTTGGAAATGATGACAGAGTCCGATGAGGATTCTGATTTCCTGCTCCGGGAACTTGACATTCTAAGAGCAGTGAACCACCGTCACATGGTTCACATCCAGGAAATTTCAGTATGTTGCGGACAGGTGTTGATTGTGATGGAGGCTGCTGCAACAGATCAGGGAGCTCCACTATATCCTCATCAACCGGGCTAAAACATGGTTCTTCCAGCTCCTTTGTGCCACGGTCTATCTGCACTAGCAGGACATTGTCCATTGAGACCTCACATGTGAATATGCGCTGCTGATGACCAGGTCAAACTGTCTGACTTTGGTTTTGGACACTTTTAGAGAAGCGTTGCTGACCTAAGTCAGATGTTTTGCAGCAGTCCTCCTTTTGCTGTACCTGAGGTGCTTATGGGTCAACCTTATGATCCAAAGCAGAGTAATGTGTGAAGCCTGGGTGTGATTCTTTATGTCATGGTCACGGGGGATCTGCCTTTCAGAGGCTCCATTGACAAGAATCTCCCACGTCTCCAGCATGAAGCCTTAGTCAATCCAGATGAGATCACAGTGGAGGAGCCATGCCACACCTTCATCTCTTATCTGCTGCAGCTTAATCCTCACACTCTGCCTTCAATAAGGTGACACAGCACCATTGGCTGCAGTCGAGGTAATGACCATAACCCACTGTGCTGGAGGTGGAGTATCCAGTTCCAGGTTTTTATATCAATATACTTGTTTTATAGGAAAAATTGATTCTGTATTATAACATTATTAAAACTTATATCTGAATTAAAGCAGATATGCCAGATACATTTAGTCCAATAGTGAGGATGGGAATGTCCCTCAGCTCTTCTCCTACTGAACAGGCTGGACTCTGGGCTTAAGTCCTCTGGCTGAACTGAGAATCCTACTCTGTAAAACACCCCTAAATGGCTAAATTACTCATGTCTTTTCATCAACATTGAAACTGAAGGCTCATATTTGACTAAGGCTGAAAGCTCTCTGGGTCACAATCTGTTTGGTGGTTCAAATAAAGACTGTCAGGGGTGCACTGAAACCTAACAGGACAGTGTGAAGAGTTTGGAGGAGACCAGTCGGTATGTTTTATTTATTTGTTTCTGAATTGATTTACTAAGTGCTTTAGTTGTGCTGTGTGTTGTGTCTTGGCTCCTCTCATTAAAACCCTTTTTCTTTAACAGACCCTTAAGAAGCCCCAACTGACTAAACTTCTTAACATACAATTTTAACCAGGAGACAGAGGCTTCCTCTCCCCAGATTATCTAGACTGAGATTCATTTTTAAAGTATGTGAGATATTTCCTCTGATTGACCGTCAATGTGACCTTCATTTTAAAAACGCAGTCTGTGAGAAGACTCTATACTCACACTGCTCAAATTCTCGTGTTACTTTAATATCAGTGCAGCAATATTTTCATTTCTGCTCCAATACTTCTGCAGCATCCTGTTCAAAAAGTACACACAAAGCCTGCTATTGGGGGACATCTGCAATAGCGCCACCTTCAGCTGAATTGTTAAACTGTACAGTTAGCCGTTGTTGTTTTGTAGAAAAGTGTGCAGTGTGTAGAATACAGCCTAAATAAACCCTCATAGTTGGAGTTGAAAGTGTATAAAGTGTTTAATATAATGTGTGTGTGTGTGTGTGTGTGTGTGTGTGTGTGTGTTTCGTTGTAGGAAGAGAAGGGGCTGAGATTCAAACTGGAGAAAATTGTTTCCTCTTTTTCATCACAACTCGTCCACAGAAAAGCACACAACTAATGAATGAATCAGCTTCTCGGTAATACACACATTACTGCTGAGCGGTGCTCTTCATTTCTACACTTACTTTAGACTTTAGAAAACACCTCCTTAATGTTTCATCTTTTCCAAACAACTGTAAAGTTACTATTATTCATATCATATTCAGGAAAAGAGCCTGAGTGACCAGCTGACCTGCATTACTGATGTGTTCTGGACCTTTCTGTGTTTTTAACTTCTCTCTGTATCTTGATGTGAAGCACTGAGTCTGAGCTCAGAGGAGAAAACTGATTAGTGCAGGTTTAAGTTTAGACCTGCTGCTCTCAGAACTGACCCACAGGCTGCGTCCAGAAACTATATATATATATATAAAAATACAATTAGAAATATATAGGGTGATTAATAAAGCTGAACTGAACAGACAGTGCTTGCGGTTGTTAACTGAATAAAGATCATTTCAGCTCAGTTCCAGTAAATAAGCCAGGTGTAAAGAAGCAGGGGAGCGGGTCAGTTTCTCTAAACTCTACATTTCTATGACTGCTTTACTGCTCATTGGATCAGATCAGTAATATTAGTTAATCTGTGCGTTTAGGACTTGTGTGGTGTTTCTCTATTTCCCGTGGTCTCTGGGAGTGCACTCAGTGATCTCACTCCTAAATCTTTAACACTCTTCCTGGGTGGGATCCTCTCAGGTCTCCTCCGCTGGAAGCCACTTCTTTCGTCTCCTCCGGTTTTTGGACAAGCGGCATGATGGAGCCACAAACCCAGTTTCCGGGTCACAGAGGAGAGGAGGAGGTTTGGGGGTTTCTGGACGCAGCCCGAGGCTTTTTAACACATTTGAGGTCAAAGTGCTTCTCAGCTCCTCAGCTCTACTGCGCCACCTGCTGTTCTAATAAAACACTACACCTCCATTGCCTGATTCACTTGTGTTCATCAGCTTCGTCCAGACTGAAACAGGAGCTCCATACAGTGATGTCTGCCTGTGTTTCTCCTGTTCATTGAATGTAATTTTATCTACATTTAACTGCATGTATTTGATCTGAGTGTGTAACTGCTTTGTTCTCCTCGTAAATAAAATAGTCCCGTTTATTAATATTTGATCATGTGAAAAATCCCCCTGTTTAATGTGCATGTAGACTGAACATCTGCTGAACATCTGCTGAACACAGAAATAAACAGAAACACTTCAGTGTTTTATTAGAGCTCATTTCACATCGTCTCCAGTTAAAAAGCCTCGAATACGGAGGAGGTTTGTCAAGCACTTTTATTCTCTTTAGTCGGTTTGGAAACAACACCTGACCTTCAGAGAGAAACTGCTTCATGTTGTGTCTTTTTAAATGAAAGTCCAGCAGATTCTCACATTTTCTACATTTCTATTTCATTTGGGTTCAGGTTTCAGTTGATGTTCAGCTCGTTGCGCTCGGGTCTGCAGCGGGAAACTGACGCGCCTTGACACGTGACTGCGTTCAGTGACGTAACGAAGCCGCGCTTCGGGCGATCACGTGATCTCCGGTATTTTGAGCGAGACTCTGAACCGCTGTTTGGATTCGGTTCTTCTTTAGAAGCTCGAGTCGTGATTCGACACAGAGCGTCGAGCGACCGGCCCTCCTTTATAGTCTCTCCTCTCAGCTCTGTCTCCTTCCTCTGAGACAGCTGCTGTGATCCTGGAGCTCTCTGCTCCCTGTGCTGCTGTACAGCTCTCTGTCTCACGGAGGCTCGTTTGCGTTTCTGTCTCTGGGAGCCGTTCAGCGACTCTTCGCTCCACTGCTGGCTTCGTAGACAACTGGGGTGGGCTTCACCCGAGCCGCCTGGGGTCTGTCGTTCTCTCCGGGAACATCACGAAGGTGGTACGATACGACCGACTGGCTCTACCCAGTCATACCACTCGGGTAGGTGGATGAGAGACTGGGCAGGTGAGAGTTTTTACTCCATTTAAACCATAATTCTGTTATTTACTGCATGGTGTGGAAATAGTAATGTACCAGTATCACCATCATATAGCTGATCAGATAAACCCTGCAGTGCTGAGACTGTGTCTGTCCCTCGTGTAGTCCGCAGTCGTAGTGTCCGATCTCTAGACCCTAAAGCAGTCAGTCAATGAAATCATTACTGAAAACCTCCTCAGTTCACTGTGTCTTTGTGAAACGGGGGTTAAACCTAATGAATCATTGCTTTGAATGAATCGACTCCCCCAGGCTTGAACTCCTGCAGTTCTCCTCGCAGGTCTGCTCATAGCAGCAGCGTAGCCTCAGTCTCTGATCCAGTTCTGGACATAAACCCAAATCTCAGGTTATGAAGCGAAATCGTCTGAAGTGTTTAGTCTGAAAGTGGCAGACTCTTCCCCAGCTTCTACAAAGCAGCTCTATTTACTGCTTATTCCAGTCCATCGTCCTCCTGGAGCTTCTACAGACTTTCTGAGTGAATTTACTGACTTCTTATCAGAGGTAGCTTTCTCTACTGATAAGGCTTTAAATGTTGGAGATTTCAATATTCACTTCGAGAAGATTTAGGACCCATTAGAACTGGGTTTAATCAATCTTAGATGTCTTGGGATTCATTCAAAATGTTTTAGGTCCAACTCATAGATGCAACCATACACACCTAGTTCTGACCCTGGGTATAGAAACAGCATTTCTCAGCCTGACTCCATCTCTGACCACTACCTAATCATGTAGTCTTAAACCAGGAGATCCCCCTGCAGCCTCGCTTTATGAGCAAGCGTACCATAACAACCTCTACAGCCAGTGTATTTATTAATAACCCTCCAGATTTAACCATCTCCTGCCCATCTCCTCCTATAGACCCTGAGCATGAAACAGATGATCTGCTGTCTGTACTCCGCTCTGATCTTGACCATTGCTCCAATTAAGAAAAGGTCAGTGTCTTGGTATGATGACCATACGCTTACTCTAGAACAGATAACTCGTATTTACTCTTTATAAGCTGCCGCTGGGCTAAATAATCCGTAAACATGGCATTGACTTGACCTTCATTGCTATGCTGATGACACCCAGCTATACTTATCTGCCTTAATAAAATAACAGACTGTCTGAAAGACATTGAGAGGTCTTACTTATTGATCCAAAAATGCAAATATTGCTGTAGATTTAGATGGATTCTCAGTCAAACCCAGCAGCTCTGTAAAAAACCTAGGAGCTGTTTCTGACTCTGTCCTCTCGTTTGATGCACACATCTGTTACATAGTTAAAACTGCCTTCTTCCACCTACGTAATATTGCTAAACTGCGTAATGTACTCTCCTTACATGACGCAGAGAAGCAGGTGCCTGCATTCATAACTTCTAGATTGGATGATTGTAATGCTCTTCTGGTTGGAAGTTCATGTAAATCATTAAAAAGCTCCAACTAGTTCAGAATGCAGCTGCTAGAGAGCTCACTAGGGCTCGGAAACTTGACCATATTAGTCCCATTCTCTCGTCCCTGCACTGGTTACCAGTTATATTCTGCACTGATTATAAAATACTCCTTCTGACTTAAGTCACTAAATGGTTCTTGGGGAACTTCTTAAACCTACAACCAGTCACGTTCACTTCGTTCGCAGGGCGCTGGCCTTCTGTCAGTTCCTCGCTTCAGGAGAATCAACACTGGAGGAAGAGCTTTCTCTTATCAGGCTCCTCAACTCTGGAGTAGACTTCCTGTTGCTGTTCGGGACTCAGACACACTCTCTGTGTTTAAATCCAGAGTAAAAACTTACCTTTAAGCTCAAGCTTTTAGAGAATCCATCAGTGCACTGTACTGTTCTCCTTGCTGATGTAGCTTGTATGAACACTAACAGGTTTGGACTGTTCTGCTCTCTGTTCACAGGTTCCTGATCAGTTCTGCAGTCTCTCTAATCTACTTCCTTTACAGGCCGGACATCAGTCTGATCTGACATCTCCTAAACGCATCATCATCTTCTCCTTTCTTTTCTCTCCTCTATGTGCTGAGCTGCCCCCTGCTGTCAGCTGCTGCTGATACGTCCATTTATTGATCCTATCACGCTATATTACCCCCCACCCCCCTCCTGTAACATTTTCCTGTGCTTCTCCTGACCCTCTTGTGTTTTTCCCTCCTTTCTGTTTTCTCTTTCACATGTACTGAGATGCCCGGCTCCAACTGTTCCATCCTGGTACCGCCTGACCTGACCTGGCTCTCCACTACCTTCCTGCCCGCTGTCCTGCTCTGGGGCCTCGCATTGATTCATCCTCACCTCCCTGCATGACTCTGCTTCTGACTGTTTACCTGCATGGACTTTATCACTCTCACTCACATTCTCATTTTGTTTGGCTTCATGCCACATTTACCTTTTTCTCTTTTTCTTAATCCAGTTTTGTTTTATTGTTTTTATTCCTGTTTTGATTTTTATTATGATCTGGTGTCGACCTGAGGAGGATGGGTTCCTCTTAAGATTTCTTCCTCTCGACTCGAGGGAGTTTTTCCTTGCCACTGTTGCCACTGGCTTGCTCAAAAGAGGCTCTGACACATATCCTTTGTAAGAGGCTCTGGATAAGAGCGTCTGCTAAATGCCTTAAATGTAAATCTCTGTAAAGCTGTTTGTGACTACATTTGTTGTAAAAGCTCTATTTAAATCAAATTGAGGTAAATTATCTGGCTGTGTGTATTTAGGGGACTCATATTGAGGCCATTGACGGGGAAGATTCCGGATTGACTCTACAAGAACCAAACCAAGGCGTCGTCCTGCTTCCTCCACTGGATCCAGAGAGCATTGAGCTGCTTAGATTAGCTATACGACTAACGTCCTCAGCAGAGAGCTTTGGCCATGATATCTTTGGTGTGTTTCTGTTATGTACTACAGTGGGAAAGACGTGACCAGGATTGTGCTTTCCAGGTTAAATTGATGGACGTCTACAAAAGCAGACATTCTGAGCTGTGGGAACAGCAGTGTAAATGGAGTTGGCCTAAAATTAAGATCCCGGTCCTGCTTCTGGACTCCCAGCACTGCACATTTCAACCTTACCAGCAAACTGATGGACAGTGACTGCTGGCATGTTTCAGGGCTTGTGAATGATAATTGTCGTCCCTTTACAACCAGTTTCTGAACGTTTCACACACTTGTATCTTTTTCCTCCTGAAGTCTTCTTTAAAAAAAAGGACCTACTGTGATGCTTCTACAATTTAAGACAGAATTGCACCAAAGGTAGCAGGGTAGGAGGCTGTGGAACATTGAGGCTGGTAAGAGAGAAAACTCATTCTACATTAAACAGCATTTATTACTGCTTTAGTTTATCGCCTCAACACATAACTTAAAGCCCACTGACAGCCGTAGATTAGCTATAACTGCTTTCTGAAACCTGGGCTAATTTATTTACAACATTAAAAGTGAACTTCTGACCCCGTTCATCACACCGTTTATAATATAGTAAAGTTGAGGTCTAGAGCTTTGGGGAGATAAATAAACGAACCAGCACAACAGATCTGATGCTCAAGTGAAATCTTTTATTAATTTCAACATGACAAACAAACAACGGTCAACATCATAAACCTTCAGGGTGAGAAAAGACCAAAATAAACAAAACCTCACATCCCATCTTACTAAATAACCTAGAAAAAGAAACATAAAATACAGTGGTCTTACCTCCTCCCTCATTTAACACAGGAGAAAAGAAAAAGAATAATAAACAAATAAAGGGCCCTCACCCCTACACTGATGTGACCAGAGCTAGACTACTGACCACCACCATATTTACAGGAAAATAACACAACTACCAGCTAAAAGACTGAAGCTAAAAGACTGTCAGAGCAGCAGGAAATCCACAGAGTCCCAAGCTGCCTCAACGGGACGCCATTGACCGCCAGTGCTGCTGCTGCTCCTCAGTAAGGAAAGCAGCTGTTGACTGTCCTAAAGGTCGCTAGACGTCGCTAAATGACGTCATCTCCTAATTTGCATAATTGTGTACAAATGAACTCTGAATAAATTCACTTCTTAAGTTGATTCCTTTTTTTGCATTTGAAATAGAAAAATATATAGTATATATATTTATATATATCTAGTAAAATAACCTACATTACATAAATCATTTCTACATGAATGATATAAATCAATGTTGTTCTGTGTTGTTAAATGTTAGCATATCAAATTTAATCAGAAGACTGTTCTGTGGGGAGGAACTGCTACTCTACTCTCAACCCTCCTCCTTTATCCGGCCTTCAGACCCACAAAGTGACCCTAAAACAGACAGTTTGGCAGAGACACTTCGTTTCTTTTTTATTTATTTATTTATTTATTTATTTATTTATTTATTTCGTGTCTCTCTGAAGACGCCTTTATATTTACATCCCGCTCTGTAAATAGGGGGCGGGGTCAGCGGCGGCTCTGGGCATGCGCAGTTCATCTGCAGTGTGGACGTGGAGCGGTGTGGGTCTGCTCGGACTGAGAGACTGAGCGCTGGGAGGGTTGTGGGACGGGGCTCACGGCAGCACCTGCTGCTGAGGACAGTAACTGAAGAACATGTGTGTTCATCTCCAAAAGGGTCAAATAACAGCAGAAAAAGTCGCTTGATTTGTCGCTAGTCGCTTTAAAAAAGTCGCTAAATTTAGAGACAGAGTGGATAAGTGTACAACACTGAACACCACAGCCGACTGGACCAACATCACCAGCACTTTTACAAACATGAGGCTCTTACAATGCAGAGAGAGAGAGAGAGAGACACAGAGAGTGAGAGAGAGAGAGAGAGAGAGAGAGAGAGAGAGAGACAGAGAGAGAGAGAGAGAGAGAGAGACACAGACTGGTCACCAGATGGCAGCACTAACAGGTTCAGTCATACAACACTAGATGAAACAGATCTTGAAGGAATCTTGAACTTGGGGCTTCATCACCACAATGAATCTAAACGAGCTCAAACGCTGTGTGATGTGAATCAGTGCAGGACAGCAAATCATTTCTGAAAGATTGGAGATCTTGGTAATGGGCATGGGCGAGCTCTCTAGGTAGAACCTCCCTCCCTGTCCAGAAGTTTAGCAGCTTTTGAGCTCATCAGGTGAAGCTGGGAAAGGAAAAGCATGTAAAAGAGCTTAAGGTGTAAAATCCTGTAACCAGTTTAAAACCAGATCAAACTCTTAAAAGAAGGAGATTTTTCTCCAGAGATGATCCGTCTCAACAAATCCTCAGAGCAATCCAGACTCAGCGGTTAGAGCGCTGGGATATCAATAACAGGGTTGTGGGTTCGATTCCCGGGCTCGGCAAGCTGCCACTGTTGGGCCCTTGAGCAAGGCCCTTTACCCTCTTTGCTCCCCGGGCGCTGGAGTTGGCTGCCCACCGCTCTGGGTGTGTGTGTGTACTCACTGCCCCTAACACATGTGTGTGTGTGAGTGTGTGTTCACTACCAGATGGGTTAAATGCGGAGGACACATTTCGCTGTACAGTGTACAGTGACAAATATGTGCACCTTTACATGCAGAACGTGGTTGTGTGGTGTTGTGGTGTGGTGTTGTGTTGTGCTGTGGTATTATGTTGTATTGTTGTGCTGTGCTGTTGTGTTGTGGCGTTGTTTTGTTGTGTTGTGTTGTGTTTTTGAGTTGTTGTGTTGTGTTGTGTTTTTTGTGGTGTGTTGTGTTTTTGTGTTGTGTTGTGTTGTTGTGTTGTGTTGTGTTGTTGTGTTGTGTTGTGTTGTGTTGTTGTTGTGTTGTGTTGTTGTTGTGTTGTGTTGTTGTGTTGGTGTGTTGTGTTGTGTTGTGTTGTGTTGTTGTTGTGTTGTGTTGTGTTGTGTTGTGTTGTCTCAGCCATGGTGTACTCAGGTTGGGCTTGTCTTGTTGTCTACTCAGGCAGCGGCTCTCCAGCTCCCCTTTTGTTTTCACAGAGTTCGGCTCTGGTTCTCAGTTCTAGGTTCCCCTGTATCCCAAACCAGGCTTGTGGCTTTCGTCTGTCCCCCTCTTTAGTTCACCTCACTGTTGTATCCTGCTCATCCCGTCGCTCCCAGCTCCTCCCAGTCCCAGGTTTGTTGTTTTTGTGTCTAGTTTGTCACATTGTTTGGTTTCCTGTTTTGGACATTAGTTTTCTTGCTTAGTCTGAAAAGCGAGGTTCTAGTTTAACACTTGAGAATGAAGTATTTAGGAGAACAATATTCTACAATGTAAAGCTGTACAAATCCACACTTCCAAATGAACTGGGAAAAGTGGAAATCTCTTGCTCAGGCACCCAATAAGTTTAGCTGTAGATGAAATACTTTTACAGGCCAGACCTCAGACATCAGACCTATGCTGAACATTTTCCACTGAGAGCATCTTTAGTGCACCTTCACCTGAACGTCCAGGTTTCACTGCTTATGTCAACGACGTCTTTAAAACCTGTCCTGTAGAAGCACAGTCCTGTGGCTGATGTGTAGAGGGTGATGTGTAAATCTGAAGGCTTGTGAACATTTGGGATGTCATGCCTGCCCCTGTTTTGTGTTGCCATATTCTCCAAAGCACATGAGCACAAGCCACGCCCCCTTGTTAATCCCAGCTGTTCCTGGTTGTCTCTCTGTACAAGTCCCCCTTTGTTTCCACCTTCCTGTCTTGTTTTGTTCTGTTTCTGCTTGTTATCTTTCTTACTTTCACTGTTTGCTTCATTTCCTAGTTTGTGTCTTTGTTTGGGTCTTGATTTCCTTGTTTTGATAAACGCCTGCGTTTACGTCCGCCTTCACCCTCCACTCACTAACAGTGTGTCTTTCAGAATTGTTTCATTCATGTTTAAAATCGTTCTAAATGTTCTGCTGTAAATTAATTTCCATATTAAAGTTATGTCCTGTTTGTACTGATTGTCCTGTTTAGACTGGCATCATGAGAGCACACACTTTATAGCAGCATTATTTTAGTTTATTACACTATTTAATAAGGGTGTAAAATGATATTGACATATCATATCGTAATGTTTTCTCTCAAAACACAGCATTGATTTTTAATGAACAGTCTGCATGCTAAGACTCCTGGCAGACAGCGGTTCATTTAGGGTTGTGTCTAAACCTTTATCAGATCCAGATCATGTTTATTGTCCTGTCACATTACACAGGAGTAAAGGTGAGTGAAAAACATCCCTCACAGTTACAAAGACCACATTTACAAAATAGAAATATTGAGTATTTACAGCTTCTCATTCACTATTTGTACTTTTTTATTTGTACTCTTGTACTTTTCTTCAGAACCCAGAGCTCTGATTGCACAGAGTTTTATTTAGCTTAGATTTTATGCATGTGGTGGTTTTATCCTATTGCAATACATCAAGTCAATATCAAGACATTTATTTGTACAGCGCTTTTTACAACTGTTGTCACAAAGCAGCTTTACATAATTAGTCATTAGTAAAAGACAGAAAAAGAAATAACGTAAGAAGACCTGAAGGATCCAAGACCCCCAGTGAGCAAAGCCAACAGTGACAGTGGCCAGGAAAAACTCCCTCAGAGCTGGAGGAAGAAACCTTGGGAGGAACCAAGACTCAAGGGGGACCCATCCTCCTCTGGTCAGAGCTATTTATAAATGATTGATAAAATCATAATATAATTTAATAATATTAATATAACATCACTTTGCTTGCAGTAAGGCAATATTGCAAGATGCTGAATCATAAACCCTGTGTTGTCATGCATATTGTATCACCAGGTTCTTTTCAATACACAGTCCTGCAGTTAGACGTTCTTATTATTAAAAACAGTGAACAAATATTACACAAAAAGACCAACAAAGTACATTTCAAAAGTCATTCTGAATCCATGTTGCAGCTTTAAATATTATATCCAGCAGTCTTTTACAAATCATCATTTACAAATTTGGCTGCAATGTAGGAAAAACCCACATTAAAACATTTGGGAAAATACTAAACCTGTAAGGGGTCAGTGTCTGCCGCCACCTACCAGCAGAGGGCGACAGCGGCGAGGCACGGTTACCCAAGGGAACTCCAATCCCCAGAGATCCTAGAGGTAATCAGTGCAAACCAGACACACCTGGTGGTCACAGTATTTAAAGATGTGACATGGAGCTTCTCTGTTCCACCTTTGTTGAGGGGTGACTGGTACGCTACACAGAAGTGAAAGAAAGAGAGATGTTTGAAAAGATGAAAGAAAACAAGCTGAAAAGGAAACAGAAAAAGAAAAGTCTTGAAAGAAGAAAAGTTGCAAACCAAGAGAACAGGGTTGAAAGAGAGAAGCTGAAGAGAGCACAGCTAAAGAGTTTACGTGAATCACTGAACCTCAGTTCCTTTGTTTTAAGAGCTGCTTCACGTCCTTCCCTGCATTTGTTTTTCTTCAGTTGTTTTAGTGCTAAATATCCTAAGTCTGAACTACGCCGCCTTGTCCTCTGCTTAGTTGGGTCCCCCCCCCTTTTTTTTTTTTTCTCATTGTTTTAAGGGGTGCAACTCCACCACTTACCTGTGCTTGCTGGTGGTGCAGTGGTAAGGTGTTGGACCTCTGTTGTCAGGGATGCTGGTTCAAACCCAGCTGGGAGCAACTGTTCTCCCACAAGTACACAAAAGCACCCACAGTCACATCAACCACACATACATTAACCTTATATCACACATTAAGGCCTGTCCTTACAGGCTTTCCTCTCTGCACTTGGGTCCGCTCCCTGACCGTCCCGTAACAAAACCAACTGAATATTACATTAAGATGAATTGTTTCAAGTAATTTTACAAAATAATAAATAAAATTATTAGACCAAAGCTGGTTGATTCTCATTGAAAATACATAATAACACATTCTTAGTACTAAGACTAATATTACGGCTTAATGTAGTAATTGTGTTAGCAGCAAAACTTACTATATAAGATGCTCAAACATTTTACTATAACAGATTATTGCATTATTTAGTTGTATTTTGATTTAATTTAAGAAATATAGTAATTATTTTATTAGTTTTGATGTTGGTACATTAAAGTTTTTTGTATCATCAAAGTTTTGTAGCATCAGTCCTGACCAAAGGTCCTGAAGTGGTTGTTGGCAAAGATCTCACCATTAAGCGCGGCAGACCATTACTGAAAATCTTGGAATGTGTAGTTTTCAGACCTTTACACTCTTACACTCTTTTTTTATTGCTGTAATATATTTATAAGGAAGTGGTTAGAACATAAATCAATATTCATTTAATGCTAAAATATTCTTAATTCTTAATTGCAATGATGCTGAAAATAAATAAATAAAACTTACTTTATCCACTTACACACTGTTTTGGAATCTGCTGCCCATGAACCAAATGAACACTGAATTAAAAAAATGGTAATTCAGGAGTGTAATTACAATTTTTAATGAGCAATTTCAAATTTCACTCTTAAACCCAAGAGTGCAACAGAAATGTTTTGGAACAACGCCTTTAAAGAACTAAAAAGAGTTTATAAGGCATTGCTCAAAACAACATATGCAGTACATTCCAATAAAACCACCAAGTCAGGGCAGAGGTTTGTATTTTAGTAGGTGTCCCATCATCTTCATCTTCATCTTCATTGTTACTTCTGAAGCAGTAGAGGAACAGGTCCTTTTTTCAGCTCGTTTTGCAGACATCAGTTTCATCATCAGCCTAATATAAACAGCCTAATATAAACAGTTTAATACAAACAGCCTAATATAAACAGCCTAATATAAACAGTTTAATACAAACAGCCTAATATAAACAGCCTAATATAAACAGTTTAATACAAACAGCCTAATACAAACAGCCTAATATAAACAGCCTAATATAAACAGCCTAATATAAACAGTTTAATACAAACAGCCTAATATAAACAGCCTAATATAAATAGCCTAATACAAACAGCCTAATACAAACAGTCTAATATAAACAGCCTAATACAAACAGTTTAATACAAACAGCCTAATATAAACAGCCTAATATAAACAGCCTAATATAAATAGCCTAATACAAACAGCCTAATACAAACAGTCTAATACAAACAGTTTAATATAAACAGCCTAATATAAAACGGCATGCTGGCATACTTTCATGTCTTCTTATGTTATTTATTTTTTTTGTCTTTTACTAATTACTAATTATGTAAAATTGCTTTGTGGCAACAACAGTTGTAAAAAGCTATACAAATAAATTTGACTTGACTTGACAGTAACCAGGCTTTGATACAACAGATCCTGTGGAATCCAGATGAAGGACACTGAAACAACATGATGAGGAAAATTTACTTACATTAGTTTTTTTTTTGCAATTTTCTGGGTTTAATTTCAGATTTATTTAAGTAACTTCAACTCAGTTTCAAGACTTAAATGTTACATAGATTAAATAAGTGAACTGAACTTCAATCAGTTCTTTCTTTTAGTGAAGTTTCTTTCATTTCTGCAGACAATATTAGCTTCCTAATTACAGCTCCATAATGTCGCACTGTCAGGCCTGCGTTGTCTGGCGCTCCCCCAGGGCGATCCCCGGACTCCGCCCCCAAGCCCAAATAAGGAGGCGGGGATTCCGGAAGTCGGCTGCGCACGCGCTCTGCGGCGGCTTCCCTCGTTAGCGCAGCTCTGAGCAGCTGAGACTGGAGCTGCTTAAGCCGCAGCGTTTCACTCAGCCGGTGTCTGAATTACAGCTGTTGCAGCCTCTGCAGCACTGCGCTCTACGGGCTGCTCAGAGGGGGAGGACAGTCTGTCGCTGCAGGTTTGGTCTGTGGTCTGTTGTCCTCTTACTCTGTCTGCTCTGGTACTTCCTGTTTGTTTCTGTCAGCGTTTCCAGCTCTCTGGTTTTGGAAGTCTTGCTTCGTAGCTCCAGGTTCTTGGTTTTTGTTTATGGTTTTTATCTGAAGTCGTTTTGTTTGGTGGTTATTTCTGAAGCTCTGCTTCACAGTTTTTCCTTCAGAAGTTTCGATTCCTTTTGTATCCTCGTCCAAACTCCTCACAGTGTGTTAGTTTAGTTTAGGGTCCCGTTCTCTCGTATAGCGCTCAGCTACCTCCCAGTCCCAGGTGTGCTACTTTACCCGGTTTGTGTTTCTGCTCCTTACTCTCCAGTTTTGTCCACTAGATTGCTGAACCTCTGATTTAGCTCTGCGTGTCTGTTTTGTTCCCCTGTGTCCCGTTTTTCATTAAAGTCCTGCATCCCTGCAAGTGTTTCCCTGTGTTCACTGACCCTCCTGACCCAGCATGACACACATTCAACATTACTAAAATCAGTCCAGTCGTGTATTTTTACTGAAATCATTTGATAGATAATCTAATATAATTCTGGTGAAATGTAAACATTCAAATATTTACATGAATCTCAAAGATTTCTTTAGTAAACAGAACAAGTCTTACTGACTCAACACATGGATGCATGTAATACATTATTTTTATTAGAGACCAACAGTGCATTAAGTGTCAACAATAAAAGTGCATGTTTATAGTTTTTCACTGAAAAAAAAGTTTAAAATAAATGAAAATAAAACACAGAGTGTGAAAAACTGAAAAAACAAAGAGCATTACGTTTAAAGAATGACTTTAGGAAAATGAATTAATTTTATACATCGCTAAATCTGAAAACACGTCTCTGACAAACTGTACTGTGCTCACTGTTTACAGTCATATTTACAAAGGTTTTGAAGACTGATCCTTGAATCCAGACTGGCCCAGTATGCAGTCTAAGAACAAGTCATTTTAGCACAGCAGAAGATAAGGCTTTTTAATTTATAGTAAAATGTTCAAATGGCAAACAAAGTAAAAATAATTTAGTAAATATGTGAACATAAAGAACATTTTTTCTTATGGGCAGATTTCTAGCAAACAGGAACTCAAGTATTCACCAGATTTCAGCAAAAGCCTCAGACACAATGAACAGCAGGACAGCAGCTCAGAAAAGCTGCTTTTTAGAGGGAATAAACAATCTCCTCAGATCTAGAAGTTTAGGACACTCTGTCTGCACACCATTATCTTCAGGACAGGATTAACGTAGCTGTCGCTCAGGTCATCTTTATTCACGTCCTGCAAATTCATAAATAAAACAGCGTATAAGATAATGTTACATCCATGCAGTGGTGGACAGTAACTCAGTAAATGTAATTCATTAAATAAACAATGACTTCAGTACAGTATCTTTACTCAAGTATTTCTATTTTGAGTGTCATTTTACTTCAACTCCGACGTTTCCAAGACGTAAGGGTGGTCCATGTCTTGAAAGAACGGGGCATCACTGTATAAACATGGTCCTGACAGGCTAGGACCCCCATGTCCATGCTTCAGTCTGTAGCGTCTCAGCAGGTCTAGTCTTCTAGATTATTAAAGCTACAGATTTTACATGAGCAGCTCATTTAAGGTGACCTAGAAAACAGTACAAATCTGTAAGCAGTGAATTTAGTAGATTTAATTAGGGACAATTTGCCCTTTTAAAATGCTATAGACAACATTAACTGTAGGAATTAGAAAATTCATTCAAATGATTTACGTACCTTCACATGCAGTCGGAATTGCAAATCTTCAGGTTTTCTACCAAAATAGCATGAAAGTGCAAGTTAGACAGTGAAGAAATATAAATATATATATTAGAAAAGCCCAGTTTAAACACTGCAAAGCATTAAAATCCAGTTGTACATTTCTCTTACAGAACTGAGGGTTTTGCCTCAATCTGAATCTGATAGAGGATCAATACTCTGATCAGCTGCTGATCAATAAAGAAGGGTTGTGGCACTTCAAACTTTTTAGGATTTATTAAGCTGCCTTTTAGATAAAAAGGGTGAAAATGCCACACAGCACTGAGATGTTAGATTAAGTCAGTTGTTCTCAAAGTGTTCAGGGCTTTATTTCAGGCGGTCTGTAGAGCAGAGCTCCCTCACACACAGACCTGCTCTCAGTGCTTCATACAGCCTGTAGACCAGCACTGAAGGGCTGGGAACCAGCTCACCCATTCAAACTGCAGAACAATCATTTAGCTGGATTAAAGCCTCATATCTCCAGTCTCTGATTGTAAATGTGAAAACTGCTCCAGCAGCTGAAATCCAGGCTAAAAGCTGATGTTGTTGGTCAGGCGGTTTGAGTCGAGGCTTTTCTACATAAAGAAAGAGGCCTTCATTCACCCGCCCGCTCACGGAGAGCAGCGGAGAGAGTGGAGCACCATAACCACACACAGAGAGAAGTGCTGTTAGTCAGAGGAGGTCAGATCGGGTTAAAACGCTTTATTAGTTTTATTACTTCTCATTTCTGCTCAGAAAACGTGGCTTTAATGGTGAAAGTGTGATATTATCAGTGCTGCCACTCTGGCAGAGCTGAGCTGATTTAGAGAGTCGGGCTCTAGGTTTAGTCAGTCAGGTGCAGAGCTCTCCTCTCTGAATCATTAGAATGATTTATCTTCATCTAGATGGAAATAAACACGTGTGGAGAGTTTATCACATTCCCTTTAGTCTCGTTTGTTTAGTAGTTTGTAAAGTTTGCAGCAGTTTTACACAAATAAGTGAATAGTAGTGAACCAAGCTAAACTAATCTAATCTAAGCTAAGATAATCTAGCTCTACCGGAGCTGTTGCAGTCTGCAGCTCTGGGGTTAAAACAAGCTGCTCAACAAAATATCTTCAGAGTAAAATTATATTTATGAAAGATTATATTTATGTAAGATTATATTTATTAAAGTAAGATTATATTTATTAAAGTAAGATTATATTTATGTAAGTAAGATTATAATATTTATGTGAGTAAGATTATAATATTTATGTGAGGAAGATTATATTTATGTAAGTAAGATTATAATATTTATGTAAGTAAGATTATAATATTTATGTGAGTAAGATTATATTTATGTAAGTAAGATTATAATATTTATGTAAGTAAGATTATATTTATGTGAGTAAGATTATAATATTTATGTGAGTAAGATTATATTTATGTAAGTAAGATTATAATATTTATGTAAGTAAGATTATATTTATGTGAGTAAGATTATAGTTATGTAAGATTATATTTATGTGAGTAAGATTATATTTATGTAAGTAAGATTATAATATTTATGTGAGTAAGATTATATTTATGTAAGTAAGATTATAATATTTATGTAAGTAAGATTATAATGTTTATGTGAGTAAGATTATAGTTATGTAAGATTATATTTATGTGAGTAAGATTATATTTATGTAAGTAAGATTATAATATGTATGTAAGTAAGATTATAATATTTATGTGAGTAAGATTATATTTATGTAAGTAAGATTATAATATTTATGTGATTAAGATTATAATATTTATGTGAGTAAGATTATAGTTATGTAAGATTATATTTATGTGAGTAAGATTATATTTATGTAAGTAAGATTATAATATGTATGTAAGTAAGATTATAATATTTATGTGAGTAAGATTATATTTATGTAAGTAAGTTTATAATATTTATGTGAGTAAGATTATATTTATGTAAGTAAAATTATACTATTTATGTAAGATTGTAATATTTATGTGAGTAAGATTATATTTATGTAAGTAAGATTATAATATTTATGTGAGTAAGATTATATTTATGTGAGTAAGATTATATTTATGTAAGTAAGATTATAATATTTATGTGAGTAAGATTATATTTATGTAAGTAAGATTATAATATTTATGTAAGTAAGTTTATAATATTTATGTGAGTAAGATTATATTTATGTTAGTAAGATTATATTTATGTAAGTAAGATTATATTTATGTAAGTAAGTTTATAATATTTATGTGAGTAAGATTATATTTATGTTAGTAAGATTATATTTATGTAAGTAAGATTATAATATTTATGTGAGTAAGATTATATTTATGTGAGTAAGATTATATTTATGTTAGTAAGATTATATTTATGTAAGTAAGATTATAATATTTATGTGAGTAAGATTATATTTATGTGAGTAAGATTATATTTATGTTAGTAAGATTATATTTATGTAATATTGAAATCATTTATATCTTACTTGTTTTACTTCAATTCTGTCTAAAGTCTGTTAGAAATCACAGAGTTTTGCTCATTGTTTTCAGCATTACAGTGAAGTGACTGGCTGAAGTAAGTTAGCTGAGGCAGAAGGCATAGAGGAGATCATGTCAGTCTGGGCAATTTATAACTTTCTTTTTTTATAGTATATTTTATCTGTGGAAATTTGTACTTATAACAGAGAAATAATATTATTTTATTTTTATTTTATCAATAACATATTTGTCAAATTTGTCAGTTTGCAGTCTCTCTAGATAAAACGTCCTGCAGCAGATTCAACATTAACAGAGCAAATGTGTGGGCTGGAGCCATGCGAGAATTTAAGAGATCTACGTACAACCCATCCTGTGACATGCTGGTAAAATTCTCTGATGATGTTGGGCAGACAGAAAAGGCTATGGACACATGAGGGCCTAAACATGAATTTCTTACATTGCTAATGGACTCCATAAGAACAAGAAGAGTCTTTGAAGGCAGAAGCCCTGCAAAATATCTAGCATTCACCAGTCAAGGTAAAACTAATTAATCATAACATTTTTAATTATACTGCTGACAAAGATGTAATGATATGAATCACTGAACTATTTACAGATTTAGCTGCAGGTGAAGATGAATACTTCCAAATAGGAAGAATGATCGCCGTGTCCGTAGTCCACGGTGGTCCAGGGCCTCTGTGTCTTTTCCCAAATCTCTTTCAGTACCTTGTAGGTAAAGTGAAGTCCACTGAGGAATTCGGAATTCTCTCCTTGAGGTAATGTAACATTTAATACGATGAGACATCATTTGTCATCCAGTAAAATCAATTTGACTGTTGTTTAAGGTTTACTAAATCTAGACCCATATTCATAAAACTTCAGAGTATATGTGATGATATAAGATCAGATTTCTGTCTCATTCGCAGTGATCTTAGTGACAATAACCGCTCCTATTCGGTCAGATCTAAAATCTTATAATAATATTATTGATAATTGTAAGACCAATATTGCCTTATCAGTTTGATTAGGCAAATACGGAAATTGGGCAATATGTGTCTTTCAAATTAGGCACATAATCCTTATGATCTAGAAATTCAATGTAACATCTGTGAGTGAACTACAGAGATGCACAGCAGTGGCAGTTCAAGACTATTTTAACTGGGGGGCCAGTGGTTATGTTAGAGGGGTCGGTTATTAGCTCATGGTGCTTTGCAGGCATTAAGAAACTAATGTATACATTAAATATTATTCAATTTTGTATTTCTACAGTTTTCAGTTACAATTTCACAATTTACAATTTTGCATAATCTGAGAATGCAAATAATATAGAATTCATGAGAATTCTATAATTCTCATGTTTTATACAAACACCTTAACAAATCAGTCAGTCTTTTCTATGATTTAAAATGTTTTTCAGTTTCATTTTATATTTCTTTTACATCAGCTGTCTTCTATGGTTTCTATAGCTGGTGAAATAAAGTAAATAAAATAAATGAAATAAATCCACTGAAGCGCTGTCTACCCCACAAGGGAAACACGACCTGTTGCCTAAAAATGAGTTTTACATTATTGTGCTGATTTGTCGCTAATTTACAGGGGCCTGAGCATGTTGTGAGGGGGTTACATGCAGTTCAGCATATGGCTAAGAACTCCCAGAAGAGGAGCTCTATGAACATAATTCCAGGTAAGAGAAGAGATATCAGTGAAATCCTGAATAGATCCTCTGGTCTAGGAGGACTGGATTCCTCCAGTTTGCTGATTTTCCTGCACAAACACTCACTGATTCAGTTCTTCATTATTTACCAGGTTTAGCTGGTCTCCTAGAGCAGGGAAATCATTAAACTGTGCTGGACTCTGGACCTAGGTTTCCCATTCCTCTTTTAGATGGTGAACTCAGCAAAAGTGGGGCAGATGTACCAGGTGGGTCTCATTAAAGTTATAAACTGATATCTGGTGTGTATTTGTCAGGTAGTTACACTGAGATCTACATTTTAGAAATATCCATCAGTTTCTCTAGTTCATAGTAAAGGAAGCAGATATAGGCTCTTTTAAAAGCAAACCTGATTGAGAGTGTTTGTGAAAGCTGTCTTTTCCACATGGTTTTAATGACTGTGAGAGTCTGATGCTGGTCTGATTACTGGGAGTAGGCTGGATGCAGCATCTAGTTACAATCAGTGATGTATCATAACTCCAACTATTCAAATATTGCTGTCTCATGACCATGTTTTATTCCTATATATATATATATATATATATATATAAATATAAATAGGAATAAAACTGATTGGTTGTTTACCGACACCTAACTGTGCATGACGCTTTACTGAGCTTTCACCACCTGCAGAACTTTCCTCAGGGTTCAGCTGCGGCCAGTGGAACTGCTGTTTCAGCTGTAACCGCTTATTTTCTCTGTTCTAGGTGGAGGCAGATCCTGGACCAGCAGCGGACGTCGGTTGATGCTGCGACCTGGACCGGCGCTTGCGATGGTGCATTCAGTTAGCAACTGCTTTCAATTGCATAGAACAAACGTAGCTAACGCTTCATTTACTGAGCGAGTAGCGGCGCTTTGTACCTTTGTAAGCTGATCTTTTTCACAGACTTCGTTTCTCGCCAGCTACAACGGTCTGGAGTCGGAGCACTGGTGGATGCTCATCAACGACTTCTATCATGTGTGCTCACTGGAGGTCAGACTCATGGTTTTATTGTAGATAGATGTTCTGTGACCTGATTACTTTAAACCTCATGCTTTCGTTGTATTTACGGCTGCCTTCCCAGCAGAGTGGCCTGCATCAAGCTACAAACTCACCTGAATGAGGAGGTTTTTTGAACCAGTTTGTCGTTTCCTAATTTTATGTTCAGTACCATGTCCACCCATGTCCATGTTCATTCAGTGTGTCAAACCTTTCATCAGTGAGGTCAAGTTCTTCCTGCACGACGAAACAACGGACTCATCAGTGCAGGATGTCCTTCTGGTAAATTCTTGTTGGTGCTTTTTTGTGATTAGAGTTTCTAGTAATGTGGAGCTTTTATAAATGTGTACAATGACAGTTCAGACACATTTTCAGACACACACAGACACCTTTTCTTCATTTCTTTATTGTGTTTTTCAGAAAACCATGGTGGCCATCATGTTTCAGGGGGTCTTCATCGATGTGGATGACTGCTGGCGTTGTAATGACTCCAATGACAGCCAGACCCTCTAGGCACCTTTTGTGATGTCCGGCAAACTAAGAGGACCACCCCCAGAATTTTATGAGCTGCCAGACACTTCTTACATTTTTCTATTACATTTTATGTATTTTTTCATTTTATTATTAAAGTAATATTGCCTATCTATAATGTGTGTGATTGTCTTTGTTCGTGTGTCTTTTTTTTTTTCAGATGGAGTCGCTGTTTTGTGTGAACCCCTGAATGCTGACCTGTAGCATGGAAGTGGAACATTGTGTTTGTTCATCAATAAAAAGGAAGTATTTTAATCTTTCTCATCCCTCTAACCCCCTTGATGTCTTTCCATTTTATCTTATTTTTATTTGGGAACACAGCTTCCAGAATGTATTTAACCATGTTGGGAATACCTTTGCAGGAGTGGAACATCATGTCCTTTCATCAACAAAAAGGAAGTCTTTCTATCTTTCTCATTTGTTCATCTCAACTCTCCTTTTCTGTTGTTAATGTTTTTATAATCGGTCAGATTTGGTCTAACCATGTAGGGAATAACATTTTTAATCTTTGTCTCTCTTTCTGCCTGTAGTCTATGCAGGTACCCAATGTGGAGTTCCTAATGGATCAGAAACTCCAAACAGCAGTGGGACCTGAGCTTCATGAAGTCCCCCTGAACCACATCAAAGGAATCCACTTCTAGATGTAGCTGTTCTAGGTTAACCTCGAAATGCTGACCTGGTGGAACATGGAAGTGGAGTATTCCTTCATCAACCAAGGATTTTACAGAATTTGTCTAACCATGTTGTAAATGTCTTTCTCCCTCTTTGTCTTCACAGCCTCGCTGTCCTCTCTGCAGAGAAGCAGTGCAGTATTCCTTCTTGATTAGAGACTCCAGAAAGCTGTGGGCCCCAAAGTTCACAAAGGCGACCTGGATCACTTTAGAGGATGTCTATTATCTTCTTTTAAGGAAAACTAACAGGACCACTACAGCCTTTAAGATCCACATCATGGAGAAACACATGAAGAGGAGATTGCTTTATTATCATTATTAGCACTGTCTCCATCAGCACTGTGTATCAGAGGAAGAGGAAGACCAGAGAAGACCAACATAGTTGGCATAGTAAGAATGTTACATCATTTCTATAAATTCCCAAAACTGATGGAAACATTTTTTTTACAAATGTAAAACATGAGGAAGAAAGTCCTACAAATGTAGTGAATGTCAATCTTAGACTAACATGTTATAGTCTTGGAGGCAGCCGTGGCCTGAAGGTTAGAGAAATGTTGACTGTCTGACTCCTGGATCTGACAGGAGACGACTGAAAGGCCCTTAAGGAAGGTACCTAACCCCCACCACACTCTATTCTCACTAACATATGTGTGTGTATTTCACTGCATGAATGGGTTAAAGGTGGAGCAACACAATGGGAATTCTTCTTCTTAAGAGTGTCCACAGAGCTCTACCAGATTCAAGAGATTTAAGAGTTTACAGTTACACTGTACAATGAAATTCTTACTTTGCAGTTCCTCCATTTACCGACCGATCTTATAAATATCAATATTAAAAGAGAGACAAAATAAGTAAATAATATATATATATATATATCAGTAGCGGCTGGAGGTTCCTCATTGCTGCCAATGTAGCAGGCTGGAGGGCTGAGCTGCAGAACACTTGTGCTTATCTCCATGGAAGGCTGCATGGTGAGCAAGTGGCTCAGCAGTCTTCTCCGGGGCAAGGTCTGCACTCCACACTCAGGCTGGAAGCTGGCGGCCTCCTTCACACAGCTGCTGTAGCCCTCACTGGAAATTAAGCAGCATCTTGGGGATCTCAGCCCAGGAGAGACCTGACCTTCTGAATGCTGTTCTAGATGCTTTCTCTACACATCTGACAGCAGATGTTGTAGAAGACATATTTAAAATGAAGCTTAGCACTCCTGGAAGCACCAAGCATCATGAGGAGACAAGAGTATTTGGATACTGGAGAGATTAGCTGTTATATGTAGAAGGTATTTAGTGTAGATCGTTAAATATGAACAGGTTCTCATTTGTAACAGACTGTGTCAGGGGCCCTTAATTCGAGTCTTTGAAGGACTGTGTATGGTAGGTTTTTGTTCTTTACTTGAATTAACAGTGAATAGGCTATCTATTGATACTAAAACGTATCAGATGTGCCTCATTTACTACCAGTGAGGACTCACACTCGGCATGACACCCATCTTAAAAAGAGAATTCAAAGATACTGTCTATATATGATGTAAACACTTTCACAAATGTAGTAGGGATATAGTTCTATATATGTGTGGAGTTTCTTAGTGGAAAATGTAGAAAAATACAAATGATTCAAACTAGTTTTTTTTTTTAGAAACAAGCACTGGGCCTTCTCTTCAGGATGTGCTGATATTTGGAACCAGGCTAAATTAATAAACTGCAGTCCATCTGTTTCTATGCATACTCTGTTAACCATACTCTGGTGAAAGGGGGTTAAGACTATGCACAAAAACAGATGGACTGCAGTCTAATTAAGGAACTACCAATCGCTCCTATATGGAGTTGATAAAATGGGTGCTTATTGCTACTACTAGGTAGGTGGTCCTAATATTCTGATAGGACTGTGTATAACAGAGGTGTCCAAACGTATCTGCGAAGGGCCAGTGTGGCTGCAGGCTTTTGTTGCAACAAAGACCGAGATTGATTAAGCGAGTGGAATCAGGTGTGCTCTTCTTATTTGGAAAGAAAACCTGCAGCCATACAGGCCCTTTGCAGATAATAGTTTCATATACCTGGTTGTATTTTTTTTAAACACTTGTACAATAGTGATTTTATGTTGATGAAAATTGCAATGCGACATTTTTAAAGTATTTTAATCCTCAATATCTAAAATTAAATTTGTATTTTAAGAAGTGAACAAAGTTACTGTTCGACTCTGTACATTAAAAAGCCCAGACAGACTTTTCGATGTGATGTAAGTTTCCACAGCCATGGTCCAGTTGACTGGTGGAGGTAGCCCACTGTGTCTCTGCAGGTCCTCAAAATGCCTTTGAAAGCTGTCATCTCCGCAAGGCTTACAACGCGCTGGCACAAGGGTGCTGAACTGATTTAGGGCTAATGGAGACACAGTGATTTCAGTTCCTTCCATTGAACCTAGTAGGAGACAGTAAACAATAGCATAATATGAATAATTTTACTGTTTAAATGTAAAGGTTATTCTTCAGTATGAACATGGTAATGCAACATTACCTCTGAGGCAAGTGGTATATAGCTTCTGGTTTACCAGATGGGCAGTGGGACTGAGGAACAGGTCGAATAGTATGAGTGTTCCACAAGTTTTTTGTTTTTTTTTTTTTTTGCAGAATGTCCAATCAAAAAAAAAGGAGTTCTAATGGTCTTTAAAACATTCATTAATTAATGAAGTATTCATTCTTCGTAGCTGAAACCTGTTAAGGCAAAAGATATATGTAGCTAGCCTATACTAGCCTTGGTAAACTAGTCTGAAATGAAATTGCTCATTAGGCTTCTCTGATTTACCAGATAGCGAGCGACTGTGAGATTACACCTTCATTTAATAGTTGCTTTAAATGTTTCAGTGCTATGACTATCAATAAAAATATGAAACTCGTCAAAACCTACCTGACTTTATGTAGTCCTTTGGTCCAAATGTGTGCTTTCAGTCATGGCGAGTGTCAGGTTTCTAGAAATCATCTGAACATATGCTGTACATGTGATGGAGGACTGATCGTCTTGTTCAGGCAGAAGGCGTTGCAGGCAGGCAAGACAGCAGTGACGCTTTGAGAGATGCTTGGGACTTACAGTAGCCAAGTATGAGATTTAGTTTGCCATCAGCACAATATTGATCACGTTTGTGCAGACATTTCAGAGTATTGCAGCACAAAAACCAAGCAAAAGTTGAAAATTCAAACAAAGGTGCCGAGTTAAATTGAGGCTAATATTTAGTTGATGCAGTAGATTAAAATGTTTGTGCATGTATCATTGTTGGGAAGGCCTAGCCTGCAGTGAAGTGTCGTCACTGTCTTATTGAATGGCCCCTAACTTGGCTCTGACATCTATGGATGCTAAAAAAATATAAGCATCTTAAAACAGACGTTAGAAGTTCCTGTATCAGTATCAAGCTGAACCACTGCACTGACAAATTAAACTGGAGGGATAAATGATTTGATTTATAGAAATTGTGTTGGTAGAATAGACTTGTGCCTAATGAAGTTTTTTAATAATAATATTAATAAAATATTTATTTGAATTTGTCAAGGAAGACAATGTCAGGCATGCAATTTCTGTATACTTGAGCTGGCCTGAGTTTTTAAAACCTGCAATGTAAGCAATTTGATGTAAAAATATCAACTAATACAGTGAATGCACGTTATAAAGCAATCAAACTTGAATGCGTCTGTCAGGCCCGCGTCGCCGCGCCCGCCCCAGGGGTGATCCCGAGCCGTGGCTCGCAGGCTCGCATGAGGACTCTTATGTTGACGTTCATGTCATGCTTCATGGACTCTTATGTTGATATTCATGTTCATGTCTAACTTCATGGTTTGGTTATTGTCATGTGTGTTTAATCTATGTTCATTGTGTTGTTAATACGTTTCACCTGAGGCTGAGGTATTTAAGGGGCTAGAGCTAGCTGCCCATTACTGAGAATTGAACACAGTCAAGGTAGTGAATGTGTTCATGGTGCTGTTTGCATATACGAAGCCGAACGAATCAAGGGTGTCAAAGTTCGAGCTCACAGTCTTATAATCCATGAGGTCGCCAGAGAGGCTTCCTCTCTATCCAGGTTCACTTTAGTAGTACCATTCATGGGCGAGCCTCGTTACCAGGTAGGTTTTGCCTTGCCTTTTGGGTTCTGCAGCTGATCTCTCAGCTCTCAAGTCACATAAGTTCCCTAGCGCCTGACGAGCGCTGCCTTAGTTATCCTAGTTTCCCCAGGCACGGCCTGTAGGTCTTGGTTATTGTTTCTCTTCCCACTCATTCCCAGCACGCTAGCCTAGCTCCCGAATTCTCTCCAGCCTCAGGTGAGCGTCTTTGCTTTGCCTGAGTTTCTTTGTCACAGTTATATTTCGGTTTATCCTTTTTCCTGTAACTTTGCTGCTCTTTCTTGTGTTTACCCCTGTTTTATTTGTTGAATAAAACACTCTTGCATCGAGTGTTCACCCTCATTGTCTGACCTAGCCAGCCCAGCGTCCTCCAGGATTTTACATAATTGTATCTGATAATTGTGTTTAGAAAAGAAAGAAACATGACTATTAGACTATTAGTTTCATTACCAAATAGTTTTGTATTTTTGCAAGTCTATTTACAGTTGTGAAATGTCTTACAGTGATTATATTTTGTTGTTTATGCATTGGGCATTTTCACACCTGAAAGTCACTGTATACACGTGTCTATCATGTGTTGCCAAAGTGTCCAGCAGATCAATTGTCTTTAGATTTCTTTAAGGCTTATGTTATTAAATATGCACGGTTATGTCAGTCTCTGTTGTCAGACAAGTGCCAGATATGTTTAATATGTTCTAGCTGAGAAAAAGAAATGTTTAAAGAATCAATATCAATGTACAGACAGTTAACTGCCATACATATTTTCAAGGGAGTAATGCAATCAAGACAGGCTTAAAATGTAAACCTATACAAGTGCAGGTGAACATATGAAACGTTTATGACTTGTTACCTTACTTTTGCAAATCTCCTCATAATTACAGTGTGTGTATTTTGCAGCAGGAAGAGGAGCCAGCATCACTGACACTCCTGTTGCTCTCCTCACTACTGCTGGAGTCTCCTTCAGCCCCAGCAGCATCTTTGTTATTGTTGTGAGTGAAACTATGCCTGCTGAGACTGAAAAATTATGAGTTGAAATACTGAACCAAGCAACCAGTCTAAATGCACACGTGCGTAAATGTTCTATAAATCTACACAATGCAGCCATTTAAAAATGCAGGTTTCCTGTAAAGCTGCTTTGTGAGAATGGCAGATGTAAAAAGTGCTATACAAATTAATTAGATTTAATATGTACACAAGTGTGCACATCCTTTGATGGCTCACTTTTGGGTGTCATGAGGTGCATTTTGATTCTGCTGATACTGCTTGAGATGTTTCTACAGCTTAACTGGAATTCAATTAATTGCACATGATTGGGAATTGCCAACACCGGCCCTGTATTGGGTACCACAGTTGACAGTGCATGTCAGAGCAAACTCCAAGCCATGTGGTCAAGCCTGGTGGTCAGACTGGTAGGTGGCAGCGGGTCTGACGCAGGTAAAGGGGACCCCAGCGGTCAGTATTCCAGCAGGTTGGGCTGGATGAGTGGGTGACCATTTAGTCTGAGAAGGTAAAGAGACAGAGTTAGTTCTGAGTGGATTTATGAAGAGCAGAGAATGTTGAGCAGTATCACACTGAGTCTGACGTCTCTGGCAGGTCTGACTAGAACAGCCTAATTAAAGAAGAGAGCCAGAAGGTGACGCAGACACAGAAGCACCCTGAAATGCTAGCGTCCATCTGCTCCACTGTCCACAATTCTGAGTGATCGCGTGCAAGCAGCGATCTTTAAACTTTAAAAGCACTTTTTCATGACTGGGATTGACTAGGAGTTTGACACACTTAAATCTTTTTAGTCGATTTTCCTAAAATCAATAAATGTACCATCATATATTTTGTGTAATGGTTCAGTTGGTGGAACTTAATTTAATTATAAAGTGCTTACTAAATGTAATGTAGTATGTAGAACCTAAACAAAATTAACTTGTAAATACTTTATATAAGTTTACATTTTGCGTTTACTCTATTTATTTATTTTTACAAAAACGTAAATTCTCTTAGGTAATCGGTTACAACGAAAGTTTTAGGTTTTCTGAACTTATTTGTTTTTTGCTAGATAAATTCCTTTTTTTTTTTTTTTTTTTTTTTTTTTTTTACAATTTATGGACATCAGTGGTTTCATTTCTTCACATGTGTGGTTTGAAAGGGTTGTTATTGACGTCTGCTGAGAATTTCATGTCAACAGTACCTTTAGAAATATATTTACTTAGAAACTTACAGTGACGTGTTCAATACTTATTTCACCCACTGTACGACTGGAGTTTACCATTGATAGTCAAAAGCATGCGTGAACGACCATAGTTGTGTCTGTTGTGGGAAGACATATATTACACTGGTCTAGATGTCCAGTCAGTCCCTCTTATACACACTCAGTGCAGCACACCTAGCACCGTGCACACGCTATCTGTTCTCCGATAAATTCTGGACGTTCTCAGCCACATTCCAGCATCATAAATCAACCGCTTTCCTAATCCAATCATTTCTCATGTTTGCAGAGTACAGTTTAAAAGCAGTGACTGCTTATAAAAAGGTACTCATTGTGCAGGACACCGTACAGGACTTAGCTTTTCTCAGTTTAAAACTAATATTCTTACACAGACAAGTTAATGAGAATCTAATCATCTTAAACCAGACAAGACTCAATTCATCTAAAATATTTTTTATAATTAATGATGCTCTAAATCTAAGAGTCTACAGGATAATGGACTCCACCCCTAACTCATCGGGAGTCAAGGATCTTGATCACTGATTAATCTAGCGACCTTTGAAAACCTGATGAAGTCCAGGGACAAGTGTGACTATGGGAGATGTGTAATGGGTAACAGGTGTAGCAGTCCGGAAAGCTTAGCCCTGGAATCTTTGTTGCGTGCACACGTCACATGTGTGGACAAACTGCTGAACATCCAGACAAGGTTCACATGAGGTTTTTCCCAATTCTGAAATCACCTCGTTCTTTTGACCAAAGTCAAAAACATTCTGAATAAAGAATTCAGTGTTAATTTAACTGGAGCAGCCGGCTCTGTTAACTCAAAACATGTGGAAAGAGGACGGGTGTGCGGGGGATCCCTCACGCATGCAGCCAAGCAGAAAAGGCCACACTCTCCACCGACTGTTTTGTGTCCTAAACGTGTCCAAAATCAACAAATGACCTCTTTACTCACTAAATATCAGTATATTCCAGATTTGAACTCAAAATCAAATCAATGAAATCAAACTGCACGCTTGAAGGCTTGTGTCTGTAATGAAGGACAACCAAGAGCAACGAGGAGGGGTAATGACGTCACGTCCACAAAGCGAGAAGGGTGGGGCAGCTCGGGTGGGACTGTCTCCTATAAATACTTTGTAATTGTAACATGAATGCGGTGCCAAGGTCCCGCACAAGTGTTTCTTATTTTACTGACAAATTAATAGCAATTCAATACATTACTTTCTGTGTTTGCCAGATGCCATATAGCCATATAGGTTGCCATATAGCCAGATGCTGTTTAGGAACTGAACCACCTTTCAAAATGTGCCTCAACTCTTTACCTGTTGGATAGGGCTTAAGATATCTTACTAAATGGAGAAATCTCCCCCAGGAGTACCTAAATGTTTACACATAGGATACATCTGATTTTGTTAGATGAACAGAGTCACTGGACTCATCCTTTGACGGTGAACATTTGTCACTGCTTTAGCTGAAACAGTGCTGGGAGATTTCCTCTAAAGGACTCCTAGATGCTCAGCAAAAGTGTAAGCACACCGTTTTCATCTCCACCAGCAGACCTACAGAAGACTCTTAAATTCAATGATGCTCTCAGAGGTGTACAGTATCGAGAAAAGGTGCTTCAGTGTGTATCTAATATTACAGTAAATTATGTTTACTATTCCCTTGTTGTTTGTGTAATGGGTGGTCTGCATACTGAAGTGATTCCATTGTTTTTTTAATAAGGAAGATCTTCCCAGGAGTAAAAGTATAACCTTGTGATGTGGATTCTTTTAGTATGCCATACAGTTTCCCATGTTAGGATGAAATATGATTTTAGCTGGTATAATAAAACCCTTTTGTTTTATTTTATTCTTTTGTTTGTTGCTAATGCCACATTTTAATGACATGGAATCTATTATAACCATTTAATCTCACCACCATAAACCTTCTGTTAACATGGATTTCTGTTTCTGATGTTCTTTGAATGAATGCTGAAGTTAAATGTATGGACTTCTAAATAAACAGCATAGAAAGACATGTGTAGATATTTCTGGTACACTTTAGTCAATACAAGGTCCAGAATGGCATTGTCACAGGGGTGGTACCGTTTGTTCTTTACATACCCCAGCAGAAGTTTTGCTTTCTTGGCCTTTTTTCAGAGAATATAAATGATAACACAAACTTTTTTCCCCCACTCACATTTAGTGTTTGGGTGAAGCCATTTATTGTCAAACAACTGTTTTCTCTTTTTAAACCATAATCACAACCAAAAACATCCAAATGACCCTGATCAAGAGTTCACATACCCTGGTGATTTTGGCCTGATAACATGCAGAAGTTGACACAAATGGGTTTGAATGACTACTAAAGGTAACATCCTCACCTGTGACCGGTTTGCTTGTAATCAGTGTATGTGCATTAAAGCTGAGTGAGTTTCTGGGCTCCAGATAGACTCTTGCATCTTTCATCCATCATGGGGAACGCAAAAGAATTGTCAACGGATCTACAGGCAAAGGTAGTTGAACTGTAGAAAACAGGAAAGAACAAAATATTAATTTACAGAAACTGGAGGAAGAATGGGCAGCTTTACCATCTGAGAAAATAAAGAGCCACAACTACAACAAAAGACTTCAAGCGGTCATTGATGTAAGAGGGGGCAATACACAGTATTAAGAACTGGGGTATGTAAACTTTTGATCAGGGTCATTTGGATGTTTTTGGTTGTCAATATGATTTAAAAAGAGAAAACAGTCGTTTGACAATAAATGGCTTTATCCAAACACTAATCATGAGTGGAAGAAAAGTTTGTGTTAACATTCATTCTCTGAAAAAAGCAAAAATTCTGCCGGGGTATGTAAACTTTTGAGCACAACTGTATCTCTAAAAGCACATGTTTGTACCTTTTGGAATGGAGACACAGCTGTACCATAGTTTAAAGCTACATTTTAGCCTCTTAGGATACGTTATAGTACCTTTACTGGTATAAGAAACATGGATACAAAGAAGGACTTGCGCTGAAAGGTATATCTCTATACTCTCTCTCTCTGCCATATATATATATATATATATATATATATATATATATATATATATATATATATATATATATATATAATAACATGGTATATGATCACACCATCTTTGTACTTTTCAGTTTATTATGTATGGTGTGCCAAATAGCGGGGTGAGTGCGGTGAGATTCACTGTTAAGCTTGTGTCATGGAATGTAAGGGGACTAATTGGTCCAGTAAAGTGAGCAAGAATTCTCAGATTAAAGAAACCATTGGTAGGTCAAAGTTTTCATTTGGGCTTTAATACCAAAGGTGTCATAAGGTGGGGGTCTCTTTTCCGAGTCAGTGTGTGAGAAAGGTACATTAATTTCTGCCATTCATTTATCCATTTCTGTTAAATTCCTTCTACATTTCTCCTTCTCTCATCTCTTCTTATCCTTTGCAGCTTTTATCAGTTTCTGTCCCTCATTTTCAAACAACTGGAAAATGCCATGTTCTGTTCGTCTCTTTTCTTTATGTTTTTCTCCTTTCTTTTGATCTGCCTTATAAGTAGACAAAAACACTCTCCTATAAGTACCTGCATTGTTTTATTTACATCTGGGTTAAGGGTCCCCTCTATTGGCTATAGTCGATCAATGTCAGGCCAGCATTTATGCCATTTCTCTGATATTTTTGCAATGCCTGTAAGTTAAAGGGTTATTCTTCTGAACTACTGTCAGCCCTGCAGCGCCGCGCATGATTGGCGTCCGGCTCCCTTGCACCTGAGTCGAGTAAGTTCATCAGTGCCTGACGAGCGCGGTTTTGGGGTGAGGTTTTTGTTTGTTAGTTTCGTTGGTTCTGTTGCGTTCTAGCCTTCCTCCCCCCGTTTGATTTGTCCCCTCTCGCTTTGCTCCCGGACTGCTTTCCAGCCTCAGGTGGTTGTCCAGGTTTAACCCCGTTCAGTTGTCACCTGTTTGTTTTCTGTTTTCGGTTGTTGGACCCTGTACTTTGCTGCCTCGTTTTGTTTATGTTTGTTCATTTTGGTTTGGTCATTAAAGCCTGTTTCTCTGCATTGCTCTGTCCCTGCGAGTGTTCCCTTGTCTCGCCTAGCCAGCATGACAACTACATCAACAGGAGTAATTACTTTTCAACTTTTAGTTTCCTCTTTTGACATTACAATGACTCTTTTATTCCCTTACAGTAAATTAAAACAAATTACTAAAACTAAAA
Organism: Salminus brasiliensis; assembly: GCF_030463535.1. Lineage (NCBI taxonomy): Eukaryota > Metazoa > Chordata > Actinopteri > Characiformes > Bryconidae > Salminus > Salminus brasiliensis. Next base: position 33,144,609 of record NC_132882.1, read on the forward strand.
CTACTTAAAGCTATTTAGATGACTTCCCTGTTTTTTTTTCTTCAAGTCACTATTTTACCATAACCAGTAAAAATTAAATGAATTTGTCAACTTCAGAGGAATCGAAATACTTATTGAGGTGATAGCAATGCACAACACTTAATTTACCTATATTGACCAAATCCTTTTGACTTCAAATCCTCAAACAGTCTCAATAATGAATCACACAGCTCAAATCGGAACAGACTATTGAAACTTGCATATACAACTCTCAACAGAGTTTCCACCAGGTCATTACTTTCCAACACATTAACTGTTCAGTCTGTTGCCAAGCCTCTCTCTTAAATAACTACAGCATTTAGACTACACTAGTAAATTCAGAAATATGCTTATAATAGCCTTGAAATGAAAGCAAACTAAATGTGTATCAACAATACTGACTATATATAGAATGCAGGTAGATGGTGAAACCATACTGGCCTGATCAAAAGTGAAGTCAGCAGCAGCCCCCCCTGCCGTCAGCCTCAATCTGTGTGATGCACTGGACAGCTGCCTTCTCTGCAGCCCCTCCGTTTTCCTCAACTCTCACACACCCAGGTTGGATGAGAAAGAAACAGACAAGCAATTTATATCTTATGGACCCACTAGGCCCTTTAACAGCACAAAAACGTTATCTATCAATACTCAGGTTATATCTATATATATATATACATATATCTTTAAACAAGTTATACTTTCATACCAGGCATCATCAACAAAAATGTTCAATTTTATTTCACTGAAAAGACATCTTAAATTGTCCAACAATACATTTATCACTCACAAACTTTATTTCCAAAAGCTGCGGAGAGGTCGAGGAGAATCAGAACCGATGACAGTTTGGCAGCTTTATCTGCATGGAGCTTCTCTGTAACTGCAATGAGAGCAGTTTCAGTAGTGTGTGCTGCTCTGAAGCCAGACTGGTTAGGGTCCTGTAGATTGTTTAGAGTGAGAAAGAGAGACAGTTCATTGTAGACGGAACGTTGAAGAATCTTTGAGAGAAAGGAGAAAAGAGAAATGGGTCTGTAGTTGCCGATGTCCAAGCTGTCCAGAGTTGGTTTCTTTAGGATAGGCACAACTCTGGCAGAACTGGCAGACTTGAAGGCGGATGGTACATAACCTGACAACAAAGAGCTGTTTATGATAAAGGAGATGAAAGGAAGGAGGTTTGGAGCAATTGTTTGGAACAGAGGGGATGGAACAGGGTCTAGCGGACAGGTGGTAGAATTAGTAGAGGTGAGAAGATGTAGGAGGTCCTCTGTGGAAAGAGGAGAGAAGTAGGACAGAGATGAGGGAGGAGGAGGACCGTGTCTAGAGGGTGGGGTAGAGGCAGGGGGGGAAGGATCGGCGGATCTTGTCAACCTTTTCTTCAAAGAAGGAGACTAAATGTTCTGCAGAAAGGGTGGTGGGGGAGTCGGGAGGGTTGATGAGAGAGGAGAAGATGGTGAAAAGTTTGCGTGGGTCAGATGCAGATGTTTCCAGTTTCCCCCTGTAGAAAGATGCTTTAGCAGCAGTAACGTCCGTTCTGGACCTGGAGAGAAGAGACGTCGGAGATGGGAGTGGAGGTCAGAGTCAGGTTGTGACTTTCTCTACTTCCTTTCAGCCAGTCTTAGCTCTTTACGGTTGTTGCAGAGAACATTTGACAGCCACGGGGAAGGTGGAGAAGAATTTGCTGACCTAGATGAAAAAGGGCAGAGAAGATGGACAGAGGTGAAGATAGATGAGAGGAGAGTGTTTGTGGCAGAGAGGAGAAATATTCAAGATGTGGAAGAGTGGTCAGAACAGTTGAGCTGAGCTGAGGGGAAAACAGAGCGAAGATTGCAGTGAAGAGTGGAAGAACCTGCAGAAGTAGTGGTTGAGGGGGCAGAAAGGGGGAGTGAGAAGGAGAGAAAGTGGTGATCAGAGACATCCAAAGGAGTCACAGCCACATCCAGAGCAGAGACTGGTATTCAAAAGAGGAAATGTCAAGATTAGAAAAAGAGAGCGGGGTGAAGCGCCACAGAGGAGAGAGGAGCAAGCCTGTGCCGCCGCCCCTGCCAGTCCTTCGTGGAGAGTGGGAAAAGGCAAAGGCAGATGACAAGGCGACTGGAGTTGCAGAGTTGTCCGGGGTGATCCAAGTTTCAGTCAGAGCCAGGAAGTTTAGAGACCGAGCAGAAGCAGAAGCTGAGATGAAATCTGCATTCTGCACTGCAGACTGGTAATTCCAGAGTCCCCAAGTCACCATCTTGGTATTAGAACAAGGTAGGTAAATGAGGTAGCTGGAATTGCGGTGTCTGCACCTCCGGCTGCTGTCAGAAGTGTGGCCAGGAATTGCAAAGCACATGATGACTGACCGACTCCAGGCAACAGCCCAGTGATGACCAGAAAGCAGATTTGCAACAAGAACAGACCACAGCCGTCAAGCACCCATGATGGAGGTGTCCGGACCTGACCTGGACAGAAGCAGAAATAAAAGAGGCCATGGAGACCCTGCCACCCATCGGACAGGCGGGGGGAATGAGTTATGGGTAAGAACTGGAAAGATTCTGCAGAGAATTCAAACTTGATGAAGCACCTGGGAACAAAGTGAGAGAGTTATTGCAAATTCTTTCATCGGCCTCCCAAACAAAACGGAGTATGAAAATTGCTTTAATAGTGAATTAGCATTACATAAGTTCCTGGATTCGTTCTCATCAAATCAGGACAAGTGGAAAGATTTTCAGTCTTTTTCCCCCATTAATTTTGATGTCAAGAACATATTTGTGAAGTTTTGAACTGGTCGAATCACAGATGCAGACGTTTTGTACCTATCCCGTTTCTGTGAACTCCTGAAACCAGCAGAGAAGCCTGTGGATAATTTAGGCTTTTGGTACGGAGTAAGGAAATATCAAGTCAAGCTCAAAAAAGATTCACAAGGTCATCCTTTAACTCTCCCAAATTCGCTCTCTCTGGGCCCGTACAACGGCAATTACAATTACCTATCAAGAACAAGTGTCCTTTTGTTTCATCTGTCAGTCATCTGACCATCACGCCAAAGAATGTGACACAGTAAAATGTTGAAAATGTGGCCAGTTAGGCCATAAATCTGCTGCATGCTCTAACACTGCCAAGTGCAGTTTGTCTAGCATAGTTGGCCACAGCTTCTTTAACTGCCCACAATCTTACATGAATAAAATAAAATTAGGACAAAGAAATTTGCAGCTAATACTAAATGAAGGAAAGGAACGGAAGAGATGACAAGACAAGAGGAAGAGAGACCTAAACCAAAGTTCAATTCTGTCAAACCAGCTCTGACAAAAACAAGGATATCATAAAATCACAGAATGGAAAAAATGACCCACACAGAACTCTACAAGCATCTGGAGAGACTGTGTCCAGCAGCAACGATAGTGACTCAGAGGAGTCACGAGTGGAGACTACTCATCTCACAGCGGGGAAGAGGAAACGCATGAAAATGCAACTGAGGAGGACTTTAGTACGGGCTCACTTTCTCCGACCACTAAACAAGAGAGAGAACAAAAAAAGGTCAGAAGATGATCTCCAAACGGGAAAACAAAGCAAATGTGACTGTGAAACACTGGCCTCAAGAAGCTAAAAGAAAACGGGTCTTTTCCGAGGAGACCGAGGGGAAGTGTGGATCTGAACTACTGGGAAAAGTTAGAAAAAATGATTTAAATAATTTTCCATGTCTTCTTGCAACCTAGCAGTAGCTAGTTGTAATGTTTGTGGAATTATCTAGTAGGAATAGACCAAAAAGTTAAATGTTTTAATGTGAGAAAAATTTGATATTCTATGTTCACAAGTAAAGTAAGTAAACAAGATTAATTAATTATAATGATATATGTGATATTATGGAGATATGGGGTAATAATAAATCTATTTTTTCATTAGGTGAAGATAGCGATATTATTTTTTACGAATGATATTCAAATTATAAAAGTAGGTTGATGTATGTAGATTTGATGTATGTAGATTTTTTATGTATGGAAACAAAATTAGAGTAATCAATGTATATCTGTGGTGATTTTAATACTATCACAGATGATATAGATAGTTCTTCAACTAATCTAAAAACAATTTTAAGAGAAGGGCGTATTTTAAAACAAATTATGAAAGATAATAAAGTAAATGATATGTTTCGAAGTACAAAGTTCTTTTTCCTCAAAAAATTGGATTTACAAGATTTGATAGAGTCTTTAAATCCCATATTGATAAAATATATACTTCTAAGAAAAAGTTTACTGTCTTATCCTATATGAATAAACTTTTAGTTGAATCAGATCACCTAACAGTATTGACTACTATTAAGTTTAATGAAGGAGAAAGAAATAGGAATTATTGGAAAATGAATATTGATGAAATGATAGATGAAATGAATTGTGAAAATCTTCAAGCTTTAGCAGGATTAAGTTCACTTGAAAATTTAACCCAGATAAAATAATGTCTATATATAAAAAAAAGCAAATCACAAATACATTCTATTAAATTAGGAAATGAAATGATAAACTGATGAAATAAAGAAAAAAGAGTTTTATGTAAAGAAATGTATAAAGAACTATTGATGATTTGATAAACCATTGATAATTTGACAAAAAAAAAACAACTTTTTAGACGTTCACACGCCAAACACTGAAACTTTTGATCCCTTGGAAGATTAAAATTTAAAGACTGAAAATGCAAATGTGAGAAAACAATTAAACCTACAAAAGCACCAGGTCCAGATGGGGATTTATTTGAACTTTATTAAAGAAATGTCTCCAATATTAATTAACACGGGTATATGATGAAGAGATTCAGACGGGTGTATGCATGGTTCCTTCTATGGAGTATTAACGCTTACACACAAAAAAGGTGATAAATCAAATATTGATAATTACAGGCATCTGACCTTAATGAATTCAGAAATGAATTCAGAAATGAATGAAATCCTTGCTAAGATTATTATGAATAGATTAGAAGATGTGCTAGATTTGATTATTGTAAAAGAACAAATATGTGCTGTAAAAGGTTGATATATGTGGAATAATTTGTGTTCATTAAGAGAGATACTATATAATCAGGAATATAGAAATGTTTATATTGTTGCCCTAGATCAAAAAAAGGCATTTGATTCAATTTCCAAAGATTATATTTTTGCAGTTCTCTTAAAACATGTAGTTCTTCTTAGAACATACGGTTTTCCAGGGAGTTTTATTGACATGATTAAATGTTTGTATAAGAAATCGAAAGTTCAAGTGAATGTCAATGGTCAATTAACTGATGATTTTCTGACCCTGAGAGGAGTTAAACAAGACTCCCCACTTAGTGTCACCTCATATGTTTTAGCTATAAGCCCCTTAATTAAAAAAATCAAAAAGGGTGACACTCTAAATGGTGTTAAAGTTAATAGGAAAAAGTTCATTATCTCTGCGTATGCAGATGACATCACAGTTATCATTAAAACAAGGAAAGAATTTATGAAATTTCTGAAATTATTTATCAACTTTTTAGACAGTATGAGCAAGCGTCAGGCGCCATGTTAAACATGTCTAAATCAGAGTGCTTGTAGATTGGTGAAACTACATATAAATTCCCAGTTAATATACCTGAAAAGAATCAAATAAAGATTTTAGGAACATAATGAGAGAATACTGGTTGTGTTGATGGAAACTGGAAAGAAAAGGAACTAGAAATACGAGAAGAAATTAGCCAATTTGATAATCATAATTTGAGTTATAAAGCAAAAATCAGAATTATTAAAATGTATATATTGTATAAAATTCTATTTGTGTCTTGTATATTTCCACCTACAGATGTTTGGAGTAAATTTGGGGTACCACACGGGAGGTGACAAAGCGAGAGCTAGTTTTTAAAAGTAAAGAACAGGGTGGTTTAGGGGCAATAGACTTTGGTCTGAAACCCAAAATAGTAGTTTGTAAAATTATAGCAAATTGATTATATAGACAAGCGGAGTGAGTAGGAAATATTAGCAATTGGAAACAGAAAAAAAGAGGAAGAGCTAGATCTAAAATACTGTATTATAAAATAATATATTCAGACTTTACAAATAAATATGAATGACTTAATATTAACTGGGCTTTTGATTCTAATAAAGATATATATATAAGAATATAGCAGATATTGTATATGGTGGATTAATAAATTATAAAGAGATATATACGAGACACAGCATGGTTAACCTCAGTAAGGCGGATTCCAGTAAGAACAGTGGTAAAATGGAGTTGCTACATAAAGACAACACAATGTCCACAAAGTCCAATGCCCAATTGTAATAATGAAAAAACTTTAGAGCATTTTCTTCTTGAATGTTATAGGTCAAAACGAGTTTGGGATAAACTAAAAGACATCAACCCTACATTTCAAATTACTTAAAAACTGTTGCCTTTGGTATTTTTTAATGATACACTCTCAGAATCTGAAAAGAAATGATATGGTTAATATTATGTATTGTGAAGCATAAACTGTAGAAAACAAGATGTCGCATGTCTATAAGATCATCCGTTTGTCTCAAGTGAATGTGTTTTAAACAAATCATGATGGAATTGAGAAGACGAAGGACTCTAGACTTTAAAAACATAAAGGTGATGTATGGGACTTTTTGGACTTAAATTTGATCTTGATTTTGATTGAGAATAATCTTGAGCATATATATATATATGTAATGTTGTCTTGTATGTTTCTATTGTAAAACAACTTTTCTATTGAATAATAAAGCTATTTAAAAAAGGTAAAAAAGGTAAATGCAGCTGTGGTGCCTTGGGCCCCCGAGGTACCAAATCCCCCACACAATTTTGGGAAAAAAATCCCACCAGATGCACAATGGTTCACTGTAGTAGATTTTGCAAACGCATTTTTTAGTGTACCAGTGCATCACGATCGTAAGTTCAGGTTTGCATTCTCGTTTGATTGGAAACCATACACATTTACCCGATTGTGTCAGGGATATTGTGAGTCCCCTACCATCAAGGACAGTTTGAGACCTTTGCAGCTAACCCCAGGGTCGGCCTCCAGAACGGAGTATGGGGTTAATAGAGTTGGGTGGGCAGTGGTTACGGATACTGAGACAATGGCCAGCGGGTCGCTCCCACCCTCGTTTTCAGCACAAGCTGTCGATCTGGTGGCGCTGATTAAGGCATGTGAAAAAGGGAAAGACAAAACAGTGGTCATTTGGACCGATAGTAGATATGGGTAGGGGGTGGTCCATGAGTATGAGGCCATATGGAAGCACAAGAATCCTAACAAGCTCAGCATCTCACTGTTGCAAGCAATACTTTTACCCAAAGCAGTTACTGTTCACAAATACGAGGCACACACAAAGTGAACAGAGGCAATGAAAGAGTGGATGCGGCAGCAAAACTGTCAGCAAGCAAGTCGCTAGTGCAGGGCTCACTGCAAACTATGCATATATGAAACCTGACAATAAATGTCAAAGACATACAAACCTCAGCAACAGCCCAGAAGAAGAAAACCTGGGCAGCAGGTGGCTGCGTAAAACAAGACGATGTACGGCAGGATGCACTAAGACGACCCTGCCTCCCAAAAGTATACTTTAGATACTTTGCAATGATTGCTCATGGGAATGCTCACATGCAAAGGGGGGGTGGTATCTCATGTACAGAAAGAATGTAAATCAAATTACAAGTAGGTGCCAACTTGGCACGGGGGGCACATCCACAGCCAGACATGCCATTTGAACACGGGCAAATTTTGTTGAACTCACACCAAGTGAGGGGAAAAAGTACTGTCTGGTCTGTGTGGACATGTTCTCTAAGTGGGTGGAAGTGTTCTGAACAACAAAGCAAAACGCGCAAGCGGTATATAGAGCTCTCTTACAAGAGATTATTCCCAGGTGGGGCCTGCTAAAGCGAACCTTTAGTGACAATGGCACTCCATTCAAACATGAGGCATTCAAAAAGATCAGCGAAGTGTCGGTTCTTTTTTTCTATAAATTCCCCCAATCAGCTAATAAGCATTTAGAAATGGTGCATAAAAGAATCCAGCTCCGTAGTCAATAGAAAGGCAGAGTGCACCTTTATTTCTGCATAAAGTGTACAAAATAAGGTGAAGACTAAGGCACTACAAGTAATGCGTTAGCCTGAGACAGCCAGCACTCTCCCAAAGCAGTCTAAAAAGTGGGGCTCCTCCTGGGCCTTATATACTGTCCTTGTCTAGCTGTGGCTACCCCTACGCATATTTTTTTATCATAATGTCTCACGGTTGGGTCTGCTTATATCACTAAGGGAAGCCCCTTACCCCTGCAAGGCCATTTGTGCTGACTACCACACTACTGCAGAATTTTGGTTTTTTTCCAATCAGTTCGCCTCTGATTCACCCCTAGTAGGCTCTGCTTAGTCCCCCAAGGGTATTACACTAATCTTGAGTACAGAAGTGCTGACTGTCTCAGGCATGGTCATCAAAGCAGAATACACATAGAAAACATGTTTATGAGTACATAATGTATTCTTACACGCAAATAATCCATCAGTAGCCTGAGCTGTGCAGCTGGTCAAGTTTGAGAAAAAGCAGAGCTGCCGTCCACAAGGGCTAAGAAACAGCTCTGCCTCCTCTTTGCTGGAAGTGCTTGGCCTGCTCTGACTGTTCATACACCACTAAACATTACACAGGATTTCTTCTACGGTGTTAAAAGTTTTCATTTTCCTTCATTAGTTTTTAATATGTATTACTTGTAGCTCAACGCTGACCACCTGAGTGGACACAAAACTCCCTCATAAAAGTTTAGATTTAAAATAAATCGAAATAGTTTTTCAGCCTGAAAGGAGAATAAAAACATTCTGGAAAACATCCTTGATTTTTATTTTATTTTATTTTATTAAAAGTTTAAATTAAACGTTTTATTTTATTATGGAATTATTATTATTATTATTATTATTATTACTCTATACTAATGTTTTTTTAGAAACGCTAAATTCTTTAGTTTAACAGAGTCTGTATCGCTCCTCCAGGCTCCGCTCCTCCAGGCTCCGCTCCTCCAGGCTCCGCTCCTCCAGGCCCTGCTCCTCCAGGCCCTGCTCCTCCAGGCCCTGCTCCGCTCCTCCAGGCTCCGCTCCTCCAGGCCCTGCTCCTCCAGGCCCTGCTCCTCCAGGCCCTGCTCCTCCAGGCCCTGCTCCTCCAGGCCCTGCTCCGCTACTCCAGGCTCCATGAGACAACATGACAGAACATCTACAACATTTCAAGTGATTTGGAAAATATTAAATACCTGAACTGGATCTCAGGTTGGAGAATCTGAAGCAGAGCTGAAGCCTCTGTCTCCTGGTTTCCTGCATCACTGTGGGAGCACAGGTTGTAGCTCGGTCACCGGCCCATGGAGCAGAACTTTTGGGATCACCTGAGACGAATCCTTCTCTTTAGATCTTAGCTCAGCCTGAACAACAGAGAATATAACAAAATATTAACAATTCAGCTGAAGGTGGCACTATTGCAAGTGTCACAGATAAGAACAGAGCTTTATGAGGAGAATATTCACACACCTTAAAGTTGAATCTTAGTCTAGATCATCTGAAGGGGAGCCGAAGTCTCTGTCTCCTTGTTTCCTGCATCACAGTGGGCTGTGGGAGCACAAGTTCTAGCTCAACCACCAGCCCACGGAGCGGGACTTTCTCTTCAGAATCGAGTCCGGTCAGTACATCGTCATCACCTGGAGTCGTGCTAAAGGGCTACAAAGGATGTTTTCTTCTCGACTTCATCAGGATCTGTTGGAGGGACAAAATGACGAAGATTAAACAACTAAAACATTTCTGACAAATATAAAGTTTTTACAGTATAAAATCTGGGGCTGTTAAGATCTCTCACCACTCGACTCACATACCTTAAACTTGGGGAACTTCAGTCTCCTGTTATCCTGCATCACTGTGGGCTGTGGGAGCACAGGTTCTTGCTCGACCACAAACCCATGGAGCAGGAATTTCTCCTAAATAACGGAATAGCCAGTATGTCGTCGTCACCTGGAGCCGGGTAAGAGGGCTACAAAGGATGTACCCTTGTCGACTTCTTCAGGAACTGTTGGAGGGACAAAATCACAAAGATTAAACACTGAATAAATATTTCTGACAAATATTTAAAGTGATTTTACAGTATAAAATCTGAAGCTGTCAAGATCTCTCACCACTTGACTCACATACCTTAAACTTGGGGAACCTCAGTTTCCCGGATCTCTGCCTTATGGTGGACTGTGGGAGAACAGCTTCAGCCTCCACCACCGGCCCACAGAGCACATCCTCACAAGCCTGCTGGGAACATGAAGAGGCAGAAGCTTCTGCAGAGGAAGCAGAACAAGGAGCATCCTGCTGGGAAGAAGAGGAGGCTTTGTGCACCACAGAGTCCATCCTGAAAAACTTCTTCACCCTCCTTCGAAGTGTCTGGGAGGCTCTGAGAACTGGTGCTACAACATAAGCCTTAGCTGCCCTTTTAACTGCAGCAGCAAATGGACTACAGCTGGAGCAGCCGTCCACCTCCTCCACAACCTCTACGCTTCTGCAAGTTGAACCTGCACCAGTTCTACTGCTCTCGTCTTCCAGCTCAGGCTTTAGAGACTCACAGTTGAAGTCTGGACAGGAGAGCACCTCTGCCTCTCTGCTCCAAGAGGGAGACTGAGACTCTTGCACTGTGGACTGGAGTAGGTTTACATCTCGATCAGAACAAGCTCTGCTGTTTCCCTCAAGCTGATCATCGACCGTCGCAACAAGAAACCTGCCTATGACTCTGGAGATCATACAGAACAGATGAGGAACATAAGTCATCTTTGATTATTTACTTATTGGTAATGAACTGATACTGTATGTTACCTATTTATCTGTTTACAAAAAGGTTTTAATGGGAGGAGCCAAGATACAACAGGACAAATAAAGCACTTCAGAATCAATTCAGAAACAGTGGAAACAACAAATAAATCAAACATACCGGCTGGTTTTCTCCAAACGCGTCATCCTGTCCTGCTCAGATTTAGTGCAGCCCTTACAGTATGCGGTTTCACCACCAAACACATTGTGTCCCAGAGAGCTTTCAGCCTTAGCCAGTGATGAGCCTTCAGTTTCACTGTTGATGAAAATACAAGAGAGATTTAGCAAAGGAACAAATAACTGACCGATCTGGGGGTGTTTCACAGAGCAGGACTCTCAGTTCAGACTCCAGCCTGGAGTCCAGCCTGTCCAATAGGAGAGGAGCTGAAGGACATTCCCATCCTCACCATTGGCTAAAGTTATCTGGTAGCTGAGAAATGCTGCTTTGGAAACAACAGGGATTTTTCTCATTAACTTATTAAATATTTCAATACGCTGTTACTATAGTAACAGAGGACTTTGAGCTCATTTTGTGTATATCTGCATTCATTTAAGTTATAATAATGTTATAATACAGAATAAGAGATTATATATATATATATATATATATATATATATATATATATATATATATATATATATATATATATATATATATATATATGAAAACCTGGAAGTAGATACTCCACCTCCAGCACAATGGATTAATTATGGTTCTTACCTCGACTGCAGCCATTGGTGCTGTGCCACCTCTGTCACTGAAGGTCGAGTGTGAGGATCAAACTGTAGCAGATAAGAGATGAAGGTGCGGCAGGGCTCCTCCACTGTGCTCTTATCTGGATAGACTAAGGCCTTACGCTGGAGACGTGGGAGATTCTTGTCAGTGGAGTTCTCGAAGGGCAGGTCTCCAGTGACCATGACATAAAGAATCACACCCAGGCTCCACACATCGCTCTTCTTTGGATCATAAGGAACATCCATAAGCACTTCAGGTGCAGCATAAGGAGGAGAGCAACAGAACGTCTGACTTAGGTCATCAGAGCTTCTATAAAAGCGTCCAAAACCAAAGTCCGCCAGTTTGATCTGGTCATCAGCAGTCAGCAGAACATTTGCACATGTGAGGTCTCGATGGACAATGTCCTGCTGGTGAAGATAGACCATGGCACTGAGGAGCTGGGAGAACCACGTTTTGGCCCGGCTGACGGGTACATGGTGGAGCTCCCTGATCTTCCTCAGGAGATCTGTTGCAGCAGCCTCCATCACGATGAACACCTGTCCATGGTGCATTGAAATGTCATGGAGGTGAACAATGTGAGGGTGGTTCACTGCTCTTAGAATGTCAAGTTCCCGAGGCAGGAATTTAAAATCCTTATCTGTCTCGGCCATCATGTCCAGTATTTTTATAGCCACTTGGTTGGAGTATTTCTTGGATGTGGCCAGTATAACCTTGCTGAATCTTCCCTCACCGAGGTCATCCAGCACCTTGAAGCCCACACTTTTCAGGGCTCTGTGAGTTTGCATATTTTCCCTGTAAATGGAAGATAGAGATTAAAGTTAGAAGGTTTATTTAATCCTGACTATGTTTTGATCTTAATCCTTATAGCACTGCGAAGACCTGTTAGAGCCCCCTATTCTTTATATCTGTGCATTCATTCAGATATATGGGAACGTTAGAATGCTGTTATGATACAGCACTGATTCTTATTTCCATTTTAAGATTGAATTAGTTCAAAGTCTGTATATAAAACCTGGGACTGGATACTCCAGTTCCAGCACAGTGGGTTAATTATGGTCCTTACCTCGACTGCAGCCAAGGGTGACGTGCCACCTCTGTCATTGAAGGCCTAGTGTCAGGATCGAACTGCAGCAGATAGGAGATGAAGGTGCAGCAGGGCTCCTCCACTGTGACCTCATCTGGATACACTAAGGCCTTACGCTGGAGACGGGGGAGATTCTTCATCTTAGAGGCTTGGAAGGGCAGGGTCCCGGTGACCATAACAAAAAGTATTACACCCAGACTCCACACATCACTCTTTTTAGGATCATAAGGATGACCCATGAGCACCTCAGGTGCAGTGTAAGAGGGAGTGCAGGAAAACGACTGACTTAGATCATCAAAGCTTCTATAAAAGCGTCCCAAACCAAAGTCAGCCAGTTTGACCTGGTCATCAGCGGTCAGCAGCACATTTTCACATCTGAGGTCTCGGTGGACAATATCCTGCTGGTGCAGACAGACCATGGCACTAAGGAGCTGGGAGAACCATGTTTTGGCCTGGTCGATGGGGATGTGGTGGAGCTCCTGGATTTTTCCTCGGAGATCCGTTGCTGCAGCCTCCATCACAATGAACACCTGCCCGTCTCGTTCCAAGATTTCATGGACATGAACAATGTGAGGGTGCTTCACTACTCTCAGAATGTCCACCTCCCGGCGCAGGACGTTAGTCTTGTCCACAGTATCCCTAAAGTTGTCCATTTTTTTTATAGCCACTGGGTTGGGGTACTTATTGGATGTGACCAGCTTCACCTTGCCGAAAGTTCCTTCACCGATGTGGTCGACTACCTCGAAGCCCAAACCTCTCAGGACTTCATCTGTTTCCATGTTGTCCCTGTAGATGGAAGATAAAGCTAAATGTTAGAACATTAAGTGGGCTGTGAGGACCGCTGCCCCCTCTGTAGTCCTGCTGGACACAGTTCAACAGTTCATTTTCTCCAAATTAGGTCTTGATCTAAATTTTAAAAATGCTAAAAAATAAATAAATAGTACATATTTCAGGCTGCTGTTTATATAGTGGTGGAGAACTTTGAGCCCCTTAATCTTTATTTATGGGCTTTAATTCAGACATATGTGCAAGTTCTAATAATATAAGAATGCAGAATCGGTTCTTATTTACACACATAAATATGGACCCATTTTAATCAAATGAAATCTAAATATTCTTCATTCATATAAAAACCTGGAACTAGATACTCCACCTCCAACATAATAAGTTTATTATGGTTCTTACCTCGACTGCAGCCAACAGTGCTGTGCCACCTCTGTTACCAAAGGCCGAGAATGAGGATCAAACTGCAGCAGGTAAGAGATGAAGTCGCGGCAGGGCTCCTCCACTGTGACCTCGTCTGGATAGACTATGGCTTCACGCTGAAGGCAAGGGAGTGAACACCCAGGGAAGGTTTTGAAGGGCAGGTCCCCGGTGACCATGGCGTAAAGTATTACACCCAGGCTCCACACATCACTCTTTTTAGGATCATAAGGACGACCCATGAGCACCTCAGGTGCAGCGTAAGAGGGAGTGCAGCAAAACGACTGACTTAGATCATCAAAGCTTCTATAAAAGCGTCCCAAACCAAAGTCAGCCAGTTTGACCTGGTCATCAGCGGTCAGCAGAACATTTGCACATTTAAGGTCTCGATGGACAATGTCCTGCTGGTGCAGACAGACCATGGCACTGAGGAGCTGGGAGAACCATGTTTTGGCCTGGTCGATGGGGATGTGGTGGAGCTCCTGGATCTTTCCCTGGAGATCCGTTGCTGCAGGCTCCATCACGATGAACACGTGTTCGGCTCGTTCCAAGATTTCATGGACGTGAACAATGTGAGGGTGCTTCACTAGTCTCAGAATGTCCACTTCCCGGCGCAGGAAATCCGGCTTGTCAACTCCCACCTCCACGCGGTCCACTATTTTAACAGCCACTCGGTTGGGGTATTTTTTGGATGTTACCAGCTGAACCTTGCCGAAGCGTCCCTTACCGATGTCCTTCACCGTCTTGAAGCCCAAACTTCTCAGCACTGTGTTGCTTTCCATTTTGTCCTGTAAATGGAAGGTGGAGCTGAAAGTTAGAGTCTTAAGGAGGTTGTGAGAAGCCCTTTCCCGTTTGCAGTCGTGTTTGATATACAGTGAAATTTCTCTGGATTAAGTTTTGATCTTAATCCTAATTGCACTAATATAAGATTCATTAAGCTGCAGCAAATCTTTTGAGCCCAGTAAGTTTGTATGTGGTTTCATTCAGATCTACGGGTTCTAATGATGTTCTAATACAGAATGGGTTCTTCTTTAGTTATATACCCACAGGCTGTGCAGCGAGTACAGCTTGACTGTGATGCAGCTGCTTGCTACTTCTACTGCCTTAATAACAACCACCCCCACCCTCCTACTCTACTGCCTTAATAACAACCACCCCCACCCTCCTACTCTACTGCCTTAAAAACAACCACCCCCACCCTCCTAATCTACTGCCTTAATAACAACCACCCCCACCCTCCTACTCTACTGCCTTAATAACAACCACCCCCACCCTCCTGCTCTACTGCCTTAATAACAACCACCCCCACCCTCCTGCTCGGTCACCACGGTTTAGTACATTCTTCTGTCTTGAGCGTTTGATGTTGTTCTGATCAGTAATCAATAAATGGTTCTTACCTTCTCCTGTGTACAAAGAAGCAGTTGTAGAACCACTGTCTGTAGTCCTTAACTGAAGTGGTTCTAGATAAGATGTAGAACCACTGTCTCTGGTTCCAACAGAATTTGTTGTAGAGCGTCACGTCATAAACGACAGTCTCATGAGCTGCTGAATCCTAACTGAGTCGAAGAGGGAGGGCCGCGCGTTTATATATGTGACGTCTGCAGTGACGTAACAATCGCGAGGAACACTGGAGACCAAGTAGGAAGAACCAGTGGGCGGGGCAACTGTCAATCACTTTCGGCTGCAGCCAATCAGTTACTCAAGTTTTGCTGTCAATCAGGTTTTATTCAGCCAATCCATACCTGTAACCATGGGATTTGAAGATGAGGCAGATTATATTATTAAATTATATATAATTATATTATTATTAGGCAGATATTATTATTAAATTAATATAAATTATTATTATAATTAAATTATCATAAATTATTATTAGATATAAATTATTGTAGTAAAATTCACCAAAATGAGCTCTTAAAGAAAATAGGAGTGAACGTATGTTTCTGTGGGTGAACAGCGACACCTCCTGCTCAGAGGGAGTATTGCGCATTTCACCAATCCGCCTCCTACCATGTCCAGTTCAGTCCGGTTTCACCACTGAAAGGATCTGGTGGGTTCAGCCGTTTTCTCCATTCTGTTGAAGTATTTCTGGGCTTAGTTATCGTAACTTCATGTACTGACCATTACATTGGAGGAACACAGTCTGTGTATCTCTTGTTTTTACTGGTTCTGCTTCGTCTGTGTTTCTAAAAATGCTGCTAATTAGCAGCTGTACTCTCTTCCAGCTACAGCTAGCTGTGCTAGCACTGTGCAGCATGCGCTCTAAACACTGTGTGGGACTGATGGGGTTTCTCTGGTGTCCTGTAGCTGTTAGAGTGGAGGAGGACAGGACTGAGGAGCTGCTGTTTTCTCTCTCATTTTACTTGATTTAGATGTGACTCCAGTAAAAGCTCACAACTTGGCCTGCAGTCTCTTTATTGAGGGAGCGAGACAGCGGGGTCACACCAGGACAACCCCAACACCAGTAATAACTGCTGCTCACTGAGAGACTCTGCAGATTCTGTCCCACACAGAGATCGGAGTTCAGTCGGACTAACCGGAGACACATTTGTCCACACAGTGTAAATGCATGTGTCTAAAATCTCCTCAGGATACAGTCCAGATACTCGTCCCATGAAGTGAGCAGGTGTCTAAGGGACGACAGCTGTGGTCAGAATTAGGTCCTGGTTGAAGGTGAAGTGCTGGATCATCCCTGTATTCTAGAAATGAAAACACAGAAGGTAGAAATTCAGTGTATTTCTGTCTTTCTGAAATGAGGAGACGTACACATCACTTCCACGTTTCTCCTGCTGGGCAGGTTTGGGATGGGAATACCGGCTACAGGTGTCTTTACTGTTGGTGAGCTGCTTAAATAAGCGCTATGTGGCTGAACCTGAGCTCAGCTTTTTAATGGATCTGTTAACAGACCTCACTGTTACCTGCATGTTCTGCTGCTGTTCGCTGTTTTCTTTACACTATCAGGTGGTAAACAGCTTATTGTTGTTGTGGAAGATAAATGAACACGTTCAGCTCCAGAGCAGCTGTTTGTCGACTTGTTTCTTGGTCTTTTCTACATTGATCAAGAATACTGCATTTCTAATCCTGTAAATCCTGCATTTTGTACCGTTTCTACCTTAAAGCGCTAAACCCTGCTGCAGAAATCCACCCATAGCAGCGGAGAGGAAACTTTAAATATGAAGAAATAAGAAGAAGTTGAGCTCTTCCTCACCGTTGTGTTTTCTTCTTCCAGGTAAGATCATCAGTTCAGGTGAAGCCAGAGTTTTACCCTGTAAATATAGTTCAGGCAGTTTAATGAAGACAGACCTGGTAAAGGAAATGAACTGGGTTTATTCAGTAAATGCTGCCTCTTACGCTGAAATCTTTATATACAGCACACAGGCTTGTTGCTGGCGCTGTGCCCAGGTTTCTTGTACCAGTTCAGGTAATATTAGGCATCCTAAGAGGCTGAGATGTAGCTTTAAACTATGGTACAGCTGTGTACCCTTTCCAAAAGGTACCAACATGTGCTGTTAGAGGTAGCACTCCAGTAACAGGCCAGTTTGGAGCCTACAGTGACTAAAGTGTTCAGAAATCTCCACACAGATGTTCATAATGTCTTTTCATGCTGTTTTATTTAGTAGTAAACATCCACAGCTTTAGCATTCATTCAGAGAGCATCAGAAACAGAGCTCCATATTAACAGAGCAATGTTTATGAAGGGGAGATTAAAGAGTTAAAAACACAACCTGAACTCAGTACCATTACAAATGTGACATTAACAGCTACAAAACAATGAGACCAAAGCAAAAAGGTGAAAATGACACCAGTGTTTAAAAGTGGATTTCATCCTGACATGGCAAAGTTTATGGTGAACTCAAACAAGGCAGGAAATCCACCTTAAAAGGTAAGACTTCCACTCCAGAGAAGATCAGCCTAATGAAACACACCTTTACATTACGCACTATTACAAAGACATCAGAGGAGTATTTACCATCATTTACTGTAATAGCAGACACACACTGATGCAGCTTTTCTTGAAACGCTCCATCTCTGGCAGCATCACTGATTCTCAGAGTCTTTTGTACGTCTGCTGGTAGAGATGAAAATGGTGAGCTTCTACTTCTGCTGTGTATTTCTTCAAAATCACCTAGGAGTGCTTTAGAGGAGCACTCCCAGCACTGCTCAGCTAAAGAGGCCACAAATATTCACCGTCAAAGGATGGAGGACATCAGTCTCATCTCTCAACTCTGAGATACTGTGAACGTCTAATAATTTGATGGCTCTGCTGTTTTAAATTCATACTTTGTTCATTCCTTCATTCATGTATTTGTTTGTTCGAATACTGTTGAATGTCTTTCAGCTCCAGGACGAGTTTCACAGAATCACAACAGAGCATCTTGAATCAGAGTTCATGTCCAAGCTGAATGAATTTACTCCAAAGCTTCCTGCTCTCTTCAGTTCTAAGGGTGGAGCTCTAGGGTTGGAGTTACAAGCTCTCCTCCTCAAAGTATCCTTCATTTACTTCTTAGTTTGTTTAAATGTTATTACAGGGATTTAATGACCGAACTGCAGGAATATCATTTGCTTATTAGTTAACTCTTCAACAGTTATTTTATTACTTTGACATTTTCTCAACAAAATGTGTATGACATAAATAGTTCATACAAAACTTAGTTGCTGACCGGTTAATGTTGGGCATCTGGTAGCTTGTCAGAGTTTATTAAAATGTTTAGAATCTGTATTTGGGTAATTTGTGGATACATATTCCTTCTGTGTGAGGGACACCAGCCAAATGGGTGTGTATGTAGCTCCTTTGAGGATGAAGCTGAAAGAAAGTTAATAATATTATCGATCATGAACCACATCAGGGATCCTTGATAGACTTTTTTATTTTACAGTTTTATTATTGTGTGTTTGATTTTTACTGTAAAATTACAATGGCATGTGATGATGAAGAATAAGGATTATCATTTCAGGCTCTCACCCATCCTTGCATTAACATGACCAGTTGTCATTCAGTGCTTGATGGTGTACCTCAGGGAATTGACAGATCAGCTCTTAAAAGAGTAAGAGGTGAGTTGATGTAAAATAGTCATGTCTCTCTTTTCTTAGCTCTTCTTGTATGTCTTGGGAAGGTCATCACCAATCAGCCATAACATCAAATTCTTGTTTCTACAGTGTCCATTTTATCAGCTCCACGTACCGTATAGGAGCACTGAGTAGTTGTACAGTTACAGACTGTAGTACATCTGTTCCTCTGTCTACTTTATTACCCTGTTCTTCATTGGTCAGGACCCCACAGGACCACCACAGAGCACTGGTGTTATGCGGAGGGTGGATCATTGCAGTCACACTGACAAGGTGAATGTGTGTAGTGTGTGTGTTGTGTTGGTACGTGTGGATCAGACGGCCATGCTGCTGGAGTTGTTAAAGACTGTCCACTCTCTGTCCACTCTATTAGAAACTCCTACTGGTGTTGCTTCTCCACCTTGTAGGTGTAAAGTCAGAGCTGATCGCTCATCTGCTGCTGCACAGTTTGTGGTCTTCTGGTCTTTCATCAGTGCCCACAGGACGCTGCCCACAGGACGCCTGATCCACTCAGGTCAGGCGCCAGGTCAGGTCAGGATACAGCACACACAAACACACCACTACCATGAGAGTGTCACTGGAGTGTTGACAGTGATCCACCTGCTCTGTGGGGGTCCAGACCTTTGAAGAACAGGGTGAGAAAGTATACAGAGAAACAGATGTACTACAGTCTGTAAGTGTAGAACTACTAAGTGCTCCTATCTATTCATGATGAAATGGACAAATGGTTAAATACAAGGAGGGGCTTTAATGAATTGTCTGTTATTTCTAGTCATTTTTCCAAGCTAATGAGTTTTCTTTCTGTGTGTAATCACGGTCCTGTGTTTTACATGAATTGACCAACTGGCAGATTTCATTGTCCTTCAGCTAACCCAAGAAATGCATTACTAACAGAGGCAGCTATGACTGAGCCTTTTATGTTGGAATTACTTTGTAAATTACTCTTAAACCAAACAGATATAAAATTGTAATTGACATATGTGCCATTATTAAGACTCCAAACTCAGAAATGAGCAACTTTAGGCCCGGGGAGGTTTATTGGATTAAACATTTTTTTTTCTTGTTGCTGTACGCAATATTCTTGCTGTTTCATGATGCTGATGGAAATCTACAAAATCAAGACGGGAACATCAGGGTACTGACGAGGGGGATGCTGAGTCACATGACTGAAGCTGGCTATCAAACCCTGTATGAGAGCAGTATGGACTTTGGAGTGAGGAAGAGAAGTCAGACACAGACAAGAGGGTAAGAACTGCTGCCTGCCTCACAAAACTGTTTCTCCATCCCTTCTCAATGGTCTCTTCTACTTTCCTCTTATTCTTAGTAGCTTAACGTGAGACACTGTTCTGTGACCAATCAGGTGACCGAAATACAAACGATCGAGCAATTCAGTATGCACCGTCATAAGTCTCCACCCATTCATTCAACAGACCCTGTAGGCCGACGGATTTAAAGGGTCTATGTTTGTGCTGCGGTCTAAGAAAATAGCCGTAATAACCATGGAGTTCGATACTCCTTGAAAGACGCTGACACGATTCATGCGTGGCGTTTGTCTAACAGTGATTATTTCGGGTTCTATTATCATGAAGAAAATGACAGTGTCGTCTTGTACAGTGGGCCGACATCGAGTTTCGCGGATGCCTCTGAACTTTTTTACCTTGCAACGCGATGAATGGCATACTTTCAAAAGACATTTTGGTTGTATGTATACTTCTATTAAATTTAGAAATTCAAATTTCAAAGAAGAATGAAGAAGAAGAAAAGATATTTATAGCTCAGGAATCGTATGAACAATGTGAAAGCGGCACCTTAGTGAGACACATTATGCTGATTTTTCTTCCAATTGTCCCCCATCTCTGTTTGTATATAATGTAGAGTCATACTATGTATTGACTTTATTTGTCCAGCCTAAACTACAGACACCTGAGTGGCCAACGATCCTGTGAATAATCATTACAAAATCGTTAATAAAAGTTCATTCACCAACAAAGATAAAAAAACAAACAGCAAGAAAGGTAAAACCAAAAGATAATGCTGCCATCTAGTGCCAGCAATGCTCAGTTTACAATCCACAACAGTGGTTAACAAAGCTCCTGAATATCCATCTTCCTACAGAGCCACAAGGCTCAGTTGTAGGGTAGATGAAGCTGATGTTAATTATGAGAGAGCTGCAGTGTGGGCCTACGTACAGGGTTTAAGTAGTAGGTTGATGTAGCAGGTAAGGTGATATGTCTTTGGTTCACAGTCCTATATTTGAACTTACATTGACATTTTCTTCAAGTTTTATGTGCTTTGATTAGAAGTATTTAAAAAGAACAGTAGTACAAATTGATATGAGCCAGTATAACTAGAGTACCTTAGTCTTTTTTGGTGGATTGGTAGATTAAGCATTGGTAGATCAGCATGTGTTTATTTAACCAGTATCATTGTCTTAAAGTTTATAAATGATCTTTTGAGACATTACACCAATAGAGCACATTCATTTCTCACCATGAACTTGTGGAATGGCTTCATCATGAATACAGTGTCTTTATGCAATGCCAAATGTATGGGTGTAACTAGACGTTAGCATGATGATACACGTAAATGACAAGAGCTGCAACGTTTCAGAGTTTATTTTCTTGATGAAACAAGCCAAGCCTTTCTGACTGCTTACCTCCTTTGATCTGATGGAGGCCTCACCCTAGCATCTACACTCACTCCTACATCTCACTCTAGCTTCTTAACTTACTCATCTCACGCTAGCTTCTACACTCACTTCTACACTACTACCTACACCTCACACTAGCTTCTACACTCACTCCTACACCTTACACTAGCTTCTACACACCATACTGGCTTCTACACTACTACCTACACTTCACCCTAGCTTCTACACTCACTCCTACACCTCACGCTAGCTTCTACACTCACTTCTACACTACTACCTACACCTCACCCATACTTCTACACTCACTTCTACACTACTACCTACACCTTACACTAGCTTCTACACTTCATACTGACTTCTACACTCACTCCTACATCTCACCCTAACTTCTACACTCACTCCTACACTTGACACTCACTCCTACACCTCACCCTAACTTCTACACTCACTCCTACACTTGACACTCACTACTACACCTCACACTAGCTTCTACATTCACTACTACACCTCACTCTAGGTTCTACACTACCTTTTACACTTGCTTCTACACCTCACACTCACTTCTACACTAATCCCTACACCTCACACTAGCTTGTTCACTCAGTGGGTCACAGACTGTGCCACATTTGTGTTATTTGTGTTATGTTGTGATCTGTCTCAGCAGGCCACCACAGAATTTTCTTTCCACAGCCTGAAACACAAACCAAACAATATGCATTAGATACAGATACACTCCTTAAGATTTGCAATGCTGAGATTATTTCATGTTAATTGATATTTCTAGAAAGTTAGGAGCATGTACTAATATCCCACTATCGGCTCCTCTCTATCACCAAAAGACATATTTTATCTTGTACTGCTTCTTCTCTTAGCATTAACTTCCTTTTCTCCCTGGCTAACCTGATCCTAGGCTGACTCGTTGCATTGGAACCAACTGTGCTGCAAGATCTGCTGAAAAGTAGGCCTCCTGGATGGTTTGTACTGCAGGCACCAGCTAATCAGATTGCAGCATTCTGTGTAGAGTGATGGGATTGGATGAGAGAAAGATGCTTCAGCATGATGTTTATCTTTTCTTTTCTTTTAATGATCTCTACATTTCAAAAAGGCTACCATGCTAAATACACAGATCTGAACTTCTACATTTGGGGACACCTGGTATGTACTGCGATCCTTCAGCTTTAGTTCTGCATATTCTCCCAACTACAGATCTAGTTTCTGATTTCTGTCTCTTCCACTTAGATATGTGTCTGTTTTCTTCTTGTTTACCAAGATGCTCCCATTTATCTTACCACTGGATAGGCCGTCCTCAAAGCACAGAGGTCCCTCAAGGATATCCTGGCTGTTTCTAAAGGGCAGGAATCCACATACCATCCTGAACAGAAGGACTCCTAACGACCACACTGTTGCAGGCCTGGCATGGTACCTCCGCTTTAGGAGGAATTCTGGAGGCCAGTATTCCAAGGTGCCTGAGAACATAACAGAGGAAGAGAAATAAGGAGAGCTGAGCACAGATCTTCATTTCTATCTTCATTTAACAGCTCAAGTGGCTATGGGACATCAGGCTCCTCTGAGGATCCTCATTTTGTAAGCAATGTGTGAATTTTGTAGTGATTTCAGTGCCCTAAACTCAAATGTACCTGCATAATCAGTATGTCCAGACTTCCTGACCCAGTCACCACAGCCAAAATCAATGAGCTTTAGCTCCGAGGTGTCCGTGTTGATGAGGAAGTTCTCTGTTTTGATGTCCCGGTGCAGGACACCTCGCTTGTGGCATTTTTTTGCCGCCCCAACTGCCTGGACCATTACGTTTCTGGCCATGTCTTCAGTGATGGAAGTTGTCAATGAAGGCATCCAAGTCCATGCAGGGATGAGGACGCTCAAGGATTAAAATGTAGCGCTCAGGCTCATCAAACCAGTCGATGAGCTTTATAATATTGCTAACGGGTGGCTCACTCATCATCTGCATGAGAGCCACTTCAGCAGGCACAGACTTGGAGTCATCAGGCTGCAGGAAAACATTGTGAGATCAGATAATGAGAACTGATCATGTGAAATCCAGTTCTGTGTTACTACTAGTATGCTTTATGGACAGGTTTTGAAGGTAAAACTGGGTTCTAGGTACACTTACACTTTGGACGTATAGATCACCTTCCTGTTTTGGGACAAATTTAATGGCCACCTGCACACAAGGATAATACAAGGTATTAGGATTATGGGGACTGAAAAGAGGAGGAGATAATGAAGTTATGGAGAGACTGAGGTAACAACCTGTAGGAGATCGGAGAGACGTGTTCCCGCGAAAACTGTTCCAAAGCCTCCTTCGCCCAGTTTCCTTCCAAAAATATATAAATCATCAAAGGTATCTGTGGAAAATAGTGGTGAACATGAATATTAACTCTCTTTAGATCATTTATCATGAGTTTATCTATTAACATCACCTGCTGTGCAGGGGCAGTGGAATTTACATCATGTAAACTTGGATAATTAAAGGTTCCCTTATATACACAAGACCTTCTTCAGGTCTGACCAATGAACTGACCTGGCTTGGTGGCCTTCGTCTGTCCATGAGTTGTATCCTTGGGACGGTTTACGGTCCCTTTCCTCTTCTTCCTGGTAGAGGCTTCAGTATCAGGAACTGGACTCGTTCCTACCAGAACACTGCGGCTGGATTCCACCTCTGTCCTTTTCCTTTTTTTTCCACCACCATCTGTGTACAGGATGATTTGTATTTTTAATGGAATTTAATAGACCGTGAGCTGTGTATATTTCTGCTAATGGTAATACTAGACAGGTACATAACATTGATATACTATTTTCTTACGGTAAAGTGCTGTTTAAATGTGCTAAAACTGCACTAGTGTCCATAAACAATGTTGCTAAGTAAAGAGCATTTTGTCCCTTCACTAAAGTCTCATATCAGATTCAAAAGTGGCCTTAAAACAAAAGCAGCTCTAATAAGTAAAACTTCAGCAGGAGTGTATGGACTGACCTGTATGTTTAGAGCGCTGCTCCATCGTTTTCTGAGTGTTTTCGTTCATTGAACTCAACAGAAATGACCAACTTTCAAGTTGTACACTTTTGCAGTTCTGCATCACTACCCTCATTTATTGTGACATCATAATGAGCTTGTTGCCACGGTGATGTACTGAAATCTAGACATGGGCCATGTATACTCTATATGTATGTATAGAAATGTGTGTGTGTGTGTGTGAGAGAGAGAGAGAGAGAGAGAAAGATAGAGCACCCATTGCTGACACAGATGTGCAAATGCACACACACAGCTTGTCTTGTCCCTGTAGAGAAATACTGCCAACAAAATAGGACAGATAAACAATAATGTCTTGTGTTGTACACCATGCCTAATGCCAGGGGTGGGTTAGAGGGGTGTAAAACCCCCCGCAATGAGCTGTGGAGCAGTGGAACTGTGTTCTCTAAAACGGAGGTGCTCCATCCAGTATGTTTGGGATGAGTTGGAGAGTTGGTGATGAGGTGGGGTGGTGATCATCCAACATTCTGACCTCTCTGATGCTCTTGTTGCTGAATGCAATCAAATCCTCACAGCATTGCTCTGGAATTGTTTAAAAAGCAGTGAGTAATGTTGATAAGGCCACAGTAATCTGTGCCACGCAGGTTTCGAGAGCTAGGGCCCTTCCTCTCTTAGGATTGTAAGACGTGAGCAGATTCGAGTGATAGCGTGAAAGTTAGCTTAATGAGGTGATAGAAGAGATGTACAGGGGTGATACAAGAGATAATAGATAGATGGATCCAGTAAATAGAGTTAAGTGGTGATGATTGTAGAACAGCAGTGTTAAAGAAATAGGTTTCTCAGGTGTGTGTGTTGGAATGAGGTATAGGAAAATGAATGAGCCCTGTCTGGATGTCAGAGAGGGAGATAGGTAAGGGTAAATCTTCATAAACCACTAAAGCAGCCCATATTGGCACCAGGTCACATGCAGTACAAGAATACTGTTAATAAGTCCTGTGGTTGTCGTATGGATCCTGGAATGTGGGTTTTATAGTGTAATTCCAATCTACCACCTGAGAGACAGATTTGACTAGGTTCAGATAGTTATATATAGAAGGTGTGTTACTAACTTTATGCCTTATGTAAAGGAAAGTCTTTATATGGTTGAGATAAGTGTTGTTGTTAGCCACTGTAGGAGAATAGTCTCTGGTATTTAAATGTTTGAGATGGATTAGATGATATTAACAATGATTGTAGAATGTTGATATAATATGATACTTATAATCTGAGACAAGTAGAGGAGTGTATTTAACATAGTACACTTTGTGTATGTATACAATTTTGCAAGCAGTTAATAAAGGAGTTTTAGCTCTTTGGCTCTCTGTTTGCAATGGCTAAGGCGTGGCTGAGCGCCAGATGTGTAATGAATTGCTAATGACAGGATATGCAGGGGCGGAGTATGATTTTTCCCCATGAGGGGAAAAAAAAGAGTTAATTGTAATGTCATATGAGAAAATATATATTAGAATAATAATATTAGTATTGTTAAATATGTGTTCATGAGAAGATGACTAGAAGATAGTAAGAGCAGAATGGTTGGTTGTGTTTGCATGGGGGAAAGATGTCTAATGGGTTTTCTCTGTGCTGATTGGGTCTAGTGGTGTTCCTGGTATGGCTTATGTTGAAAGGATAGACTGTAATTGATCCCAAAGACAGTTGGCAAGAAGCACTATATGATGGCTGTGATGACTTTTTGGTGTGCTGTGTCAGTGAGTGTGTTGCTTGGAGTGCTGATTGTGCTTTGTGAGTGTGTTAAGTCTAAGTGAATATTAGACCCAGTGTAAACTGTTATGTAAATTGTTCAGGGCGTATAACAGACCATTAGAATGGTAGTGTTGCTTTTACTAGTATCACTGATGTTTGGCATTTACCTTACACAAAGTTCATTTATGATGGAATAGATTGAGGTCTGGGCTGTTCTGGCAAACCTCAGTTAATATCAATAACTCATTTAATTACAAGTAACTTATAATAAACAAACAAATAAATATAGTGTAATTTTAAGTAATCTTTTTTCACACTCAAATAACATGAGAGGCTATTATTATGCAGACTATAGGTACAAACGCTTCAAAAGGAATTACTCCTGTTAATGTGGTTAAGAAAAAATAATTTACTACTAATACTACTAATAAACTACTAATAAACTAAGACATCAGAGAAATGTCACAAGCCTTGGCCTGACATTGACCAACCATGGCCAGTGGAGGGGACTCTTAATCTAGATGTAATTAAAGTAATGCAGGTGCTTTACTTTACTGGGTTTTGGGCACCATATTTGCTTGAGCAGATAGACTATGTCGGTGGTAGATGCACAGTTAGCTTGAAGAATAATTTTCGAAGGAGTGTAATGGTTCCACCTGATCACATCCCAACTCCACGGGGTCCTATGCGTGGGTTAGTAATGGATTTTGTTGACATGATAAAACCAATAGGAGGTAAGAGATATATGTTAGTCATGGTGGAGCGATTTTCAAGATGGCCAGAGGCCTGTCCAACCAAATGGAAAGATGCATATTTCATTGCCAAGTTTCTGTGCAGAGAAGTCATAAGCAGGTGGGGACTTCCAGATCGCATATCCTCAGATAATGGGAAGGAGTTTGTGGATAAGACAGTGAAATTAATTAAACCACGTCTTGGGGCAGTGTATCATCCGCAAAGTCAGGGAATTTGTGAGAAAATGAAGGGTGTTCTAAAGAACCGCATTGTGAAAATGAGTAGTAACAGTTTGACAGTATAATAATGTTGTTGTTTTGTATAATACAGTATAATAATACAGTATAATACTATTGTGTCATTTGCATTTGATGTTTTGAAGGAAAGATATTGGCTGTTTTTTTCTATCTTTCCCTCCAGACTAGCTGTGGGGAATACCACTGTGAGGTGACTGGTGTTCAGAGATCCCAAGCTGCAGAAGAGGTCAGACATTGATAGACAATACAAATCTGGAGATCTGAAGACCTTTTGAACAAGGACATTGTAAAGGCATCCATCCAGACTCACCATATCATTACTACATCAAGGAACACCGCTGCTGAGGCATTGCAGTGTGACACATTTTAAACTTGTCATATATAACTATATGTACCTTAAACACATTAAATGTAGACATGGTAGTTTTTATATGTATAACCCATTGTTTATTATATTATTATATCCTTGATTATTGTAAACAAGTTGTAAGATGTATGTAATAAAATGTATTTTCTTATTGAGTAAGTACAGTGTGACCTCAGGGGTTTTGTTCTTTTCTCGACACTATGGGTAGTAATGGCAGGCAGGGACAGGTGTATTGGAAGGTCCGATGGGTCGACCAGCCTGAAAGTACACATTATTTTTTGTTCAGTGAGGTTCAACATGTATTTTACTCATACTTGTAGGCTTCCATATTCACTATATACATCGGTAAGACATTTCTTCTTTTTACATTGGCATGGAGTACAGCATGTGGTCGCCAAGGGCAGAGGTACTGTGAGAGAGTTTTTCCTGTCTTGAGTGATTGAGGGACATTTAAGGTAAGATAGCTGCCTGGCAGGTTTTTGCTCTCACACTTAAATTTGGTGCTGAAGAAGGCACACTTTGAAGGAATTGTTGTTCAGATACACATGTAACCATGTGTATGTTACTCTTCTACTTGCTTGAGCCTCTGATGAGGTTCAAAAGGGGGGCAGTATGTAGTATATTCATTAGCTATGCAAATGTTCATAGACCTGAGGAAATGGTATGGAGTTGAGGAATAATATAGTGAGGCCCATGGCCTAGACTTGGGAAAGGAGAGCGAGATCCATTCCCAGGCCTAATTTGATAAACTATACATGAATTTAGTAAAAATAGGCTGTTGTTTAGACTGGACATACTTTCCAGTGTACTGTGTCTTTAGCATGTAGACCATGTACGTTAAACAGTGGTGGGGGCTGATTTTTTATCCCTTATGGATAAGATACTGACATCCTGCATATGGGAGCAGCACAACAACATATGACGTGTAATAGGGTATAAAACACAAGGTGTTCCTCTGTCTAGGGAGAGAGCAGAGAGGCATCCTGAATTGGCGGGCTCTCTCCACGGTGATCACGAGTCTCCTTTCCAAGAGAAGTCCTTCCAAGAACACCTCAATAGTTAAATACATGTGATTTAGATGCAGTATGATTTGGAACTACCACTTAGCTTTAATAAACTATCTGCTAATGTGGCTGTATTTCAGAGAGGTTGCATGCAAAGAAGATTGAAGTCGCTGCGCTCACAGATCTGAGTCTGCAGGGTCTAACAGCACTCACTGGTTCTTTCAGAAAGAAAAAAATAAAAATAAAATAAAATAAAATAAAATTCAGCATTCAACTTTAGGATTAATGATTCTTTCGCTAAACTATGCCCAGATGTTAAAGTTCAGTCACACGTGACGGATATTTTCTCAAATATCCAGTGGTTGTCGTCCTCAGCTGATTCAAGGAAATTTTCACCATTCCTTGATGTGCCAGGTACAGCTTCTGGGAATGCTCGTCCTTCTGGCTTCTGGTTTAGGAAAAGTTCACAGTTGCAAGTAAAGGAAATGTTTGCTTTACCCTTGTTCAGGTCGT
Source organism: Salminus brasiliensis (assembly GCF_030463535.1). NCBI lineage: Eukaryota > Metazoa > Chordata > Actinopteri > Characiformes > Bryconidae > Salminus > Salminus brasiliensis. The sequence goes on from NC_132882.1 coordinate 33,173,744, forward strand.
GACTACCCATTGCAAGCTTGATTTGAAGAAAGTAGCTGTGGAAACACTGATTAGATGTCCAGCTGAAATTCTAAAGGGTTCTAAGGTGATTAGAGTTAGGCCCTTTGGTTCTGTTTGTTGGGTGTTTGTTTACCTGGCTGGATTAACTTAGAGAGAGTTCTGTCGGTTCTCTCTGTTGGGTGTTTGTTTATCTGGCTGGATTAACTTAGAGAGAGTTCTGTTGGTTCTCTCTGTTGGGTGTTTGTTTATCTGGCTGGATAAACTCAGAGAGAGTTCTGTTGGTTCTCTCTGTTGGGTCTTTGTTTACCTGGCTGGATAAACTCAGAGAGAGTTCTGTTGGTTCTCTCTGTTGGGTGTTTGTTTACCTGGCTGGATTAACTCAGAAAGGTTGTTTCTTTGTTTGGACAGTCTTTTTATCACCTGTGTAGTCACACCCATTTTCTTCTTCTGGTGTTAAACATGCATTGGGAGTTTCTGGTGGTGTTGTCACCTACATCTACATATATGTGATTCTTTAATTGGGGGAAGTTTTCTGTCCTCAGCTTTTTAAAGTTTATTAAATGAAATATTAAGATTTAAACAGAAATAAGAGTAGTGTAGCTGTTGGGTGGTGTTGGGAAAACCATGACTCAGGGTGTTTTCTCCTAAAACAGTGAAAATTGGGAGGAGCAACATGCATGAAGCCCCTCCTCCCTAATCGGACCTCCTATAAACTTCACCTCTTCCATCTCTACGTCTACAAATCTGCACAACCCTGCCCCACCCAATCACCTCCCCTGTAACTCTGTCATCATTCCTGGCTCCACTAATCAGAAGTGGGACTTGGCTTCCTTCCACAATGTAGAAGGAGCAACATGAACTCCACCCCCCCCCCCACCCCGCTCTTACAGTCTTCTCCCAAATCATCATAAGCTAAAGACACAATCTGATCTAGCAAATTATGACTGACATTGACAGATTCAGCTTCATATGTAATTTTATTTATAAAGCACATAAAAGAACTAATGCTGATCAAAGTAATAGTAAAGTAATAAACAGGGAAGACAAACATAAAACAAACCAAAACAAAAACATTAACTCTCAACTACATTAAAAGGCCTAAGAATAAAAAATGAGATTTGAGACGGGATTTTAAAAATTGCAGTGTTGGGGCTCGTCTGGCATGTGGTGGCAACTCATTTTATAGTTTAGGTATAGTTTAGTGCATCAGCCTGGATTTAGGGACCACCTGAAGGAGCTGGTCAGCAGATCTGAGTGACCTTGATGGAACGAATGGCTACAAAAGCTCAGAGAGAGGTGGAGCTAAATCGTTCAATGACTTATAAACAAAGAGCAAAATCTTAATCAATCCTAAAACAGACAGGAAGCCAATAAAGGGACGCAAATATGGGCGAGATGTGTTCTAGATAACGTGTTCTTGTTAAAAGACCAGCAGCAGTGTTTTAACTGTTGCTGTGCGATGGAGGCCTGACCGACACCAGCGTGAAGCCCATTACAGTAATCAAGTCTGGATGAAGTTAAAGCATGTAAGACCCTCTCAAAATCATTGAAGGTGTCAGCCCCTCTGTATCACGCCCTCCCCCAGGGCGATTCCGAGCCGCTGCCCACACGCTCACAGAATGACTTTTGTTGTGTTTCCGTTCTGGTTTTGATTCATGGATTCGGTTCTTGTTCATATATGTTCATGTATGTTCGGTTCAGTGTCTTGATTCGGTTCAGTGTTTGATTCAGGCTCATCACGTCATGTTTAATTAATATGTTTCACCTGAGACGGGGGGGGGGGGACTTAAGGGGCTTCAACGCTCAGTTCGACGCTGAGAATTAAATGGTTTGGAACCTTGATGTACCCAGAGAGGTTCCCGTCTCTGACCATGGTGTGTTTAGGCCAGCTTCGGCTCGACTTCTTTGTTTGCGAGCAAGCCACCCGGCGGTTCAAGTACTCAGCGAGGTTCACTCACTATCTGCTTAGTTATTACACGTCACAACATTTTCAGCCGGTATGGCCGTAAGACCTCAGTAGATCTCTAAAGGACACAGAGAGAACAGTGTGAATACATTAGCGCACCCTTTGGACTGACATGTCTTACTCAAAGACGTTCCTTCATTAAATCTTTACTCTAAAGCAATTATTTAATATTAAAAATTACATAATTAGCATTAATTTTTTACGGTGGACGTCATCGCACAGGAATCAGAAAGCCGGGTCTGAGCCTCTTTAGAGCAAGCCAGGAGCGACAGTGGCAAGGAAAAACTCCCTCAGATCGAGAGGAAGAAACCTTGAGAGGAACCAAGACTCAAAAGAGGAACCCAGACCTTGGGAGAAAAGGGTCCTCCACCAATGGCCCATGGAGCGAGACTTCACCCTGAGATGGATCCTTCCCATCAAAACTCCTGAAGCCTCCTGAAGGGCTCCTGCTTTCCTGCATCACTGTGGGCTGAGGGACAACAGGTTCTGCTTCCTCTACCAGCCCATGGAGTGGGACATTCCCTTCAGAGCCGGACCCAGCCAGAAGGTTATCGTTACCAGGAGCCATGCTTGATGTCTACAGGGGGTGAACCCTGTTCGTCTTCTTCAGGATCTGTTGGAGGAACAAAAGGACAAAGATTGAACAACTGAAACTGAAAGTTTTGGACCATCACAATCTCTCAACACTCGACTCACATACATTAAACTTGGGGAATCTCAGCCTCCTGTTTCCCTGCCTCATTGTTGGCTGCGCCTCCACAGCTTCCGTCTCTACCACTGGTTCATGGAGCAAGATGCCTGGAGTCCCATCCTCGCGTCTCTGCTCAGAACACGAAGAAGCAGGAGCTTCTGTAGAGGCAGCAGAATGACGAGCACCCTGCTGAGAAGACGAGGAGAAGTCGTGCACCATGGACGTCCTTTTGAAGAACTTCCTAATTCTTCTTTGAAGTGCTCGAGAAGCTCTGAGGATCGGTGCTGCAACATAGGTTTGAGCTGCCTTCTTAAGTGAAGCACAGCTGAAGCAGCCAATCTTCTCCCTCACGACCTCTACGCTTCCAGCTCCACTGCAGTCGTCCTCCTGGAGCGGGAGAGCCTCTTGATGAGAGCAGCTTCCCCCATCCTCTTCATCAACAGGTACCACTAAAAACCTGCCGATAACTCTGGAGATGGTAGAGAAGCAACAGAGAAATGTACTTATTGTTAGTGAGCTGACACTGTACTTTATCTACACTACATGGACAAAAGTATTGGGACACCTGCTCATTCATAGTTTCTACTGAAATCAAGGCTATAAAAAAAAAAGAGTTTATCCTGCTTTTCTTGGAGTAACTGTCTCACACTGTGCAGAGAGACAGTTAGATTTTGGCAGGAGCATTGCTTTGAGGATTTGATTGCATTCAACCACAAGAGTGTTAGTTAGTGAGGTCAGGATGTTGGATGATGATCACCACCCCACCTAGTCATCCCCAACTCCCTAACTCATCCCAAAAGCACTGGGTGAAGCACCACCATCATTCCAGAGAACATAGTTCTTCCACTACTTCACAGCTCAATGCTGTGGGGCTTTATACCCCTGCAGCCCTATCCTGGCATTAGGCAGCATGGTGCCAATAGGTTCATGTTTATCTGCTCCAGATATTCCTATTCTATTGGCGGTACTTCTCTAAACTGACTAGACAAGCTGTGTGTGTGAAACTTAAAGTTGCTGAATGATTTCATTATAATGGGTGTGTCCCCAAACATTTGGTATATAATTAAGTGTATATAAACATTGAGCTTGGACTTGATATCCAGCACAACGTTCGACTTAAAGTTCTTGCCTTGATTTTAGCCAGGGGTGCCGAGCCACCTCTTTCACAGAAGGCCGAGTGACAGGATCTTTCTGCAGCATGTAGGAAATAAAGGCTTTGCAGGGTTCCTCCACTGCAACCTCCTCTGGATACTCCAAGGATCTCCGCTGGAGAATTGGGATCATAGCCTTCATAGAGTCGTAGAAGGGCAAGGACGCAGTAACCATGGCATAATAAATCACACCGAGGCTCCACACATCGCTCTTCTTTGGATCATACCTCTGACGCATGTTTATCTCAGGTGCGCAGTAGTAAGGATTTCCACACAATGTCTTGCATAGGTCAGGGAAGCCTCTTGAGAAGCATCCTAATCCAAAGTCGGCCAGTTTGATTTGACCATCAAAGGTCAGCAGAACATTATTTAATTTGAGGTCTCGATGGACAATGTTCTGCTGGTGCAGGAAGTCCACCGCGCTGAGAAGCTGGGAGAACCACGTTTTGGCCTGGTCAGTGGGGATGGGGCCAGTCTCAACGATATGATGAAGGAGATCCGTGGCAGCAGCCTCCATCACAATGTACACACGTTCCTGCATCTCAATAATTTCATGCACCTGAACGATGTGAGGGTGCTTTACTCTTCTGAGAATGGTGAGTTCCTGGGATTGTGCCTCGTAGTCCATTATTTTGATGGCCACCTGGTTTGGGTGCCTTTCAGATGAGGCCAGCTTAACTGTGCCGAAAGTCCCTTCACCGATGACGCTCAACACGTCGTACCCAAAAAATGTCAGAATGTCATCAGTTTCCATGTTTTCCCTGCAAACAGAAGATAGAATTGACAGTTAGAGAAGGTAGAGGTATTTCCCCTGTGAATTCCTGCTGGAATTAAGTTCATTTAGTCTTGATTAGGGTTTGATCTCAATCCTTGACACTCATTAGCTCTCCTCCCCTATCACATGTAATGCTCCCAACACTGGGCGAGTGAGGACTGGCATATTGCCTCCTCCGACACACGCACAACCAGCCACTGCCTCTTTTCAAACTGATGCAACATCACTTGGCAACCAGCGCGCTGGGAGGAAAGCGCTGGGTACCCAGAACTGATGCTGTGGCTAGCAGAAGCCCATGCTGCCCATGTACCCACCTGGAGAGAACGAGGCCAATTGCACTCTCTCAGCCTCTGGCTGCTGATGGCAAGGAGCATGACCCAGGGTTCGAACCAGCGACCCTCGATCATAGTGGTTAGACGATGTCATTCTGTCTCTCTAAATGATCCTATAACATCTTGTGGAATGTTAGTGTCAGCCAATCAGCAGGGTCGTTAAGTAAATTTGTTTTAAGGGGGGGGGGGGAATATAGCTGTGAGTGGCGATTACAGGGTTCAAGCACAGGCAACTCTTTGGGAGACCTTTTCGAGAACTTCTAACAGACAACGATCAGTGATAGGGGGGCAGAGCTGATCAGAGGGTCTCCATATGTATGATTATTGATCAGAGGCCCTTCTGAAGAATGATTTGATTTGAGTTTTGCACAGATTGACCTTTTGACCTTGGAATAATAAGCTGTAGATATTAAACAAATAAGTCAAACCACTGGACTGGGAGAGCGCTTTCTTACATAACTAATTACAAAACTGTTCAACTCAGAAACTGAACACAGCGTTACATTAGAAGAAGGGCTTTTAGAGAACTGAAGTGTTTTTGAGTGTATCGCCCCCTAAAGGCAGATCTGTGTCAAAAAAAGGCATCATCTGACCAGAATCTCTATGTTATTTTTTAAATAATTAACATTTGTTTGTTGGATTTTTCAGAAGTGTATGTACAATATATACTGTATTGACAAAAGTATTGGGATAGCTGCTCATTGCTTCTTCTGAAATTAAGGGTATTAAAGAAGTTGGAGTAACTGTCTCTACTGTTCAGACTTTGGAGGATCACTGCTGTGTGGATTTGATTGCATTCAGCCACAAGAGTGTTAGTGAGGTCAGGATGTTGACTTTTCACCATCCCACCTCATCATCCTAAATTCCCCAACTCCCACAAGTGTCATGTTCTAATACAGAAGGGGTTCTGTTCCATAGAAAGAGGGATAAACACTGAAAAGCAATGGTTCTGGTCACAGTCTTTACGGACCTGCATTTGAAGTTCTGATGAAGGAGCTCTCTGCTCACAACACAGAACCTTTAGTGTGGAGTGAAAGACAAAGCCTTGTGCATTACGTCCAGTTGGGGTTCTAGACTCACACACATTAGCATAATGTGACGCCAGCCTTCTTTTGGCTCGAGCGGTTTGGTGGTGTTGTGATCGATCAATAAATGGTTCTTACCTCGTCCTCTGTGCGAGAGAAGCAGGTGTAGAATCTGTTTCTAGGTCCTAGATAATAAGGATCTAGATAAGTGTCCACCAAATGATGTCCGCACCAATAGTACTGTAGGAATCAACTGTCTCGCGATCTGCTGAATCGTAACTGAGCCAATGAGGGACAACCTGCCCTTTTATAGGCGTTCTGATTCCGTGACATCATCGATGACATCACAATGGAGGGTGGAGCCTGGGCACTCTACAGTGTTCTGAGAAGCAGAGCTGTGTGTCCTTCATTGACTGTACACACAGTGCTGTGCAAAAGTACTGCCCCCCTCTGGTGGTTCTCTGTTACTGCAGATTTGCAGTGATTTCTTTTAGAACTTCCATCAAAATGTTCTAGATAAAGAGAACCTTATAAATCACTAAAAACACTACTGCATTGATTTACACAACAAATGTATTTTGCATGGAGATCAGCCCTGTGAAAAAGTATTTGCCCCTTCAGTTACTTCAGCAGCACATAACCCAAACTGCAGTGCTAATCAGACTGAGCTGATTGAACACAGCCAGGTCTGCTGAATGAACCCTCACTCATACTGAAGTTCAGATCAGGTCTGAATGACGGGATTCACAGAGCTTTATAGCAGAAGTACTGATTCAGGGTCTCCAGCTACCTGTTAAGACGTGGTGAAGATTTCCCCAAGAAAGGTGCATAAATGAGCTGAGCATTCTGGGAAAAAGAGCATCTGCACTTAATATAAGGGGAAATGGTTCAGTGTTTATTACTGGTGTGACCCTCAAACAAGCAGCTATTACTGTAATAATCCTAGACTAATAGACTGGCCAGTTTCAGCTGGTCAAGCTTGTAGACCAGTTTAATTCTTGACCAGTATAGTGTATGTTTTTATTTGAGGTTAATGGTTTAACTGGTCTACCAGTATGACCAGCAAGACCATACTGGTAGTTCATCAAGCTTAACCAGCGTACTGGTTAAGCTTGATAATAGGAGACTCTATTGTTCGACACGTGAAGATAGCTAGTCCTTTAGGGGCTCCAGCAGTGACTGTTAGCTGTTTACCGGGAGCCAGAGCGCCGGACATTAGCGGCAACCTTAAGCGGCTAGCAAACAGGAGATATTCGAGGATAATGATTCATGTAGGGGCCAATGATATCCGTCTGCGGCAGTCAGAAATAACTAAGGATAATATTAAAGAGGTGGTTAAACTGGCCCAGACGATGTCCGATGCCGTAATTTGCTCTCACATCCCAATGAGGCGCGGCGCTGAGTCCTACAGCCGACTCACAGCGCTGAACCGCTGGATGTCCAAGTGGTGTTCTGAAAATCAAGTGGGCTTCATAGATAATTGGTTAAAGTTTGAGGGCAAGCCTGGTTTTTTTTAGGTAGGGATGGTGTCCACCCCACGCGGGAGGGTGCTGCCTTACTTTCGTGCAGCATAGCTCATAGTCTGCTAGTTAGTCGGCAGAGTCGTGTAAAAGGCTGCTGACAATCCAGAGCCGGGACCAGGCCGCAGACAGACCGGCTAAACCGACCGTCTGTGAGCCTTTGAGGAGTCACCCAGGTTTCACTGTATTGAGACGGTGTCTGTGCCCCGAATTAAAGCCAAACAGAGAACATCTTGATCCGCTCGTTTTAATAATTTAATCAGTGTTAAAATCTCTCATTTCAATGATAACAGCAGCACCTCAGACCTAAAGCTTGGTCTACTTAACATTAGATCACTATCCTCGAAAGCAGTGATCGTAAATGAAATGATATGTGATCAGAAACTAGATGTTTTCTGCCTAACCGAAACCTGGACTAGACCTGATCAATATATAGCTCTAAATGAAGCCACCCCCGCAGGCTATAAATATGTACATAGCCCTAGATTATCAGGCAGAGGAGGTGGAGTATGTATAATCTACCAGAATACACTAGAGATTATTCAAAAACACTAACACCTTCTCCTCTTTTGAGCTTATCTACATTAATATATCAAATCCGGCCACAAATAAAAATGTTTTCTCACTGATTAATATTTATAGGCCTCCAGGGCCCTACTCTGAATTTTTTAAAGAATTTAGTAATTTTGCTGCAGACTTGGCAGTGTGCAGCAACAAAGTTATAATAGTAGGAGATTTTAATATTCATTTTGAAAAAGCAGACGATCCATTAACAAAGGCACTTGTATCAATTTTAGATTCTGTTGGCATTATACAAAACGTAACTGGACCCACACATTACTGTAATCATACCCTAGATTTAGTCCTGACCCTGGGTGTTAGCATTGATCAGCTAAATATTCTACCTCAAAGCTCAGTAATATCAGACCATTATCTAATCTCCTTTGAGCTTCATCTTAGGCAAAATCTAAATTCTTCTCCCCAACACTGGTGTTATTGTGCGCTTTAGGCAATGACAGCTGTACAGTTTACTAAAAATCTCCCACCCCTATCAACCTTAGCTTACACTCCGTCAGACCAAACGGAGCTCGTTAAATTAACAAACGATCTAGAGAATACCCTTCGATCAACCTTAGACAACCTTAGTAGCACCGTTCAAAAATAAAATGATGAGGCCAGCCTTAGTCAATATAGAAAGGCACTTATTAAAGCTCGCTCAGTGTATTTGGCCTCGCTGATCGAGAAAAACAAAAACAATCCCAGAATTCTTTTTAATGAGATCTCTAAACTTACTAAAAGCCAGGCAGATACTCAACCCCAGATCCCAACATCTTTAACCAGTCATGTTTTTATGGACTATTTTAGTAATAAAATAGAAAATATTAGACAACAAATCCAACCCTGCTTATTAAATCAAACATGGCCGTCACCTGATGTAGTTGCTTTAGAACATAACTTAGTTGTAGAACAAAGGCTGGAAGCCTTCTACCCACTTCCACAGCCAGAACTAGAAAAAATTATATCCTCAGCTAATTGTACAACATGTACACTCGACCCGATTCCCTCTAAATTGCTAAAAGAAATTCTCCCAATTATAATCGGACCTCTTTTAACAATTGTAAATTCATCCCTTAGCCTTGGGCATGTACCCCAAACCCTTAAAATAGCAGTTATAAAACCTTTAATCAAGAAACCAAATCTTGATCCTAGCGTATTATCTAATTATAACATTCGTATCTAAGATATTAGAAAAAGCTGTGGCCCAACAACTCTGCTTATACCTGAGTAAAAATTACATGTATGAGAAATTCCAGTCTGGATTTAGACTCAATCACAGCACAGAGACAGCCCTAGTGAAGATTACGAATGATCTCCTTCTTGCCTCTGATCAAGGCTACGTATCTTTATTAGTCCTACTAGACCTTAGTGCAGCCTTTGATACAATAGATCATTCTATATTACTAGAATGATCTATTGTATTACAATATGACCAAGCTAGTTGACCAACATCATAAGAATGACCAAATTTGTTGACCAGCTAAACCAAACTAGAAAACCAGTATGACTTGAAAGCTTGAAAGGACAAGTTGGCCATGCTGATGAACCAGTTAGTTCATCACACTCATACTGGTCAACCAGCTTGGTCATAATGATTGACAAGCTTGGTCAGGTCAAATAACACCACCACATCCTATGCTGATCAAAATCCATTGCAGGTCATGCTGGTCGACAGTTTGGTCAAGCTGGCTATTCTGGTGGACCAACTTGGTTAGGTTGGTCCTGCAGGTAAACCAGTTAAACCATCAAACTCAAACACCAACAAACATACCCTTTGCTGCCCAAAATTCAAGCTGGGTCAGAACATCTCCACTGCATACTGGGAACCCCCTACAAGACCTGCCTGAGGTTTTGGTCAGTACCTACCAAAAGTGCTTCAAGGAAGGAGAACCGGTGAACTGGTGACCCAAGGCTCTCATTAATGCTCATGGAGGCCCCGCCCACCTCACAACTTACAGGACTTAAAGGATCTGCTGCTAATAAAAAAAAATACTAAATAAAACTTGCTGCCTAGCAAAAACACAAACACTGAATCTCTCCCAGAGCTGAACTGCACTGGATGCCTTTTATTGAAGGTATTGCTGGAGAGGCACATTCTAAATATTAGATATGATAAGATATGAACTCTGTAATTCCTAACAGACCATTATTAATTATTACTTAACAGATATTTATTGCACACTGCATAATTTGAACACTACCCCTAATTATTTATTATTCTTTGTCTGCATTGTGTTGCTCTTGTTTTCTGTATGCACTGTGTCTATGTTACATCATGGTCCCGGTGGAATGTTGTTTCATTTCAAACTAGCTGAGTTTTTCTTAAGTATCAGTTAAGCACTTTTGTAAGTCGCTCTGGATAAGAGCGTCTGCTAAACGTCATAAGTGTTAATGTAAAAGGGAGACAAAGAAAGTGGCTCGGGTCAGACCACACAACACTATTCCATCCAATTATTTCTATGCGGCGTCAGCGAGCTGGAAAACGGGCCTTGTCTAACATTGCGTGTTGGACAAGGCCCTTAGCCAGCGCACTAACACCATGGTAGTGATGTTGGATGAGGCTGTAATCTGGCATGCTAACATTGCAGTAGCCATGTTGGACGACGCCTGTAGATGGTGTGCTTTTAAAGGCGTGTTTGTGTTAGCTGTCTTTTGGTCTGACAAAAGTATTTGGACACCTGCTTATTCATTGTTTCTTCAGAAATTAGGTATATTCAACTATATTAATGTCCAGGGAAAACTTTCTACTCAATTTCAGAGCAATGCTGTGAGGATTGGATTGCATTCAGCAATAAGAGCATTAGAGAGGTCAGAATGTTGGATGATCACCACCCCACCTCATCGCCAACTCATCCCAAACGTACTGGATGGAGCACCTCCGTTTCAGAGAACACAGTTCCACTGCTCCACAGCTCAATACTGGGGGGTTTTACACCCCTCTAGCCCACACCTGGCATTAGGCATGGTGTACAACACAAGACATTATTGTTTATCTGCTCCAGAGAGTCCTATTTTGTTGGCAGTATTTCTCCACAGGGACTAGACAAGCTGTGTGTGTGCATTTGCACATCTGTGTCAGCAATGAGTGCTCTATCTTTCTCACACACACACACACACACACACACACACACACACACACACACACACACACACACACCTATACATACATATAGAGTATACATGGCCCATGTTTAGATTTCAGTACATCACCGTGGCAACAAGCTCATTATGATGTCACAATAAATGAGGGTAGTGATGCAGAACTGCAAAAGTGTACAACTTGAAAGTTGGTCATTTCTGTTGAGTTCAATGAACGAAAACACTCAGAAAACGATGGAGCAGCGCTCTAAACATACAGGTCAGTCCATACACTCCTGCTGAAGTTTTACTTATTAGAGCTGCTTTTGTTTGAAGGCCACTTTTGAATCTGATATGAGACTTTAGTGAATGGACAAAATGCTCTTTACTTAGCAACGTTGTTTATGGACACTAGTGCAGTTTTAGCACATTTAAACAGCACTTTACCGTAAGAAAATAGTATATCAATGTTATGTACCTGTCTAGTATTACCATTAGCAGAAATATACACAGCTCACGGTCTATGAAATTCCATTAAAAATACAAATCATCCTGTACACAGATGGTGGTGGAAGAAAAAGGAAAAGGACAGAGGTGGAATTCAGCCGCAGTGTTCTGGTAGGAACGAGTCCAGTTCCTGATACTGAAGCCTCTACCAGGAAGAAGAGGAAAGGGACCGTAAACCGTCTCACCAAGCCAGGTCAGTACATTGGTCAGACCTGAAGAAGGTCCTATGTATATAAGTAATCCTTTAATTATCCAAGTTTACATGATGTAAATTCCACTGCCCCCTGCACAGCAGGTGATGTTAATAGATAAACTCATGATAAATGATCTAAAGAGAGCTAATATTCATGTTCACCACTATTTTCCACAGATACCTTTGATGATTTATATATTTTTGGAAGGAAACTGGGCGAAGGAAGCTTTGGAACAGTCTTCGCGGGAACACGTCTTTCCGATCTCCTACAGGTTGTTACCTTAGTCCCATAACTTCATTATCTCCTCTATTGTCTTTTCAGTTCCTATAATCCAAATACCTTGTATTATGCTTGTGTGCAGGTGGCCATTAAATTTGTCCCAAAACAGGAAGGTGATCTATACGTCCAAAGTGTAAGTGTACCTAGAACCCAGTTTTACCTTCAAAACCTGTCCATAAAGCATACTAGTAGTAACACAGAACTGGATTTCACATGATCAGTTCTCATTATCTGATCTCACAATATTTTCCTGCAGCCTGATGACTCCAAGTCCGTGCCTGCTGAAGTGGCTCTCATGCAGACGATGAGTGAGCCACCCGTTAGCAATATTATAAAGCTCATCGACTGGTTTGATGAGCCTGAGCGCTACATTTTAATCCTTGAGCGTCCTCACCCCTCCATGGACTTGGATGCCTTCATTGACAACTTCGGGGGTTCCATCACTGAAGACATGGCCAGAAACTTAATGGTCCAGGCAGTTGGGGCGGCAAAAAAATGCCACAAGCGAGGTGTCCTGCACCGGGATATCAAAACAGAGAACTTCCTCATCAACACGGACACCTCGGAGCTAAAGCTCATTGATTTTGGCTGTGGTGACTGGGTCAGGAAGGCTGGACATACTGATTATGCAGGTATATTTGAGTTTAGGGCACTGAAATCACTACAAAATTCACACATTGCTTACAAAATGAGGATCCTCAGAGGAGCCTGATGTCCCATAGCCACTTGAGCTGTTAAATGAAGATAGAAATGAAGATCTGTGCTCAGCTCTCCTTATTTCTCTTCCTCTGTTATGTTCTCAGGCACCTTGGAATACTGGCCTCCAGAATTCCTCCTAAATCGGAGGTACCACGCCAGGCCTGCAACAGTGTGGTCGTTAGGAGTCCTTCTGTTCAGGATGGTATGTGGATTCCTGCCCTTTAGAAACGGCCTGGATATCCTCGAGGGACCTCTGTGCTTTGAGGACGGCCTATCCAGTGGTAAGATAAATGGTAGCATCTTGGTAAACAAGAAGAAAACAGACACATATCTAAGTGGAAGAGACAGAAATCAGAAACTAGATCTGTAGTTGGGAGAATATGCAGAACTAAAGCTGAAGGATCGCAGTACATACCAGGTGTCCCCAAATGTAGTTGTTCAGATCTGTGTATATAGCATGGTAGCCTTTTTGAAATGTAGAGATCATTAAATGAAAAGAAAAGAAAAGCTAAACATCATGCTGAAGCATCTTTCTCTCATCCAATCCCATCACTCTACACAGAATGCTGCAATCTGATTAGCTGGTGCCTGCAGTACAAACCATCCAGGAGGCCTACTTTTCAGCAGATCTTGCAGCACAGTTGGTTCCAATGCAGCGAGTCAGCCTAGGATCAGGTTAGCCAGGGAGAAAAGGAAGTTAATGCTAAGAGAAGAAGCAGTACAAGATAAAATATGTCTTTTGGTGATAGAGAGGAGCCGATAGTGTGATATTAGTACATGCTCCTGACTTTCTAGAAATATCAATTAACATGAAATAATCTCAGCATTGCAAATCTTGAGTGCATCTGTATCTAATGCATATTGTTTGGTTTGCGTTTCAGGCTGTGGAAAGAGAATCCTGTGGTGGCCTGCTGAGACAGATCACAACATTAGAGGATAACACAAATGTGGCACAGTCTGTGACTCATTGAGTGAACAAGCTACTGTGAGGTGTAGGGATTAGTATAGAAGTGAGTGTAGAAGCTAGGGTGAAGTGTAGGAATGAGTGTAGATGCCAGTATGATGTGTAGAAGCTAGTGCGAGGTGTAGGTAGTAGTGTAGGAGTGAGTGTAGAAGCTAGTGTGAGGTGTAGGTAGTAGTGTAGGAGTGAGTGTAGGTGCTAGGGTGAGATGTAGGAGTGAGTGTAGATGCTAGGGTGAGATGTAGGAGTGAGTGTAGATGCTAGGGTGAGGCCTCCATCAGATCAAAGGAGGTAAGCAGTCAGAAAGGCTTGGCTTGTTTCATTAAGAAAATAAACTCTAAAAAACGTTGCAGCTCATCATTTACGTGTATCACCATGCTAACGTCTGGTTACACCCATACATTTGGCATTGCATAAAGACACTGTATTCATGATAAAGCCATTCCACAAGTTCATGGTGAGAAATTAATGTGCTCTATTGGTGTAATGTCTCAAAAGATCATTTATAAACTTTAAGACAATGATACTGGTTAAATAAACACATGCTGATCCTTAATCTACCAATCCACCAAAAAAGACTAAGGTACTCTAGTCATACTGGCTCATATCAATTTGTACTGCTGCTGTTTTTAAATACTTCTAATCAAAGCACATAAAACTTGAAGAAAATGTCAATGTAAGTTCAAATATAGGACTGTGAACCAAAGACATATCAATTTACCTGCTACATTAACCTACTACTTAAACCCTGTACATAGGCCCACACTGCAGCTCTCTCATAATTAACATCAGCTTCATCTACCCTACAACTGAGCCCTGTGGCTCTGTAGGAAGATGGATATTCAGGAGCTTTGTTGACCACTGTTGTGGATTGTGAACTGTGCATTGCTGACACTGGATGACAGCATTACCTTTTGGTTTGACCTTTCTTGCTGTTTTTTTTTTTTTTTATCTTTGTTGGTCAATGAACATTATTCACAGGATCATTGGCCACTCAGGTGTCTGTAGTTTAGGCCAGACAAATAAAGTAAATACTCAGTATGACTATATTATATACACACACAGATGGGGGACAATTGGAAGAAAATCAACATAATGTGTCTCACTAAGGTGTTGAGCCACCATAAGCTTCCAGAACAGCTTCAATGTGCTACAAGTTTCTGGAACTGCTCTGTAGGGATGAATACCACTCTTCTAAAAGATAGTCCCTCAGTTTTATTGATGGTGGTGGAGAGTGCTAAGGCATGAGTCCCATTGAAGTTCAACTAGGTTGAGATCTGGTGAGTTTGAAAGCCATAGGATTTGAGTTCTATCATTTACAGAAGACCAGCATAATGCCCTCCACAGCATAACCGAACAACCAGACCACTTACTGTAGGGGTCAAGCGTTCAGGTCTGTACTGTTCTCTTCAGGTAGGCCACACATGCACTCACCCACTTGTGGAGAATATGGTGAAGCATTAGAAATCAGACTGTCTCAGCAGTGCCTGTGATTGTCGCACCGCTAAGCTCTCAGGTGGTCATTTGTCTTTGTATCAAGCGGTTTCTGCACAGTAGCCTGGCTTTAACACTCTTGTCTATGTAGGTGTGGACGGACTGTTCATGCTGACAGGCTGATCATATCCTGCACTGCCATTCTCCATCATCTGAGTAACATCTGCTCGTCCGGTTTTCGTACATATCCCAGTATCACATGAACATCACGCTCACTGACTGCGAATATGTGCTTTCAACCAGATGAGCAGTCGGAGACTGAGGCTACGGTCATCTGTGTCCCAATACTGAACCCTCTTTCAGAGTCAATTAGATCTTTTCCTCTTGCCTTCGTGATCCAGAAATGAGTTCAACTGCATAGGATCATCTATTAGCGAACATTCGCTAGTCTTCTGTTTCTGGATGAAGGTTAGAGAAGTGGATTTGAGAAGGTTGGCAGTTCAAACCTTGATGCTGTGTCACCAATTTTGTGAGCAGTTACTGAAGTAAAAATTGTCGCTAATCTGTCCAAAAAGGATATAAAATACCCCCATTCCTCATTTTTCCAGTGTTATTTTGTCCTGGGTTTAATAAACTCTCATAAATTGCTGTTCAAGAAGGGTATATTTTCAAGATGATAATGTTGATAAGGGAGTTAAACGGTTATCAGATCAGTAATAAATGTGTGAGATATCTACCTTGGCTAAAGTAGTTCGTTTCAGCTGCCAAGCTGTAGGCTAGCAGGATTAGCATCTTGTTTAAGTGTAAATATAGATTGTTAAGTGTAAACTCCTGCTGAGCGAATTTTCCTGTATCCAAGTTGGCGAGCCAACCCGAGACTACACTTCCCAGAGTACTGTGTGAGTGACGTCAGTAGCGGGGGCACCCCCAAACGGAGCCGCAGAGAAAGATACACACACTCAAAACACACCTAAAGCCTTAGTCTACTCAGGTAGTGAAGATTTAGACACACTGTCTGACACTTTGACACAATATTACACACGGGGGAAAAGGAAAGGACGTTGAATTATTACTACAAAAAGAAAAAACGTTTGGTTCTCATTTCAAGTTCAGAAGAATTATTGATGAAAGTTGAGTTAAATATCTCACGAATACTTGACTCTGAAGTTTTTTCTAACATTGAAACTGAGCTGAGTGACTTATGTGCACTGGGTTTTGGTGTTATATCTGAACTTGTGCATTTTTCCCAGTAACTATTTAAATTTTTATAGAGCCTCATTGAACTAAAATTTCCCTTCATAACTCATTTGTACCCCCTCCTCTAATTTTTTTTATATTTTGTGTTTTCTTCCCCAACAGCCTCCAACAACCATTCACACGCACACACACACACACACACACACACACACACACACACACACACACACACACACACACACACACACACACACACACACACACACACCCTTTAAAAGGAGGTCACATCATTTCTGTTGTCGTGGAAAAATTGTGACAGAAATGAAAAGCTGAGTCTCTGAGTCAGGATCAAAGTGAGTAACAAATGTATTGGAGTAAGACAATGCAATGCATAAAATCTTCCTCAGTGCAGAACAGAGTCTTTATACCCTCAGCCCCACCTTGGTTATGCTACAATTATCAGTCCATTCCTTTATGTAGCTAGAAGCAAAATCATCACTGTATATCATATTTCACTCTTTTGCTACCTGTTAGCAGTGTTCGGGCACATTCCGTCCCCAGTGCACCCCCCTCACACCGGCCTTGACCGATTTTGGCCAGCACATCTTCAGCTGGAGGTGAAAGAGGAAGAGAGGAACAGGATGTGTCTTACACAAGCATACATGGTCATCACTGATTAAAAGAAATTAATAATGCCCTCTTACTGATTATGAATCAATTTAATAAACAAGTTCAATCCTTCCAGATTACTTTCATCAAACAAAGGTCCCAGCCCCAGTTCAGAAAAAAAAGTTTCAGTGATACAGTTACACAGTAACTCTCCACAGCAAAGCAGAAGCACCAATAACATGAGAATAGGCAATATCATGAGGAATACACTGCGTAAGTCAGCTAGAATAGATCCCCAACCTCAAGACTATGAATCAACCCCTCGTTCTTCATTCCTGAGTTGGGCAGCTACAGTGCGCATTCGGCACAAAACCATGCTGATGTTACCCTCCTGAGCATCGTTGGGAGAAATATAAGTACAACAGTGTTCACCAACCATGCTACAGACCCCCCCTTCCTTTGCTAAGAGTAAATCCAGTGCCATGCGATTCTGTGTAGTCACTAACCTCAGTGCAGTTAGTTCGGACCTTACTCCTTCCAGCCCCTTAATGGTCTGGTTTACAAATGTAGCTAATCTATAGTGAACCCTGTTGAGGTCTCTACGTAAGGCCCCCACCCCATACATTGGAAATAAAATCTCAGCAAATCGTTTACCTTCAGTAGTTAGTTTGTGTTCATCAGGTGCGGATAAGTTATTTGATGTGTCACGTCGAGTGCGGAGGCGGGGGTGCATGGAATACAGGGTTATGTGTGCACTCAAACGTACCAAAGCACAGCGGCCCCACTGCAGTTTGGGCAAATACAGCGGTAGTCTATGGTGACAGTGCCAGTACCAATCAGGTATCCAAATGGGTTTATCTTTGTTGAAAGTGGTTAATCCCCCATATTCCCTTACCAAATTCACGGAGCTGTTGCATTGACTAGGATCTAAACCCCTTTGCCAATTACTAATTTGATTACCTGTGAGTCCAATACATTCTTCCCTGGGTGTCTAAATTAAACTTACTCAGAGCCATCAGAATCATGTTTGTAGTTAGGATATACAGTGGCCCTATGATGGCCAGCTCAGCATGTTCCTCCTTCATCTGTGCAGGTCCCATATCAGCACCCAATCACATGGCTTGTGGTCATGGAAGGGCTGGTCAGCCGGTTGCGGCAGCACTGCTTTCACCTGTTTAGACACAGACAGAAGCGCCTCACACAATGAGACGCAATATGCCATGAGAGAGTGGTCAAGTAACTGATTGTCCAGTGGGGGTGGACCTAATTCCGTATTGGGAGGCCTGCCAAACACTATCTCAAAGGCACTGAGACCTGTTCTTTTTTGTGGTCTGGTTCTGCTTTGCCAAAGAACCAGGGGGAGGCACTTAACCCACTTATCACAGGCCTGTTTGTTGTGTCATTTTTGCCAGACCATTTTTAATGGTCCCATTAACCCTTTAGACTACTCCAGCGCTAACGGGGTGATAGCTGCAATGGTGTGCCATTGTCACCTGAGACTTGTTGTGGCAGGCCCCACCTGGGGATTACTTCTCTGAGGAACGTTTTTGCCACAGCTTCGCCATCCTGAGTACCTGTGGGGAAAGCTTTAACCCATTTACTGAACATACATACACAGACCAGGAGAAACCGTTTCCCTTCTGCCGGTGTTAATTCCACAAAGTCAACCTGCCAGTGCTGAAATGGCTCTGTCACTGGGGGGTGACGCACAGGCTGTTGTGACAGAGGTTGTGTGTGTCTGTGTGTGTTTTGTGCCTGTGAGACAATTAGAACAAACATTTTGGGTGAGTATAGAGAGTCCGGGTGAATATCAGTGTCTTGCTATCATATCCATTATCCCCCCTTTGCTCATGTGACTCCTCCCATGAGCAATAGCAATTAACCCTTTCATGTATGTCTTTGGGAGACATGGTCTATTTGTTGCAATGTGTATTCACACATTGTTTTGTTTGATGCACCCTGATTTGGTCCACTGAGCTTTTTCTTGAATTTCTTGCAGGGTGGGTTTCTCTTGATCTGTTACAGGCGCTGCGCGAGCTGTGCATTTGGCCACATGATCTGCGAAGATGTTTCCCTCAAAGGAGAAGGCGAACCAGAACCTGCTATCTGGATGGTTTGGTACACTGAAGAATGCATTCGCTAAATCTACCACTGTGTAATGTGTGTGGTCTGTAGGAATTTGAGACAAAATAGTATGGGGGTTTGGTAGTTCAGGTGCTCAAGCCTGAACTGCAGCATTTACTGCCTGCAGGTCCTGAACAAACCTCCACTCATCCCGGTCGGGTTTCTTGACTGGAAAAATTGGTGTCCTAACTGGTGAATCTGGACATGGCACTATGACCCCTGCCTCAAGCAAAGCTTGAAACACAGGTCCAATACAGTCAACCGCTTCAGGTTTCATGGGGTACTGAGCTTGTCAGGCCTATATGTGGATTTAGGTGTAATGGATAATGGTTCACAGTCTTTAATCAATCCTATATCATGCTTACTAGAAGCCCACAGCTGAGGGGGAAGTGAAGCAAGCTGCAGTTCCTCCTCTTCTTCTCTCTCAGCCAAGACTAAAAGGGGCACTTCCTCGTCTTTGTGGAAGCGCTATACTGCACATTGGAGGCGCTCTGTATTGGCCCAATCATTAGCCCTGGCCACCCTCTAGGCCCATGGCCCGATATCTTGCCATGGGAGGGTGCGTTTAAATCTGGCCAGGGAGACGTGGGGTTAAGAATTTCCTACTGTGAATAACGCATTTTGCTGTTTTGTTAGTGAAACTAGGGCTTCCGCTGTTTTATCACTCCATATGAGTACTGTGGTTAATAGGGGTTCTGTCCCCGGTGTGAGGAAACGTTTTTCATAATCATGATCAGGGCCCTGGCTGATGTGAGGTGCAATGTAGGTTACTCTTTTTCCACTGCAGGGGGTTGATACCATTTTTTCTGCCTCGGATAAAAAAAAATGCCTGACCGTTTCTCCCTGCTCATCAATGCTGCGCCACATGTAAGCATACACCGGAACACCCTGACGCTACCTGTACCATGCATGGTTGTTCTGAAAAATCTACAGCCAAACCCTCCAGGGAGCTGATTAGAGTACACCCTAGTTTACACATCAAATCTCTGGCCAGTAAATTCACAGGACAAACAGAAGACATCTGTTTGTCTAAGGAACATCTGTTTGTCTAAGGAACATTGGAGGGGCACAGACACCTTTTCTCTGACCACTTCTCCCCCTACTCCTATTAATGCTTGGGATTTTCCCTTTTTCACAATGAAGCTCATTAGTCCTAATCACTGAATGGCCCGCCCTGCTATCTACCAAAAACTCCATAAAATTTTTAAATTTTAGCATTTGTAAATTTTGGCATACTTAATGGGCATGTAAGCTGTTGCACTAATGAAAGATAGGGAGAAGAGGAAGGCACTTCCCTTTTTGCTGTGTCAGTGGGTCCCTTTTCACCATCCTGCCCCTCCGCCGCTCGTCACTGCTCCTGATGCACTGCTGCTGGTTTTCCCTCCTCCTGGACATACTGCTTGGAACAATCCCTGGCAAAATGTCCATGCTTGCCACAACTGTAGCATCGATTCACCCATGATTCACCCTGATCCGCATTTGATTGGTTTGGCTGGAAAGCCCATTGCCAGCAAATCCTCTTCCTCTGCCCCTGCCTTGTCCTCGACCCTCGGCCTCCCCCGTGTGGAGCGTTAGTGGGGAAGGCTGCAACTTGCTGTACCATCGTCGACATGGCTTGATCCAACGTGTGTGTTCGCCTTTTCTCTTTCTTCTTTGACTGAGCGTTTAGGAGGTTCTCATGATGCTTGGCATGGTCCTCTATGATGGCGAGGGGCTGTCTGGTATACCCCACGCAATGCTGCATGATAGCGTTTGAGAGCTCAGATCTCAGACCCATCAGGAAGCTGTTGCGCAGGTGTGCTTCCCATGGGGTCACATCTTCTGGATTATTTACTCTCGCCGCAGACGCTTCCAGTCTGCTAAAGTCTGTGTGAACTCTTGTCAGGCGGACCAGATAATCCTGAACAGTCTCTCCGTCTTGCGTCCTCCTACTTGTGGGGAAGTGGCCCCACTGCCGCTTGTTCGGGTGCTGCTTCAGGCTGGTTCTGGTTTCCCGCTGGTGCTGGTCTTCTTGGCGGGGCAGCGTAGAGGTCAGGATCGGCAGCAACTGAGACACACTGAGACACTGGTTTAGTTTTACCCCCCTCCCTCTTTTCTCTCTGTCTGCCTGCGCTCTGCTTCTTCTATCCAAAACCCAATCGCCCATAACATACTTGCTTTATGTTTCGCACAATGTTTAATCACTGCTTGTGGGCACCCCACCGGTGCTTGTCCCACTCTATCCTTAAACTTATACAGATATTTCACACTAAGGCTCCCAGTAGTCGGGAATCCGAATCAACCAACCTTTTTAGCCCCAACAACCACGTCTCACATCCCTTTGCCTACTTATTCAATATTTGTACCCTGTACCTAAAACTATTAGCACTCCTTCCCATGGCCTGGACCTATTGCTCTAGTGATACGTCTATCAAGAGGCCTCGCTATGACCAGGCTAGTCTTCACTTGTTACACCGTCATGTAACTAAACTTCATCCAGGACGTAGTGCTCAAAGAAAAGGTGGAGGGGAATAAAATTTTCGGAAATAATTATTCTGTCACTCACCACCACCAATGTTCATAGAATAGGCTTGGATTGCGAGCGGAGGGACGATCAGTCACGCTCACCCCCGTGGTACTTCTCCTGCTTCAAACCAGAAGCGTACGGCAGTACTTCTTCAGGGCCATGCTGCATCAGGCAGAGAATAGTGGAGAACGACGGTGACAAAGCCACCTGGCGATGTCCAGGACACGGGCACCTGGAAAACAGGAGACCGTGGCATTACTCTTTAGGGTCGATACTTTTCAGTGTTTTACAGAAGAATCTCCAACAGTGAGAACACCGCCCTGAGGAGTCGTCCTCGGTGCCGGAGTAGGTGAAGAGCTGAGGTCCTCAAACCAGTTAGCAGAGGTGAAAATGGCTGTGGTGGTGGAGGATCCCTCTGCGTTTCCCAGCCACGCTGACACTTCTAGGCCCTCTCAGGTGTGGGAGAGGAGACTATGACCCTCTGTGTCCGTCGTGCAGGTAGTGCTGGAATTAAGACGAACGCGTTTGGAGGAGTCACAGGCAGCCTCCAGCCTCGTCTTCAGTCAGTGGAGTTCGGACTGCCTCTACAACGGCAGCAGTCAAGCTTGATGACCTCCTTGAAAAGTACCCATAGATCTCGCTCCTCCGCGGTCTTCAAGTTTCTTGAGTATAAACAGACCGAAACATAAACGCCGTCAGTGAGAGAGTACTGAACAGTAACAAAGGGAGCAGAGAGAACAAGGATCACATCAACTGACTCAGATAAAGACGACAAAGCAGGGACTCAACTGTTCGTGTCAAATCAGAGTTTTAAAAGCAGAATCGCATTGAAAAAAAAAAAAAATATATAGAAAAAGTGTAGGATAGGATTACTGCGTTTATATGTCAATGCTTTTAGCCATTCAACATTGCCACAGGTAGACATGGGACATTGAGCATGGTAAGGCCGATCAGCTGTTTTGCTTGCACCACTTTAACCAGAGATGCACCCTTTATTGACCCAATATCATTCATTCTGAGACCAGAAATGTTTTGGAAATTCGTCTACAAAAGTCATTAGTCTCAGTCTCGTCATTCTCACCTGGCAGCTCAGATCTTGACCATGTAACCTAAGTATCATCAATTATTTGTATCCTCAATATATTTATACTGGTTATACTAATTTCCCACAATTAAAACAAGCACCTTCTCTCCTACCTTCAGTCTCTCCTGCTCCAGAGTCTCCTGCCTCAGTCCGGCAGTACATTAACTGAGCTTGTAACAATGTCTCCTGTATTAATTTCACGTGTAGTTTGAACTTTCTGGGTATTAAACCCTGCTCTGTTGTTTTAGAACCATGGAAATATTATCAAAATTATTATTATTATTATTATTATCATCATCATCATCATCATCATCATTTCCAAAACCTTGCTTAAGAATCTTCGAATTTTCAAAAAAATTAATTTGGATCCCTTTACAAAATTATCCTAAAACATTGTCTGAATATTTAGATTGTCAGGGTTGTTTAAACCAGAGAATTTTTCAGGGATCGAAATGTATCGCAATTCAAAGTTTCCAAGACAACTGTGAGACTGAAATTATCTTAAGGCAATGCTTTGGACATCTTCATCCTTTGAGTCCGGGTCGCTGCAAAAACTCAATGATCTAAAACTAATTTGAAAATGAAAATATCAAAGGGATCTGGGATAAAGTAACCTGAAGGTCTAAGAATATGGTGTCTCGTAATCAGTAAGGCAAGCGGCCTAATTAATTAGCTTACAGTCACCTCGGGTACAAAGTCTCGGAGTCAGTAGAGCGCCCGAATTGACTCAGAATCACTCATTGGGATGTGGGCGGCCACCTCTGTCGGTTTCTGATCCTGTCTCTGAAAACTCTGGACCCAGAGGAATATTGGGATCTCGGTGGATCCTCAAAAACTGTGGTAGTGGGATTTGCTTCTCCACGCTTAAAGAATCAACTCGATCAGTCAGTCTTAGGAATGTAGAGAAACACTTTAATCCTGCAGTAAACCTTTAATCCTGCAACCTGTGATGAGGCTGGTGTGGAGTTGATAGACTGTTTCAAAGTAACAAAAGCCACCATCTGTCTGTTTCTGAAAACAACGCATACATAGAATATTAAAACGCCTGAAAAGATTCTCCCACAATATTGCAGCGTCGACATACAAAGACAAGAAAACCAGATTCACCATTTGATATTTTTTGTTACACACATGGAATTTGTCTTGCCCCTGTAACCCAGCTGTGCAGAGAAAACACACGCACACCTGGAGCAGTGGGCAGCCATTGCTGTGGGCCCCAACAAAAGACGGTGAAGGCCTTGCTCAGTGGCAGTTTGCCCAGCCCAGGTATCTAACCCACAAAAAAAATTCTCTACAATGTGATGTCCTGGATATCTCATTTTGTCTCATTAGTTGAAGTGTACCTATGATGAAAATTACAGACCTCTCCAATCTTTCTAAGTAGGAGAACTTGCAATCAGTGGCTGACTAAATACTTGTTTGCTGTATATTTAACAGCCCAAACTCAACGTGAAACTGCTTGAACTCAGAAAGATAGTAAAATTTATATAAATTCTAATAAGATTTTAAAAGTAGATTTCCCGACGTTACAATTACAAACCATAACAGTCTCAATACTGCATGATTTGACTGAAATACTATGAGTGACACTGATGTATTACTTTTTAATACAAGCAGAAAAGTGACAGAATAAATGGGTGGAATCAAGTTAATCCTGTAAATCACTTACCTGCAAACTATGCAGTTCACTAACCAGACAGTGTGACTGGGAAGGGCCTGTCAGTCCTGGCTTGGTACCTTCTTGATGTTTCCGGAAGGACCCCTGGCAGCTCAGGTGATGCTCATCTCTGGGTTAGAGGACTGGAGTTTGGACAGCCTCTACAACAACAGCGTGATCTGCCGTAATAGCTTGAAGACCTCCTGAGAGCTTGTTCCTCCACGGTCATCTCGGAGTAAAAACACAGACAACACTGTACAGAAACACAGGGAGCACAAGGATCACAACAAGAAGACAAAGCTCATAAAAATCAACATATCCACAAAAGTGGCACCAAGTTCACCATTAAAGAGTACAATAGGCTTAATTACCTGAATGTGGTCAATGATCACAGTGGTGATGGTTGCAGTGTTTCACAATATTCAAACAGCATGAAATCCTTGTTCACTGTAATTATGATGTTTCACATTATGCAGTAGAGAGCATGAAGATCAAGGAGAAGATTGATAAACTGAACTGTGAAGTCTGCAGACAAGAGAAATCTGCTCAGAGTAGAAACAGAACCTGATGCACGAGCAAAAGCAGTACTAGTACATACTGACCAAGCTGATCCTATAGATCCAGTAAAGGGGGGGGGGGGGGGAACTGAAGCATGGAGCACTGGGCATTAGAAATATGACCGCGTTCTGGGTGAATGATGAATCAGTGAGGAAGAATTGAGGACAGGCTGATGAATAAAGACTCTGAAATAAACAGAATACATGCACAATATTAAATAAAAGTTCAGAAAGGCTCCAGGTCTATATCATAGTGCTACTAAATGAGTTCATTCAAAGAGAGATGTGTATACGCTCAACAGACAGGAGAAACAAAGCTAATAATTACCACTCAAAGCTTATATCAAGGCACCAGCTTTAACCTGCCTCTGACTGTTTTCACTGGTTAAACTATGGGGTTTTAGCGCCCCCACAAGGACGAAAAGAGGAAGAGCAACAGCCTCTGAGCAGTAGTTTAATAAACACCAGGACGTTGACTAAGAACACAAATTTAGCACATATCCACAGAATTACACCATCCATACTAACCTAAAACATATATAAGGCCCAAGAGGAGCCACAGTTTTTTAGACTGCTTTGGGAGAGTGCTGGCTGTCTCAGGCTAACGTATTACTTGTAGTGCCTTAGTCTTCAACTTATTTTGTACACTTTATACAGAAATAAAGGTTGCACTCTGCCTTTCTATTGACTACGGCGCTGGATTCTTTTATGCACCATTTCTAAATGCTTATTAGCTGATTGGGGGATTTATAGAGAAAAAGAGCCAACAGACCTCTCTCATCTTTCTAAGTAGGAGAACTTGCACAATCAGTGGCTGACTAAATACTTGTTTGCTGTATATTTATATTTAACAGCCCAAACTCAATGTGAAACTGCTTGTACTCAGAAAGATAGTAAAATTTATATAAATTCTAATAAGATTTTTAAAGTAGATTTCCCGACGTTACAATTACAAACCATAACAGTCTCAATACTGCAGGATTTGACTGAAATACTATGAGTGACACTGAAGTATTACTTTTTAATACAAGCAGAAAAGTGACAGAATAAATGGGTGGAATCAAGTTAATCCTGTAAACCACTTACCTGCAAACTATGCAGTTCACTAAACAGACAGTGAAGGGCCTGTCAGTCCTGGCTTGGCACCTTCTTGATGTTCCCGGAAAGAACAATGGACCCCAGGCGGCTCATCTCTGGGTTAGAGGACCGGACGCCACGCTGCATCAGGAGGAGAATAGTGGAGAACGATGGTCCGTTTAGGGTCAATTCTTTTAAGTGTTTTACAGAAGAATCTCCAACAGTGAGAACACCACCCTGAGGAGTCGATCTCCGTGCCGGAGCAGAGCAGAGGTCCTTAAACCAGTTAGCATAGGAGAAAAATGGTTTTGGTGATTGAGGAGCCCTCTGCTTTTCTCAGCCACTCTGGACGCTTCCAGGCCCGCTCAGGTACAGGAGTAGAGACGACTACCCTGTGTCCGCTGCACCGGTAGTGCTGAAAATAAGACCACGGCGTCACAGGCAGCATTCCAGGAGTCATGGGCAGCCTATAGCCTCGTCTTCCGTCGGTGGAGTTTGGACAGCCTCTACAACAACAACAACTGGATCTGCCGAAATAGCTTGACGACCTCCTGGAGAGCTTGTTCCTCCATGGTCATCTCTGAGTAAAAACACAGACAACGATCAGTGAGAGAGTACTGTACAGCAACACAGGGAGCAGAGAGCACAAGGATCACAACAACTGGCTCAGATAAAGAAGACAAAGCTAATCTTAAAGACTATAAAGGAGGAATGATCACTTCCCGTTCAGTGTTGAATCATGTCTCAAGCTTTCAAAGCAGGACCGCATCGAAACAGCAGCTCGGAGTCTCGCTCAAAACTAAGCATTGTTGCTTTACTGAAACAACCACAGGTCAAGGTGCATCAGTTGCCCGGTCGTCCTGTATAATGTACTTAAATAAAATTTATAAATATAGAAAATGTGTGAATTTGGTCGACTTCCATTTAAAAAGACAATAAGTATTTTTTGCATTGAAGGTCAGGTGTTGTTTCCAAACCGACAAAAGAGAATAAAACTTGACAATCCTCCTCCGTATTCAAGGGTTTTTAACTGGAGACGATGTGAAATTACCTCTAATAAAACATTGAACATCTGTTGAACACAGAAATACTTCAGTCTACATGTATATGCAATATTGTTTACAAGGAGAACAAAGCAGTTACATACTGAAATACATGCAGTTAAATGTAGATAAAATTACATTCAATGAACAGAAGAAACACAGGCAGACATCACTGTATGGAGCTCCTGTTTCAGTTTGGACAAAGCTTATGAACACAAGTGAATCAGGCAATAGTGGTACAGTATTTGTAAAACAGGTTGCGCAGTAGAGCTGAGAAGCTGTGAAGGGGGGGGGGTTGCTAAGGGGATTATAATTATTACTCCTAATGTCAGCAAATAATAATAATAAGCAAAATAACATACTTGCACAAGTACTTTGCTCGATTCCCACTGAATTTATTTTCCTGCAGTCGTGAGTGTGTAAATGCTCTGCAGTAACGGCTGAAAAGTTGGAGAGCGGATGGCTATTACTGCTTGGGGTAATATACATGAATCAGAAACAGTTTCATCATCACCATCATCTTTAACAACTTTAAGAAAGAATTAAAGCCTTAGTAATATAATTCTTTTTTGCTGTTGCCACACGTGCAACAGATCATGTTATGGGCTGCAATAAAATTATCATGTGACCAAACAAAGGTTCACATGGGGAACCTCTTAACTTTACAACCCTCTTCTGGACACTGTATCTACATACCGTCCTAGCTGGTCCTATAGATCCACTCTGCCGTTAACTGAGGATTACTCCGGTGTAGTCTGTGTACTTCCTAAAAACTAAGGATGAAACCATAAAAAGCTACTGAGAGATAGTACACACTATCCAAAGAGAGAGGAAAGCACCTCAGTACTCAGCTGATTCAGATACTGGAGATCAGATACTGACCAGCACTGACTACTGCTACAGGGTCAGTAATAAACCACAGAGCTTTAAAGAGATTCAACAAAATCAACATTCTGGGTTGACGCTATGAAAGAGGAGAGGACTTCCCTCATTGAAAATGACACATTTACTCTGACCCCTCTCCCAGAAGCTGAACATGCAGTGAGGGGAAGGTGGGCCTATGATTAAAAACTGTTGATGGACCGGAAACGTAATCTAGATAAAAATTGCTTTATACACTGAAATCAGGCAGCAGCAGAAACACAATCCCAGCAAATCATTAAGAGTAGTAGTATTGAATGATGGTGTTGTAGCAAGAGAATTTCTATCAATTCTGACAGACAGAGGACAGAGACTCTCGATACTGCAGGGTTTGTCTGAGATACTATGAGGGACACTGATATAACTTCTTAAAACAAGCAGAGAAATGACAGAATAAATGATTATAAAATCCAGTAAATCATGTAAATCACTTACCTGCTAACTATCCAGCTCTGGAGCTCTGAAGTGGAAAGTGATGTTTATTTATATAGCCCCTTTCACAACAAATGTCACAAAGCGCTTTACAGAGATCAGGGTCCGCACCTCTAATGAACAAGCAATATAATAGAGGTGGTAGCGACAGTGGCAAGGAAAAACTCCCTCATACTAAGAGAAAGAAATCTTGGGAGAAACCAAGACTCAGTCCGAGGAAACCATCAGCCTTAGTTCGTCCTGAACAGCACAAACAAACATTACACTAAGAACTAGACAGAGAGATAATGAAAAGCTATATCTAATGTAGGAACAGGTTATGAAGTATGTGAGTAGTGAGTAGGTGCTGGACATATGCTCAGTGTTAATGTTAAAGTCCATGCTGATGAAGTATGTGAATGTATAGCAATGGAGTGTGGTATGAGTGGATCATTGCAGAACTCTGAGCAGAACTGTAACACAGGAGGGCAGTGGAGAGCCAGGCTGAGTGAACATCAGGGCATAGCAGGAGGAACAGGGCACCTCAGCACATGTAAAAGACAGAGAGAGAACAAAAAGGAAGTAAAGAAAGGGGGGAGAAAAAAAAAAAAAAAAAAAAAAAAAAGAGAGAGGGGGGTTAGGATGGTTGTGTTGGAACTCTTTCACTAACCTGACTGAGAAGGGCCCGTCAGTCCTGGCCCCACACCTGGAGTCCACGTACAACACAAGAAAACCAGATTCACCATCTGCCATTTTTTCTGACTGATGGAATTTGGCTTCCCTCTGTACCCCAGCTGTGCAGTGAAAAACACACACACACACACACACACACACACACACACACACGGTTGGAGCAGTGGGCAGCCATTGCTGCGGTGCCCACAAAAGAAGCTCAAAAGTGGCAGTTTGCAGAGCCCTGGTATCAAACCCACAACGCTGTCATCAATAGCCTGGACCTCTAACTGCTGAGCCACCACTGCCCCCTACAACCACCACTGCCCCTATAGCTGCTTATGGTTACCAGATTTTCACTATTATTGGGCTTCGAACATTAGGGCTGTTGCTGCACGTTATGTGTTGCTCTGTTCAAAACTACCCATACCAGAATCTTTGTCTAGCTGTTCACTAAACCAGACTGTGAAACAGACCCAGAAAATCTGGCTGCAGTTTGAAGAGTCTTTTCACTAAATGAATGATCTATATACAGCCCGATGATGAAAAACTGATGATGAAAACCCTCCTACCTAAAATTGGGTGCAGTGGTAAATTTAATACTACTTGGCAATCTGTCTTGTCTTGACAATATGGACTCTGATTAATTGTCTGGTTAGCACCAGTCTGAAATCTAGAAGACCGGATACAGCCAAAAGCTCTCCCAGTTCTCTACATGTGTGTTAAAATTCTGCAGTTATTTACATTTACTCTCTTACCCTTTGCGTTTATTTGGACACTTGTATGTGTTTTTATAACTTTTAGAAAATTACCTGAATTTTTAGAAATTTAAGATCATAAATGTAAAAAAAACTCAGCTTCCAGGGGTCTCTGTGTGAACAGATTTTATGACTCCCACCAATGTATTAAACAGACCTACGCCCTTGATTTAGTTTCACAGAGAGTGAACTAAGGTGGTTCAATTCAGACAGGCCTGGACATGTACTGGTTTAAGCAGGTTGGAGGTTTGGCGTCTGACTGTTTGAGGCTGTGGGCAGGTGTCTTTTATACTGATAACGATGTCCAACAGGTGCCATTAATACAGGTAACGAGTGGAGGACACAAGAGCTTCTTAAAGAAGTTACAGGTCTGTGAGAGCCAGAAATCATGCTTGTTTGTGGGTGACCAAATACTTCTTTTCCACCATAATTTACAAATAAATTCTTCTGTGATTTCCTGATTTTTTTTTCTCATTTTGTCTCTCATAGTGGAAGTGTACCTATGATGAAAATTACAGACCTTACAGATCTCATCTTTCTAAGTAGAACTTGCTCAACCAGTGGCTGGATGACTACCTTTTTTGCCCCACTGTATATATTACATATATGTGCGTGCGTGCATGCGTGTACATATAAATATATAAGCCCAAATTCAATACGAAAGTGCTTGTATTTGGAAAGTACTATATATGGAATAGAAGTTTGGAATTTATATTTAAAAAAAATGGAATTTATATAAATTCTAATAAGATTTTTAAAGCAGATTTTCCAACGTTACAATTACAAATCAGGACAGTCTCAATACTGCTGGGTTCGTCTTAGATGCTATGAGTGACACTGATATATTACTTTTTAATACAAGCAGAAAAGTGACAGAACAAATGGGTTGAATCAAGTAAATCATGTAAATCACTTACCTGCAAACTATGCAGTTCACCAACCTGACAGTGTGACTGGGAAGGGTCAGTCAGTCCTGGCACCTTCTTGATGTTCCTGGAGAGAACGATGGACCCCAGGCGGCTCAGGTGAAGCTCATCTCTGTGGTAGAGGAGCGGACGCAGCCAAAAGCTCTCCCAGTTCTCTACGAATTCAGCGCAGACGGACCCTTCCCGCAGCCAGAAGTGGAGCTTGAAGAGCTGGGGAAACGGCTCCCTCAGTCGTCTGTAAGTGGGCAGGGGGGGGCGTAGACGATGATTCTGGTGTCTGGCTTTTTCTGAAGTGTCCAGAAGTGTACGGCAGGGCTTCTTCAGGGTCACGCTGCATCAGGCGGAGAAAAGTGGAGAACGATGGTGCCAAAACCACCTGGAGATGTCCAGGACAGTGGCTCTTGAAAAACCGGAGACTGTGGCATTACTCTTTAGGGTCGATGGACAAAGATCCTCTGTGTCAGTCACGGGCAGCCTCCAGCCTCATGTGGGCAGGTGGAGGTCTCAGGAACACACCGACTCACTTATGAGTGCGTTGGCAACAGGATCTATAAATAAAGGCTCTATATAACATGACATTGTGGTCAGAAGTTTATCATAAATACAAAAGGTCTTCGCTTCCAGGGGCCCCTGTGAACCAATTTTTCTCTGAAAGCTGGAAGAATTTATATCAATTCTATATCAAATACATTTTTAATCACTTTGTTATTAGGTTTTACATTATTTACAAAATACAAAAACAGAGTCTGGGGAAACAATGTAAGCTGTGCACATATAGAGAATATAGAAATGTTTGCGTCTCTCCGTGTAATAAGAATAAGAACACCTCTTCCTCAGTGTCAAATACAAATACAAGGCAAATGGGATGAAATACAACAGGATGTCCATGTGTAAAAATGAATATCTGTAAGGAATTTCAGTTCAGGCCTTTTCTAAGTACAACTGTACAGGAGACCATTCTGCTGACGCGTTCTGAGTTTTGATGCAACTCATAGGTTAGCTTTTCCATATGTAACCATTTGGCAATCTGCTTAAACCACATCCTTCTGGGAGGAATATCTGATTTTGTGTGAATGAATCAACTGTGTGGAGCACTTATAAGAAAATGGAAGACATACAAGACCATTGATAATCTCCCTCAATCTGGGGCCCTATGCAAGATCTCATCCTGTGGGGTGAAAATGATCATGAAAACGATGAACAAAAATCCCTACACTACACGGAGGGACCTGATAAATGACCTGCAGAGAGCTGGGACCAAAGTAATAAAGACTACCATCAGTGCCAGGCATGTCCCCCTGTTTAAGCCAGTACATGTCCAGGACCGTCTTAAGATTGCCAGAGAGCATATGGATGAAGCAGAAGAGGAGTGGGAGAATATCATGTGATCAGATGAAACCAAAATTGAACTTTTTGGTAAAAACTCAACTCGTCTTGTTCGTTCGGAAGAGGAATGCTGAGTTGCATCCCAAGAACAACATACCTACTGTGAAGCATGGGGGTGGAAACATCATGCTTTGGGGCTGTTTTTCTTCAAAGGGAACAGGACAACTGATCCATGTTAAAAGAAGAATGAACGGGGCCATGTATTGTGATATTTTAAGCCAAAACCTCCTTCCATCAGTGAGAGCATTGAAGATGCACTCAAGATGGATTCAAGAGGCTCATTTAGATCATTAAAATGTTCCAGCTCAAGACATTCAAAGCCATAAAGATTAAAAATAAATTTAAGTATAACAAGACCCTTAACTGGTACTGGTAGCCAAACATTAAGCTTGATAAAACTGTTAGGGTCGTCTTTCTCCGCGCCCTCCGGGAGAACGAGAAAGCACAGGCTGTTCCGTCAACCCGGGTCATGCAGATCAAACACCAACCGGTCCAGAGCGTCCAAACGATCAGAGTGTCCTGATAGAGATTTATTTTGCTCCCTTTGCTCGCCCATGAGATAGTCTAGCTTTGAACACATCCTGAAATGTAGACGTGTGTAAAGAATACTTCTCACATTGCTGAGAGCCACACCATGATGGTCTTCTCCAGCGCAGCAGAGGATCCGCCATGTTGGATTGAGGGAAGGAGGAGACAGATATTACCTTTTTTGCTGGTGGCGAGTTTGGAGTAAAAGGCAGAGATTTCCTGCTGAGAATCATCCTTAACTGCACCGGTAACAAAAAAGAGTGAATAGAATAAGGATCAAACTCGATTGGGAGCTCAAGCCAGCTGCAACAGAGCCCATGAATGGAGTCATGTGACTCCCCCTAAACCAGTTTTCTGACGTTACAGTTACAAACCATACGAGGGGACAGACACAGTCTCCATACTGCAGGGTTTGTCTGAGATACTATGAGGGACACTGATATTACTTTTTAAATCAAGCAGAGAAATGACAGAATAAATGATTATAAAATCCAGTAAATCATGTAAATTAATTACCTGCCCACTATCCAGTTGCCTACCCTGGGGTCCTGTCTTTTTCCGAGTGGTGTCCAGCAGTGTGTGGCAGTGCTCCTTCAGGGCCTCACTGCATCGGGCAGAGAAAAGTGGAGAATGATGGTACCGAAGCCACCTGGCAACGTCCAGCACTCCTTGAGAGGGAAAAAAATAATAATATTAAAAAGATTGAGACCTTACTCTTTGGTCCTGATACTTTTAAGGGTTTTAAAGTAGAACCTCCAACAATGGAAACACCACCCTGAGGAGCGGTCCTCGGTGAGGGAGCAGGTGAAGAGCTCAGAACCTCGCACCAGTTAGCAGAGGTGAAAACCGGCTGTGGTGGTGGAGGAGCCCTCGGCTTTTCCAGGCCGCACTGGCAGCTCCAGGCCCTCTCCGGTGCGGGAGTGAAGACAACAACCCTCTGGAGTTTGGACTGCCTCTACAACAGCAGCAGTCAAGCTCGATAACCACCTTGCAGAGCACCTGGAGATCTCGCTCCTCAGCAGTCACCAAGTTTCTCCAGAGTAAACAGACAGAAACACAAACGACGGTCAGTGAGAGAGTACTGTACAGTAACACAGGGAGCAGAGAACACAAAGATCGCAACAACTGTCTCAGAAGAAGAAGACAAAGCTGATATTAAAGACTATAAAGTAGGGACGGTCGCTCGACTCTGTGTCGAATCACGTCTCGAGCTTCTAAAGCAGAAACTAAAATAAAAAATATAGAAAATGTGTAGGATAGAATTACTGCGTTTAAATGTCACTGCCTTTAGTCATTCAACATGATCACAGGTAGATCACTGACCTTTCATTCTAAATCCAGTGGAACTGCAATATTAATCAATAAAAACATCCCTTTTGTTATGACAGACAGATGCAGACCCATATGGGCTTATATTCTCTCTTCTCTCCTGTACATAAGACACACTCATGAACTGATTCTTTTTTTTAGACAAAAAGCTTTTTCCTTTAGTGACTACTTGTGAGAATCAGACAATATTGATATCTGATCATCAGACTGCTGCAAAACAATTCCATCATTTGATGAAGATATGTCAGGTGTCAAGTCTGAAATATCCACATCGTACACATCCTCATTTTTCTTGCACTTCTGTTGTGCTCTTGTGGAAACCATCTGAAGCACTACTGCATTTCCTGACATAGCTGTTTCTAGCCACCTGATCTGTGAATGAATTCCCAGCAGATATTGCACCCCAATAGTTGCTGGATTAGGTACAATTGGACCAGCAGGATATACTGCTGCATTTCCCGCTCTCAGAGGACTATTCACCAGTGAATATTCACATGCAACAATGGCTTCACTTTCCTAAAGGGAATTTATCATTTTAGGTGGAAATATCCCTGCACTAGGATCAGCAGCAGAAAAACCTGAATCTGTACATTGTAGGTTTAGACTGAAAGCTCCCAATAAGTCACGTCCTAGTAAATTCACAGGGCAATGCATGGAGACTGTAAACCAGTGTTTTCCTGTTCTACTGTTCTTGACACCCGAGTCAACCAAAAGAGAATTTATTCCCCAGCAAATCCTTACATTTAGACTGGGTTCCTCACTGGGTTTCAAAATCCTCTTTACAGACTGTCTACATTTTCTCCCACCTTATCCTATTGAGCATAGTCTGGTTCTGGTTTAGTAACTGAACTCAGGTTATTGCTGCTCTGACCTTCTAGATCCATTTTGCTGATCCTGCGTATGGCTTCTGCTGTGTTGCCACTTTCCTGATCTAAACGCTCTACAAAACAGGCTGATCTCCCACTATTAAAACAAGCACATCCTCTCCTACCTTCAATCTCGCCTGCTCCAGAGTCCCCTGCCTCAGTCCGGCACTACATTAACTGAGCTTGTAACGTCCCCTTATGTATTAATTTCACGTGTATAGTCTAAACTTGGCTCCCTTCGAAATCTCCAATTTGAAAAACCCTGAAAAATAACACTGATTTCCAAAACCTTGCTTCTACCTCTTTAAATTTTCTAAAAAAAATACATTTAGATCCCTTTACAAAAAACAGGACAGGTTGAACAGGACTGAGAATTAAATATCCTAAAATTAAATTAGCTAAATAAATTTGAAAGATTCTCTGGTTTAAACAACCCTGAGAATCTAAATATTCCAAAACAATATCTTAGAATCTTCTAATTTAAAACAAATCTGGACACCAAGAAATTCCCAGTTCAGATAACTGTGAGACTCAAATGATCTTAAGGCAATGCTTTGGACGTCTTCATCCTTTGAGTCCAGATCGTTGCAAAAAGTCAATGATCTAAAACAAATTTAAAAATGAAAACATCAAAAGGATCTGGATTAAAGTAACCTGAAGGTCTAAATACAGTGTCACGTCTCCTCCTGTTTATTCTAAATTCGTAAGGCAAGCGGCCTAATTAATTAGCTTACATTCACCTCGGGTACAGAGTCTTGGAGTCAGTAGAGCACCTGAATTGACTCAGAATCACTCATTGGGATGTGGGCGGCCGCCTCTGTTGGTTTCTGATCCTGTCTCTGAAAACTCTGGACCCAGAGGAATACTGGGATCTCTGTGGAACCTCCAAAACTGTGGTAGTCGGATTTGCTTCTCGGCGCTTAAAGAAATCAACCCGATCAATTTGGCTTCCCCCTGTAACCCAGCTGTGCAGTGAAACACACCCCTATGAACAGCGAGCACATGCGCCTGGAGCGATGGGCAGCCATTGCAACGGTGCCCACAAAAGAAGGTGAAGAGCTTTGCTCAAGAGTGGCAGTTTGCCGAGCCCTGGTATCGAACCCACAACACTCAATAGCCTGGAGCTCTAACTGCTGAGCCACCACTGCCCCCTACAGCCACCACTGGCCCCCCTACAGCTGCTTATCATTATCAGATTGTCTCTATTATTATTGGGCTTCAAACATCAGGGCTGTTCCTGCATGATACACGTGTTGCTCTGTTCAAAACTACCCATACCAGAATCTTTGTCTAGCTGTTCACTAAACCAGACTGTGAAACAGTCCCTGAAAATCATGCTGCAGTTTGAAGAGTCTTTTCACTAAGTGAATTATCTATACACAGCTCGATGAACAACAACATTTAATCCCTCTACCATTAATGAGGCCTTTTCATCTTGGAGAGAAAAAGGAGTAAATGTCTTAAATCTGTTTATTAATAAAAGGTTTGCATCTTTTGAACTTCAAATTGAATTTAATATTCAAGCTAATTTTTTTTCAGGTATTTGCAGCTACGTAGTTTTGTGTCCACAAACTTCCTCGTCATTATTAGATACGGTTCTGAATGTCAACCCACAGATAAAAAATGTAATTGGCACCATCTGTGTTACTGAACTCATTTCATATGAAACCCTTACAAGTATTAAAGCAACAGTAGGTGGAGGATTCATCTGTCAATCAATATATTTACTGAATGGTGGTAAAATATTGTAGAAAACACTCCTCATCTACATGTTTAAAACACATTATAATTCAGTTTAAAATAGCGCATTCCTTACACTGGACTCAGGCAAGGCTGGATGAATTTGTTTAAAACATGAATCTAATGTGCGATAGATATCAAACAGAACCAACACAGGAACACGTTTTGGTTTTGTCCAAAAACGACTGGCTTTTGTAATTATGTTTTCAACTTCTTTTCAAGAGTCTTCAAACAGCCGATTCAGCCTTTCCCTACAACAGCAATATTCAGGGACTCCTCAAGGGCTTTATTTGGGGAAATCTTGTTCTAAAAGTACTGGCCAAGACTGCTTAGATTACTTAAAGGGTAACAGAAAAACTCTCCTACCTAAAAGTGGGTGCAGTGGTAATACTAGTGATTAATACTAACTTTCATAACTTCACTGACAATGACTGCTTTAGGGGCTAGAGATCATAAATTTAACCGCCCAAATTCAAGGGCAGAAGGGGCAGAACTGCTTGTACTGAATTTTAAAGCAGATTACAGACCACAGTCTCAATACTGCAGGATTTGTCTGACATACTATGAGACTGATGTATTACAAGCAGAAAAGTGACAGAATAAATGGGTGGAATCAAGTAAATCACGTAAATCACTTACCTGCCAACTATGCAGTTGACTAACCTGACAGCGTGACTGGGAAGATCCAGTCAGTCCTGGTCTGACACCTTCTTGATGTTCCCGGAGAAGAAGATGGACCCCAGGTGCTCAGGTGAAGCTTAAGGCTACGTTGCATCACGCAGAGAATAGTGGAGAATGATGGTGCCAAAACCACCTGGAAAACAGGAGACCGTGGTGTTACTCTTTAGGGTCGATACTTTTAAGGGTTTTACAGAAGAATCTCCAACAGTGAGAACACCGCCCTGAGAAGTTGTCCTCTGTGCCGGAGCAGGTGGACCCTGAACTGCTTAGCAGAGATAAAAACCGACCGTGGCAGTGGACTCCTCCTCTGCTTTTCCCAGCCACGCTGACACTTCCGTGCCCTCTCAGGTGCGGGAGAGGAGAAACCAACATTTTAAGTCTGCCACGTCGGTACTGCTGGAATTAGGGCGGTCGCGTTGGAGGAGTCATGGGCAACCTCCAGCCTCGTCTTCCATCTGTGGAGTTTGGACTGCTTCTACAACTGCAGCTGGATCTGCCGTACAAGCTTGACGACCTCCTGGAGAGCTAGTTCCTTCGTGGCCGCCTCTGAGTAAACACCGAGACAGAAACGCAGTAACACAGGGAGCAGAGAGCACAAGAATCACAACTGGCTCAGTTAAAGAAGACATAGCCACAAAAAGCTACCAAGTTACCATTAAAGAGTACAATAGTCTAAATTACCTGAATGTGGTCAAGGAAGAATTGAGGACAGGCTGATGAATAAAGACTCTGAAATAAACAGAATACATGCACAATATTAAATCAAGTTCAGAAAGGCCAGCTGTGATGCTGTTGCATATTTATTCACCTACTTATGAATGTGTTGGCTACAGGATCTATAAATAAAGGCTCTATATAACCTGACATTGTGGTCAGACGTTTATCATAAATATAAAAGGGGCCCCAATGTGAACTGATTTTATGTCCCCCACAAACAAAATACACCACTGATTCAGTTTCACAGAGACCTAGTTAAATAAGGTGGTTAGCACTCATTACTTCATTGACAATGACTGCTTTATGGGCTAGAGATCAACTTCTTGTTATTGGGTTTTACATCATTTACTAAATAAAGGAGTCTGGGGTAAGAATGTAAGCTGTGCACATATTACACAGAGAGACGCACACCTTTCTCTATTGTCTAAGTATAAGAACACTTCTTCCTCAGTGTCAAATACAAATTCAAAGCAAACAGGATCCAATACAACAGGATATCTATGTGTAAAAATGAATATCTGTAAGGAATTTCAGTTCAGGCCTTTTCCAAGTACAACTGCACAGGGGAGTAAATTCAGGTTCTGATGCAACTGATAGGTTAGCTTTTCGGTACGTAACCATTTGACAATCTGCTTCAACCACATCCTTCTGGAAGGAATATCTGATTTTGAACAGAAAAACAGAATACACATTTTAGCTAGATCAAATAAAATATGTAAAAGACTGATTGAGTAATCTTCCAGTGAAGGGTCTACAGCATTTAAGAAATTCACTGAAATTCACATAATATATATTTTCTAGCGTCTCTCCAAGAAAGCAACGTATTGTACACTACAAAGTTATCAGAGAGAGACGGTATTTTGCCAATTTTAAATAAATGGTAGGGAGGTACAGCTCATACACAGTAGAGACTTATGACTGATATGTTACCTACCTGGTGATCCTGGGGGAATGAGGAGTGTGAATAAAGACAGGTGTAAATACAGAGTAAAAGTTTAAGCAGCCATGTCCGATCCGGTCACACCCCCCAATAAGATTATTAAACCAGGTTTTTTTCTTGTGAAGAAATGTTTGGTTTTTGTGTGGTAGTGTGGTAGACAGTTAAATAAATAAATACTTTATTCTAAATATATATTCACAGACCAGCAGCTTTTCTGCAGCGGTTAGAGCACAAAGTAAATCTGAGAAATCTGGTAGAAATCTGATTCCCAAAAATACCCCATAATCCATAATGTATGCAGAAGCACAAATCAAAAGCTGGAGATTGGAAAAGCTGCATAAGGAACCATCTTAATGGTGTCAGATAGAATCTATGTAGAAATTTCCAGTGGATTATTGGGTGATCAGGATTCCTCAAAGATAAAATGATCATTTCTCATGCATGGTTCTCAAAACATAAAAAAATGACTTAAGATCATTGGACCACACACAGTCCAACCCGTCTACAAGAGGCTCAAAGTAAAAAAA
Source organism: Salminus brasiliensis (assembly GCF_030463535.1). Taxonomy (NCBI): domain Eukaryota; kingdom Metazoa; phylum Chordata; class Actinopteri; order Characiformes; family Bryconidae; genus Salminus; species Salminus brasiliensis. Next base: position 33,213,170 of record NC_132882.1, read on the forward strand.
AATTGTAAATACTAAAAGCCGAGCAAGACTGGAGTAAAGCCCTTTAAGCATTAGGTGGGGCTGTAATTTGGAGTTCAGTGAGTCTCAGAGAACAGAGGACTGATTTAAGGTGCAGATACCTAAAGAAAGAGGTGCTGGGCACATTACATTGCTCTTTAATAGCCTGGAAAGATCTTAACCCATTTTCATTGCAGACATCACCTGGAGGTCGAGCTCCTTTGCTCTCCCATTGGGGGGGCAATGAAAGAGCATTCACCATCAGTAAATTATGATTATGAAAGAGTGGAGAGTGCTCATGCTATATAAGTGTTTGTTTGCCTAAACAAGAGCTCTAGCCAGCTGCAACCGAGCCAATGAATGGGGTCATGTGACTCCCCCTAAACCAGTTTTCTGACGATACAATTACAAACCATGCGGGGAACAGACACGGTCCAGATACTGCAGGGTTTGTCTGAGATACTATGAGGGACACTGATATATTACTTTTTAAATTAAGCAGAGAAATGACAGAATAAATGATTAAAAAATCCAGTAGATCATGTAAATTAATTACCTGCCCACTATCCAGCTGCCTACCCTGGAGTCCTGTCTTTTTCAGAGTGGTGTCCAGAAGTGTGTGGCAGATCTCCTTCAGGGCCTCACTGCATTGGGCAGAGAAAAGTGAAGAATGATGGTACCGAACTCTTTACTCTTTGGTCCCAATACTTTAAAGGGTTTTACAGTAGAACCTCCTACAACAAAAATACAGTCCTGAGGAGTTGTCCTCGGTGAGGGAGCAGGTGAACTCGAAGAACTGAACCTCGCGCCAGTAAGTTGAGGTGAAAACTGGCTGTGGTGATAGAGGAGCCCTCGGCTTTTCCAGGCCACGCCAACGGCCCCAGGTCCTTTCCAGTGCCGGAGTGGAAACAACAACCCTCTGTGTCAGCCGTGCCGGTAGTGCTGGATTTAAGATGGCCAGCGTTGGAGGAGTCACAGGCAGCCTCGACTTCCATCAATGGAGTTTGGACTGCCTCTACAACGGCAGCAGTCAAGCTTGATGACCTCCTTGCAGAGCACCTGTAGATCTCTCTCCTCCTCAGTCTTCAAGTTTCTCGAGTATAAAGACAGACAAAAACGCAAACAACGGTCAGTGAGACAGAGTACTGTACAGTAACACAGGGAGCAGAGAGCACAAGGATCACAAAAACTGGCTCAGATAAAGAAAACAAAGCTTATATTAAAGACCATAAAGTAGGGATCAGAGTTTTAAAAGCAGAATCGCATTGAAATAAAAAATATATAGAAAAAGTGTAGGATAGGATTACTGCGTTCACAGGTCAATGCTTTTAGCCATTCAACATGGCCACAGGCAGACATAGGACATTGGGTAAAGTGGTGCAAGCAAAACAGCTGATAGGCCTTACCATGCTTAGAGTTGCACCCTTTATTGACCCAATATCATTCCTTCTGAGACCAGAAAGGTTTTAGAAACTCGTCAACAAAAGTCATTAGTCTCAGTCTCGTTATTCTCACTTGGCAGCTCAGATCTTGACCGTGTAACAGAAGTATCATCAATTATTTCTATCCTCAATATATTTATACTGGTTATACTGATTTCCCACAATTACAACAAGCACATTCTCTCCTACCTTCAATCTCTCCTGCTTCAGAGTCCCCCGTCTCAGTCCGGCAGTATATTAACTGAGCTTGTAACAATGTCTCAATGCTTTGGACATCTTCGTCCTTGAGTCCAGATAGTCAATGATCTAAAACTAATTAGAAAATTAATATTAATATATTAATTAATATCAAAAAGGATCCAGGTTAAAGTAACCTGAAGGTCTAAGAATATTGCGTTCCGTCTCCTCCAGTTTATTCTAAATTCATAAGACAAGCGGTCTAATTAATTTACTTAGTCATCTCTGGTACAGAGTCTCGGAGTCAGTAGAGCGCCTGAATTGATTTAGAATCACTCATTGGGATGTCGGCGGTCGCCTCTGTCGGTTTCTGATACCGTCTCTGTATATTCGGGGTGACTCCTCAAGGGCTTTATCTGGGGAAATCTTGTTTAAAAGGTGCTGGCTAAGACTGCTTAGATTACTTAAAGGGAAAGAAAAAACCCTCCTACCTAAAACTGGGTGCAGTGGTAAATTTAATACTACTTGGCAACCTGTCTTGACTTATATGGACTTAATATGGACTCTGAGGATTAACTGGCTGGTTAGCACCCAGTGTGAAATCTATTGCTCTATTTAAAATTCTGAAGTCATTTACATTTACTCTCTTAGCCTTTGCGTTTTTTTTGGACACTGTTATTATTTTGCATTGAGTTCATCAATGCAAAAAGACTCCAGGGGTCTCTGTGTGAACGGGTTTTATTACCTCCACCAATGTAAAACAGACCTACACCCTCGATTTAGTTTCACAGAGAGTGAAATAAGGTGGTTCACTTCAGACGGGCCTGGACATGTACTGGCTTAAGCAGGTTGGAGGTTTGGAGTGTGAAATTTTGAGGCTGTGGACAGGTGTCTATTATACAGATAACAATGTCCAACAGGTGCCATTAATACAGGCAACGAGTGGAGGACAGAAGAGCTTCTTAAAGAAGTTACAGGTCTGTGAGAGCCAGAAATCTTGCTTGTTTGTGGGTGACCAAATACTTATTTTCCATCATAATTTACAAATAAATTCTTTAAAATGTGATTTCCTGTATTTCTCTCATTTTGTCTCTCATAGTTGACATGCTCCTATAATGAAAATTACAGACCTAGTAGGAGAACATGCACCATCAGTGCGAAGCTGCTTGTACTCTGAAAGATGGAAAAATTTATATAAATTTTACTAAGATTTTTAAAGCAGATTTTTCTAACCATGCGGGTACAGACAGTCTCCATACTGCAGGATTTGTCTGAAATACTATGAGTATTACTTTTGAATACAAGCAGAAAAGAGACAGAATAAATGGGTGGAATCAAGTAAATAATGTAAATCACTTACCTGCCAACTATGCAGTTCACTAACCTGACAGTGTGAATAGAAAGGGTGAGTCAGTCCTGGCCTGGCACCTTCTTGATGTTCCCGGAGAGAACGATGGACCCCAGGCGGCTCAGGTGAAGCTCCTCTCTGTGGTGGAAGACCAGACGCAGCCAAAAGCTCTCCCAGTTGTCTGCGAATTTAGCACAGACAGACCTGTCCCGCAGCCAGCAGTGGAGAGAAGAGCTGGGGAAACTGCTCGCTCACTCGTCTGTAAGTGGGCAGGGGCCGAAGACGATGATCCTTGTGTCTGGCTTTTTCCGAACAGTGTCCAGAAGCGTATGGCAGGGCTTCTTCAGGGCCACGCTGCATCAGGCAGAGAATAATGGAGAACGATGGTTCCAAAGCCACCGGCGACGTCCAGGACACAGGCACCTGAAAAGTCTTCCAGAGGAGCTACAGAGCTCGGTCACACCGGCTCGTTTGCCCTGCGCACTGCTGAAAGACCACGCTGCTGCTTTACAGTGGAGGCTCCTGATTGGCTGAGACTCCGCATTATATACTGACCAATGCGGCTAAAGCTTCGTGAATATTAAATGAGGTCACTAATTTAAGGAGCTTTTGGACAGATCCAGGGTTGGAGATCCACTCAGACATTTACTGAGGATTACTCAGATGCAGTCTGTGAACTTCCTGAAAACTAAGGGTGAAACAGTTAAAGCTACTGAGAGATGTTTGGCCGATTCGTCTCCAAATGAAACAGTAAAATGTATTTGTTCACATAATGGTTCAGAGTTCACAGCAACAGATTTACAGTCATTGCTCTGTAAGCAGGGGATAAGGGGTGAGACCTCAGCAGCTATATATATGTATTCAATGACGTTGACAGGGAGAAAGCTTAACCTTTCAAAGAGGAGAGTATTTGGATCAGCATGCTACACTTACAAACATGACAGATAGAAGCCAGAGTTAAAATGTGAAAGGGAGTCTTTGTAGGTACGACAAGAACAGTCCATCATACCTAGTCTACTATCCAGACACAGGGAAAGTCCTTAAACACAGGCTTGTGAAATTTCATACAAAGTGTGTAAAAGAACAGCAAACCCAGACTGACCAGTCAGTGGCAGCTGATGATCCCAAGGAGAGAGGTGTGTACCCCCCATTCCAACAGCCAACAGTGTTGAAGAAAAGGTTCAAGAGTCTTAAACTGATGCTCAAGATGGTGCTCAAACAGAGGAAGACAGAAATGGTACACACTTTTCAAAGAGAGACAGGAAAGCACCTCAGTATTTAGCTGACTGGGTGTCAGATATTGGAGATCAGACACTAACCAGCACTAAAGCTCTGCGGTACATTAGTCCCTGTAGCAGGAGTCAAAGAGTTGACTATCAAAAAGGAGAGGACTTCTCACTGAAAAGGACATTTACTCTGACCACTCTCCCAGAAGCTGAACATGCAGTGAGAGGATCTATGCTTAAAAGCAGTGTAGGTGGATCTGAAACGTACAAAGTCTGATATGTTGCTAACTGTTACAGTCAAGCAATGGGAGTGGATTACAAGAAGACATTTTCTCCAACTGCAGACGTTATACACACTTTGATGCAGATGACCACACAGTACGACCTTCAGCTCCACCAGATGGACGTCACAACAGTCCATCTGCAGTCCATGAATGCTGCAATTGACTGATTTTTTTTTTTCAGTTTACAGACAAGCTTTTCTCCTGTATTTGACTTTCCTTTAACTGCCTCTGGTTGCTTCATATATATCTTTGTTTGCTCTCAAAAAGTCTGGAGGAACCTGAACATGCTGCATGATTATCTAGATGAAAATGGCTTTACACAGAACCCAGCTGACCATTGAGTCTACAACAAACACAATGAAATCAGGAGGATTATACTGATATTCTGGGTTAATGATACACTTAGGATGGCAGCAGCAAAACTATCTCTGAACAGTGTTGTTGAGGTGGAAGAATCTGTGGCAATTCTAATAAGGTTGTTAAAGACAAAGTCTCGATGCTGCAGGGTTTGTCCAAGATACTATGAGTGACACTGATAAATTAAAACTTTAATAAAAGCAGAAAAACAAAAAATATGTAAAACTACTTACCTGCCAAGCCCTCGGTTTTTCCAGGCCATGCAGACGGCCCCAGGCCCTCTCCGGTGCGGGAGTGGAGACAACAACCCAGATGCCCAGCGTTGGAGGAGTCCTGGGTAGCCTACAGCCTCGTCTTCCGTCGGTGGAGTTTGGACTGCCAGCAGCTGTCAAGCCTGACAACCTTCTTGCAGAGCGCCTGGAGATCTCGCTCCAACAGAAACACAAATGACTGTCAGTGAAAGAGTACTGTACAGTAACACAGGGAGCAGACAGCACAAGGATCACAACAACCGGCTCAGATAAAGAAGAAAAAGCTGATTTTAAAGACTATAAAGTAGAGATCGCTCAACGGATCGTATCGAATGACATCGAGATTTAAAAGCAGAACCACATCGAAACAAAGGAAAAATCTAAATATAGAAAATGTGTAGGACAGAATTACTGCATTTAAATAATAATGCGTTTAGCCATTCAACATGATCACAGGTAGATCACTGACCTTTCATTCTAAATCCAGTGAAACTAATATTAAATCAATACAAACATCATTTTTGTTATGACGGATGCAGATCCATATGGGCTTACATTTTTTTTTTTTTTTTTTTTTTAAGACAAAAAGCTTTTTCTTTTAGTGAGTTGAGTATCAGACAATATTAATATCTGATCATCAGACTGCTGCAAAACGGTTACATCATTTGATTAAGATATGCCAGGTGTCATGTCTGAAATATCCACATTGTACACGTGGTCAGCACTGCTGCATTTACCGCTCTCAGAGAGCTATTCATCAGTAAATATTCACATGGAACAATGGCCTATTTTTCCAAAAGGGACTTTTTAACTAGAGATGCTCCCTTTATTGACCCAATATCATTCATTCTGAGACCAGAAATGTTTTAGAATTTCATCAACCAAAACTGGCAAGTCATCAGTCTCAGTCTCGTCATTCTCACTTGGCAGCTCAGATCTTGACCATGTAACAGAAGTATCATCAATTATTTGTATCCTCAATGTATTTATACTGGGTCCAAAAATACTATTGCTTTTCCAATATTTAGCATCACGTCTATATCCTTCCCCCTGACCCCCTTTCTTGCCCAGGGGATATATGCAATTCACCTGCATCTCTAAACAACCGTCTCTGTCCTTCATCCAAGACTACATGGGCGGCTGCTGATCGCCATAGTACACATAAGATACTGATATTGTTTCAGCTGGTATCTTTTGTATCCACGATATGTTTATACATAGTCAACACCATCTGGAGACAAATAAAACAATGTAAAAATGGAGGATTTTACCATTCAACCTTTCACAGAGCTCCATGTGACCCATCAGGTTCTCTGCCCTGTCAGATCCCAAGAATATTCAACTGGGCCTATTCTAAGTGGAAATATCCCTACACTAGGACCAGCAGCAGAAAAACCTGAATCTGTACATTGTAGGTTTAGACTGAAAGCTCTCAATAAGTCACGTCCTAGTAAATTCACAGGGCAATGTGTGGAGACTGTAAACCAGTGTTTTACTGTTCTATTACCCAATTTCACCTTCACAGGACTGCACAAATGTTCTGTGAGTGGTAAGCCTGAAACATCCACTGTTAGAATTGTGTCCGTACTGACGGATATGGGTACTGACCCCTCCATTAGTACTAAACTGCTGCACCAGAGTCAATCAAAACAGAATTCATTTCCCAAATCCTTACATTTAGACTGGGTTCCTCGCTGGATTTCAAAATCCTCTTTACAGACTGTCTACATTTTCTCCCACCTTATCCTATTCAGCATAGTCTGGTTCTGGTTCAGTAACTCAACTCCGGTTATTGCTGCTCTGACCTTCTAGATCCATTTTGCTGATCCCGCGTACGGCTTCTGCTGTGTTGCCACTTTCCTGATCTGCACGCTCTACAAAACAGTCCAATTTCCCACAATTAAAACAAGCACATTTTCTCCAACCTTCAATCTCGCCTGCTCCAGAGTCCCCTGCCTCAGTCCAGCACTATATTAACTGTGCTTGTAACAATGTCTCCTCAAGCCACTTCTCCCTATCCGCCAAGTTCTTCTCTGCATGTTACGCATGAGCCACAAAATCAGAGTAATCCTCGTCCTCTCGGCTGATGCGACTTTCTTTGCTTGAATGTCTGTTGTTAACAATGCAGCTAGAGACTGATAAAAACCATTTAGTTTTACGTCCCTCTGTGATCGTCTCCACGGCCGACTCCCCCAGCAAACTTCCACTGCCTTTCCAATGCCTTTACTTGACTGTCAGACAGCCTGATAGCCTTTGTTTCTTTTTCTAAAGAGAGCTCGCTCCCTCTTCTGGACTAAGGCAAGGCTGGCAGAATTTGTTTAAAACATGAATCTAATGTGTGATAGATGTCAAACAGAACCAACACAGGAACACGTTTTGGTTTTGTCTAAAAATGACTGACTCTTGGAATTATGTTTTCAACTTCTTTTCAGGAGTCTTCAAACCACCGATCCAGCCTTTCCCTACACAAGCAATATTCGGGAACTCCTGAAGGGCTTTATCTGGCACCTTCTTGATGTTCCCAGAGAGAACGATGGACCCCAGGCGGCTCAGGTGAAGCTCATCTCGGTGTTAGAGAACCAGACTCAGCCGAAAGCTCTCCCAGTTCTCCACAAAGTCAGCGCAGACGGATCTGTCCCGCAGCCAGCAGTGGAGCGAGAAGAGCTGAGGAAACGGCTCCCTCACTCGTCTGTAAGTGGGCAGGAGGCGAAGACGATGATCCTCCTTTTTTTGGCTTTTTCTGAACAGTGTCCAGAAGCGTATGGCAGTGCTTCTTCAGGGCCACGCTGCATCAGGCAGAGAATAGTGGAGAACGATGGTGCCAAAGCCACCTGGCAACGTCCAGGACACGGGCATCTGAAAAACAGGAGACCATGGCATTACTCTTTAGGGTCGATACTTAGTGTTTTACAGAAGAATCTCCAACAGTGAGAACACCGCCCTGAGGAGTCGTCCTCGGTGCCGGAGCTGGTGAAGAGCAGAGGTCCTCAAACCAGTTAGCAGAGGCGAAAAATGGCTGTGGTGGTGGAGGAGTGCTCTGCTTTTTCCAGCCACGCTGACACTTCCAGGCCCTCTCAGGTGCGGGAGAGGAGACGACGCCCCTTTGTGTCTGCCCCACCGGTAGTGCTGGAATTAAGATTATTGAAGGAGTAACAGGCAGCCTCCAGCCTCGTCTTCCGTCGGTGGAGTTTGGACTGCCTCCACAACAGCAGCTGGATCTGCCGTAATAGCTTGACAACGTCCTGGAGAGCTCGTTCCTCCGTGGTGGCCTCTGAGTAAAAAACAAAAAACAAAAACACAGGCGAGACAGAGTACTGTACAGTAACACAGGGAGCCGAGACCACAAGGATCACAGGTCTCAGAGAAAGAAGACAAAGCTAATAAAAAGAAGACGTAGCCACAAAAGTGACACCAAATTCCCCATTAAAGAGTACAAACGGCTTTATTACCTGAACATGGTCAATGATCACAGTGGTGATGGTTGCAGTGTGTTACAATATTCAAACAGCATGAAATCCTCGTTCACTGTAATTATGATGTTTCACATTATGCAGTAGAGAGCATGAAGATCAAGGTAAGATTGATAAACTGAACTGTGAAGTCTGCAGACAAGAGAAATCTGCTCAGAGTAGAAACAGAACCTGATGCACGAGCAAAAGCAGTACTTGAACTAGAACATATGGACCTACAGATCCAGTAAAAAAAAAAAATAAAATAAAAAAAAAAAGGGGGGGGGGGGGCTGAAGCATAGAGCACTGGGCATTACAAATATTACAGCGTTCACAGCAAAGGATTTTCACTCATTGATCAGTGAGACCTCGGCACCTTGATCACAACATCTAAGAAACAGCAGAGAAAAAATTGGAGAACTCTATTTAATAGGGAAAGGTTAATGCTAGTAGAGATCAAATACCTAAAGAATTCTGGACATCTGCTGTAATGACCACTGCAGTCATTTGCAACAAGGACTTAAATAGCCACTAGGCTTGAAATGATAAACAGTTTTCTGACGTTACAATTACAAACTACGTGGGGGAGTCTCGATACTGCAGGGTTTGAGATACTATGAGGGACTGATTTATTACTTTTTAATACAAGCAGAGAAATGAATAATAAATGGTTATGAAATCGAGTAAATCATGTAAAATCACTCACCTGCCAACTATCCAGCTCACGGACATGAACGATGGACCCCAGGCGGCTCAGGTGAAGCTCATCTCTGGGACTACCTCTGGCATCTCAGTACAATGAAACTGGGGCAATAGATCTGCATGAACTGGAACTAGGCGTGTGGTATCTTCATCATTGATCAGTTCTCACAGTTTAGTGCAGACAGCATTCTGACCACAAAGAAGTCCTCTGAAATAGTGAAACGCTGTTCATGACAGGATTAATGTGCATTAAGGAAAATTCAACAATGATGAAGTGACAGAAATGGCAGAAAACCTCAACATAGAATTAAAGACAACAGCTATATACAGCCCATGGAGCACTGGACTTTTGGAACGGCACAACCAAACACTTACTGAGATCATCGTGAAAGTAAACACAAGTAACAGCTGTGACTGGAATACTGCACTGGACTGGGCCCCTATGGCATAGAACACCAGGCAAAAGGTCCATGGCTACAGTCCACATCGTTCGGACACCAAGGGGAAGTTCGTTCCACCACTTCAGTGGAAAACAAGGCACTTACATACTGAAATACATGCAATTAAATGTAGATAAACATTAATGGACAGAAGAAACACAGGCAGACATCACTGTATGGTGCTCCTGTTTCAGTTTGAACAAAGCAATAGTGGTGTAGTATTTGTAAAACAGGCGGCGCAGTAGAGCTGTGAAGCTGTGGAGGGGAAGGCGGTTGCTAGGGGGTTACAGTTGGTTAAGGGGAGCAGATTATAATTACTAACATCAGCAAGAATAACAGTTTATGACTGCAGGAGAGTTTGTTTACAGCACTGAAAATGAATCCAGGGCAGTTTTAGTTATTATATATTAGAAAGGAGAAATATGATGATGAGCTTTAATAAAGTTTTATTCTGCATGACACCATTCAAGTCGAAGAAATTCTAATTTTGCGTGTTCCTACTAGCCTTGGGACAATAAACAATCAAATATCGCAATCATTTAAACAAGTGATGATGTTAAGTGCAATATCGTCCCATGTGCCTTTTCTTTTTTGGCTTTATTTAACCGTTGACTTGTGCAAGCATTCTATACTATGGTAAACTAAACATTTAGGCCTAAGTAATAAATAAGCATCCAAGTATAGATGATGCATCAAATATAAAGTCACCAACTACAGCTACAAATTAACTTTTTAAAAAAAGGACTTAGATTAGAATGTAGAGATGCTGTCAAATACCTGCTGGGTACATGCAAATGAACAACTACGCCTCATGTGGCCTTGTCCTGGGAAGACAGTGAAAATGGATGAGCTTGTACAGAAGGGTGTCTCTGCACCAGTTTGGCAATATTTTGGTTTAGATGTTAACAGTGTTACATGCCGTCTATGTAGAAAACGCATCACCACAAAGGGTGGAAATACTACTAATTTACAAGCACATCTCAGGATACATCCAGCTCAGTATGTTAAACTGGGTCCCACCCATAGAAAAGGCAGTTCGTCAAATTAATCAGCAATCACAAATGTTTTTGCGAAATATACAAACGTACAGCACAATACACACTAAATAAATAAATAAATAAATAATAATATATCATGAAGGGACTGCCTCCATTCAACACAGTCTAAAAAAGTGATCATTTAGAGAAATACTACAAACTTTGAACTGGCGATACGAGCTACTGTGCTGGAGATGTAGTATAATGTTCAAGCTAAAGCTGAGTGTTTGATCAAGAGAGCAGAGTTTTACTCACTGACAACTGACATGTGGTCAAGTGCTAATATGACTCTGTACAGGTCACCGACGGTACACTTTATTTTGCTGTAGTGGAAACTCGAAAGCAAATGTTTGAAAGCCGTGTTTTTTCCAGAGAGCCACACTGCAGCCAGTATAACTGAGGCTCTTCATTCTGTTCTCCTGGACTGGAATCTGAACAAGGAAAAATTTACATTACAACAGACAATGCCGCAAATATAAAGTCAATCTTGAGAGACGAACTTGGATGGAAATGGTTAAATTGCAGACATAACCTGCATCTGGGTGTGAAGAATTCAATTCAAGCGGCAAATACAGGGCACGGAACGAGCTCTGGGTGTATGCCACTCGATCTTTGGTACTTCTTCCCCCCCATAATTTTACTCCTGTAAAATGAATAAATTATTATTAAATCATCTTTAACAACTTTCTAGAATTAAAGCCTTAGTAATTTAATTCTCCTTTGCTGTTGCCACAGATGCAGCAGATCACGTTAAGGGCTGCAATAAAATGATTACGTGACCAAACAAAGGTTCACATGGGGAACCTCTTAACTTTACATACTGACCTAGCTGGTCCTATAGATCCAGTGTCCAGAAGAGGGTTGTAGATACACTCTGGTGTTTACTGAGGGTTACTCGGGTGCAGTCTGTGTACTTCTGAGGATGAAACCATAAAAAGCTACTGAGAGATAGTACACGCTACCCAAAGAGAGAGAGGAAAGCACCTCAGTACTCAGCTGATTCAGATACTGGAGATCAGATACTGACCAACACTGACTACTGGCTACAGGGTCTGTAATGAACCACAGAGCTTTAAAGAGATTCAACAAAATCAACATTCTGGGTTGAGGCTATGAAAGAGGAGAGGACTTCTCTCATTGAAAATGACACATTTACTCTGACCCCTCTCCCAGAAGCTGAACTGTAGATGGACCAGAAACATTATCTAGATGAAAATGGCTTTACACATTGAAATCAGGAGGATAATCCTGATAATCTGGGTTGATGATCACTTACCAGTTTTTCTACCCTTAGGATGGCGGCAGCAGCAACACAATCCCAGAACACATCATTAAGAGTAGTAGTATTGAATGATGGTGTTGTAACAAAAGAATTTGTATAAATTCTGAGAAGATTTTTAAAGCAGATTTTCTGACGCTCCAATTACAAACCATGCAGATTTGTGACAGTTTCGATACTGCAGGGTATTTCTGAGATACAACGAGGGACACTGATATTACTTCTTAAAACAGAGAAATGACAGAATAAATGATTATAAAATCCAGTAAATCATGCAAATCATTTACCTGCCCACTTAATCCAGATTTAACGACTAAGAGTGTGTCCGATTCCCATATATTAACAGGGAGGTTGTTCCAAAGTTGGGGTTTAGAAAAGAACACTCCTCCTCCTGCAATGTTTTTTCTAATACGTGGGACTGATGATAGGCCAGCATCTTGCGAGCGGAGTGTACGTGGAGGGCTGTAAGGTGTAAGAAGTTCCTCCAGATAATGTGGGGTCAGACCATTGAGAGATTATTAGGTATAACTAAATGACCATCCAGTTTTACCCCTGTATTATCATTTACCATTTTTATCTATATAAGGACCAAGTAGAATGACCTTCGTTTTATCCATCAAGTAAAAGAAATTTGAGTGTCAGCCAGTTTTTAATTTCTTTAATACAGTCTGTTATTTTGCTGAGACACAGGTCCTCGTGAGGTTTAGCTGATATGTAAATTTGGTAATCATCGGCATAACAGTGAAAGTTAATGCAGTGTTTACAGATTATTTTACCCAGCAGTAAAATATAAAGAGTAAAGGGCCCAGTATTGATCCTTGTGGAACACCATATTTTACTCTAGTGTGATAGGAGCATTCGTTATTTACATAAACATACTGATGGCGATCATTCAGATATGATCTTAACCAGGTGAAGGCAGATCCTTTGAGATTTTCTAACCTATTGAGAAGAATTTCATGATCTATGGTGTCAAAGGCAGCATTAAGCGCTGCCCCTTTTCAAGTACGGAAAGTAAATAATCAGTTACTCTAAGTAAAGCTGTTTCAGTGCTATGGTTTATCTAAATCCAGACTGAAAAACTGAATGCTGTTATGCAGATAGGTGCACAGCTGCTTAAACACAACACTTTTTCTAAATTTTGGCGACAAAGGGTAGACTAGAAATTGGCTTTTTAATAATGGGCTTTATAATTGCCAATTTAAGAAATTTAGATATGAAGCCCAAGAGAGGCATTAACTGTCAAATAATGGGTTAGCAACCTTTGGCAATGTCTGTTTAAACAACGCTGTTGGTACCGGATCTAATATACATGATGCAGATTTAGAGGAGTTCATTATATTGAGCAAGTCCTCTTCTGTAACTGGGCTAAAGTACTGTAGGTATGTTGTGGAGCTGGTGCAGCATTCTTCATTGTCTACCGCTGTGGTTTGGGACAGACATTGGATTTTTAGTCCGATATTCTCTATTTAGTCATCAAAGAATTTCATGAAGTCGTTGCTACTAATTTCAGCAGGGATAACTGAGCTAGTTTGTTTTCTACTGTTGGTAAGTTAAGTCACAGTATAGAAAAGGAATTGTGGGTTGTCTGTTTCTCTCAATAAGGTTTATCTAATGTTTTTCTAATTTCAATAATTAGGGTGCCTGGGTTAACTCACTCAGTCACCCAAGACGTTTATGATCTTTGAAGTCTTCTGCTACAGTGTGTTACAGAACACCAAACCCAGACTGAACCCAGATCCAGTCAATAGTAGATGATTATTTAGATAGGGAGAGACATGCAAAATATCTTGATAAACTTGGGTAACTGAAGCATGTAAACTTACATCAGGTAAAAGCTTCTAAGCTCTGTTAGAACCACCAACTAAACCTGCTGAGCTGAGTGGGAAGAAGGAAGACTACCACTGGCCAAAGTTTGAAAGCTGTCAGTCACCGCCCATCCAGATCTACGTTGATCATCAGTGTGAGTTGAGGAACAGTCTGTAAAACTAGTACATTCTTAAATGAATATTCTCAAGTAGTGCAGTTTCAGCAAAAGTTAACTTTTTCCTAACAAAATGAAAAATCACACAGTAAATGGCTCTCCACACACCCAGACATGTCAAAATACAAGGAGTTGACGACCCTGCGCTGAGGAGGGGTTCAGAAGCACGAGGAAAACTCATAGCCATCCTAGACTTAATATATTAAAGGTTATCTTAAAACGCATGTGACCTATAAATAGATATGAAAAGACTAAATGATTACGCTCTGACTGGCCTTTTAGATGCACAAATGACATGTAGCTTACACACCTCAATGACAAGAAATCTTGTGGACTATATATGTTGACAGACAGCGATTTGAGAACCAGCTACGTGTGTTTTAAAGCTTCACACTGGACGATTAAGAAACGGTTAGCAATGTGACTGTGTGAAATACTCCTACTTTAGATAAACACGGGCAAGTTTTGTTTGTAGCTGCAGCTTTCAATAAATCCATGCTCTTAGTAGGTGCGGCCATCTTTGCGACGCGTTAATGCACGTAATGCAAATTGACGTAATTTCATATTCGATTATGCCCATTACATAAACGCGCCGCCCCAGCCCTACTCATAAGCATCAGCCAGTGAGGACATCATAAAGGAGGAAGCACTGTTCATGGGTGCATTTCTGAATCACCACATTAGGAGCCGTCAAAACTGTAAGCCAGGCTTGCTTGGATCACGACCAAGAGCTGGGCTGATTTCAAATTTGCAAAAGCAGTGGTTGTGTCTTCTGTGTGCAAAAGAGGGGCATGTTGCGGATGACTTTCCGGATCCGAATGACTTTCTCACTACTAATAAGATTTTTAAAACAAATTTTCTGATGTTACAATTACAAACCATGCAGGAAACAGACACAGTCTCAATACTGCAGGGTTTGAGATACTTTGAGTGAAACTGATATTTTACTTTTTAATACAGGCAGAGAAATGACCAAATAAATGGTTATAAAAATCACATAAATCACTTACTGGCCATTCAGCTGGCCCGTCACCTTCTTGATGTTCCCGGAGAGAATGTGAGTGGAGACAACTACCCTGTGTTCATCTTCCGTCATTGGAGTTTGGACTGCCTCTACAACAGCAGCTGGATCTGCCGGTCAAGCTTGACGACCTCCCTGCAGAGCGTCTGGAGAGGTCGCTCGACGCTCTGTGTTGAATCACGTCTCGAGCTTCTAAAGCAGAACTGCATTGAAACAAAAAGAAAATATAAATATAGGAAATGAGGAGGATAGAATTTCTGCGTTTAAATGTCAATGCTTTTAGTCATTCAACATGATCACAGGTAGATCACTGAACTTTCATTCTAAATCCAGTGGAACTGCAATATTAATCAATAAAAACATCCCTTTTGTTATGACAGACAGATGCAGACCCATATGGGCTTATATTCTCTCTTCTCTCCTGTACATAAGACACACTCATGAACTGATTCTTTTTTTAGACAAAAAGCTTTTTCCTTTAGTGACTACTTGTGAGAATCAGACAATATTGATATCTGATCATCAGACTGCTGCAAAACAATTCCATCATTTGATGATGAAGATATGTCAGCTGTCAAGTCTGAAATATCCACATCGTACACATCCTCATTTTTCTTACACTTCTGTTGTGCTCTTGTGGAAACCACCTGAAGCACTACTGCATTTCCTGACATAGCTGTTTCTAGCCACCTGATCTGAGAATGAATTCCCAGCAGGTATTGCACCCCAATAGTTGCCGGATTAGGTACAATCGGACCAGCAGGATATACTGCTGCTAAACAACTCTCTCTGTCCTTCATCCAAGACTGCTGATCGTCATAGAACACATAAAATACTGATATTGTTTCAGCTGGTATCTTTTATACCACGATATGTTCATCAGGTTATATGATGGATATGGGTACCGACCCCTCCATAAGCACTGAAACTGCTATATTAATTTCACGTGTATAGTCAGAACTCTCCCTAGTCTTAAAACCTTCAAAATCTAATTTCAACAGCCCTGAAAAATACATTATTTCCAAAAGCAACCCGAAGGTCTAGGAGTATGACGCCCGGTCTCCTCCTGTTTATTCTAAATTCGCAAGGCAAGTGGTTTAATTCATTTACAGTCACCTCGGGTACAGAGTCTCAGAGTCAGTAGAGCGCCCGAATTGACTCAGAATCACTCATTGGGATATCGGCGGCCGCCTCTGTCTGTTTCTGATCCTGTCTCTGAAAACTCTGGACCCAGAGGAATATTGGGATCTCTGTGGAACCTGCAAAACTGTGGTAGTGGGATTTGCTTCTCCACGCTTAAGGAATCATCTCGATCAGTCAGTCTTAGGAATGTAGAGAAACACTTTAAACCCTGCAGTAAACGTAATGCCGGTGGCAAGACTTCAGAACTGAGTCTCACCAAAAAACAAAAAACAAAAAAAAACTTGTATTTAAGCAGCAGTAGGTGGAGGATCCATCTGTCCATCAATATATGTACTGAATGGTGGTAAAATATTGTAGATAACACTCCTCATCTACATGTTTAAACACATTATAATTCAATTTAAAACAGTGCATTCCTTACACTGGACTAAGGCAAGGCTGTCAGAATTTGTTTAAAACATGAATCTAATGTGTGATAGATGTCAAACAGAATCAACACAGACACACATTTTGGTTTTGTCCAAAAATGACTGACTTTTGGAATTATGTTTTCAACTTCTTTTTAGGAGTCTTCTAAAACCTGTTCAAAAGGTGCTGGCTAAGACTGCTTAGATTACTTAAAGGGAAACAGAAACCCTCCTACCTAAAATTGGGTGCAGTGGTAAAATTAATACTACTTGGCAACCTGTCTTGACAATATGGAGTCAGGTGAAGCTCATCTCTGTGGTAGAGGACCAGACGCAGCCGAAAGCTCTCCCAGTTTTCTACATAGTCAGCGCAGACGGACTTGTCCCGCAGCCAGCAGTGGAGCGATAATAGCTGGGTAAACGGCTCCCTCACTCGTCAGTAAGTGGGCAGGGGGCCGAAGACGATAATGCTGGTGTCTGCTTTTTACACCCAAACAGTGTCCAGAAGCGTATGGCAGTGCTTCTTAAGGGCCACGCTGCATCAGGCAGAGAATAGTGGAGAATGATGGTGCCAAAGCCACCTGGCGATGTCCAGGACACAGGCACCTGGAAAACAGGAGACTGTGGCATTACTCTTTAGGGTCGATACTTTTCAGGGTTTTACAGAAGAATCTCCAACAGTGAGAACACCGCCCTGAGGAGTCGTCCTCGGTGCCGGAGCAGGTGAAGAGCTGAGGTCCTCAAACCAGTTAGCAGAGGTGAAAATGGCTGTGGTGGTGGAGGAGCCCTCTGCTTTTCCCAGGCCACTCTGACACTTCCAGGCCCTCTCAGGTGTGGGAGAGGAGACCATGACCCTCTGTGTCCGCCGAGCCGATACTGCTCGCGTTGGAGGAGTCACAGGCAGCCTCCAGCCTCGTCTTCCGTCGGTGGAGTTTGGACTGCCTCTACAAGGTCAAGCTTGTCGACCTCCCTGCAGAGCATCTGGAGATCTTGCTCCTCCGCTGTCGCCATGATCCTGAGTAAACACAGAGAGAGAAATGCAATCGACGGTCAGTGAGAGAGTATTGTACAGTAACACAGGGAGCAGAGAGCACAAGGATCACAACAACTGGCTCAGATGAAGACAAAGCTAATATTAAAGACTATAAAGTATTCGCATCGAAACAGTGGTTCGGAGTCAATACAGGTTATCACGTGGTTGCGTCACTGACATGCAGTCAAGTTTGAAGCGCGTAAATTCCCCGGCCCCACTGTAGACTCGAGCATAACGAGCTGAATATAAAACATATGAACTAAAAGCTTACATAAAAAAATAAAGTTCAATTAAAAGAAGAAACACAGTCAGACTCTAGTGCTCCGGTTTCAGTGTGGACAAAGCTTATGGACACACAAGTGACTCAGGCAACGGTGGTGCAGGCGCTGATGAGTGGGTCTTCAAAGAGCCGGCAGGAACCACGGTTAACCTAGAAGTGGGAAAACACACAACCAATAACCCCAGGATATACATATAATTCCAGCTAGCATAATTTACCAGTACACATCAATATGACCATAAACACAAATAATAATTGTATATAATGTGTAAATAATGTCCATGTTATCTGTTGTATTGTCATTGTTTGTTTCTGATGACAACCCCTTAGTAGCCACTTGGTCCACTCCAGGCTGAGACGGGAGGAGCAGAATAGGCTGAAGCAATAGTAGACGTCTGTGAGGCTTTGCAGCCCTCAGATGAAGACCGCTGAGGCCTTGTTGTACAAAGTGTGTGTAATCTAGCTCTTTTGTGTTGTGTTTTTGTTGTGTGTATTTTCTTTTGATCTTTGAATTCAACATTAAATATCACTGGAACTTACCTGGAAGTGTTTGGCAGTATCCTTCTGGTGAACTGTCCTTCAAATCCGCTTAAAGCCACACCATCACCACAACATGACCCACAATGAGTCTAATCTATTTAAAAACCAACTACACATCTGTTCTGCCTGTGTTGCCCAGAAATATAATTTAGATTTGGTAAGGATACACCCCCTAGATTTTTAGGGTTTAGAAGGGTGAAGAATTTTAAATCTGAGCTTTTTATTATCCCCAAACAATCTGCTTATTAATTGATGCACCTTTATAAAAAAAGATGGAGGTCAAATGACAAGGCAGGTTTTGAAATAAAAAAAAAAAGCAATCTAGGTAAAATGTTCATCTTGATTACACTAATTCTGCCCCCCAAAAAGTGTGGTACAGGTCAGGGGTAATTGTTATCCCATGGTATCTAAAGCCAGTATTTGTCAACTGGAATGGTAGATTTAGTTTAATATAATCCGGGACATTCAGCTGAATATTTGTAGACCTGCCAAAACTGATTTAATAGCCACATAGCATACTATAATTAGTGATGAAGTTTCTGATTTCAGGAACAGAGGTCACTGGATTCAAAAAAGTCTGCTGATCTGAGACTCTAGGGAGAGAAATGTTAATCCATAATGTATGCAGAAGCACAAATCAAAAGCTGGAGATTGGAAAAGCTGCATATGGAATCATCTTAGATAGACAAATAGAATCTATGTAGACATTTCCAGTGGATTATTGGGCGATCAGGATTCCTCAAAGATAAAATGATCATCTCTCATGCATGGTTATCAAAATAAAAAAAAATAAATAAATAAATACTTAACATCCTTGGACCACACACAGTCCAACCCGTCTACAAGAGGCTCAAAGTAAAAAAAACTGTAAATACTGGAAGCCGAGCAAGACTGGAGTAAAGCCCTTTAAGCATAAGGTGGGGCTGTAATTGGAGTTCAGTGAGTCTCACAGAACAGAGGATGGATTTAAGCTGCAGATACCTAAAGAAAGAGGTGCTGGACACATTACATTGCTCTTTGCAGCCTGGAAAGATCTTAATCCATTTTCATTGCAGATATCACCTGGAGGTCGAGCTTCTTTGCTCTCCCATTGGGGGGGCAATGAAACGGAGCATTCCCCATCAGTAAATTATGATTATGAAAGAGTGAAGAGCTCATGCCATATTAGAGATTGTTTGTCTGAACCGTGCTGGATTTAAGATGGCCAGCGTTGGAGGAGTCACGGGCAGCCTAGACTTCCATCCATGGAGTTTGGACTGCCTCTACAACAGGAGCAGTCAAGCTTGATTACCTCCTTGCAGAGCACCTGTAGATCTCGCTCCTCTGCGGTCTTCAACTTTCTCGAGTATAAACACAAACAGAAACGCAAACAGTCAGTGAGACAATACTGTACAGTAACACAGGGAGCAGAGAGCACAAGGATCACAACAACTGGCTCAGATAAAGAAGACAAAACTTATATTAAAGACTATAAAGTAGGGACTCAACTGTTCGTGTCGAATCAGAGTTTTAAAAGCAGAATCGCATTGAAATAAAAAAAAATATATAGAAAAAGTGTAGGATAGGATTACTGCGTTCATATGTCAATGCTTTTAGCTATTCAACATTGCAACAGGTAGACATAGGACACTGAGCATGGTAAGGCCTATCAGCTGTTTTGCTTGCACCACTTTAACCAGAGATGCTCCCTTTATTGACCCAATATCATTCATTCTGAGACCAGAAATGTTTTGGAAATTCGTCAACAAAAGTCATTAGTCATTAGTCTCAGTCTCGTTATTCTCACTTGGCAGCTCAGATCTTGACCGTGTAACAGAAGAATCATCAATTATTTGTATCCTCAATATATTTATACTGGTTATACTGATTTCCCACAATTAAAACAAGCACATTCTCTCCTACCTTCAATCTCGCCTGCTCCAGAGTCCCCTGTCTCAGTCCGGCAGTACATTAACTGAGCTTGTAACAATGTCTCCTGTATTAATTTCATGTTTATAAGTCTGAACTCATCATCATCATCATCATCATCATTTCCAAAACCTTGCTTCAAAATCTTTGAATTTCCTGAAAAATAAATTTGGATCCCTTTACAAATTTCTCTAGGTTAAGAATTAAATATCCTAAAATCATCTTTACATTTAGATTCTCAGGGTTGTTTAAACCAGAGATTTTTTAGGGATCGAAACGTAGCGCAATCCAAAGTATCAAACTGTGAGACTGAAATGATCTTAAGGCAATGCTTTGGACATCTTCGTCCTTGGAGTGCGGATCGCTGCAAAAACACAATGATCTAAAACTGACTTGAAAATGAAAATATCAAAGGGATCTGGGTTAAAGTAACCTGAAGGTTTAAGAATACGGCGTCCCGTCTCCTCCTGTTTATTCTAAATTCGTAAGGCAAGCGGTCTAATTAATTTACTTACAGACACCTCGGGTACAGAGTCTCGGAGTCAGTAGAGCGCCTGAATTGACTCAGAATCACTCATTGGGATGTGGGCGGCCGCCTCTGTCGGATTCTGATCCTGTCTCTGAAAACTCTGGACCCAGAGGAATATTGGTATTTTGGTGGAACCTCCAAAACTGTGGTAGTGGGATTTGCTTCTCCACGCTTAAAGAATCAAAGTTGATGTCTCCATTGTTTCAAAGTAACAAAATCCACCATCTGTCTGTTTCTGAAAACAACGTATACATAGAATATTAAAACACCTGAAAAGATTCCCCCACAATATTGCAGCGCCGACATACAAGACAAGAAAACCATATTCGACATTTGATATTTTTTGTTACACATATGGAACTTTGCTTCCCTCCGTAACCCAACTGTGCAGAGAACACACACAGTGAAACACACACCGTGGACAGTGAGCACATGTGGCTGGAGAAGGCAATTTGACGAACCCTGGTATCGAACACACAACACTGTCATTAATAGCCTGGAGCTCTAACCGCTGAGCCACCACTACAGCCTACAGCCACCACTACAGCCTACAGCGGCTTATCGTTAACAGATTTTCGCTTTTATTGGGCTTCGAACATCAGGGCTGTTCCTTCATGTTACACGTGTTGCTCTGTTCAAAACTACCCATACCAGAATCTTTGTCTAGCTGTTCACTAAACCAGACTGTGAAACAGTCCCTGATAATCTGACTGCAGTTTGAAGAGCCTTTTCACTAAATAAATGATCTATATACAGCCCGATTATGAACAACAACAACGTTCACTCCACAACAGCAATATTCGGGGTGACTCCTCAAGGGCTTTATTTGGGGAAATCTTGTTCAAAAGGTGCTGGCTAAGACTGCTTAGATTACTTAAAGGGAAACAGAGAAACCCTCCTACCTAAAACTGGGTGCAGTGGTAAATTTAACACTACTTGGCAACCTGTCTTGACTTAAACAGACAATATGGACTCAGAGGATTAATTGGCTGAACTAGTGTGAACTAGTGAACTAGTGAGAGTGAACTAAGGTGGTTCACTTCAGACAGGCCTGGACATGTACTGGCTTAAGCAGGTTGGAGGTTTGGTGTCTGACTGTTTGAGGCTGTGGACAGGTGTCTTTTATACAGATAACGATGTCCAACAGGTGCAATTAATACAGGTAACGAGTGGAGGACAGAAGAGCTTCTTTAAGAAGCTACAGGTCTGTGAGAGCCAGAAATCCTGCTTGTTTGTGGGTGACCAAATACTTATTTTCCACCATAAATTACAAATAAATTCTTTAAAAATGTGATTTCCTGTATTTTTCTCATTTTGTCTCTCATAGTTGACATGTACCTATGATGAAAATTACAGACCTAGTAGGAGAACTCGCACAATTAGTGGCTGACTAAATACTTTTTGCCCCACACAATTCGAAGCTGCTTGTACTCGGAAAGATGGAAGAATTTATATCAATTCTAATAAGATTTTTAAAGCAGATTTTTCAAACCATGCGGGGTACAGACAGTCTCCATACTGCAGGATTTGTCTGAGTGACACTGATGTATTACTTTTTAATACAAGCAGAAAAGTGACAGAATAAATGGGTGGAATCAAGTAAATCATGTAAATCACTTACCTGCCAACTATGCAGCTCACTAAGCTGACAGCGTGAATAGGAAGGGTCCGTCAGTCCTGGCACCTTCTTGATGTTCCTAGAGAGAACGATGGACCCCAGGCGGCTCAGGTGAAGCTCCTCTCTGTGGTAGAGGACCAGACGCAGTCAAAAGCTCTCCCAGTTGTCTACAGATTCAGCACAGACGGCCGCGCTGCATCAGGCAGAGAATAATGGAGAACGATGGTGCCAAAGCCACCTGGCGATATCCAGGACACGGGCATCTGAAAAACAGGAGACTGTGGCATTAATCTTCAGGGTCGATACTTTAAGGGTTTTACAGAAGAATCTCGCCTACAGTGAGAACACCGCCCTGAAGAGTTGGCCACGGTGCCAGAGCAGGTGAAGAGCAGAGGGTCCTCAAACCAGTTAGCAGAGGTGAAAAATGGCTGTGGTGGTGGAGGAGCCCTCTGCTTTTCCCAGCCATGCTGACATTTCAGGTCCTCTTAGGTGTGGGAGTGGAAACGACGACCCTCTGAATCCTTGTTCACTGTAATTATGATGTTTCACATTATGCAGTAGAGAGCATGAAAATCAAGGGTAAGATTGATCAACTGAACTGTGAAGTCTGCAGACAAGAGAAATCTGATCAGAGTAGAAACAGAACCTGAAACACGAGCAAAAGCAGTACTTGAACTAGTAAATACTGACCTAGCTGATCCTACAGGGAGACCAGGATGACATTGAGGCTGAAGCATGGAGCACTGGGCATTAGAAATATGACAGCGTTCTGGGTGAATGATGAATCAGTGAGGAAGAATTGAGGACAGGCTGATGAATAAAGACTCTGAAATAAACAGAATACATGCACAATATTAAATAAAAGTTCAGAAAGGCTCTAGGTCTATATCATAGTGCTACTAAATGAGTTCATTCAAAGAGAGATGTGTATACGCTCAACAGACAGGAGAAACAAAGCTAATAATTACCACTCAAAGCTTATATCAAGACACCAGCTTTAACCTGCCTCTGACCGTTCTCACTGGTTAGACTATGGGGTTTTAGCGCCCCCACAAGGACGAAAAGAGGAACAGCAATAGCCTCTGAGCAGTAGTTTAATAAACACCAGGACGTTGACTAAGAACACAAATTTAGCACATATCCACAGAATTAAACCATCCATACTAACCTAAAACAGCTCAGTAGCGTAAAACATGAAGAAATAACAGAAACCATGAATATTCAGTAATACATAGGTAAATACTGAAGCTACACTGCTAAGGAGATAGCTAGCATAGCAACAGAACTAAACCATTCCCAAACTAAATGAACAACAGCTTACTTTGTGTCTCAGACTCAAAATTAAAGGCACCCACAGTCACACAGCTTGAGCAGTTTCTAAAGTTCAGTCTTCCAGAAGAGCTACAGAGCACGACCACACCGGCTCGTTTGCCCTGCGCACTGCTGCAAGACCACGCTGCTTTACAGCAGAGGCTCCTGATTGGCTGAGACTCCGCATTATATACTGACCGATGCGGCTGAAGCTTCGTGAATATTAAATGAGGTCACTAATTTAAGGAGCTTTTGGACAGATCCAGGGTTGGAGATCCACTCAGACATTTACTGAGGATTACTCAGAGGCAGTCTGTGAACTTCCTGAAAACTAAGGGTGAAACAGTTAAAGCTACTGAGAGATGTTTGGCCGATTCGTCTCCAAATGAAACAGTAAAATGTATTTGTTCACATAATGGTTCAGAGTTCACAGCAACAGATTTACAGTCATTGCTCTGTAAGCAGGGGATAAGGAGTGAGACCTCAGCAGCTATATATATGTATTCAATGACTCTACGTTGACAGAGAGAAAGCTTAACCTTTCAAAGAGGAGAGTATTTGGATCAGGAGGCTACACTTACAAACATGACAGATAGAAGCTAGAACTTTCTTTCAATGTGTTCCAGAACACCAAACCCAGACTGACCAATCAGTGGTATATGATGATTTCCATGGTGAGAGGTGTCTGGAGGAACCTGAACATGTTACCTGATTATCTAGATGAAAATTGGCTTTACACAGAAAACAGCTGACCATTCTGTTTACGACAAACAAATGAAATCAGGAGGATAATACTTACAATTGGGGACTTTCATACATTTTCTAGCGTCTTTCCAAAAAAGCAACATATTGTACACTACACAGGTATCAGAGAGAGACGGTATTTTGTCAAAATTATAAATACATGGTAGGGAAGTTAGGGATCTAGGATGACATGTGTGATGAAGTCAGTGGTAGCTGACTCCTCACCAGCCCATACACAGTAGAGACATGTGACTCTGACATTATCTACCTGGTGATCCTGGCGGAATGAGGGCGCTGGTGACTGGGTCTTCTAGGAGCTGGCAGGAACCACGGTTAACCTAGAAGGAGGAAAACACACAATCAATAACCCTAGGATATACATATAATTCGAGCTAGCATAATTTACCGGTGTACATCAATATGGCCATAAAAACTTAAATAATAATAATTGTATATAAGATGTGTAAATAATGTCTATGTTATCTGTTGTATTGTCATTGATTCTGATGATCACCCCCTTAGTAGACACTTGGTCTACTCCAGGCTGAGGAGGGAAGAGCGTATGGCTTAAAAGGGGGGCAATAAGGCAATAAGGGGGTTTAGCTTGTACAGAATAGGGTGAAGTAGACGTCTGTGAGCCTTAGTCCTCAGATGAAGGCCGCTGAGGTCTTGTTGTACAAAGTGTGTGTAATCTAGCTCTTTTGTGTTGTGTGTTTGTTGTGTGTACTTTCTTTTGATTTTTGCACAAATTCAACATTAAATATCACTGGAACCTGGAAGTGTTTTTGTCTGTATCCTTCTGGTGAACTGTTTACAGTATCTAGTGGAAACCACCATCTGACTTACACCTCTGTAAAGTAGATCATTTAATTCAAGGTCACTTACCATTCCAAATACACATGGATAGTACCTTAGAGAGTATCCCAATATTTTATAGGCAGGGGCAAATGTATCATAACTATCGAAATTCAGTCTAGGTAGAATATTCATTTTTACCACTATGATCCTGGAGTGCAGGAGTTAGGCAAGTTTGTCCAATTGAGTATCTACTTTAATTTGTTCTAGTATACCATTAAAATTTGAGGACCATCTCTCACTGAGGGATATACAGTGGGCAAAAAAGTATCAGCCACAAACAAGAAAGATTTCTGGCTTTCACAGACCTGTAACTTCTATAAGAAGCTCTTCTGTCCTCCACTCGTTACCTGTATTAACCATGGCCAAGACCAAAGAGCTATCGAAGGACACCAGGAAGAAAATTGTAGACCTGCAGAGTGAATCTACAATAGGCTAGCAGGTCGGTGTGAATAAATCAACTGTGGGAGCAATTGTAAGAAAATGGAAGACAGGAATAGAAGTGCAAACCTGGTGAAGACTTAGTCATTGCCAACAAAGGTTATGTTACAAAGTATTGAATTGAATTGTTTGTGATCAAATACTTATTTTCCACCATAAATTACGAAGAATCTTACAAGGTGATTTTCTGAATCTTTCTAAGTAGGAGAACTTGCACAATCAGTGGCTAACTAAATACTTTTTTGCCCCACTGTAAGTCTACCCCTAAATACCTAAAGTGGCCCACCACTGGAATATAAAAAAGAAAAAGGAGAAAAGAAGAAAAAAAGGCATTCTTGATGTGTCCCTTTCTAGGAGAAAGCAATACTGGGCAACAACTAATGCAAAAAGTTGGGTTCTATTTAAGTAATAATGAGATTAAAGCTATATTAACATCCTTATTAAATTCACCTTTATCTAGGGAGCAATTCATCATTTCTAACAATAAATTCCCAATTCAGCCCAGAAGAATAAATAAAGTTTGTCAGGGATGCCATCCAATCCAGGCGACTTGCCTGGGGACAATTGTGGCAAATCTAAGGAATGGAAAAAAGGGGCAATATTTAAGGTTTCCTTTGGGACATCTGATTTATAGAATTCTGAATAGAATCTGTAAAAAGCATCATTGATTTCTGCATGTTCTGTAAGTAGTTCTCCATTATGAGGCCTTATTGCTGCAATATTTGAGAATTCCTCATTACTTCTGAGTTTTGGCACCAAGAGGTGACTGGGCCTTTCAGATAAAGTTTAGTGCTTAGTGCTCAGATTAAGTAAATACAATGCAGTAATACATAGCTTAAGCTCGGAGCTAGCGGCCAGCTGACTGAGAAATTTCACCCCTGATCTGTTTAATTAATAAATGATTAATGACTATTCATATCTGCTCTCACCACTAACTGAAAGACCACTAGATTTGTTAGATAATCTAACAGAAAAGAAAAACTGGTATCTCTTGGATTTGGAGCATGAGCTGAAATAAAGGCAATTTCCCCATTTCTTACTTCTGTTGTAATGTGTGTTATTCTCCTTTCTTCATCCCTTTCTTGGTTTCAAATCGTAATCTCCCAATTCCTCTGTACCAAGATAAGAACTCCTTTAGTTGTAGTATTTGCAGTTGAAGAAGCAACTCTACAGAGTTAATTGCATTTGGGAAAATTAACATCTCTCAAATGGGATCCTTAATCAGACCAAACTAGCACGTTTAAGAGGCTCATTTAGACCATTAAAATGTTCCAGCTCAAGACATTCAAAGCCATAAAGATTAAAAATAAATTCTACTATAACAAGACCCTTAACTGGTACAACACTGAGCTGCTTCTTGATAAAACTGTTAGGGTCGTCTTTCTCCGCGACCTCCGGGAGAACGAGAATGCACAGGCTGTTCCGTCAACCCCGGTCCTGCAGATCAAACACCAAAAAAAACGATCTGAGTGTCCTGATAGAAGTTTATTCTGCTCCCTTTGCTCGCCCATGAGATAGTCTAGCTTTGAACATATTCTGAAACGTAGACATGTGTGTAAAGAACTCAATGCTGAGAGCCACGCCATGACTGTTTTTAACTTTTTTACTGGTGACGAGTTTGGAGTAAAAGGCAGAGATTTCCTGCTGAGAAACATCCTTAACTGCACCGGTAACCAAAAAGAGTCAATAAAATAAGGACCAAACTCGATCATGAATGGAGTCATGTGGCTCCCCCTAAAGCAGTTTTCTGATGTTACAGTTACAAACCATGCGGGGGACAGACACAGTATCCATACTGCAGGGTCTGTCTGAGATACTATGAGGGACACTGATATTACTTTTTAAATCAAGCAGAGAAATGACAGAATAAATGATTATAAAATCCAGTAAATCATGTAAATTAAATACCTGCCCACTATCCAGTTGCCTACCCTGTGGTCCTGTCTTATTCAGAGTGGTGTCTAGAAGTGTGTGGCAGTACTTCTTTAGGGCTTCACTGCATCGGGCAGAGAAAAGTGAATGATTGCACCAAAGCCACCTGGCGATGTCCAGCACTCCTTGAGAGAGAAGATAAATAAATAAATAAAAAGGAAAGTCTTACTCTTTGGTCCTGATACTTTTAAGGGTTTTAAAGTAGAACCTCCAACAATGGAAACACCAACCTGAGGAGCTGTCCTCGGTGAGGGAGCAGGTGAAGAGCTGAGGACCTCACACCAGTTAGCAGGAGGTGAAAACCAGCTGTGGTGGTGGAGGAGGAGCCCTCGGCTTTTCCAGGCCGCGCTGGCAGCCCCAGGCCCTCTCCGGTGCAGGACTGGAGACAACAACCCTCTGTGTCCGGAGCAGCCTCTAGCCTCATCTTCCGTCAGTGGAGTTTGGACTGCCTCTACAACAGCAGCAGTCAAGCTCGATAACCTCCTTGCAGAGCACCTGAGATCTCGCTCCTCAGCAGTCGCCAAGTTTCTCCAGAGTAAACAGACAGAAACACAAACGACGGTCAGTGAGAGAGTACTGTACAGTAACACAGGGAGCAGAGAGCACAAGGATCACAACAACTGGCTCAGAGGAAGAAGACAAAGCTGATATTAAAGACTACAAAGTAGGGACGGTCGCTCGATGGTCCGTGTCCAATCACGTCTCGAGCTTCTAAAGCAGAACCAAATCAAAACTAAAATAAATATAGAAAATGTGTAGAATAGAATTACTGCGTTTAAATATCAATGCTTTTAGTCATTCAACATGATCACAGGTAGATCACTGACCTTTCATTCTAAATCCAGTGGAACTGCAATATTAATCAATAAAAATGTCCCTTTTGTTATGACAGACAGATGCAGATCCATATGGGCTTATATTCTCTCTCCTCTCCTGTACATAAGACACTCTCCTGAAGTGATTCTTTTTTTTTTTAGACAAAAAGCTTTTTCCTTTAGTGAGTACTTGTGAGTATCAGACTGCTGCAAAACAATTCCATCATTTGATGATGAAGATATGTCAGGCGTCAAGTCTGAAATATCCACATCGTACACATCCTCATTTTTCTTACACTTCTGTTGTGCTCTTGTGGAAACCATCTGAAGCACTACTGCATTTCCTGACATAGCTGTTTCTAGCCACCTGATCTGTGAATGAATTTCCAGCAGATACTGAACCCCAATAGCTGCCGGATTAAATTTTGCTTTTCCAATATTTAGCATCAAGTCTATTTCTCCCTGCCCCCCTTTTCTTGCCTAGAGAAATATGCGATTCACCTGGTTCCTCGTCTTCCTGGCTGACGCAAGTTTGTTTTGCTTGAATGTCTGTTGTTGACAATGCAGCTAGAGACCGATTTAAACCATTTAGTTTTACGTCCCTCTGTGTCCGTCTCCACGGCCAGCTCACCCAGCAAACTTCCACTGCCTTTCCAATGCCTTTACATGATTGTGTCAGACATCCTGATGGCCCTTGTTTCCTTTTATACACCTTTATACTTAATTACAATTATGATTATTAGCACCTTATTAGTTATGTATTAATTTCACATGTATATTCACGTGTATAACTCTCCCTTGTCTTAGAACCTTCGAAATCTCTAATTTCAACAGCCCTGAAAAATACATTATTTCCAAAAGCAACCCGAAGGTCTAACAATATGGCGTCCGGTCTCCTCCTGTTTATCCTAAATTCGCAGGGCAAGTGGTTAAAATAATTTACAGTCACCTCGGGTACAGAGTCTCAGAGTCAGTAGAGCGCCTGAATTGACTCAGAATCACTCATTGGGATGTCGGCGGCCGCCTCTGTCTGTTTCTGATCCTGTCTCTGAAAACTCTGGACCAGAGGAATATTGGGATCTCTGTGGAACCTCCAAAACTGTGGTAGTCTGATTTACTTCTCCGCACTAAAAGAATCAACTCGATCAGTCAGTCTTAGGAATGTAGAGAAACACTTTAATCCTGCAGAAAACGTAACGCCAGTGGAAGGTGCGCTGGTTTTCATCCCCTTTGATGTCCTATGCTGATCACGCTGATGATTTCTGAGCCCCCCGTGATGAGGCTGGTGTAAAGTTGATAGACTCCATTGTGTCAAAGTAACAAAAGCCACCATCTGTCTGTTTCTGAAAACAACGTATACATAGAATATTGAAACGCCTGAAAAGATTCCCCCACAATATTGCAGCGTCGACGTACAAGACAAGAAAACCAGATTCACCATTTGACATTTTTTGTTACACTGATGGGGTTTTGTTTCCTCCGGAACCCAGCTGTGCAGAGAACACACACAGTGAAACACACACAGTGGACAGTGAGCACACGTGGTTGGAGCAGTGGGCAGCCATTGCTGCGGTGCCCACAAAAGAAGGTGAAGGGTCTTGCTCAAGAGTTGGAGTTTGCAGAGCCCGGGTATCAAACCCACAACGCTGTCATCAATAGCCTGGAGCTCTAACCGCTGTAGCCTGGAGCCACCACTGCCCCCTACAGCCACCACTGCCCCCCTACAGCTGCTTATCGTTACCAGATTGTCTCTATTATTATTGGGCTTAGAACATCAGGGCTGTTCCTGCACGTTACGTGCTGCTCTGTTCAAAACTACCCATACCAGAATCTTTATCTAGCTGTTCACTAAACCAGACTGTGAAACAGTCCCTGATAATCTGACTGCAGTCTGAAGAGCCTTTTCACTAAAAAAATGATCTATATACAGCCCCATTATGAACAACAAAAAAAACGTTCACTTCACAACAGCAATATTCGGGGTGACTCCTCAAGGGCTTTATCTGGGGAAATCTTGTTCAAAAGGTGCTGGCTAAGACTGCTTAGATTACTTAAAGGGAAACAGAAACCCTCCTACCCAAAACTGGGTGCAGTGGTAAATTTAACTCTACTTGGCAACCTGTCTTGACTTAAATAGACAATATGGACTTTGATGATTAATTGGCTGGTTAGCACGCAGTTTGAAATCTATTTCTCTTTAAAATTCTGCAGTCATTTACATTTACTCTCTTACCCTTTGTGTTTACTTGGACACTTGTATGTGTTTTTATATCTTTTATAAAATTACCTGTATTTTTAGAGTCAGAGTTTTAAATTTAGCATAAATGCAAAAAGACTCCAGGGGTCTCTGTGTGAACCGATTTTATTACCCCCACCAATGTAATAAACAGACCTATGCCCTAAATTTAGTTTCACAGAGTGAACTAAGGTTGTTCACTTCAGACGGGCCTGGACATGTACTGGCTTAAGCAGGTTGGAGGTTTGGAGTCTGACTGTTTGAGGCTGTGGACAGGTGTCTTTTATACAGATAACGATGTCCAACAGGTGCCATTAATACAGGTAACGAGTGGAGGACACAAGAGCTTCTTAAAGCTACAGGTCTGTGAGAGCCAGAAATCCTGCTTGTTTGTGGGTGACCAAATACTTATTTTCCACCATAATTTACAAATAAATTCTTTAAAAATCCTACAATGTGATTTCCTGGATTTTTTTCTCATTTTGTCGCTCATAGTTGACGTGTACCTATGATGAAAATTACAGACCTAGTAGGAGAACTTGCACAATTAGTGGCTGACTAAATACTTTTTTGCCCAACTCCTGCTTGTACTCGGAAAGAAGGAAGACTTGATATAAATTCTAATAAGATTTTTAAAGCAGATTGTCAGACGTTACAATTACAAACCAGGACAGTCTCAATACTGCAGGATCTGTCTGAAATACTATGAGTGAGACTGATATTACTTTTTAATACAAGCAGAAAAGTGACAGAATAAATGGGTGGAATCAAGTAAATCATGTAAATCACTTACCTGCAAACTATGCAGTTCACTTGGCTGACAGTGTGACTGGGAAGGGCCCGTCAGTCCTGGCCTGGCACCTTCTTGATGTTCCCAGAGAGAACGATGGACCCCAGACGGCTCAGGTGAAGCTCATCTCTGCGTTAGAGGACTGGGCACAGCCAAAAGATCTCCCAGTTCTCTACAAATTCAGCGCAGCCGGACCTGTCCCGCAGCCAGCAGTGGAGCGATAGGAGCTGGGGAAACTGCTCCCTCACTCGACAGTAAGTGGGCAGGGAGGGGGCGTAGACGATGATCCTCGTGTCTGGCTTTATATCAAGGCCCCAGCTTTAACATGGGGTTTTAGCGCCCCCACAAGGACGAAAAGAGGAATAGCAATAGCCTCTAAGCAGTAGTTTAATAAACACCAGGACATTGACTAAGAAAACAAATTTAGCACATATCCACAGAATTACACCATCCATACTAACCTAAAACAGCTCAGTAGCGTGAAACATGAAGAAATAACAGCAAACCATGAATATTCAGTAATACATAGGTAAATACTGAAGCTACACTGCTAAGGAGATAGCTAGCATAGCAACAGAACTAAGCCATTTCCAAACTAAATGAACAGCAGCTTACTTTGTGTCTCAGACTCAAAATTAAAGGCACCCACAGTCACACAGCTTGAGCAGTTTCTAAAGTTCAGTCTTCCAGAGGAGCTACAGAGCTCGGTCACACCGGCTCGTTTGCCCTGCGCACTGCTGAAAGACCACGCTGCTGCTTTACAGCGGAGGCTCCTGATTGGCTGAGACTCCGCATTATATACTGACCAATGCGGCTGAAGCTTCGTGAATATTAAATGAGGTCACTAATTTAAGGAGCTTTTGGACAGATCCAGGGTTGGAGATCCACTCAGACATTTACTGAGGATTACTCAGATGCAGTCTGTGAACTTCCTGAAAACTAAGGGTGAAACAGTTAAAGCTACTGAGAGATGTTTGGCCGATTCGTCTCCAAATGAAACAGTAAAATGTATTTGTTCACATAATGGTTCAGAGTTCACAGCAACAGATTTACAGTCATTGCTCTGTAAGCAGGGGATAAGGGGTGAGACCTCAGCAGCTATATATATGTATTCAATGACGTTGACAGGGAGAAAGCTTAACCTTTCAAAGAGGAGAGTATTTGGATCAGCATGCTACACTTACAAACATGACAGATAGAAGCTAGAGTCAAAATGTGAAAGGGAGTCTTTGTAGGTACGACAAGAACAGTCCATCATACCTAGTGTACTATCCAGACACAGGGAAAGTCCTTAAACACAGGCTTGTGAAATTTCATACAAAGTGTGTTAAAGAACAGCAAACCCAGACTGACCAGTCAATGGCAGCTGATGATCCCAAGGTGAGAGGTGTGTACCCCCCATTCCAACAGCCAACAGTGTTGAAGAAAAGGTTCAAGAGTCTTAAACTGATGCTCAAGATGGTGCTCAAACAGAGGGAGACCGAAATGGTACACACTTTTCAAAGAGAGACAGGAAAGCACCTCAGTATTTAGCTGACTGGGTGTCAGATATTGGAGATCAGACACTGACCAGAACTGACTCCTGCTACAGGGTCTGTAATGAACCACAGAGCTTTAAAGAGGCAACAGTTCAACAAAACCACAGTTCTGTGTTGATGCTATCAAAAAGGAGAGGACTTCTCACTGACAAGGACATTTACTCTGACCACACTCCCAGAAGCTGAACATGCAGTGAGGGGAAGGTGGGCCTATGATTAAAAACTGCAGATGGACCAGAAACGTTATCTATTATATAAATATTTTGTATAAATTCTACTAAGATTTTTAAAGCTGATCTTCTGAAGCTCCAATTACAAACCATACGGAGGACAGAGTATCTCAGACAAACCCTGCAGTATGGAGACTGTCTATGAGGGACACTGATATTACTTTTTAAAACAAGCAGAGAAATGATAGAATAAATGATTATTAAATTATTAAATCCAGTAAATCATGTAAATCACTTACCTGCCAACTATGCGACACATCTGTCCCGCACCCAGTAGTGGAGCAGTGGAGCTCAAAGAGCTGGGTAAACTGTTCGCTCACTCATCGGTAGGTGGGCAGGGGGCTGAAGACTATGTCCAGAAGCGTGCAGCAGTGTTTCTTCAGGACCTTGCTGCATTGGGTGAACAATAGTAGAGGTTAAAGGTACAGAAGGAGTCACACTGCCAATTCAATTCAAAGTTTATTTATATAGAGCCTTTCACAACAAATGTCACAAATCGCTTTACAGAGATCCTTGTCCACGTCTCTTAAGAACAAGCACCACAACGGAGGTGATAGCAACAGTGGTAAGGAAAAACTCTCTCATACTAAGATGAAGAAACCTTGAAAGAAACCAAGACTCAGTCTGAGGAACCCATCTACCTTAGGTCGACCCGCACAGCACAAACAAACATTACACTAAGAACTAGACAGAGAGATAATGAAGAGCTATAGCTAATGTAGGAACAGGTTATGAAGTAGGAGTGTGAGCAGGTGCTGGACATATGCTCAGTGTTAATGTTGAAGTCCATGCTGAGTAGAGAGACAGGCCTGATTCCAGAACATGGATGAATGAACACCTCCAGACTGGACGGCAGGGCATCTCAGTACCTGTAAAAAAAAGAGAGAGAGGGAGCAAGAGAGAGAGGGGTTAGGATGGTTGTGTTGTGCTGAGTAGCGGGACAGGCCTGATACCAAGACGCAGGAACTGAACCAAAAAAGGGCAACTCCAGGCAGGCAGCTCAGGACATGAGGGGAGAGACAAAAAGATGAAGATTAGAACAAGGTTTACGTTTAGTGAGAGACCTGTAGCAGAAATAGTTAGAGAGACCACCACAATAGTAGTAATAAAAAGCCTGTAATCAGAGCAGGACAGAACTGTGGTGTTCTGTAATTAAAACAGGACAGAACACAGAACTGGTGAGTTATCTGAAAGCTGGTGTAAAGAGAAAAGCTTTTAATTCAGATTTAAAGACTGAGAGTGTGTCTGATTCCCGGATATTAACAGGGAGGTTGTTCCAAAGTTGGGGGCTTTATAAAAGAAGGCTCTTCCTCCTGCATTGTTTTTTCTAATACGCAAGACTGATAATAGGTCAGCGAGCGGAGTGTACGTGGAGGGCTGTAAGGTGTAAGAAGTTCCTCCAGCTAATGTGGGGTCAGACCATTGAGAGATTATGTTGTTAGTAGTATTTTATAATCTATATGAAATTTAACGGGTAACCAGAGTAAGGATGAAAGAACTGGACTAATATGATTAAATTCCCTAGCTCTAGTTAGTACCCTTAAGCTGGAGCTTATGAAGTGATTTACCTGGATTTCCAGCCTACAGCGCATTGCAGTAGTCTAGCCTTGAAGTTATGAATGTGTGCACCAGCTTCCCAGCATTCCCCTGGGATAGTATGCTGCAGCGTTTAGAAATGTTGCGTAAATGAAAGCTGTTTTAAATATACTGCATACAGTGGTATGAAACTGTTTGGGCACCCCTGATAATTTTGATGATTTTCCTTTAATAAATCATTGGCTGTTCGGATCAGCAACTTCAGTTAAATATATCATAGCAGATGAACACAGTGATATTTGAGAAGAGAAATGAAGTTTATAGTATTTACAGAAAGTGTGCAATAATTATTTAAACAAAATTAGGCACATGCATAAATTTGGGCACCCTTGTATCTTTATTTTAATTTTATTGATTTAAATACCTTTAGCACTAATTATTGAAACAATTTGTTTTGTAAGCTCATTGACCCTTGACCTACATATATACAGGGGAATCCAATTATGAGAAGGAGGTTAAGGTTTTTCTCCTCTTTGCATCTTCTCTGAAGAGTGGAAACATGGGAGCCTCAACACAACTCACAAATGACCTGAAAAAAGATTGTTCAACATCATGGTTTAGGGGAAGGATACAAAAAGCTCTCAGATTTCAGCTGTCATTTTCCACTGTGAGGAACATAGTGAGGAAATGGAAGACCACAGGCACAGTTCTAGTTACGGCCCGAAGTGGCAGGCCAAGAAAAATCTCAGATAGGCAGAATTGAAGGATGGTGAGAACAGTCAGTCAACCCACAGACCAGCTCCAAAGACCTACATCATCTTGCAGCAGATGGTGTCGTTCAACTATTCAGCACACTTTGCACAAGGAGAGGCTGTATAGGAGAGTAATGCAGAAGATGCCTTTTCTGCGCACAAGCCACAAACAGAGCCGCTGTAGGTCTGCTAAAGTACATTTGGACAAGCCAGCTTCATTTTGGAATAAGGTGCTACGGGCCGTTGGAACTAAAATGGAGTTATTTGGACATAAGGGGCTGTATGCATGGTGGAAAGAGAACAGCATTCCAAGACAAACACTTGCTACCCACAGTAAAATCTGGTGGAGGTTCCATCATGCTGTGG
Source organism: Salminus brasiliensis (assembly GCF_030463535.1). Taxonomy (NCBI): domain Eukaryota; kingdom Metazoa; phylum Chordata; class Actinopteri; order Characiformes; family Bryconidae; genus Salminus; species Salminus brasiliensis. The sequence continues at coordinate 33,249,168 of NC_132882.1, forward strand.
GGCTGTGTGGCCAGTGCAGGTACTGGGAATCTTGTTAAAGTTGAGGGTCACATGGATTCCAGTCAATATCAGCAGATTCTTGAGAACAATGTTCAAGAATCAGTGAGAAAGTTGAAGTTGCGCCGGGGCTGGATACTTCAACAAGACAATGACCCTAAACACTGCTCAAAATCTACTAAGGCATTCATGTAGAGGAACAAGTACAACGTACTGGAATGGCCACCTCAGTCCCCAGACCTGAATATTACTGAAGATCTGTGGTGTGATTTAAAGCGGACTGTCCATGCTCAGAAATCATCAAACCTGACTGAACTGGAGATGTTTTGTAAGGAAGAATGGTCCAAAATACCTTCAACCAGAATTCAGACTCTCATTGGAAGCTATAGCTGTTATTTCTGCAAAAGGGGGCTCTATTAAATATTGATGTAATTGTTCTTTGAACAGTACTAAAAATTAAAATATCAAAAGGGACCCGGGTTAAAGTAATCTGAAGGTCTAAGAATATGGTGTCCAGAAATTCGTAAGGCAAGCAATCTAATTAATTAGCTTACAGTCACCTCTGGTACAGAGTCTCGGAGTCAGTAGAGCGCCTGAATTGACTCAGAATCACTCATTGGGATGTCGGCGGCCACCTCTGTCTGTTTCTGATCCTGTCTCTGAAAACTCTGGACCCAGAGGAATATTGGGATCTCTGTGGATCCTAAAAAATCAACTCGATCAGTCAGTCCTAGGAATGTAGAGAAACACTTTAATCCTGCCGTAAACAACCTGTGATGAGGCTGGTGTGAAGTTGATAGACTCCACTGTTTCAAAGTAGCAAAAGCCACCATCTGTCTGTATATATACATACATTTTTTGTAACACATATGGAATTTGTCTTCCCCCTGTAACCCAGCTGTGCAGTGAACATGAACGAACACACACACACACACACACACACACACACACACACACACACACACACACACACACACACACACACACACACCCTGGAGCGGTGGGCAGCCATTGCTGTGGGCCCCCACAAAAGAAGGTGAAGGCCTTGCTCAGTGGCAGTTTGCCCAGCCCAGTTATCTAACCCACAAAAAAAATTCTACAATGTACTTTCCTGGATTTTTTTCTCATTTTGTCTCCCATTAGTTGAAGTGTACCTATGATGAAAATTACAGACCTCTCATCTTTCTAAGTAGGAGAACTTGCGCAATCAGTGGCTGACTAAATACTTGTTTGCCCCACTGTATATTTAACAGCCCAAACTCAATGTGAAACTGCTTGTACTCGGAAAGATGGAAGAATTTATATCAATTCTAATAAGATTTTTAAATTAGATTTTCCGACGTTACAAATACAAACCATAACAGTCTCAATACTGCAGGATTTGTCTGAAATACTATGAGTTACACTGATATAATACTTTTTAATACAAGCAGAAAAGTGACAGAATAAATAGGTGGAATCAAGTAAAGCATGTAAATCACTTACCTGCAAACTATGCAGTTCACTAACCTGACAGTGTAACTGGGAAGGGCCTGTCAGTCCTGGCCTGGCACCTTCTTGATGTTCCTGGAAAGAACGATGGACCCCAGGCGGCTCAGGTGAAGCTCATCTCTGCGTTAGAGGACCAGACCCCACGCTGAATCAGGAGGAGAATAGTGGAGAACGATGGTGCCAAAGTCACCTGGCGAAGTCCAGGACACAAGCACCTGGAAAACAGGAGACTGTGGCATTACTCTTTAGGGTCAATTCTTTTAAGAGTTTTACAGAAGAATCTCCAACAGTGAGAACATCGCCCTGAGGACTCGCCCTCTGTGCCGGAGTAGAGCAGAGGTCCTTGAACCAGTTAGCATAGGAGAAAAATGTCTGTGGTGATGCAGGAGCCCTCAGCTTTTCCCAGCCACGCTGGACGCTTCCAGGCCCTCTCAGGTACAGGAGTGGAGGCGACTACCCTGTGTCCGCTGCACCAGTAGTGCTGAAAATAAGACCACAGGCAGCATTCCAGGAGTCACCGGCAGTCTCTAGCCTCGCCTTCCGTCAGTGGAGTTTGGACAGCCTCTACAACAGCTGGATCTGCCGTAATAGCTTGACGACCTCCTGCAGAGAGCACAAGGATCACAACAAGAAGACAAAGCTCATAAAAAAAGAAGACACAGCCACAAAAATGGTACCAAGTTCCCCATTAAAGAGTACAACAGGCTTTATTACCTGAATGTGGTCAATGATCACAGTGGTGATGGTTGCAGTGTGTTACAATATTCAAACAGCATGAAATCCTTGTTCACTGTAATTATGAGGTTTCACATTATGCAGTAGAGAGCATGAAGATCAAGGGTAAGATTGATAAACTGAACTGTGAAGTCTGCAGACAAGAGAAATCTGCTCAGAGTAGAAACAGAACCTGATGTACGAGCAAAAGCAGTACTTAAACCAGTACATACTGACCTAGCTGGTCCAATAGATCCACTCTAGCGTTTACTGAGGATTACTCAGGTGCTTGATTGCAAATTCCTTGCTGTGAACTCTATATGGAGAAGAATCAGTTATTGATCAGTGAGAAGGGCATAAGACGTGAGACCTCAGCACTTTGATCACAACATCTAAAAACAGCAGAGAAAAATAGGAGAACCCTTTTTGATATGGAAAGGTGAATGCTAGTAGAGATCAAATTACCTAAAGAAATCTGCTGTAATGACCACTGCAGTCATTCGCAACAAGGACTTGCATAGCCACCAGGCTTAAAATTATAAAGTCCATATAACAAGGATGTTAAAGCCAATTTTCTGACGTTACAATTATCATACGGAGAACAGACAGTCTCGATACTGCAGGGTTTGTCTTGGATACTATGAGGGACATTGATTTATTACCGTTTAATACAAGCAGAGAAATGAATATTAAAGGGTTAAAAAATAAATAAATAATCTAGTAAATCATGTAAAATCACTTACCTGTCAACTATCCAGTTCACGGACATGAACGACCGACCTCAGACGGCTCGGGTGAAGCTTATCTCTGTTAGAGGACCAGACGCAGCCGAAAGGGTTAAGTCTATTATACAGACATGGAAGAGTGAAGGTACTCACAGATGCGTAAATACAACATGAAACTTCCAGACGCAATATTAGTATTCAAGCTGCTAGAAAACAATTTTAGTAGGCCAGCAGTGGGACTACCTCTGGCATCTCAGTTCAATGAAACTGGGGCAACAGATCTGCATGAACTGGAACTAGGCGTTTGGTATCTTCACATCATTGACCAGTTCTCACAGTTTAGTGCAGACAGCATTCTGACCACTGGGACCACCAAGTCCTCTGAAATAGTGAAACACTGTTCATGATCGGATTAAATGTTCATGGTCCATTTCAGAAACTGTTCAGTGACAATAGAGGAGAATTCAACAATGATGAAGTGACAGAAATGGCAGAAAACCTCAACATAGAAGTAAAGACAACGACTGCATACAGCCCATGGAGCACTGGACTTTTGGAACAGCACAACCAAACACTTACTGAGATCATCGTGAAAGTAAAGACAAGTAACAGTGGTGACTGGGATACTGCACTGGACTAGGCCCTTATGGCATAAAACACCAGGCAAAAGGTCCATGGCTACAGTCCACATCAGTTGGTGTTTGGACAGAATCCTAACCTGCCCTCTGGGTTAACTGACAAGCCTCCTGCTTTAGAGGACAACACTTTTACTGAAGCAGAATGTCCAGAAAGAATACGGAGAGCACTGCAGAAGCACCTCTGTCACACAGATGGTAAAAATTAAATAAGTGATAAAGTGTACTATAAGAGAGTGGACTGTTAAGAGTGGTATTAGACATGGAGGAACCTGTATCAGGCTACATCTCCTCAGACTGAGAGAAAAGTAAACACAGAGTGTGAGGATCCATGTGAAATAAAGGATAATACAGATAACACAAAATAAATTTTTGTGGGATAGATTTTGTGACTCATAAAGAAGCACAAATACACCAGAACAATTACATCCAACACATGCAGCTCACACACATAGACCCTTTACTAGCCTTCGAAAAAGACCTCCCTCTGTGAGGAAGAGAAGGACCAACTCAGGTCAAAGATGGGCCAAAATCTCTGGGTAGCGAGACAGAGTAGGCCAGGAGTCATGTTTGATGCTGGTCACTTGGCATCAAGCTTCAGAAATGTAACCGTGCAGACAGTCCATGAAGCAAACAGAATAGTGTGCAAAGTCCAAGAAGGAAGTTCTAAACTTCCAACACTTAGGCAGAGACAGTGCTCTTAAATTGATGGTATTCAGTGATGCCTCATTTGGAAATCTTTCAGATGACGGCACTCAAGGAGGACATCTGATTCCATCTTCTCCCATAAGAATGAAGTTTTTCCGTCTTTCTTGGCAGTCAAAGAGAGTCTAGAGGATTGTGAGGAGCACACTTGCTGGTGAAACACTGGCGATGTCTGAAGGAATTGATAATGCCATTTTCTTGGCCACACTGTTCTCTGAACTAACTACTGGGGATGCTGAACATGCTCCACCCGTAACGTGTGTCACAGATAATCATTCACTTGCTGATGCGCTGAAGTCCAAAAAGTCAGTCACAAAGAAACGACTTTGCAGGAGTTCTTTGATGCTGCATCTCTCCAGACAAACACAGGAGTTTGAATATGTGCTGCAGCACAGTGCAAAAGAACAGCTTAGGGACCGTTTTTGAATAGACTAAAAATTCAAAGATACCTCTAAGCTTAGACACTGCTAAACACAAGCCAATTAGGAGCCCATAATACTCTACTCTCCACCCAAGTATTCTCGGAAGAGGTGGGTCTTCAGTCTGCGTTTAAGACAGCGAGTGAGACTGCCATTTGGACACAAAGGGGAAGTTCGTTCCACCACTTCGGTGCCAGGACATGGCTCGCTCACTTGTTGGTAGGTGGGAAGGGGGCTGAAGATGATGATACTGGCATCTGTATTTCTGAAGCGTGAGGCAGGGTTCCTTCAGGACCTCGCTGCGTCGGGCGCAGAACAATGCCACGGGAAGCCGGCTGGCGATGTCCAGGATGCCAGCACCTGGAAAACTGGAGACTGTGGTGTTACTCTTTGGGCTTCGATACTTTTAAGTGCTTTACAGAAGAATCTCCAACAGTGAGGACACCACCCTGAGTTATTGTCCTCGAACCGGTTAGCAAAGGTGAAAACCGGCTGTGGTTGTGGAGGAGCCCTCTACTTTTCCCGGCCACACAGACACACCCAGGCCCTCTTCGGGAGCAAAGTAGAATTAAGACCACCATGTTAGAGAAGTCACGGACAGCCTCATCTTCCGTCTGTGGAGTTTGGACTGCCTCTACAAAAGCAGCTGGATAAGGAGAACAAACCAGTTACATACATGAAATGAAACGAAGATAAACATTATGAGCAATTCATAATTTCTAACAATAAGATAAGATAAGATAGTCCTTTATTAGGACTATCTTATCTTATCTTATTGTTAGAAATGATGAATTGCTCATAATGTTTATCTTCATTTCATTTCATAAAGTTCCCAATTCTGCCCAGAAGAACAAATAAAATTCATCAGGAATGCCGTCCAATCCAAGAGACTTTTTTCCATCGACAGAGGGTCTCTTTCAATTCTAGAGGAGAAATATCCTGATCTACATAAGATGCCTCATCAGGGGACAATTGTGGCAAATCTAAGGAATGGAAAAAGGGCCAATATTTAAGGTTTCCTTTTGGACATCTGATTTATAGAATTCTGAATAGAACCTGCAAAAAGCATCACTGATTTGTGCATGTTCTGTAAGTAGTTATCCATCATGAGAACTTATTGCTGCAATATTTGAGAATTTCTCATTACTTCTGAGTTTTAGCACCAAGAAGTGACTGGGCCTGCTTCCATTAAAATAGTAATTTATCCAACCCTTTTAATAAGGAATTCTGCTCTTTCTCTCAGAAGAATATTAAGCTCATTCATAACAAACTACTTTTATTGCAATATCACCAGAAAGAGTGTTGCTTGCACTTGAATTTAAACATGAAGCACAAGAAAGTTCCAGACACTTCTTTTCACGTCTTTTCTGTTGCCAAGAAGCAAATGCAATAGAATTATTCCTAAAGAAACCATTCACTGCTCCCAACAAACCTCTGATCGTCCACTGAACCCTGATTAAACATAAGAAATTTGTTTCATTTACTCCTAAATTGAGAGCTGAAGGTTTTTGTGCCTTTCAGATAAAGTTTAGTGCTTAGTGCTCAGATTAAGTAAAGACAATGCAGTAATACATAGCTTAAGCTCTAAGCTAGCGGCCAGCTGACTGAGAAACATCACCCCTGATCTGTTTAATAAATAAATGATTAATGACTATTCATATCTGCTCCCACCACTAAATGAAAGTCCACTAGATTTGTAAGATAATCTAAAAGAAAAGAAAAACTGGGATTACTTTGATGTGGAGCGTGAACTGAAATGAAGACAATTTTCTCATTTCTTACTTTTGTTGTAATGTGTGTTATTCTCCTTTCTTCAACCCTTCCTTGGTTTAACATTGTAATCTCCCAACTCCTCTGTACCAAGATAAGAACTCCTTTAGTTGTAGTTTTTGCAGTTGTATAAGAAGCAACTCTACAGAGTTTATTGCATTTGGGAAAATTAACATCTCTCAAATGTGCTAGTTTGGTCTGATTAAGGATCCCATTTAAGAGGCTCATTTAGACCATTAAAATGTTCCAGCTCAAGACATTCAAAGCCATAAAGATTAAAAATAAATTCAAGTATAACAAGACCCTTAAGTGGTACTGGTAGCCAAACATGGAGCTACTTCCTTATAAAACTGTTAGGGTCGTCTTTCTCCGCACCCTCTGGGAGAACAAGAATGCACAGGCTGTTCAGTCAACCCCGGTCCTGCAGATCAAACACCAACCGTTCCAGAGTGTCCAAACGATCTGAGTGTCCTGATAGAAGTTTATTCTGCTCCCTTTGCTCGTCCATGAGATAGTCTAGCTTTGAACACATCCTGAAATGTAGACATGTGTGTAAAGAACACTTCTCACATTGCTCTGCTGGAGAAAACAGTCATGGCGTGGTTCTCAGCAAAGGATCCGCCATGTTGTATTCAGGCAAGGAGGAGACAGATGATATTACTTTTTTTTTTTTTTTTTTTTTTTTACTGGTGATGAATTTGGAATAGAAGGCAGAGGTTTCCTGCTAAAAAAAAAAAAAAAAAAAAACATCCTTAACTGCACCGGTAACCAAAAAGAGTCAATAAAATAAGGACTAAACTTGATCGGGAGCTCTAGCCAGCTGCAACCGAGCCCATGAATGGAGTCATGCGACTCCCCCTAAAGCAGTTTTCTGACGTTACAGTTACAAACCATGACACGGTCTCCATACTGCAGGGTCTGTCTATACTATGAGGGACACTGATATATTACTTTTTAAATCAAGCAGACAGAAGAAATGATTATAAAATTACCTGCCCGCTACCCAGTTGCCTACCCTGGGGTCCTTCAGGGCTTCATTGCATCGGGCAGAGAAAAGTGGAGAATGATGGTACCGAAGCCACCTGGCGATGTCCAGCACTCCTTGAGAGAGAAGATAAATAAATAAATAAAAAGGAGAGTCTTACTCTTTGGTCCTGATACTTTTAAGGGTTTTAAAGTAGAACCTCCAACAATGGAAACACCACCCTGAGGTGAAGAGCTGAGGACCTCACACCAGTTAGCAGAGGTGAAAACTGCCCTCGGCTTTTCTAGGCCGCGCTGGCAGCCCCAGGCCCTCTCCGGTGTGGGACAGCAGCAGTCAAGCTCAATAACCTCCTTGCAGGACACCTGGAGATCTCGCTCCTCAGCAGTCGCCAAGTTTCTCCAGAGTAAACAGACAAACACAAACGACGGTCATCGAGAGAGTACTGTACAGTAACACAGGGAGCAGAGAACACAAAGATCGCAACAACTGGCTCAGATAAAGAAGACAAAGCTGATATTAAAGACTATAAAGTAGGGATGGTCGCTCGACGGTCCGTGTCGAATCACGTCTTGAGCTTCTAAAGCAGGATCGCATCGAAACTAAAATAAAATAGAAATATAGAAAATGTGTAGGACAGAATTACTGTATGTAAATGTCAATGCTTTTAGCCATTTAACATGATCACAGGTAGATCACTGACCTTTCATTCTAAATCCAGTGAAACTAATATTAATCAATATAAACGTCCCTTCTGTTATGACCGACAGATGCAGATCCATATGGGCTTATATTCTCTCTTCTGCATTTCCTGACATAGCTGTTTCTAGCCACCTGATCTGAGAATGAATTCCCAGCAGATATTGCACCCCAATAGTTGCCAGATTATGTACAATAGGACCAGCAGGATCTACTGCTGCATTTCCCGCTCTCAGAGGACTATTCACCAGTGAATATTAAAATGCAACAATGGCTGCACTTTTCAAAAGGGAATTGATCATTTTAAATGGAAATATCCCTATACTAGGACCAGCAGCAGAAAAACCTGAATCTGTACATTGTAGGTTTAGACTGAAAGCTCTCAATAAGTCACGCCCTAGTAAATTCACAGGGCAATGTGTGGAGACTGTAAACCAGTGTTTTACTGTTCTATTACCCAATTTCACCTTCACAGGACTGCACAAACGTTCTGTGAGTGGTAAGCCTGAAACATCCACTGTTAGAATTGTGTCCGTACTGACGGATATGGGTACTGACCCCTCCATAAGTACTGAAACTGCTGCACCAGAGTCAATCAAAACAGAATTCATTTCCCAGCAAATCCTTACATTTTGACTGGGTTATAATCTTAGAACCTTCCAATTTAAAACAAATCTGGATCCTAAGAGGTTCCCAGTTGAGACAACTGTGAGACTCAAATGATCTTAAGGCAATGCTTTGGACATCTGCATCCTTTGAGTCTGGATCACTGCAAAAAGTCAATGGCCTAAAACAAACTTGAAAATGAAAATATCAAAAGGGATCCAGGTTAAAGTAACCTGAAGGTTTAAGAATACGGCGTCCCGTCTCCTCCCGGTTATTTTAAATTCGCAAGGAAAGCGGTCTAATTAATTTACTTACAGTCACCTCGGGTACAGAGTCTCAGAGTCAGTAGAGCGCCTGAATTGACTCAGAATCACTCATTGGGATGTGGGCGGCCGCCTCTATCGGTTTCTGATCCTGTCTCTGAAAACTCTGGACCCAGAGGAATATTGGGATCTCTGTGGAACCTCCAAAACTGTGGTAGTGGGATTTGCTTCTCTGCGCATTGTTTGAAAGTAACAATCCACCATCTGTCGGTTTCTGAAAACAACGTATACATAGAATATTGAAACGCCTGAAAAGATTCCCCCACAATATTGCAGCGTCGACATACAGACCTACGCCCTTTATTTAGTTTCACAGAGAGTGAACTAAGGTGGTTCACTTTAGACGGGCCTGGACATGTACTGGCTTAAGCAGGTTGGAGGTTTGGAGTCTGACTGTTTGAGGCTGTGGACAGGTGTCTTTTATACAGATAACGATGTCCAACAGGTGCCATTAATACAGGTAACGAGTGGAGGACAGAGAAGCTTTTTAAAGAAGTTACAGGTCTGTGAGAGCCAGAAATCCTGCTTGTTTGTGGGTGACCAAATACTTATTTTCCATCACAATTTACAAAATAAATTCTTTAAAAATTCTACAATGTGATTTCCTGGATTTTCTTCTCATTTTGTCTCTCATAGTTGACGTGTACCTATGATGAAAATTACAGACCTAGTAGGAGAACTTGCACAATTAGTGGCTGACTAAATACTTTTTTGCCCAACTCCTGCTTGTACTCGGAAAGATAGAAGAATTGATATAAATTCTAATAAGATTTTAAAGCAGATATTCCAACGTTACAATTACAAACCAGGACAGTCTCAATACTGCAGGATTTGTCTGAAATACTATGAGTGAGACTGATATTACTTTTTAATACAAGCAGAAAAGTGACAGGATAAATGGGTGGAATCAAGTAAATCATGTAAATCACTTACCTGCAAACTATGCAGTTGTGATGAATAAGTGAAGAATTGAGGACAGGCTGATGAATAAAGACTCTGAAATAAACAGAATACATGCACAATATTAAATAAAGTTCTGAAAGGCTAGCTGTGATGCTGTTGCATATTTATTCACCTACTTATGAATGTGTTGGCTACAGGCTCTATATAACCGGACATTGTGGTCAGACGTTTATCATAAATATAAAAGGGGCCCCCCAATGTGAACCGATTTTAATGCCCCCCCACCACAAAAATAAATAAATAAATAAAAAAATACCACTGATTCAGTTTCGCAGTTAGCAGTCATAACTTCATTGACAATGATGGCTTTACGGGTAATCCTGTAACTTCACACACAACCAGAAAATGTAAAACTGTGCCCACTTCAGCAAAGCATTTAAAACACATGTTTGAAGTATTATGGAAAACACTGTGCAGGCGGACAGGTGTAAGGAAAGATGTAATTACAAATATCCGAGACCCCAGACCTCATCATCAAACGTCAATCCTAGATCCCTCTCCCAAGTTAGTTTCAATGAGTCCATGTTGGATGAAGTAATGTAAATGCTTGAGATTCTAATTTCTGAGCTGTTCGAGGTGAGCTGTTCCTCCAAATAGTTGAGCTGAAATCTAAACTTGCCACTCTTCTGACAGGACAAGTGTCTGATTTGAAAAAATAAAATAACGCTCAGTATGTAGGGAGTATTAGCAGTATCACCAGAAGTATCAGCCATAGGTATGTCAAAAGTGGGACTTCATTAAAGAGACTAAACCAGGTGGAGTGTGAATAAAGACAGATGTAAAAACAGAGTAAAAGTTTAAGCAGCCATGTCCGATCCGAAAAGAAAAAAAAAAAAAAAAAAAACACTAATCCATAATGTACGCAGAAGAACAAAAGCTGAAGATTGGCAAAGCTGCATAAGGAACCATCTTAATGGTGTCAGATAGAATCTATGTAGAAATTTCCAGCGGATTATTGGGTGATCAGGATTCCTCAAAGATAAAAATGATCATTTCTCATGCATGGTTCTCCAAACATAAAAAAATTACTTAAGATCCTTGGACCACACACAGTCCAACCCGTCTACAAGAGGCTCAAAGTAAAAAAAATTGTAAATACTGGAAGCCGAGCAAGACTGGAGTAAAGCACTTTAAGCATTAGGTGTGGCTGTAATTTGGAGTTCAGTGAGTCTCCGAGAACAGAGGACTGATTTAAGGTGCAGATACCTAAAGAAAGAGGTGCTGGGCACATTACATTGCTCTTTAATAGCCTGGAAAGATCTTAATCCATTTTCATTGCAGATATCACCTGGAGGTCGAGCTCTCCCATTGGGGGCAATGAAACAGCATTCCCCATCAGTAAATGATGATTATGAAAGAGTGGAGAGTGCTCATGCTATATAGGAGTTTGTTTGCCTAAACAAGAGCTCTAGCCAGCTGCAACCAAGCCAATGAATGGGGTCATGTGACTCCCCCTAAAGTAGTTTTCTGACGATACAATTACGAACCATGCGGAGAACAGAGACAGTCTCCATACTGCAGGGCTTGTCTGAGATACTATGAGGGACACTGATATATTACTTTTTAAATCAAGCAGAGAAATGACAGAATAAATGATTATAAAATCAAGTAGATCATGTAAATTATTACCTGCCAACAATCCAGCTGCCTACCCTGGGGTCCTGTCTTTTTCAGAGTGGTGTCCAGAAAGTGTGTGGCAGAGCTCCTTCCAGGCCTCACTGCATCGGGCAGAGAAAAGTAGAGAATGATGGTACTGAAGCCACCTGGTGATGTCCAGGACTCCTGAAAAAAAAAAGACTGAGTCATTACTCTTTGGTCCCGATACTCTTAAGGGTTTTACAGTAGAACCTCCAACAATGAAAATACAGCCCTGAGGAGTTGTCCTCGGTGAGGGAGCAGGTGAACTCGAAGAACTGAACCTTGCACCAGTAGGTTGAGGTAAAAACCGTGGTGATTGAGGAGCCCTCTGCTTTTCCAGGCCACGCCAACGGCCCTAGGTCCTTTCCAGTGCGGGAGTGGAGACAACAACCCTCTGTGTCCGCCGTGCCGGTAGTGCTGGATTTAAGATGGCCAGCGTTGGAGGAGTCACGGGCAGCCTCGACTTCCGTCTGTGGAGTTTGTACAGCCTCCAACAACAGCAGCAGTCAAGCTTGATGACCTCCTTGTAGAGCAGAAGGAGATGTCGCTCCGCAGCAGCCAAGTTTCTCGAGAATAAACACAGACAGAAACATAAACGACGGTCAGTGAGACAGAGTACTGTACAGTAACACAGGGAGCAGACAGCACAAGGATCACATCAACCGACTCAGATGAAGACGACAAAGCATATATTAAAAGACTATAAAGTAGGGACTCAACGGTTCGTGTCGAATCAGTTTTAAAAGCAGAGTCGCATCGAAATAAAAAAAAAAACATAGAAAAAGTGTAGAATAGGATTACTGCGTTTATATGTCAATGCTTTTAGCCATTCAACATTGCCACAGGTAGACATGGGACATTGAGCATAGTAAGGCCTATCAGCTGTTTTGCCTGCACCACTTTAACCAGAGATGCTCCCTTTATTGACCCAATATCATTCATTCGGAGACCAGAAATGTTTTGGAAATTCGTCAACAAAAGTGATTAGTCTCAGTCTCGTTATTCTCACCTGGCAGCTCAGATCTTGACCGTGTAACAGAAGTATCATCAATTATTTGTATCCTCAATATATTTATACTGGTTATACTGATTTCCCACAATTAAAACAAGCACCTTCTCTCCTACCTTCAGTCTCTCCTGCTCCAGAGTCTCCTGCCTCAGTCCGGCAGTACATTAACTGAGCTTGTAACAATGTCTCCTGTATTAATTTCACATGTAGTCCAAACTCTTTGGGTATTAAACTCTGCTCTGTTGTTTTAGAACCATGGAAATATTATCAAAATTATCATCATCATCATTTCCAAAACCTTGCTTCAAAATCTTTGAATTTTCTAAAAAATAAATTTGGATCCCTTTACAAAATTATTCTAAAACATTGTCTGAATATTTAGATTCTCAGGGTTGTTTAAACCAGAGAATTTTTCAGGGATCGAAATGTAATTCAATCGCAATTCAAAGTTTCCAAGACAACTGAGAGACTGAAATGATCTTGAGGCAATGCTTTGGACATCTTCGTCCTTTGAGTCCGGGTCGCTGCAAAAACTCAATGACCTAAAACTAAATTGAAAATTAAAATATCAAAGGGATCTGGGATAAAGTAACCTGAAGGTCTAAAAATACGACGTCCCGTCTCCTCCTGTTTATTCTAAATTCATAAGGCAAGCGGTCTAATTAATTTACTTACAGACACCTCGGGTACAGAGTCTCGGAGTCAGTAGAGCGCCCGAATTGACTCAGAATCACTCATTGGGATGTTGGCAGCCGCCTCTGTCGGTTTCTGATCCTGTCTCTGAAAACTCTGGACCCAGAGGAATATTGGAATCGCTGTGGAACCTCCAAAACTGTGGTAGTCTAATTTACTTCTCCACGCTTAAAGAATCAACTCGATCAGTCAGTCTTAGGAATGTAGAGAAACACTTTAACCCTGCAGTAAACAACCTGTGATGAGGCTGGTGTGAAGTTGATAGACTCCATTGTTTCAAAGTAACAAAAGCCACCATCTGTGTTTCTGAAAACAACGTATACATAGAATATTGACACGCCTAAAAAGATTCCCCCACAATATTGCAGCATCGACATACAAGACAATAAAACTATATTTCACCATTTTTTGTGACACAGATGGAATTTGGCTTCCCTTTGTAACCCAGCTGTGCAGAGAACATACACACACTCCCCCTTATGCAGTGTCAGTTTGCTGAGCCCGGGTATCTAACCCACAAAAATAAAAAATATAATTCTACAATGTAATTTCCTTGATTTTTTTTTCATTTTGTCTCTCATAGTTGAAATGTACCCATGATTAAAATTACAGACCTCTCTCATGTTTCTAAGTAGGAGAACTTGGTCAATCGTTGGCTGACTAAATACTTGTTTGCCCCACTGTATATTTAACAGCCCAAACTCAATGCGGAACTGCTTGTACTCAGAAAGATGGTAAAATTTATATTAATTCTAATAAGATTTTTAAAGTAGATTTCCCGACGTTACAATTACAAACCATGACCGTCTCAATACTGCAGGATTTGACTGAAATACTATGAGTGACACTGAAGTATTACTTTTTAATACAAGCAGAAAAGTGACAGAATAAACGAGTAAATCACTTACCTGCAAACTATGCAGTTCACTAACCTGACAGTGTGACTGGGAAGGGTCAGTTAGGCCTGGCCTGGCACCTCCTTGATGTTCCTGGAAAGAACGATGGACCCCGGGCGGCTCAGGTGAAGCTCATCTCTGCGTTCAGGCTGCATCAGGAGGAGAATAGTGGAGAACGATGGTGCCAAAGTCACCTGGCGACCTCCAGGACGGGGGCACCTGGAAAACAGGAGACCGTGGCATTACTGTTTAGGGTCAATTCTAAAGTATTTTACAGAAGAATCTCCAACAGTGAGAACACCGCCCTGAGGACTCGCCCCTCGGAGCAGGTGAAGAGCTGACGTCCTAGAACCAGTTAGCATAGGCGAAAAACGCCTGTGGTGATGGAGAAGCCCTCTGCTTTTCCCAGCCACACTGGACGCTTCCAGGTTCTCTCAAGTACAGGAGTGGAGACGACTACCCTGTGTCCGATGCACTGGTAGTGCTGAAAATAAGACCACGGCGTCACAGGCAGCATTCCAGGAGTCACAGACAGCCTCGTCCTCCGTCGGTGGAGTTTGGACAGCCTCTACAACAGCTGGATCTGCCGTAATAGTGTGACGACCTCCTGAGAGCTTGTTCCTCCATGGCCACCTCGGAGTAAAAACAGACAACGGTCAGTGAGACAGTACTGTACAGTAACACAGGGAGCAGAGAGCACAAGGATCACAACAAAGCTAATAAAAAAGAAGACATATCCACAAAAGTACCAAGTTCCCCATTAAAGAGTACAACAGGCTTTATTACCTGAATGTGGTCAATGATCACAGTGGTGATGGTTGCAGTGTGTTACAATATTCAAACAGCATAAAATCCTTGTTCACTGTAATTATGATGTTTCACATTATGCAGTAGAGAGCATGAAAATCAAGGGTAAGATTGATAAACTAAACTGTGAAGTCTGCAGACAAGAGAAATCTGCTCAGAGTAGAAACAGAACCTGATGCACGAGCAAAAGCAGTACTTGAACTAGTACATACTAGTACTAACTGGTCCTATAGAGCCAGCAAGGGGGGGGGGGCTGAAGCATGGAGCACTGGGCATTAAAAATATGAAAGCGTTCTGGGTGAATGATGAAGTGAGGAAGAATTGAGGACAGGCTGATGAATAAAGACTCTGAAATAAACAGAATACATGCACAATATTAAATAAAAGTTCAGAAAGGCTCCAGGTCTATATCATAGTGCTACTAAATGAGTTCATTCAAAGAGAGACGTGTATACGCTCAACAGGCAGGAGAAACAAAGCTAATAATTACCACTCAAAGCTTATATCAAGACACCAGCTTGAATTATCCACATTAATCAACAGAATTATACCATCCATTCTAACCTTAAACAGCTCAGTAGCGTGAAACATGAAGAAATAACAGAAACCAAGAATATTAAGTAATACATAGGTAAATACTGAAGCTTCATGAATATTAAATGAGGTCACCAAATTAAGGAGCTTTTGATTGATCCAGGGTTGGAGATCCACTCAGACGCAGTCTGTGAAATTCCTGAAAACTAAGGGTAAAACAGTTAAAAGCTTGTATGTAAACTGAATAAATCATTGTGTGCTCTCAAACAGTCTGGGACACCTGAACATGTTGCATGATTATCTAGATGTAATTGGCTTTACATAGAAACCCAGCTGACCACTGAGTCTACAACAAACACACTGAAATCAGGAGGATAATACTGATATTCTGGGTTAATAATAATTGACCTAAATGACAGTTTTCCTACACTTAGGATGGCAGAATAGTGTTGTTGAGGTGGAAGAATTTGTGTCAATTCTAATAAGGTTGTTAAAGACAAAGTCTTGATACTGCAGGGTTTGTCTGAGATACTATGAGGGACACTGAAAATTTAAAATTTTAATACAAGTAGAGAAATGACAGAATAAATGGTTAATAAATTAGAAAAGAAATGATGTAAAACTACTTACCTGCTAACTATTCAGTTCACTAATGTCAGGAGGAGAATAGTAGAGAATGATCGTGCCAAAGGAGTCATGCTGCCGCAGTGCAGAGGTAAGCCGCCTGGTGAAGGAGACAGTGGTGTTACTCTTTGGGCTCGATACTTTTAAGTGGTTTTCAGTAGAATCTCCATCATTGAGAACACTGACCTGAGGGGTTGTCCTTCAGGGATAAAGCAGGTAAGGGCAAAGTAGAAGAGCTGAGGACCTTGGTTGAGGAACTGGCTGTGGTGGTGGAAGACGCCCTCAGGCTCCAGTTTCAGTTTAGACAAAGCTTATGGTAAAGTGACTCAGGCAATGACAGTGTAGTATTTTATTCACACAACAGGTGGCGCATTAGAGCTGTGACGCTGAGAAGCCTAGACCTATCTCCCAGAAGCTGAACACTCAAGGAGTCATCAAAAAGTTTACCATTGCTCTGCCCTGACCTGGATAAATTTGTATTTTCAATGGGGCCACTTGTGCTCCCCATCCATCGTCACAAAGCTGCACTATTATCAAGACTGTGTGGAGTTATTACATAGAGCCAGGGAAGCAGGAACATTGAGGTTTAATCTACTGGATACCTTTGGTTTGAGAAAAGCTAATACCAGCCCCAACAAACATCAATTTATAACAAATTCCATTTTAGACTACATAAAGAAAAAAAATATATATGTGCAGAAGCGTATGGCAGTGCTCCTTCAGTGCCTCACTGCATCGGGGCAGAGAAAAGTGGAGAATAATGGTACTGAATCCACCTAGATACGTCCAGGACTCCTGGCCAAAAAAAAAAATAAATAAAAAAAATAAAAAAATAAAAAATCCACAAAACTCTTTGGTCGCGATACTTAAGGGTTTTCTAAATCCAGTGAAACTAATATTAAATCAATACAAACATCATTTTTGTTAAGACAGATGCAGATCCATATGGGCTTATATTCTCTCTTCTCTCCTGTACATAAGACACACCTGAACTGATTCTTTTTTTAGACAAAAAGCTTTTTCCTTTAGTGAGTACTTGTGAGAACCAGACAATATTAATATCTGATCATCAGACTGCTGCAAAACAACTGCAACAACAATGGCCTCCTTTTCCAAAAGGGCATTTTTAACTAGAGATGCTCCCTTTATTGACCCAATGTCATTCATTCTGAGACCAGAAATGTTTTAGAATTTCATCAACCAAAACTGGCAAGTCATCAGTCTCAGTCTCGTCATTCTCACTTGGCAGCTCAGATCTTGACCGTGTAACAGAAGTATCATCAATTATTTGTATCCTCAATGTATTTATACTGGGTCCAAAAATACTATTGCTTTTCCAATATTTAGCATCAAGTCTATATCCTTCCCCCTGCCCCCCTTTCTTGCCCAGGGGAAATATGCAATTCACCTGCATCTCTAAACAACCGTCTCTGTCCTTCATCCAAGACTACATGTGCGGCTGCTGATCGCCATAGTACACATAAGATACTGATATTGTTTCAGCTGGTATCTTTTGTATCCACGATATGTTCATACATAGTCAACACCATCTGGAGACAAATAAAACAAGGTACAATGGAGGATTTTACCATTCAACCTTTGACAGAGCTCCATGTGACCCATCAGGTTCTCTGCTCTGTCAGAGCCCAAGAATATTCTACTGGGCCTATCTTAAGTGGAAATATCCCTACACTAGGACTAGCAGCAGAAAAACCTGAATCTGTACATTGTAGGTTTAGACTGAAAACTCCCAATAAGTCACGTCCTAGTAAATTCACAGGGCAATGCGTGGAGACTGTAAACCAGTGTTTTCCTGTTCTATTACCCAATTTCACCTTCACAGGACTGCACAAATGTTCTGAGAGAGGTAAGACTGAAACATCCACTGTTAGTATTGTGTCCGTACTGACGGATATGGGTACTGACCCCTCCATAAGTACTGAAACTGCTGCACCAGAGTCAACCAAACCGGAATTCATTTCCCAGCAAATCCTTACATTTAGACTGGGTTCCTCACTGCATTTCAAAATCCTCTTTACAGACTGTCTACATTTTCTCCCACCTTATCCTATTCAGCATAGTCTGGATCTGGTTCTGTAACTGAACTCGGATCAAGAAGGTCAGAGCAGCAATAACCTATTTTGCTGATCCAGAGTACGGCTTCTGCTGTGTTGCCACTTTCCTGATCTCCACGCTCTACAAAACAGTCTGATCTCCCACAATTAAAAGAAGCACATTCTCTCCTACCTTCAATCTCACCTGCTCCAGAGTCCCCTGCCTCAGTCCTTATGTATTAATTTCATGTGTATAGTCTAAACTTGGCTCCCTTGTCTTAGAACCTTCGAAATCTCCAATTTGAAAAACCCTGAAAAATAACTGATTTCCAAAATCTTGCTTTATGCAGTTTATGCAGTAGAGAGCATGAAAATCAAGGGCAAGATTGATAAACTGAACTGTGAAGTCTGCAGACAAGAGAAATCTGCTCAGAGTAGAAACAGAACCTGATGCACGAGCAAAAGCAGTACTTGAACCAGTACATACTGACCTAGCTGATCCAATAGGGCTGGGGGAGGGCGCAGATACGACAAAAGGTTTAGCAGCGAACACTCCTGTGTGTGGGTAAAGACACCAAAGAAACACTGATTGGTGACTGGTGATGTTCTAGATATTGTATTGAAGGAGACTGGGTTGACAATGAGGCTGAAGCATGGAGCACTGGGCTTTAGAAATATGACAGCGTTCTGGGTGAATGATGAATAAGTGAGGAAGAATTGAGGACAGGCTGACAAATAAAGACTCTGAAATAAACAGAATACATGCACAATATTAAATCAAGTTCTGAAAGGCTAGCTGTGATGCTGTTGCATATTTATTCACCTTCTTATGAGTGTGTTGGCTACAGGATCTAAAAATAAAGGCTCTATATAACCTGACATTGTGGTCAGGCGTTTATCATAAATATAAAAGGGGCCCCCCAATGTGAACCGATTTTAATGCCCCCCCACCACAAAAATAAATAAATAAATAAAAAAATACCACTGATTCAGTTTCGCAGTTAGCAGTCATAACTTCATTGACAATGATGGCTTTACGGGTAATCCTGTAACTTCACACACAACCAGAAAATGTAAAACTGTGCCCACTTCAGCAAAGCATTTAAAACACATGTTTGAAGTATTAGGGAATATACTGTGCAGGTGGAAAGATATAATTACAAATATCCGAGACCCCAGACCTCATCATCAAACGTCAATCCTAGATCCCTCTCCCAAGTTAGTTTCAATGAGTCCATGTTGGATGAAGTAATGTAAAGGGTTGAGATTCTACTTTCTGAGCTGTTCGAGCTGAGCTGTTCCTCCAAATGGTTGAGCTGAAATCTAAACTTGCCACTTTTCTGACAGGACAAGTGTCTGATTTGAAAAAATAAAATAACGCTCAGTATGTATTAGCAGTATCACCAAAAGTATCAGCCATAGGTATGTCAAAAGTGGGACTTCATTAAAGAGACTAAACCAGGTGGAGTGTGAATAAAGACAGATGTAAAAACAGAGTAAAAGTTTAAGCAGCCATGTCCGATCCGCTCACGTGCCACACCTCCCAATAAGATTTTTAAACCAGGTTCTTTTCTTGTTAATAAATGTTTGGTTTTTGTGTGGCAGTTAAATAAATAAATAAATACTTTATTCTAAATATATAGTCACAGACCAGCAGCTTTTTTGCAGCAGTTAGAGCACAAAGTAAGTCTGAGAAATCTGGTAGAAATCTGATTCCCAAAAATACCACCCCCCCCCCAAAGGAAAAAAAGCTGCATAAGGAACCATCTTAATGGTGTCAGATAAAATCTATGTAGAAATTTCCAGTGGATTATTGGGTGATCAGGATTCCTCAAAGATAAAATGATCATTTTTCATGCATGGTTCTTAAAACAGAAAAAAAAAAAGACCAGATCATTGGACCACACACAGTCCAACACGTCTACAAGAGGCTCAAAGTAAAACAAATGTAAATACTGGAAGCCGAGCAAGACTGGAGTAAAGCCCTTTAAGCATTAGGTGGGGCTGTAATTTGGAGTTCAGTAAGTCTCAGAGAACAGAGGACTGATTTAAGTAGCAGATACCTAAAGAAAGAGGTGCTGGACACATTACATTGCTCTTTAATAGCCTGGAAAGATCTTAACCCATTTTCATTGCAGATATCACCTGGAGGTCGAGCTCCTTTGCTCTCCCATTGGGGGCAATGAAACAGCATTCCCCATCAGTAAATTATGATTATGAAAGAGTGGAGAGTGCTCATGCTATATAAGAGTTTGTTTGCCTAAACAAGAGCTCTAGCCAGCTGCAACCAAGCCAATGAATGGGGTCATGTGACTCCCCCTAAAGTAGTTTTCTGACGATACAATTACGAACCATGCAGAGAACAGAGACAGTCTCCATACTGCAGGGCTTGTCTGAGATACTATAAGGGACACTGATATATTACTTTTTAAATCAAGCAGAGAAATGACAGAATAAATGATTATAAAATCAAGTAGATCATGTAAATCATTACCTGCCAACAATCCAGCTGCCTACCCTGGGGTCCTGTCTTTTTCAGAGTGGTGTCCAGAAAGTGTGTGGCAGAGCTCCTTCCAGGCCTCACTGCATCGGGCAGAGAAAAGTAGAGAATGATG
Organism: Salminus brasiliensis; assembly: GCF_030463535.1. Classification (NCBI taxonomy): domain Eukaryota; kingdom Metazoa; phylum Chordata; class Actinopteri; order Characiformes; family Bryconidae; genus Salminus; species Salminus brasiliensis. The sequence goes on from NC_132882.1 coordinate 33,270,067, forward strand.
GTACTGCAGCCACCTGGTGATGTCCAGGACTCCTGAAAAAAAAAGACTGTCGTTACTCTTTGGTCCCGATACTCTTAAGGGTTTTACAGTAGAACCTCCAACAATGAAAATACAGCCCTGAGGAGTTGTCCTCGGTGAGGGAGCAGGTGAACTCGAAGAACTGAACCTTGCGCCAGTTGGTTGAGGTAAAAACCGTGGTGATTGAGGAGCCCTCGGCTTTTCCAGGCCCTTTCCAGTGCGGGAGTGGAGACAACAACCCTCTGTGTCCGCCGTGCCGGTAGCGCTGGATTTAAGATGGTCAGCGTTGGAGGAGTCACGGGCAGCCTCGACTTCCGTCGGTGGAGTTTGTACAGCCTCCAACAACAGCAGCAGTCAAGCTTGATGACCTCCTTGTAGAGCACCAGGAGATGTCGCTCCTCAGCAGTCGCCAAGTTTCTCGAGTATAAACACAGACAGAAACGCAAACGATGTTCAGTGAGACAGAGTACTGTACAGTAACACAGGGAGCAGAGAGCACAAGGATCACATCAACCGACTCAGATGAAGACGACAAAGCATATATTAAAGACTATAAAGTAGGGACTCAACGGTTCGTGTCGAATCAGTTTTAAAAGCAGAATCGCATTGAAATAAAAAATATAGAAAAAGTGTAGGATAGGATTACTGCGTTTATATGTCAATGCTTTTAGCCATTCAACATTGCAACAGGTAGACATAGGACATTGAGCATAGTAAGGCCTATCAGCTGTTTTGCTTGCACCACTTTAACCAGAGATGCTCCCTTTATTGACCCAATATCATTCATTCGGAGACCAGAAATGTTTTGGAAATTCGTCAACAAAAGTCATTAGTCTCAGTCTCGTTATTCTCACTTGGCAGCTCAGATCTTGACCGTGTAACAGAAGAATCATCAATTATTTGTATCCTCAATATATTTATACTGGTTATACTGATTTCCCTCAATTAAAAGCAAGCACATTCTCTCCTACCTTCAGTCTCTCCTGCTCCAGAGTCCCCCGTCTCAGTCCGGCAGTACATTAACTGAGCTTGTAACAATGTCTCCTGTATTAATTTCACATGTAGTCCGAACTCTTTGGGTATTAAACTCTGCTCTGTTGTTTTAGAACCATGGAAATATTATCAAAATTATCATCATCATCATCATCATCATTTCCAAAACCTTGCTTCAGAATCTTGGAATTTTCTAAAAAATAAATTTGGATCCTTTTACAAAATTATCCTAAAACATTGTCTGAATATTTAGATTCTCAGGGTTGTTTAAACCAGAGAATTTTTCAGGGATCGAAATGTATTGCAATTCAAAGTTTCCAAGACAACTGTGAGACTGAAATGATCTTAAGGCAATGCTTTGGACATCTTCATCCTTTGAGTCCGGGTCACTGCAAAAACTCAATGACCTAAAACTAATTTGAAAATTAAAATATCAAAGGGATCTGGGATAAAGTAACCTGAAGGTCTAAATACAGTGTCCCGTCTCCTCCTGTTTATTCTACATTTGTAAGGCAAGTGGTCTAATTAATTTACTTACAGTCACCTCGGGTACAGAGTCTCGGAGTCAGTAGAGCGCCCGAATTGACTCAGAATCACTCATTGGGATGTGGGCTGCCGCCTCTGTTGGTTTCTGATCCTGTCTCTGAAAACTCTGGACCCAGAGGAATATTGGGATCTCAGTAGAACCTCCAAAACTGTGGTAGTCGGATTTGCTTCTCCGCGCTTAAAGAATCAACTCGATCAGTCAGTCTTAGGAATGTAGAGAAACACTTTAAGCCTGCAGTAAACGTAACACCGGTGGAAGGTGCGCTGGTTTTCATCCCCTTTGATGTCCTATGCTGATCATGCTGATGATTTCTGAGCCCCCTGTGATGAGGCTGGTGTAAAGTTGATAGACTCCATTGTGTCAAAGTAACAAAAGCCACCATCTGTCTGTTTCTGAAAACAACGTGTACATAGAATATTGAAACGCCTGAAAAGATTCCCCCACAATATTGCAGCGTCGACGTACAAGACAAGAAAACCAGATTCACCATTTGATATTTTTTGTTACACTGATGGGATTTTGTTTCCTCCAGAACCCAGCTGTGCAGAGAACACACACGCACGCCTGGAGCAGTGGGCAGCCATTGCTGTGGGCCCCCACAAAAGACGGTGAAGGCCTTGCTCAGTGGCAGTTTGCCGAGCCCAGGTATCTAACCCACAAAAAAAATTCTCTACAATGTGATGTCCTGGATTTCTCATTTTGTCTCTCATTAGTTGAAGTGTCCCCATGATGAAAATTACAGACCTCTCTAATCATTCTAAGTAGGAGAACTTGCAATCAGTGGCTGACTAAATACTTGTTTGCTGTATATTTATATTTAACAGCCCAAACTCTATGTGAAACTGCTTGTACTCGGAAAGATAGTAAAATTGATATAAATTCTAATAAGATTTTTAAAGAAGATTTCCCAACGTTACAATTACAAACCATAACAATACTGCAGGATTTGACTGAAATACTGAGTGACACTGATGTATTACTTTTTAACAAGCAGAAAAGTGACAGAATAAATGGGTGGAATCAAGTTAATCCTGTAAATCACTTACCTGCAAACTATGCAGTTCACTAACCAGACAGTGTGACTGGGAAGGGCCTGTCAGTCCTGGCCTGGTACCTTCTTGATGTTCCCGGAAGGACCCCTGGCGGCTCAGGTGATGCTCATCTCTGGGTTAGAGGACCGGACGCCACGCTGCATCAGGAGGAGAATTGTGGAGAACGATGGTGCCAAAGTCACCTGGCGACGTACAAGACACGGGCATTACTGTTTAGGGTCAATTCTTTTAAGTGTTTTACAGAAGAACCTCCAACAGTGAGAACACCGCCCTGAGGAGTCGGCCTCTGTGCCGGAGCAGGTGAAGAGCCGAGGTCCTTGAACCAGTTAGCAGAGGCGAAAAATGGCTGTGGTGATGGAGGAGCCCTCAGCTTTTGCCAGCCAAGCTTGACGCTTCCAGGCCCTCTCAGGTACAGGAGTGGAGATGACGACCCTGCACCGGTAGTGCTGAAAATAAGACCACGGCGTCACAGGCAGCATTCCAAGAGTCACTGGCAGCCTCTAGCCTCGTCTTCCGTCTGTGGAGTTTGGACAGCCTCTACAACAACAGCGTGATCTGCCGTAATAGCTTGATGACCTCCTGAGAGCTTGTTCCTCCACGGTCATCTCGGAGTAAAAACACAGACAACGGTCAGTGAGACAGTACTGTACAGCAACACAGGGAGAAGAACAACAAGAAGACAAAGCTCATAAAAATCAACATATCCAAGTCAAGTTCACCATTAAAGAGTATAATAGGCTTCATTACCTGAATGTGGTCAATGATCACAGTGGTGATGGTTGCAGTGTTTCACAACATTCAAACAGCATGAAATCCTTGTTCACTGTAATTATGAAGTTTTACATTATGCAGTAGAGAGCATGAAAATCAAGGGTACGATTGATAAACTGTGAAGTCTGCAGACAAGAGAAATCTGCTCAGAGTAGAAACAGAATCTGATGCACGAGCAAAAGCAGTACTTTAACTAGAACATACTGACCTAGCTGATCCAGTAAAGGGGGGGCTGAAGCATGGAGCACTGGGCATTAGAAATATGACAGCGTTCTGGGTGAATGATGAATAAGTGAGGAAGAATTGAGGACAGGCTGATGAATAAAGACTCTGAAATAAACAGAATACATGCACAATATTAAATAAAAGTTCAGAAAGGCTCCAGGTCTATATCATAGTGCTACTAAATGAGTTCATTCAAAGAGAGATGTGTATACGCTCAACAGACAGGAGAATCAAAGCTAATAATTACCACTCAAAGCTTATATCAAGACACCAGCTTTAACCTGCCTCTGACCGTTTTCACTGGTTAAACTATGGGGTTTTAGCGCCCCCACAAGGACGAAAAGAGGAACAGCAACAGCCTCTGAGCAGTAGTTTAATAAACACCAGGATGTTGACTAAGAACACAAATTTAGCACATATCCACAGAATTACACCATCCATACTAACCTAAAACAGCTCAGTAGCGTGAAACATGAAGAAATAACAGAACCCATGAATATTCAGTAATACATAGGTAAATACTGAAGCTACACTGCTAAGGAGATAGCTAGCATAGCAACAGAACTAAGCCATTTCCAAACTAAATGAACAGCAGCTTACTTTGTGTCTCAGACTCAAAATTAAAGGCACCCACAGCCACACAGCTTGAGCAGTTTGTAAAGTTCAGTCTTCCAGAGGAGCTACAGAGCTCGATCACACCGGCTCGTTTGCCCTGCGCACTGCTGCAAGACCATGCTGCTGCTTTACAGCGGAGGCTCCTGATTGGCTGAGACTCCGCATTATATACTGACCAATGCGGCTGAAGCTTCGTGAATATTAAATGAGGTCACTAATTTAAGGAGCTTTTGGACAGATCCAGGGTTGGAGATCCACTCAGACATTTACTGAGGATTACTCAGATGCAGTCTGTGAACTTCCTGAAAACTAAGGGTGAAACAGTTAAAGCTACTGAGAGATGTTTGGCCGATTTGTCTCCAAATGAAACAGTAAAATGTATTTGTTCACATAATGGTTCAGAGTTCACAGCAACAGATTTACAGTATTGCTCTGTAAGCAGGGGATAAGGCGTGAGACCTCAGCAGCTATATACATGTATTCAATGACTCTACGTTGACAGGGAGAAAGCATAACCTTTCAAAGAGGAGAGTATTTGGATCAGGAGGCTACACTTACAAACATGACAGATAGAAGCTAGAACTTTCTTTCAATGTGTTCCAGAACACCAAACCCAGACTGACCAATCAGTGGTACATGATGATTTCCATGGTGAGAGGTGTCTGGAGGAACCTGAACATGTTACCTGATTATCTAGATGAAAATTGGCTTTAAAAAGAAAACAGCTGACCATTCTGTTTACAACAAACAAATGAAATCAGGAGGATAATACTTACAATTGGGGACTTTCATATATTTTCTAGCGTCTCTCCAAAAAAGCAACATATTGTACACTACACAGGTATCAGAGAGAGACGGTATTTTGTCAAAATTATAAATACATGGTAGGGAAGTTAGGGATCTAGGATGACGTGTGTGATGAAGTCAGTGGTAGCTGACTCATCACCAGCCCATACACAGTAGAGACTTGTGACTCTGACATGTTACCTACCTGGTGATCCTGGCGGAATGAGGGCGCTGGTGACTGGGTCTTCTAGGAGCCGGCAGGAACCACGCTTAACCTAGAAGGAGGAAAACACACAACCAAAAACACTAGGATATACATATAATTACAGCTAGCATAATTTACCGGTGTACATCAATATGGCCATAAAAACGTAAATAATAATTGTATATAAGATGTGTAAATAATGTCCATGTTATCTGTTGTATTGTCATTGTTTCTGATGATCACCCCCTTAGTAGATACTTGGTCTACTCCAGGCTGAGGAGGGAAGAGCGTATGGCTTAAAAGGGCTGTGTGGGAGGCAATAAGGCAATAAGGGGGTTTAGCTTGTACAGAATAGGGTGAAGTAGACGTCTGTGAGCCTTAGTCCTCAGATGAAGGCCGCTGAGGTCTTGTTGTACAAAGTGTGTGTAATCTAGCTCTTTTGTGTTGTGTGTTTGTTGTGTGTACTTTCTTTTGATTTTTGCACAAATTCAACATTAAATATCACTGGAACCTGGAAGTGTTTTTGTCTGTATCCTTCTGGTGAACTGTCCTTCATGTCCGCTTAAAGCCACACCATCACCACCACAACATGAGCATTTCTATACTGACCCACAATGAGTCTAATCTATTTAAAAACCAACTACACATCTGTTCTGCCTGTGTTGCCCAGAAAGTAAAGCGTTTTAAGCATTAGGTGAGGCTGTAATTTGGAGTTGGAGACCAAAGGGGTGATTTAAGTTGCAGATTCCTAAAGAAAGAGGTATTGGACACATTACATTGCTCTTTGATAGCCTGGAAAGATCTTAACCCATTTTCATTGCTCTCCCATTGGGGACAATGAAACGGAGCATTACCCATCAGTAAATTATGATTATCAAAGAGTGGAAAGCTCATGCCATATTACAGTGTGTTTGCCTAACAACTGTGAATGCCAAATTAATATAAGGTGCGAAATTATGGGTGCAAAATATAGTTTACAGTATCTAGTGGAAACCACCATCTGACTTACACCTCTGTAAAGTAGATCATTTAATTCAAGGTCACTTACCATTCCAAATACACATGGATAGTACCTTAGAGAGTATCCCAATATTTTATAGGCAGGGGCAAATGTATCAACTATCGAATTTCAGTCTAGGCAGAATATTCATTTTTACCACTATGATCCTGGAGTGCAGTGAGTTAGGCAAGTTTGTCCAATTGAGTATCTACTTTAATTTGTTCTAGTATACCATTAAAATTTGAGGACCGTCTCTCACTGAGGGATATACAGTGGGCAAAAAAGTATCAGCCACAAACAAGAAAGATTTCTGGCTTTCACAGACCTGTAACTTCTATAAGAAGCTCTTCTGTCCTCCACTCGTTACCTGTATAAATGGCACCTGTCCACAGCCTCAAACAGTCAGACTCCAAACCGAACCATGGCCAAAGAGCTATCGAAGGACACCAGGAAGAAAATTGTAGACCTGCACCAGGCTGGGAAGAGTGAATCTACAATAGGCAAGCAGGTCGGTGTGAATAAATCAACTGTGGGAGCAATTGTAAGAAAATGGAAGACAGGAATAGAAGTGCAAACCTGGTGAAGACTTACAGTCATTGCCAACAAAGGTTATGTTACAAAGTATTGAATTGAATTGTTTTTGATCAAATACTTATTTTCCACCATAAATTACGAAGAATCTTACAAGGTGATTTTCTGAATCTTTCTAAGTAGGAGAACTTGCACAATCAGTGGCTGACTAAATACTTTTTTGCCCCACTGTAAGTCTACCCCTAAATACCTAAAGTGGCCCACCACTGGAATATAAAAAAGAAAAAGGAGAAAAGAAGAAAAAAAGGCATTCTTGACATGCGTCCCTTTCTAGGAGAAAGCAATACTGGGCAACAACTAATGCAAAAAGTTAGGTTCTATTTAAGCAATAATGAGATTAAAGCTATATTAACATCCTTATTAAATTCACCTTTATCTAGGGAGCAATTCATCATTTCTAACAATAAAGTTCCCAATTCTGCCCAGAAGAATAAATAAAATTTGTCAGGGATGCCATCCAATCCAGGCGACTTGCCTTTTTTCATCTGACAGAGGGTCTCCTTCAAATCTAGAGGAGAAATATCCTGATGTAAATAAGATGCCTCATCAGGGGACAATTGTGGCAAATCTAAGGAATGGAAAAAAGGGGGCAATATTTAAGGTTTCCTTTGGGACATCTAATTTATAGAATTCTGAATAGAATCTGTAAAAAGCATCATTGATTTCTGCATGTTCTGTAAGTAGTTCTCAATTATGAGACCTTATTGCTGCAATATTTGAGAATTCCTCATTACTTTTGAGTTTTGGCACCAAAAGGTGACTGGGCCTTTCAGATAAAGTTTAGTGCTTAGATTAAGTAAAGACAATGCAGTAATACGTAGCTTAAGCTGTGAGCTAGCGGACAGCTGACTGAGAAATTTCACCCCTGATCTGTTTAAATAATAAATGATTAATGACTATTCCTATCTGCTCCCACCACTAACTGCTCCTTTCTTCATCCCTTTCTTGGTTTAACATTGTAATCTCCCATTTCCTCTGTACCAAGATAAGAACTCCTTTAGTTGTAGTATTTGCAGTTGAAGAAGCAACTCTACAGAGTTAATTGCATTTGGGAAAATTAACATCTCTCAAATGGGATCCTTAATCAGACCAAACTAGCACGTTTAAGAGGCTCATTTAGACCATTAAAATGTTCCAGCTCAAGACATTCAAAGCCATAAAGATTAAAAATAAATTCTAGTATAAAAAGACCCTTAACTGGTACAACACTGAGCTGCTTCTTGATAAAACTGTTAGGTTCGTCTTTCTCCGCGACCTCCGGGAGAACGAGAGTGCACAGGCTGTTCAGTCAACCCCGGTCCTGCATATCAAACACCAAAAAAAACGATCTGAGTGTCCTGATAGAAGTTTATTCTGCTCCCTTTGCTCGCCCATGAGATAGTCTAGCTTTGAACATATTCTGAAACGTAGACATGTGTGTAAAGAACTCAATGCTGAGAGCCACGCCATGACTGTTTTTAACTTTTTTACTGGTGACGAGTTTGGAGTAAAAGGCAGAGATTTCCTGCTGAGAAACATCCTTAACTGCACCGGTAACCAAAAAGAGTCAATAAAATAAGGACCAAACTCTATCAGGAGCTCTAGCCAGCTGCAACCGAGCCCATGAATGGAGTCATGTGGCTCCCCCTAAAGCAGTTTTCTGACGTTACAGTTACAAACCATACGAGGGGCCAGACACCGCCTCCATACTGCAGGGTCTGTCTGAGATACTATGAGGGACACTGATATTACTTTTTAAATCAAGCAGAGAAATGACAGAATAAATGATTATAAAATCCAGTAAATCATGTAAATTAATTACCTGCCCACTATCCAGTTACCTACCCTGGGGTCCTGTCTTATTCAGAGTGGTGTCTAGAAGTGTGTGGCAGTACTTCTTTAGGGCTTCACTGCATCGGGCAGAGAAAAGTGAATGATTGCACCAAAGCCACCTGGCGATGTCCAGCACTCCTTGAGAGAGAAGATAAACAAATAAATAAAAAGGAAAGTCTTACTCTTTCGTCCTGATACTTTTAAGGGTTTTAAAGTAGAACCTCCAACAATGGAAACACCAACCTGAGGAGCTGTCTTCGGTGAGGGAGCAGGTGAAGAGCTGAGGACCTCACACCAGTTAGCAGAGGTGAAAACCGGCTGTGGTGGTAGAGGAGAAGCCCTCGGCTTTTCCAGGCCGCGCTGGCAGCCCCAGGCCCTCTCCGGTGCAGGACTGGAGACAACAACCCTCTGTGACCGGAGCAGCCTCAAGCCTCATCTTCCGTCAGTGGAGTTTGGACTGCCTCTACAACAGCAGCAGTCAAGCTCGATAACCTCCTTGCAGAACGCCTGGAGATCTCGCTCCTCAGCAGTCGCCAAGTTTCTCCAGAGTAAACAGACAGAAAAGCAAACAGTCAGTGAGAGAGTACTGTACAGTAACACAGGGAGCAGAGAACACAAAGATCACAACAACTGTCTCAGAGGAAGAAGACAAAGCTGATATTAAAGACTAGAAAGTAGGGATGGTCGCTCGATGGTCCCTCGATGGTCCGTGTCCAATCACGTCTCGAGCTTCTAAAGCAGAACCAAATCAAAACTAAAATAAAAATAGAATTACTGCGTTTAAATATCAGTGCTTTTAGTCATTCAACAAGGTCACAGGTAGATCACTGACCTTTCATTCTAAATCCAGTGGAACTTAATATTAATCAATAAAAACATCCCTTTTGTTATGACAGACAGATGCAGATCCATATGGGCTTATATTCTCTCTTCTCTCCTGTACATAAGACACTCTCTTGAACTGATTCTTTTTTTAGACAAAAAGCTTTTTCCTTTAGTGAGTTCTTGTGAGTATCAGGCAATATTAATATCTGATCATCAGACTGCTGCAAAACAATTCCATCATTTGATGATGAAGATATGTCAGGTGTCAAGTCTGAAATATCCACATCGTACACATCCTCATTTCTCTTACACTTCTGTTGTGCTCTTGTGGAAACCATCGGAAGCACTACTGCATTTCCTGACATAGCCGTTTCTAGCCACCTGATCTGTGAATGAATTTCCAGCAGATACTACACCCCAATAGCTGCCGGATTAAATTTTGCTTTTCCAATATTTAGCATCAAGTCTATTTCTCCCTGCCCCCCTTTTCTTGCCTAGAGAAATATGCGATTCACCTGGTTCCTCGTCTTCCTGGCTGATGCAAGTTTGTTTTGCTTGAATGTCTGTTGTTGACAATGCAGCTAGAGACAGATTTAAACCATTTAGTTTTACGTCCCTCTGTGTCCGTCTCCACGGCCAGCTCACCCAGCAAACTTCCACTGCCTTTCCAATGCCTTTACATGATTGTGTCAGACATCCTGATGGCCCTTGTTTCCTTTTATACACCTTTATACTTAATTACAATTATGATTATTAGCACCTTATTAGTTATGTATTAATTTCACATGTATATTCACGTGTATAACTCTCCCTTGTCTTAGAACCTTCGAAATCTCAAATTTCAACAGCCCTGAAAAATACATTATTTCCAAAAGCAACCCGAAGGTCTAACAATATGGCGTCCGGTCTCCTCCTGTTTATCCTAAATTCGCAAGGCAAGTGGTTAAAATAATTTAGTCACCTCGGGTACAGAGTCTCGGAGTCAGTAGAGCGCCTGAATTGACTCAGAATCACTCATTGGGATGTCGGCGGCCGCCTCTGTCTGTTTCTGATCCTGTCTCTGAAAACTCTGGACCAGAGGAATATTGGGATCTCTGTGGAACCTCCAAAACTGTGGTAGTCTGATTTACTTCTCCGCACTAAAAGAATCAACTCGATCAGTCAGTCTTAGGAATGTAGAGAAACACTTTAAGCCTGCAGTAAACGTAACGCCGGTGGAAGGTGCGCTGGTTTTCATCCCCTTTGATGTCCTATGCTGATCACGCTGATGATTTCTGAGCCCCCTGTGATGAGGCTGGTGTGAAGTTGATAGACTCCATTGTGTCAAAGTAACAAAAGCCACCATCTGTCTGTTTCTGAAAACAACGTATACATAGAATATTGAAACACCTGAAGATTCCCCCACAATATTGCAGCGTCGACATACAAGACAAGAAAACCAGATTCACCATTTGACATTTTTTGTTACACTGATGGGATTTTGTTTCCTCCGTAACCCAGCTGTGCAGAGAACACACACAGTGAAACACACAGAGTGGACAGTGAGCACACGTGGTTGGAGCAGTGGGCAGCCATTGCTGCGGTGCCCACAAAAGAAGGTGAAGGGTCTTGCTCAAGAGTGGGAGTTTGCAGAGCCCGGGTATCAAACCCACAACACTGTCATCAATAGCCTGGAGCTCTAACCGCTGAGCCACCACTGCCCCCCTACAGCCACCACTGCCCCCGCTACAACTGCTTATCGTTACTAGATTCTCTCTATTATTATTGGGCTTAGAACATCAGGGCTGTTCCTGCAGGTTATGTGCTGCTCTGTTCAAAACTACCCATACCAGAATCTTTGTCTAGCTGTTCACTAAACCAGACTGTGAAACAGTCCCTGATAATCTGACTGCAGTCTGAAGAGCCTTTTCACTAAATAAATGATCTATATACAGCCCGATTATGAACAACAACGTTCACTCCACAACAGCAATATTCAGGGTGACTCCTCAAGGGCTTTATCTGGGAAAATCTTGTTCAAAAGGTGCTGGTTAAGACTGCTTAGATTACTTAAAGGGAAACAGAAACCCTCCTACCTAAAACTGGGTGCAATGGTAAATTTAATACTACTTGGCAACCTGTCTTGTCTTAAATAGACAATATGGATTAATTGGCTGGTTAGCACACAGTTTGAAATCTATTTCTCTTTCAAATTCTGCAGTCATTTACATTTACTCTATTAACCTTTGACTCTAAAAATACAGGTAATTTTATAAAAGTTATAAAAACACATACAAGTGTCCAAATAAACACAGAGTTTTAAATTTAGCATAAATGCATAAAAAGTCTGTGTGAACCGATTTTATAACCCCCACCAATGTAATAAACAGACCTATGCCCTAAATTTAGTTTCACAGAGAGTGAACTAAGGTGGTTCACTTCAGACGGGCCTGGACATGTACTGGCTTAAGCAGGTTGGAGGTTTGGCGTCTGACTGTTTGAGGCTGTGGACAGGCAGATAACGATTATACAGATAACGATGTCCAACAGGTGCCATTAATACAGGCAACGAGTGGAGGACACAAGAGCTTCTTAAAGCTACAGGTCTGTGAGAGCCAGAAATCCTGCTTGTTTGTGGGTGACCAAATACTTATTTTCCACCATAAATTACAAATAAATTCTTTAAAAATCCTACAATGTGATTTCCTGGATTTTTTTCTCATTTTGTCTCTCATAGTTGACGTGTACCTATGATGAAAATTACAGACCTAGTAGGAGAACTTGCACAATTAGTGGCTGACTAAATACTTTTTTGCCCAACTCCTGCTTGTACTCGGAAAGATGGAAGAATTGATATAAATTCTAATAAAAGTTTTAAAGCAGATTTTCCGACGTTACAATTACAAACCAGGACAGTCTCAATACTGCAGGATCTGTCTGAAATACTACGAGTGAGACTGATATTACTTTTTAATGCAAGCAGAAAAGTGACAGAATAAATGGGTGGAATCAAGTAAATCATGTACATCACTTACCTGCAAACTATGCAGTTCACTTAGCTGACAGTGTGACTGGGAAGGGCCTGTCAGTCCTGGCCTGGCACCTTCTTGATGTTCCTGGAGAGAACGATGGACCCCAGACGGCTCAGGTGGAGCCCATCTCTGCGTTAGAGGACTGGGCACAGCCAAAAGCTCTCCCAGTTCACTACAAATTCAGCGCAGCCGGACCTGTCCCGCAGCCAGCAGTGGAGCGATAGGAGCTGGGGAAACTGCTCCCTCACTCGACAGTAAGTCGGCAGGGAGGGGGGCGTAGACGATGTTCCTCGTGTCTGGCTTTATATCAAGGCACGATGAAAAGAGGAATAGCAACAGCCTCTGAGCAGTAGTTTAATAAACACCAGGACGTTGACTAAGAACACAAATTTAGCACATATCCACAGAATTACACCATCCATACTAACCTAAAACAGCTCAGTAGCGTGAAACATGAAGAAATAACAGAACCCATGAATATTCAGTAATACATAGGTAAATACTGAAGCTACACTGCTAAGGAGATAGCTAGCATAGCAACAGAACTAAGCCATTTCCAAACTAAATGAACAGCAGCTTACTTTGTGTCTCAGACTCAAAATTAAAGGCACCCACAGTCACACAGCTTGAGCAGTTTCTAAAGTTCAGTCTTCCAGAGGAGCTACAGAGCTCGGTCACACCGGCTTGTTTGCCCTGCGCACTGCTGAAAGACCACGCTGCTGCTTTACAGCAGAGGCTCCTGATTGGCTGAGACTCTGCATTATATACTGACCAATGCGGCTGAAGCTTCATGAATATTAAATGAGGTCACTAATTTAAGGAGCTTTTGGACAGATCCAGGGTTGGAGATCCACTCAGACATTTACTGAGGATTACTCAGATGCAGTCTGTGAACTTCCTGAAAACTAAGGGTGAAACAGTTAAAGCTACTGAGAGATGTTTGGCCGATTCGTCTCCAAATGAAACAGTAAAATGTATTTGTTCACATAATGGTTCAGAGTTCACAGCAACAGATTTACAGTCATTGCTCTGTAAGCAGGGGATAAGGCGTGAGACCTCAGCAGCTATATATATGTATTCAATGACTCTACGTTGACAGAGAGAAAGCTTAACCTTTCAAAGAGGAGAGTATTTGGATCAGCATGCTACACTTACAAACATGACAGATAGAAGCTAGAGTTAAAATGTGAAAGGGAGTCTTTGTAGGTACGACAAGAACAGTCCATCATACCCAGTCTACTATCCAGACACAGGGAAAGTCCTTAAACACAGGCTTGTGAAATTTCATACAAAGTGTGTTAAAGAACAGCAAACCCAGACTGACCAGTCAGTGGCAGCTGATGATCCCAAGGAGAGAGGTGTGTACCCCCCATTCCAACAGCCAACAGTGTTGAAGAAAAGGTTCAAGAGTCTTAAACTGATGCTCAAGATAGTGCTCAAACAGAGAAAGACCGACATGGTACACACTTTTCAAAGAGAGATAGGAAAGCACCTCAGTGTTTAGCTGACTGGGTGTCAGATATTGGAGATCAGACACTGACCAGAACTGACTCCTGCTACAGGGTCTGTAATGAAACCACAGAGCTTTAAAGAGGCAACAGTTCAACAAAACCACAGTTCTGAGTTGACTATCAAAAAGGAGAGGACTTCTCACTGACAAGGACATTTACTCTGACCCCTCTCCCAGAAGCTGAACATGCAGTGAGGGGAAGGTGGGCCTATGATTAAAAACTGTAGATGGACCAGAAACGTTATCTATTATATAAATATTTTGTATAAATTCTACTAAGATTTTTAAAGCTGATCTTCTGAAGCTCCAATTACAAACCATACAGAGGACAGAGACAGTCTCCATACTACAGGGTTTGTGTGAGATACTATGAGGGACACTGATATTACTTTTTAAAACAAGCAGAGAAATTATAGAATAAATGATTATTAAATTATTAAATCCAGTAAATCATGTAAATCACTTACCTGCCAACTATGCGACACATCTGTCCTGCAGCCAGTAGTGGAGCAGTGGAGATCAAAAAGCTGGGTAAACTGTTCGCTCACTCATCGGTAGGTGGGCAGGGGGCTGAAGACTATGTCCAGAAGCGTGCAGCAGTGTTTCTTCAGGACCTTGCTGCATTGGGTGAACAATAGTAGAGGTTAAAGGTACAGAAGGAGTCACACTGCCAATCCAATTCAAAGTTTATTTATATAGAGCCTTTCACAACATGTCACAAATCGCTTTACAGAGATCTTTTATGAACAAGCACCACAACGGAGGTGATGGCGACAGTGGCAAGGAAAAACTCCCTCATACTAAGATGAAGAAACCTTGAAAGAAACCAAGACTCAGTCTGAGGAACCCATCTGCCTTAGGTCGACCCGCACAGCACAAACAAACATTACACTAAGAACTAGACAGAGAGATAATGAAGAGCTATAGCTAATGTAGGAACAGGTTATGAAGTATGTGTGTGAGTAGGTGCTGGACATATGCTCAGTGTTAATGTTGAAGTCCATGCTGAGTAGAGCGACAGGCCTGATTCCAGAACATGGATGAATGAACACCTCCAGATTGGACGGCAGGGCATCTCAGTACATGTAAAAAAAGAGAGAGAGGGAGCGAGAGAGATAGGGGTTAGGATGGTTGTGTTGTGCTGAGTAGCGGGACACGCCTGATACCATGACGCAGGAACTGAACCAAAAAAGGGCAACTCCAGGCAGGCAGCTCAGGACATGAGGGGAGAGAGACAAAAAGATGAAGATTAGAACAAGGTTTACGTTTAGTGAGAGACCTGTAGCAGAAATAGTTAGAGAGACCACAATAGTAGTAATAAAAAGCCTGTAATCAGAGCAGGACAGAACTGTGGTGTTCTGTAATTAAAACAGGACAGAACACAGAACTGGTGAGTTATCTGAAAGCTGGTGTAAAGAGAAAAGTTTTTAATCCAGATTTAAAGACTGAGAGTGTGTCTGATTCCCGTATATTAACAGGGAGGTTGTTCCAAAGTTGGGGGCTTTATAAAAGAACGCTCTTCCTCCTGCATTGTTTTTTCTAATACGTGAGACTGATAATAGGTCAGCATCTTGCGAGCGGAGTGTACGTGGAGGGTTGTAAGGTGTAAGAAGTTTCTCCAGATAATGTGGGGTCAGATCATTGAGAGATTATGTTGTTAGAAGTAGTATTTTATAATCTATATGAAATTTAACAGGTAACCAGTGTAAGGATGAAAGAACTGGACTAATATGATCAAATTCCCTAGCTCTAGTTAGTACCCTTAAGCTGGAGTGATTTACCTGGATTTCCAGCCTACAGCGCATTGCAGTAGTCTAGCCTTGAAGTTATGAATGTGTGCACCAGCTTCCCAGCATCCCCCTGGGATAGTATGCTGCGGAGTTTAGAAATGTTGCGTAAATGAAAGCTGTTTTAAATATACTGCATACAGTGGTATGAAACGGTTTGGGCACCCCTGATAATTTTGATGATTTTCCTTTAATAAATCATTGGCTGTTCGGATCAGCAACTTCAGTTAAATATATCATAGCAGATGAACACAGTGATATTTGAGAAGAGAAATGAAGTTTATAGTATTTACAGAAAGTGTGCAATAATTATTTAAACAAAATTAGGCACGTGCATACATTTTGGGCACCCTTGTATCTTTATTTTAATTTTATTGATTTGAATACCTTTAGCACTAATTATTGAAACACAATTTGTTTTGTAAGCTCATTGACCCTTGACCTACATATACAGGGGAAACCAATTATGAGAAGGAGGTTAAGGTTTTTCTCCTCTTTGCATCTTCTCTGAAGAGTGGAAACATGGGAGCCTCAACACAACTCACAAATGACCTGAAAAAGATTGTTCAACATCATGGTTTAGGGGAAGGATACAAAAAGCTCTCAGATTTCAGCTGTCAGTTTCCACTGTGAGGAAAAGAGTGAGGAAATGGAAGACCACAGGCACAGTTCTAGTTACGGCCCGAAGATAGAAAAATCTCAGATAGGCAGAATTGAAGGATGGTGAGAACAGTCAGTCAACCCACAGATCAGCTCCAAAGACCTACATCATCTTGCAGCAGATGGAGTCACTGTGCATCGTTCAACTATTCAGCACACTTTTGCACAAGGAGAGGCTGTATGGGAGAATAATGCAGAAGATGCCTTTTCTGCGCACAAGCCACAAACAGAGCTGCTGTTTGTTAATTGAGTTATTTGGACATAAGGGGATGTATGCATGGTGGAAAGAGAACAGCATTCCAAGACAAACACTTGCTACCCACAGTAAAATCTGGTGGAGGTTCCATCATGCTGTGGGGCTGTGTGGCCAGTGCAAGTACTGGGAATCTTGTTAAAGTTGAGGGTCACATGGATTCCAGTCAATATCAGCAGATTCTTGAGAACAATGTTCAAGAATCAGTGAGAAAGTTGAAGTTGCGCCGGGGCTGGATACTGCAACAAGACGATGACCCTAAACACTGCTGAAAATCTACTAAGGCATTCATGTAGAGGAACAAGTACAACGTTCTGGAATGGCCACCTCAGTCCCCAGACCTGAATATTACTGAATATCTGTGGTGTGATTTAAAGCGGACTGTCCATGCTCAGAAATAATCAAACCTGACTGAACTGGAGATGTTTTGTAAAGAAGAATGGTCCAAAATACCTTTAACCAGAATTCAGACTCTCATTGGAAGCTATAGCGGTTATTTCTGCAAAAGAGGGGGCTCTATTAAATATTGATGTAATTGTTCTTTGAACAGTACTAAAAATTAAAATATCAAAAGGGACCCGGGTTAAAGTAATCTGAAGGTCTAAGAATATGGTGTCCAGAAATTCGTAAGGCAAGCGATCTAATTAATTAGCTTACAGTCACCTCGGGTACAGAGTCTCGGAGTCAGTAGAGCGCCTGAATTGACTCAGAATCACTCATTGGGATGTCGGCGGCCGCCTCTGTCGGTTTCTGATCCTGTCTCTGAAAACTCTGGACCCAGAGGAATAATGGGATCTCTGTGGATCCTAAAAAATCAACTCGATCAGTCAGTCCTAGGAATGTAGAGAAACACTTTAATCCTGCCGTAAACAACCTGTGATGAGGCTGGTGTGAAGTTGATAGACTCCACTGTTTCAAAGTAGCAAAAGCCACCATCTGTCTGGAGTGGTGGGCAGCCATTGCTGTGGGCCCCCACAAAAGAAGGTGAAGGCCTTGCTCAGTGGCAGTTTGCCCAGCCCAGTTATCTAACCCACAAAAAAATTCTACAATGTAATTTCCTGGATTTTTTTTTCTCATTTTGTCTCCCATTAGTTGAAGTGTAACTATGATGAAAATTACAGACCTCTCATCTTTCTAAGTAGGAGAACTTGCGCAATCAGTGGCTGACTAAATACTTGTTTGCCCCACTGTATATTTAACAGCCCAAACTCAATGTGAAACTGCTTGTACTTGGAAAGATGGAAGAATTTATATCAATTCGAATAAGATTTTCCGACATTACAAATACAAACCATAACAGCCTCAATACTGCAGGATTTGTCTGAAATACTATGAGTTACACTGATATAATACTTTTTAATACAAGCAGAAAAGTGACAGAATAAATAGGTGGAATCAAGTAAAGCATGTAAATCACTTACCTGCAAACTATGCAGTTCACTAACCTGACAGTGTGACTGGGAAGGGCCTGTCAGTCCTGACCTGGCACCTTCTTGATGTTCCCGGAAAGAACGATGGACCCCAGGCGGCTCAGGTGAAGCTCATCTCTGTGTTAGAGGACCAGACCCCACGCTGAATCAGGAGGAGAATAGGGGAGAACGATGGTGCCAAAGTCACCTGGCGAAGTCCAGGACACGAGCACCTGGAAAACAGGAGACCGTGGCATAACTCTTTAGGGTCAATTCTTTTAAGAGTTTTACAGAAGAATCTTCAACAGTGAGAACACCGCCCTGAGGACTCGCCCTCTGTGCCGGAGCAGAGCAGAGGTCCTTGAACCAGTTAGCATAGGAGAAAAATGGTTGTGGTGGAGGAGGAGCCCTCAGCTTTTCCCAGCCACGCTGGACACTTCCAGGCCCTCTCAGGTACAGGAGTGGAGACGACTACCCTGTGTCCGCTGCACCAGTAGTGCTGAAAATAAGACCACAGTGTCACAGGCAGTCTCTAGCCTCGCCTTCCGTCGGTGGAGTTTGGACAGCCTCTACAACAGCTGGATCTGCCGTAATAGCTTGACGACCTCCTGCAGAGAGCACAAGGATCACAACAAGAAGACGCTCATAAAAAAGAAGACATAGCCACAAAAATGGTACCAAATTCCCCATTAAAGAGTACAAAAGGCTTTATTACCTGAATGTGGTCAATGATCACAGTGGTGATGGTTGCAGTGTGTTACAATATTCAAACAGCATGAAATCCTTGTTCACTGTAATTATGATGATTCACATTATGCAGTAGAGAGCAAGAAGATCAAGGGTAAGATTGATAAACTGAACTGTGAAGTCTGCAGACAAGAGAAATCTGCTCAGAGTAGAAACAGAACCTGATGCACGAGCAAAAGCAGTACTTGAACCAGTAAATACTGACCTAGCTGGTCCTACAGGGAGACCGGGATGACATTGAGGCTGAAGCATGGAGCACTGGGCATTAGAAATATGACAGCGTTCTGGGTGAATGATGAATAAGTGAGGATGAATTGAGGACAGGCTGATGAATAAAGACAGATGAAATAAACAGAATACATGCACAATATTAAATAAAAGTTCAGAAAGGCTCCAGGTCTATATCATAGTGCTACTAAATGAGTTCATTCAAAGAGAGATGTGTATACGCTCAACAGACAGGAGAATCAAAGCTAATAATTACCACTCAAAGCTTATATCAAGACACCAGCTTTAACCTGCCTCTGACCGTTTTCACTGGTGAAACTATGGGGTTTTAGCGCCTCCACAAGGACAAAAAGAGGAATAGCAACAGCCTCTGAGCAGCAGTTCAATAAACACCAGGACGTTGACTGAGAACACAAATTTAGCACATATCCACAGAATAGTCTTTTCACTAAGTGAATTATCTATATACAGCCCGATGATGAAAAACTACGTTCACGTTCACAGAACACCAAACCCAGACTGACCAATCAGTGGTACATGATGATTTCCATGGTGAGAGGTGTCTGGAGGAACCTGAACATGTTACCTGATTATCCAGATGAAAATTGGCTTTAAACAGAAAACAGCTGACCATTCTGTTTACGACAAACAAATGAAATCAGGAGGATAATACTTACAATTGGGGACTTTCATATATTTTCTAGCATCTTTCCAAAAAAGCAACATATTGTACACTACACAGGTATCAGAGAGAGACGGTATTTTGTCAAAATTATAAATACATGGTAGGGAAGTTAGGGATCTAGGATGACGTGTGAGATTAAGTCAGTGGTAGCTGACTCCTCACCAGCCCATACACAGTAGAGACTTGTGACTCTGACATGTTACCTACCTGGTGATCCTGGGGGAATGAGGTCGCTAGTGAGTGGGTCTTCTAGAAGCCGGCAGGAACCACGGTTAACGTAGAAGGAGGAAAACACAACCAAAAACACTAGGATATACATATAATTCGAGCTAGCATAATTTACCGGTGTACATCAATATGGCCATAAAAACTTAAATAATAATAATTGTATATAAGATGTGTAAATAATGTCCATGTTACCTGTTGTATTGTCATTGTTTCTGATGATCACCCCCTTAGTAGCCACTTGGTCTACTCCAGGCTGAGATGGGAGGAGCGTATGGCTTAAAAGGGCTGTGTGGGAGGCAATAAGGGGGTTTAGCTTGTACAGAATAGGGTGAAGTAGACGTCGGTGAGCCTTAGTCCTCAAATGAAGGCTGCTGAGGTCTTGTACAAAGTGTGTGTAATCTAGCTCTTTTGTATTTTGTTTTTGTTGTTTGTACTTTCTTTTGATTTTTACACAAATTCAACATTAAATATCACTGGAACCTGGAAGTGTTTCTGTCTGTATCCTTCTGGTGAACTGTCCTTCATGTCCGCTTAAAGCCACGTCATCACCACCACAACATGAGCATTTCTATACTGACCCACAATGAGTCTAATCTATTTAAAAACCAACTACACATCTGTTCTGCCTGTGTTGCCCAGAAAGTAAAGCGTTTTAAGCATTAGGTGGGGCTGTAATTTGGAGTTGGAGACCAAAGGGCTGATGTAAGTTGCAGATTCCTAAAGATAGAGGTATTGGACACATTACATTGCTCTTTGATAGCCTGGAAAGACTCTTAACCCATTTTCATTGCAGATATCGCCTGGAAGTCGAACTCCTTTGCTCTCCAATTGGGGGGGCAATTAAACGGAGCATTACCCATCAGTAAATTATGATTATGAAAAAGTGGAAAGCTCATACCATATTAGTGTGTGTTTGCCTAACAACTGTGAATGCCAAATTAATATAAGGTGTGAAATTATGGGTCCAAAATATAGTTTACAGTATCTAGTGGAAACATCACAAAATGTAAGAGCTTGTAATTTATATGGGGCTACCAGAACCTCCTCTATTGAGAGGCATGAATTATGAGCACTTTGATTCAGGCATGTTGATCGTGGTTTTAAGGTAAATGTCTGAGCATTACATTTCAAAACCACCATCTGACATGAACCTCTGTAAAGTAGATCATTTACCATTCCAAATACACATGGATAGTACCTTAAAGAGTATCCCAATATTTTATAGGCAGGGGCAAAGGTCAGACATTCAGTCTAGGCAGAATATTCATTTTAACCACTATGATCCTGGAGTTAGGCAAGTTTGTCCAATTGAGTATCTACTTTAATTTGTTCAAGTATACCATTAAAATCTGAGGACCATCTCTCACTGAGGAATATACAGTGGGCAAAAAAGTATCGTCAGCCACTATGGTGGAAAATAAGTATTTGGTCACCCACCTGTAACTTCTTTAAGAAGCTCTTCTGTCCTCCACTCGTTACCTGTATTAATGGCACCTGTTGGACATCGTTATCTGTATAAAAGACACCTGTCCACAGCCTCAAACAGTCAGACTCCAAACTTAACCATGGCCAAGACCAAAGAGCTGTCGAAGGACACCAGTAAGAAAATTGTAGACATGCACCAGGCTGGGAAGAGGAGCAATTGTAAGAAAATGGAAGACATATAAGACCATTGATAATCTCCCCATGCAAGATCTCATCCCATGGGGTCAAAATGATCATGAGAACAATGAACAAAAATCCCAGAACTACACGGAGGAACCTGATGAATGGCCTGCAGAGAGCTGGGACCAAAGTAACAAAGGCTACCATCAGTAACAGCGCCAGACGTGTCCCCCTGCTTAAGCCAGTACATGTTCAGGCCTGTCTGAAGTTTGCCAGAGAGCATATGGATGATCCAGAAGAGGATTGGGAGAATATCATGTGATCAGATGAAACCAAAATAGAACTTTTTGGCAGAAACTCAACTCATCTTGTTTGGAGGAAGAAGAATGCTGAGTTGCATCCCAATAACACCATATCTACTATGAAGCATGGGAGTTGATTTTCTGCAAAGGGGACAGGACGACTGATCCGTGTTAAGGGGAAAAAATGAACCGTGAGGTTTTAAGACAAAACCTCCTTCCATCAGTGAGAGCATTCAAGATGGACTGTGGCTGGGTCGTCCAGCATGACCATGATCCCAAACACACCGCTCGGGCAACGAAGGAGTCGCTCTGTAAAAAGCATTTCAAGGTCCTGGAGTGGCCTAGCCAGTCTCCAGACCTCAACCCCATAGAAAATTTGGAGGGAGTTGAAAGTCTGTGTTGCCCAGCAACAGTCTCAAAACATCACTGCTCTAGTGAAGATCTGCATAGAGGGATGGGCCAAAATACCAGCTACAGTGTGTGCAAACCTGGTGAAGACTTACAGGACATGTTTGACTTCTGTCATTACCCACAAAGGTTATGTTACAAAGTATGAAGTTGAACTTTTGTTTTTGACTAAATACTTATTTTCCACCATAATTTAAAAAGATTAAAAAAAAAATCCTACAAGGCGATTTCCTGAATCTTTCCAAGTAGGAGAACTTGCACAATCAGTGGCTGACTAAATACTTTTTTTGCCCCACTGTAAGTCTACACCCAATTACCTAAAGTGGCCCACCACTGGAATATAAAAAAGAAAAAGGATAAAAAGAAAAAAGGCATTCTTGATGTGTCCCCCTTTCTAGAAGAAAGCAATACTGGGAAACAACTAATGCAAAAAGTTGGGTTCTATTTAAGTAATAATGTGATTAAAGTTATAACATCCATTTTAAATTCACCTTTATCTACGGAGCAATTCTTACAATAAAGTTCCCAATTCTGCCCAGAAGAATAAATAAAATTCATCAGGAATGCCGTCCAATCCAGGTGACTTGCCTTTTGTCATCTGACAGAGGGTCTCTTTCAATTCTAGAAGAGAAATATTCTGATGTAAATAAGATGCCTTATCAGAGGACAATTGTGGCAAATCTAAGGAATGGAAAAAGGGGCAATATTTAGGGTTTCCTTTGGGACATCTGATTTATAGAATTCTGAATAGAACCTGCAAAAAGCATAATTGATTTGTTCTTGTTCTGTTCTGTAAGTAGTTATCCATCATGAGACCTTATTGCTGCTAATTTTAAATGGTCTGTTTCCATTAAAATAGCAATTTTGTCTAACCATTTTAATAAGGAGTTCTGCTCTTTCTCTCAGAAGAATATTAAGCTCATTCATAACAAAGTACTTTTATTGCATTATCACCAGAAAGAGTGTTGCTTGCACTTGAATTTAAACTTGAAGCACAAGAAAGGTCCAGATACTTGAGTCTTTTCTGTTGCCAAGAAGCAAATGCAATAGAAATATCCCTAAAGAAACCATTCACTGCTCCCAACAAACCTCTGATCGTCCACTGAACCCTGATTAAACATAAGAAATTTGTTTCATTTACTCCTAAATTGAGAGCTGAAGGTTTTTGTGCCTTTCAGATAAAGTGTATTGCTTAGTGCTCAGATTAAGTAAAGACAATGCAGTAATACATAGCTTAAGCTGTGAGCTAGCGGCCAGCTGACTGAGACATATCACCCCTGATCTGTTTAATTAATAAATGATTCATGACTATTCATATCTGCTCCCACCACTAACTGAAAGACCACTAGATTTGTTAGATAAACAAACAGAAAAAAAAACAACTGGGATCTCTTGGATTTGGAGCGTGACTGAAATAAAGGCAATTTTCCCATTTCTTACTTTTGTTTTGTTATCTCCTTTCTTCATCCCATCCTTGGTTTAACATCTCCCAATTCCTCTGTACCAAGATAAGAACTCCTTTAGTTGTAGTATTTGCAGTTGAAGAAGCAACTCTACAGAGTTTATTGTATTTGGGAAAATTAACATCTCTCAAATGGGATCCTTAATCAGACCAAACTAGCACATTTAAGAGGCTCATTTAGACCATTAAAATGTTCCAGCTCAAGACATTAAAAGCTACATAAAGATTAAAAATAAATTCAAGTATAACAAGACCCTTAACTGGTACTGGTAGCCAAACATGGAGCTACTTCCTTATAAAACTGTTAGGGTCGTCTTTCTTCGCACCCTCTGGGAGAACGAGAATGCACAGGCTGTTCCATCAACCCCGGTCCTGCAGGTCAAACACCAACCGTTCCAGAGCGTCCAAACGATCAGTGTGTCCTGTTAGAGGTTTATTCTGCTTCCTTTGCTCGTCCATGAGATAGTCTAGCTTTGAACACATCCTGAAATGTAGACAGGTGTATAAAGAATTCTTCCCGCATTGCTGAGAGCCATGCCATGAAGGTTTTCTCCAGCGCAGCAGAGGATCCACCATGTTGGATTGAGGCGAGGAGGAGACAGATTACCTTTTTGGCTGGTGGCGAGTTTGGAGTAAAAGGCAGAGATTTCCTGCTGAGAAACATCCTTAACTGCACCGGTAACAAAAAAAAGAGTCAATAAAATAAGGACCAAACTCGAGTCCAAGCAGTTTTCTGACGTTAGTTACAAACCATGCGGGGGACAGACAGTCTCCATACTGCAGGGTTTGTCTGAGATACTATGAGGGACACTGACATATTACTTTTTAAATCAAGCAGAGAAATGACAGAATAAATTATTATAAAATCCAGTAAAGCAAAAAAATGTATTACCTGCCCACTATCCAGTTGCCTACCCTGTGGTCCTGTCTTTTTCCGAGTGGTGTCCAGAAGTGTGTGGCAGTGCTCCTTCAAGGCCTTGTTGCATCAGGCAGAAAAAAGTGGAGTGTAATGGTACAGATGCCACCTGGCAATGTCTAGAACTCCTGGGGGGGGGGGGGTGATTGAGGCATTACTCTTTGATCCAGTTACTTAAGGGTTTTACTGCTTAGATTACTTAAAGGGAAACAGAAAAACTCTCCTACCTAAAACTGGGTGCAGTGGTTAATACTAACTTTCATAACTTCACTGACAATGACTGCTTTAGGGGCTAGAGATCGTATATTTAACAGCCCAAATTCAACAGCAGAACTGCTTATACTCGGAAAGATGGAAGAATTTATATCAATTCTAATAAAAAATTTAAAGCAGATTACAAACCACAGTCTCAATACTGCAGGATTTGTCTGAAATACTATGAGTGACACTGATGTATTACAAGCAGAAAAGTGACAGAATAAATGGGTGGAATCAAGTAAAGCATGTAAATCACTTACCTGCTAACTATGCAGTTGACTAACCTGACCGTGTGACTGGGAAGATCCAGTCAGTCCTGGTCTGGCACATTCTTGATGTATTCGGAGAAAAAGATGGACCTCAGGCGGCTCAGGTGAAGCTCGAGGCTACGTTGCATCACGCAGAGAATAGTGGAGAATGATGGTGCCAAAGCCACCTGGAAAACCAGGAGACCGTGGTATTACTCTTTAGGGTCGATACTTTTAAGGGTTTTACAGCAGAATCTCCAACAGTGAGAACACCACCTGCTCTGGCACCAAGGACAACCTCTCAGATCAGAGAGCTGAGGACCCTGAACCGCTTAGCAGAGATAAAAAATGGCCGTGGTGGTGGACTCCTCCTCTGCTTTTCCCAGCCATGCTGACACTTCCGTACTCTTCCGTGCTCTCCGGCACGGGGGAGGAGACGACGACCTTCTAAGTCTGCCACTTCGGTAGTGCTGGAATTACGACGGTCACGTTTGAGGAGTCATGGGCAGCCTCCAGCCTCCAGTCTGTGGAGTTTGGACTGCTTCTACAACTGCAGCTGGATCTGCCGTACAAGCTTGACGACCTCCTGGAGAGCTTGTTCCTCCGTGGTCGCCTCGGAGTAAACACAGACAAGATTGTAAGATTGATAAACTGAACCTAAACTGAAGTCTGCAGACAAGAGAAATCTGCTCAGAGTAGAAACAGAACCTGATGCACGAGCAAAAGAAGCACTTGAACTAGTAAATACTGACCCAGCTGATCCAATAGGGCTGGGGGAGGGCGCAGATACGACAAAAGGTTTAGCAGCGAACACTCCTGTGTGTGGGTAAAGACGCCAAAGAAACACTGATTGGTGACTGGTGATGTTCTAGATACTGTATTATTGAAGGAGACTGGGTTGACAATGAGGCTGAAGCTTGGAGCACTGGGCATTAGAAATATGACAGCATTCTGGGTGAATGATGAATAAGTGAGGAAGAATTGAGGACAGGCTGACGAATAAAGACTCTGAAATAAACAGAATACATGCACAATATTAAATAAAGTTCTGAAAGGCTAGCTGTGATGCTGTTGGTTAACGTGATCACAGTTGCATATTTATTCACCTACTTATGAGTGTGTTTGCTACAGGATCTATAAATAAAGGCTCTATATAACCTGACATTGTGGTCAGATGTTTATCATAAATATAAAAGGGGCCCCCAATGTGAACAGATTTTATGTACCCCACAAACAAAATACACCACTGATTCAGTTTCACAGAGACCTCGTTAAATAAGGGGATTAGCAGTCATAACTTAAACAAAGCAAATGGGATGTAATACAACAGGATGTCCATGTGTAAAAATTAATATCTGTAAGGAATTTCAGTTCAGGCCTTTTCCAAGTACAACTGTACAGGAGACCAAATTCTGGTTCTGACGCAACTTAGCTTTTCCGTACGTAACCATTTGGCAATCTGCTTCAACCACATCCTTCTGGAAGGAATATCTGATTTTACTTTTTAGCTAGATCAAATAAAATATGTAAAAGACTGATGGTGTCATCTTCCAGTGAAGGGTCTACAGCATTTAAGAAATTCACTGCTGGAGACATTAATTCTATGCCAGTTATTTTTTGTACGGCCAAATAAATTTCCTTCCAGTAATCCTGTAACTTCACACACAACCAGAAAACATGTAAAACTGTACCCACTTCCGCAAAGCATTTAAAACACGTTTGAAGTATAAGGGAATATACTGTGCAGGCGGACAGGTGTAAGGAAAGACCCACTTACAAATATCCAAGACCCCAGACCTCATCATCAAACGTCAATCCTAGACCCCTCTCCCAAGTTAGTTTCAATGAGTCATAACGTGAGTCCATGTTGGATGAAGTAATGTAAAGGGTTGAGATTCTACTTTCTGAGCCGTTCGAGCTGAGCTGTTCCTCCAACTGGTTGAGCTGAAATCTAAACTTGCCACTTTTCTGACAGGACTGAGTAAAGGGTCTGATTTGAAAAAAATAAAAAAAAATAAAATAACGCTCAGTATTAGGGAGTCCAAAAAGTGTTTTGAGTTGTTGAAATAAGTTTAAAACTCCTGCTGTGAGTAAACTAGAAAAATCCTCTATGCCCCTTTTACTAAGCCCAATGTCCCCAAGCTGAGGGGGTAGATCTGGATTCAAGGTGAGTGGTGATCATAAAGAGATACAATTAGAGACTTTCATATATTTTCTAGCGTCTCTCCAAGAAAGCAACGTATTGTACACTACAAAGTTACCAGAGAGAGATGGTATTTTGTCATTTATAAATAAATGGTAGGGAAGTACATCTCATACACAGTAGAGACTTATGACTAATATGTTACCTACCTGGTGATCCTGGGGGAATGAGGACGATGGGGAGTGGGTCTTCTAGGACCCTGGCAGGACCCATGGTTAACCTAGAAGGTGGAAAGGATTATGTGTGATGAAGTCAGTGGTAGCTGACTAATAACCAGCCCATACACAGTAGAGACTTGTGACTCTGACATGTTACCTACCTGGTGATCCTGGGGGAATGAGGGCGCTGGTGAGTGGGCAAGTGGGTGAGCTAATAAATGACTGGGTTTATTTCCAAACTCATAGTATTTCTGTTTAGAAAAAAGTAACAACTTAGAAATATGAGGAGTTTATTCAAGCTTAAGTTTTAATTTAGCAGACTGTACTTGTGTTCTAGTTGCAGCATCTCAGCTTATAAAATTAGTTTTAGTCTTTGAGGGTGTCCCATTTTATCGCACTGGTAACTGGAGAGTTGCAGTTGTCAATAATCTGTTATTCTCTTTAACACTTCTTTATTTAGTAAATGTGGGTTACATCTCCACTGAGGTGTTTTTAATGCTGTTAAATTTTTAGACATCCAAATTCACTGGACTGTGGTCAGATAAAATCATTTTGACAGACCTTTAACATATGTATAGAGTTAGTAGCAATAAGAAAGTAATCCAGTCTTGAATAGGAGCCATGGGGATGAGAGTACATGCCACGCTAAGCCAAGGCTTTCACGTGTAAAACTTCAGCCAACAGGTCAGTGTAGAAGTGCAAGGTTGACCCATTATGAGAGAAGGAACTCTGCTAGGGGAGACATTGCCTTCTCTATTTTCCAGCAAAACAAAAATTCTTGTCTTCAGCAGACAAGTTTTCAACCTCTTCCAATCTGCCTTCTGTGGTGGTCTCTAAAGTGGGTAACGAAGCCTCCACTGAGGAGACAGAGCCTGCGATATCTTGAAGACGGCCCTCCATATTATCCTAAAGTCAGCTAATAGATCTGAGTTCAGCATGAAGAACGGCCATGTTTAGTAAAGTATTAGCAGGAATGCTAGCTTCGTCCCCCGCCAGAACGTCCAGAACTTTGCTTTTTCTGGTCTTTGAGTCTCAGGGACCTCATAGATAAAGAAAAGGGAAAATCTTTATCCCCAGAAGTATCAGCCATAGGTATGTCAAAAGTGGGATTCATTAAAGAGAGTAAACCAGGTGGAGTGTGAATAAAGACAGGTGTAAAAACGGAGTAAAAGTTTAAGCAGCCATGTCCGATCCGCTCAGCACAAAGTTAATCTGAGAAATCTGGTAGAAATCTGATTCCCAAACCGCCCCCCCCCCATATTAGAGTTTGTTTGCCTAAACAAGAGCTCTAGCCAGCTGGAACCGAGCCCATGAATGGGTTCATGTGACACATGTGACAGTTTTCTGACGCTCCATTTACAAACCATGCGGGGAACAGACACGGTCCAGATACTGCAGGTTCTGTCTGGGATACTATGAGGGACACTGATATATTACTTTTTAAATCAAGCAGAGTAATTACAAAATAAAGGATAATTAATTTACATGATACATTTTATAACCTGCCCACTATCCAGTTGCCTACCCTGGGGTCCTGTCTTTTTCCGAGTGGTGTCCAGAAGTGTGTGGCAGAGCTCCTTCAGGGCCTCACTGCATCGGGCAGAGAAAAGTGGAGAATGATGGTACCGAAGCCACCTGGTGATGTCCAGCACTCCTGGGGGGAGAAAAAAAAAAAAAAAAAAAAAAAAAAGACTGAGTCATTACTCTTTGGTCCCGATACTTTTAAGGGTTTTACAGTAGAACCTTCAACAACGAAAATACAGTCCTGAGGAGTTGTCCTCTGTGAGGGAGCAGGTGAAGTCAAAGAGCTGAACCTCGCGCCAGTAAGTTGAGGTGAAAACTGGCTGTGGTGGTGGAGGAGCCCTCTGCTTGTCCAGGCCACGCCAACAACCCCAGGTCCTTTCCAGTGCGGGAGTGGAGACAACAACCCTGTGTCCGCCATGCCGGTAGTGCTGGATTTAAGATGGCCAGGATTGGAGGAGTCACGGGCAACGGCATCATCTTCCATTGATTGAGTTTAGACTGCCTCTACAACAGCAGCAGTCAAGCTTGATTACCTCGTTGCAGAGCACCTGTAGATCTCGCTCCTCCTCAGTCTTCAACTTTCTCAAGTATAAAGACAGACAAACGCAAACGATGGTCAGTAAGAGAGAGCTGCACAGTAACACAGGGAGCAGAGAGCACAAGGATCACAACAACTGGCTCAGATAAAGACGACAAAGCTAATATTAAAGACTATAAAGTAGGGACTCAACTGTTCGTGTCGAATCAGAGTTTTAAAAGCAGAATCACATTGAAAAAAAAAATCTATAGAAAAAAGTGTAGAATAGGATTACTGCGTTTATATGTCAATGCTTTTAGCCATTCAACATGGCCACATTTAGACATGGGACACTGAGCATGGTAAGGCCAATCAGCTGTTTTGCTTGCACCACTTTAACCAGAGATGCACCCTTTATTGACCCAATATCATTCATTCTGAGACCAGAAATGTTTTGGAAATTCATCAACAAAAGTCTCAGTCTTGTTATTCTCACTTGGCAGCTCAGATCTTGACCATGTAATAGAAGAATCATCAATTATTTGTATCCTCAATATATTTATACTGGTTATACTGATTTCCCACAATTAAAACAAGCACATTCTCTCCTACCTTCAATCTCGCCTGCTCCAGAGTCCCCTGTCTCAGTCCTGCAGTACATTAACTGAGCTTGTAACAATGTCTCCTGTATTAATTTCACGTGTAGTATCATCACCACCATCATCATCATCATCATTTCCAAAACGTTGCTTCAAAATCTTTGAATTTTCTGAAAAATAAATTTGGATCCCTTTACAAATTTCTCTAGGTTGAGAATTAAATATCCTAAAATCTGAATATCTAGATTCTCAACCAAAACAGAGAATTTTTTTTTAGGGATCGAAACGTATCGCAATTCAAGACAACTGTGAGACTGAAATTATCTTAAGGCAATGCTTTGGACATCTTCATCCTTTGAGTCCAGATCGCTGCAAAAAGTCAATGATCTAAAACAAATTTAAAAATGAAAATATCAAAAGGGATCCGGGTTAAAGTAACCAGAAGGTCTAAGAATATGGCGTCCCGTCTCCTCCTGTTTATTCTAACTTCATAAGGCAAGCGGTCTAATTAATTTACTTAGTCACCTCGGGTACAGAGTCTCGGAGTCAGTAGAGCGCCTGAATTGACTCAGAATCACTCATTGGGATGTCGGCGGCCGCCTCTGTCAGTTTCTGATCCTGTCTCTGAAAACTCTGGACCCAGAGGAATACTGGGATCTCTGGGCTGGTGTAAAGTTGATAGACTCCATTGTTTCAAAGTAACAAAATCCACCAACTGTCTTCCTGAAAACAACGTATACATAGAATATTGAAACGGCTGAAAAGATTCCCCCACAATATTGCAGCGTTGACGTACAAGACAAGTAAACCAGATTCATCCATTAGATTTTTTGCGACACAGATGGAATTTGGCTTCCCCTGTGCTGTGCAGTGAACATGAACGAACACACACACACAGACACACATGCCTGGAGCGGTGGGCAGCCATTGCTGTGGGCCCCCACAAAAGGTGCCTTGCTCAGTGGCAGTTTGCCCAGCCCAGGTATCTAACCCACAAAAAGAATTCTACAATGTAATTTCCTGGATTTTTTTCTTATTTTGTCTCTCACAGTTGAAGTGAACCTATGATGAAAATTACAGACCTCTCATCTTTCTAAGTAGGAGAACTTGCAACCAGTGGCTGACTAAATACTTGTTTGCCCCATTGTATATTTAACAGCCCAAACTCAATGAGGAACTGCTTGTACTCGGAAAGATGATAATTTATATGAATTCTAATAAGATTTTTAAATGAGATTTTCCGACGTTACAAATACAAACCATAACAGTCTCAATACTGCAGGATTTGTCTGAAATACTATGAGTGACACTGATGTATTACTTTTTAATACAAGCAAAAAAATTACAGAATAAATAGGTGGAATCAAGTAAATCATGTAAATCACTTACCTGCAAACTATGCAGTTCACTAACCAGACAGTGTGACTTGATGTTCCCAGAAAGAATGATGGACCCCAGGCGGCTCAGGTGAAGCTCATCTCAGTCTTAGAGGAACGGACGCCACGCTGCATCAGGAGGAGAATAGTGGAGAACTATGGAGCCAAATTCACCTGGGGAAGTCCAGGACACGAGCACCGGGAAAACAGGAGACCGTGGCATTACTCTTTAGGATCAATTCTTTTAAGAGTTTTACAGAAGAATCTTCAACAGTGAGAACGCCGCCCTGAGGACTCACCCTCTGTGCCGGAGCAGGTGAAGAGCCGAGGTCCTTGAACCAGTTAGCATAGGCAAAAAACGGCTGTGGTGATGGAATGCTGGACGCTTCCAGGTCCTCTAAGGTACAGGAGTGGAGACGACGACCCTGTGTCTGCTGCACCGGTAGTGCTGAAAATAAGACCACGGCGTCACAGACAGCATTCCAGGAGTCACGGGCAGCCTCTAGCCTCGTCTTTAGTCGGTGGAGTTTGGACTGCCTCTACAACAGCGGCTGGATCTGCCGTAATAGCTTGACGACCTCCTGGAGAGCTTGTTCCTCCACGGCCATCTCTGAGTAAACACAGACAACGGTCAGTGAGAGAGTACTGTACAGCAACACAGGGAGCAGAGAGCACAAGGATAACAAGACAAAGCTAATAAAAAAAAGAAGACATATCCACAAAAATGGTACCAAGTTCCCCATTAAAGAGTACAATACGCATTATTACCTGAATACTGAATGCTTACTTTGTGTCACAGACTCAAAATTAAAGGCACCCACAGCCACACAGCTTGAGCAGTTTCTAAAGTTCAGTTCTTCCAGAGGAGCTACAGAGCTCTGTCACACCGGCTCGTTTGCCCTGCGCACTGCTGCAAGACCACGCTGCTGCTTTACAGCGGAGGTAGATCTGAATTCAAGGTGAGTGGTGACCATAAAGAGATACAATTAGGGACTTTCATATATTTTCTAGCGTCTCTCCAAGAAAGCAACGTATTGTACACCACAAAGTTATCAGAGAGAGACGGTATTTTGCATATGGCTTAAAAGGGCTGTGCGGGAGGCAATAAGAGGGTTCAGCTTGTACAGAATAGGCTGAAGCAGAAGTAGACGTCTGTGAGGCTTTGCAGCCCTCAGATGAAGGCCGCTGAGGTTTTGTTGTACAAAGTGTGTGTAATCTAGCTTTATAGATACCTAAGGAAAGAGGTGCTGGACAGAAGACATTGCTCTTTGATAGCCTGGAAAGATCTTAACCCATTTTCATTGCAGATATCGCCTGGCGGTCGAACTCCTTTGCTCTCCCATTGGGGGCAATGAAACGGAGCATTCCCCATCAGTAAATTAGGATTATGAAAGAGTGGAGAGCTCATGCCATATTAGAGTGTGTTTGCCTAACAACTGTGAATGCCAAATTAATATAATTATGGGTCCAAAATATAGTTAACAGTATCTAGTGAAAACATCACAAAATATAAGAGCTTGTAATTTATATGGGGCTACCAGAGCCTCCTCTATTGAGAGGCATGAATTATGAGCACTTTGATTCAGGCATGTTGATCGAGGTTTTAAGGTAAATGTCTGAGCATACATTTCAAACTCTAGAAATGCAAGACCACCATTTGACTTAACACCTCTGTAAAGTAGCTAATTTAATTCATGGTCATTTACCATTCCAAATACACATGGATAGTACCTTAGAGTGTCCCAATATTTTATAGGCAGGGGCAAAAGTATCATAACTTTAGAAATTCAGTCTAGGCAGAATTTAAATTTTTACCACTATGATCCTGGAGTGCAGTGAGTTAGGAACGTTTGTCCAATTGAGTATCTACTTTAATTTGTTCTAGTATACCATTAAAATCTGAGGACCGTCTCTCACTGAGGAATATACAAAAAAGTATTGTCAGCCACTATGGTGGAAAATAAGTATTTGGTCACCCACCTGTAACTTCTTTAAGAAGCTCTTCTGTCCTCCACTCGTTACCTGTATTAATGTCACCTATTGGACATCGTTATCTGTATAAAAGACACCTGTCCACAGCATCAAACAGTCAGACTCCAAACTTAACCATGACCAAGACCAAAGAGCTGTCGAAGGACACCAGGAAGAAAATTGTAGATATGCACCAGGCTGGGAAGAATGAATCTACAATAGTCAAGCAGGTTGGTGTGAATAAATCAACTGTGGGAGCAATTGTAAGAAAATGGAAGACAGAAACGGAAGTGCAAACCTGGTGAAGACTTACAGGAAACGTTTGACCTCTGTCATTGCCAACAAAGGTTATGTTACAAAGTATTGTTATACTTTTGTTTTTGACCAAATACATATTTTCCACCATAATTTACAAATATATTTTTTTAAATCCTACAAGGTGATTTCCTGAATCTTTCTAAGTAGGAGAACTTCCACAATCAGTGGCTGACTAAATACCACTGTAAGTCTATCCCTAAATACCTAAAGTGGCCCAAGAGAAAGGAGAAAAGAAGAAGAAGCATTCTTGACATTTGTCCATTTCTAGGAGAAATCAATACTGGGAAACAACTAATGCAAAAAGTAATAATGAAACTAAAGCTGTATTAACATCCTTATTAAATTCACCTTTATCTAGGAAGCAATTAATCATTTCTAACAAAGTTCCCAATTCTGCCCAGAAGAATAAAATTCATCAGGGATGCCATCCAATCCAGGAGACTTGCCTTTTTTCATCTGACAGAGCGTCTCCTTCAATTCTAGAGGAGAAATATCCTGATCTACATAAGATGCCTCGTCAGTGGACAACTGTGGCAAATCTAAGAAATGGAAAAAGGGGGCAATATTTAAGGTTTCCTTTGGGACATCTGATTTATAGAATTCTGAATAGAACCTGCAAAGAGCATCACTGATTTGTGCATGTTCTGTAAGTAGTTATCCATCATGAGAACTTATTGCTGCAATATTTGAGAATTTCTCATTACTTCTGAGTTTTAGCACCAAGAAGTGACTGGGCCTGCTTCCATTAAAATAGTAATTTATCTAACCCTTTTAATAAGGAATTCTGCTATTTCTCTCAGAAGAATATTAAGCTCATTCATAACAAACTACTTTTATTGCAATATCACCAGAAAGAGTGTTGCTTGCACTTGAATTTAAACTTAAAGCACAAGAAAGTTCCAGACACTTCAGTCTTTTCTGTTGCCAAGAAGCAAATGCAATAGAATTATTCCTAAAGAAACCATTCACTGCTCCCAACAAACCTCTGATCGTCCACTGAACCCTGATTAAACATAAGAAATTTGTTTAATTCCTTGGTTTAACATCGTAATCTCCCAATTCCTCTGTACCAAGATAAGAACTCCTTTAGTTGTAGTATTTGCAGTTGTATAAGAAGCAACTCTGCAGAGTTTATTGCATTTGGGAAAATTAACATCTCTCAAATGTGCTAGTTTGGTCTGATTAAGGATCCCATTTAAGAGGCTCATTTAGACCATTAAAATGTTCCAGCTAAAGACATTCAAAGCCATAAAGATTAAAAATAAATTCAAGTATAACAAGACCCTTAACTGGTACTGGTAGCCAAACATGGAGCTGCTTCTTTATAAAACTGTTAGGGTCGTCTTTCTCCGCACCCTCCGGGAGAACAAGAATGCACAGGCTGTTCAGTCAACCCCGGTCCTGCAGATCAAACACCAACTGTTCAAGAGTGTCCAAACGATCTGAGTGTCCTGATAGAAGTTTATTCTGCTTCCTTTGCTCGTCCATGAGATAGTCTAGCTTTGAACACATCCTGAAATGTAGACAGGTGTGTAAAGAACACTTCTCACATTGCTGAGAACCACGACATGATTGTTTTCTCCAGCAGAGCAGAGGATCTGCCATGTTGGATTCAGGCAAGGAGGAGACAGATGATATTACTTTTTTTTTTTTTTTTAGTGGTGATGAGTTTGGAATAGAAGGCAGAGGTTTCCTGCTAAAAAAAAAAATCCTTCCTAAACATCCTTAACTGCACCGGTAACCAAAAAGAGTCAATAAAATAAGCACTAAACTTGATCGGGAGCTCTAGCCAGCTGCAACTGAGCATGAGGGACAGGCCTGATTCCGGAACATGGATGAATGGACAAGTCCAGACTGAAAAGCAGGGCATCTCAGTACATGTGAGAGAGCGAGAGGGAGAGAGACCTGAGAGTTTAGTGAGAGACCTGTAGCAGAAATAGTTAGAGACAAACACAATAGTAGTAATAAAAAGCCTGTAATCAGAGCAGGACAGAACTGTGGTGTTATGTAATTATTACATTATTACAATTATTTTGGACCATTCTTCTTCACAGAATGCTTCAACCAGAATCCAGACTCTCATTGGAAGCTATAAGAAGCATTAAGGCTGTTATTTCTGCAAAATATTTACTGAAGATCTACCAAATATTGATGTAATTTTTCTGTTGGGGTGCCCAAATTCATGCACCTGCCTAATTTCATTTAAACAATTCTTGCCCACTCTCTGTAAATCCTATAAACTTCATTTCTCTTCTCAAATATCACTGTCCGTCTGCTTCATGGTATATTTAACTGAAATTGCAGCCAACAACCAATGATTTATAAAGGAAAGTCAACAAAATTATAAGGGGTGCCCAAACTTTCATACCACTGTAAGATACTGATATTGTTTCAGCTGCTATCTTTTGTACCACGATATGTTCATACATAGTCAACACCATCTGGAGACAAATAAAACAATGTAAAAATGGAGGATTTTCCCATTAAACCTTTGACAGAGCTCCATGTGACGCATCAGGTTCTCTGCTCTGTCAGAGCCCAAGAATATTCTAGGGGCCTA
Organism: Salminus brasiliensis; assembly: GCF_030463535.1. Taxonomy (NCBI): domain Eukaryota; kingdom Metazoa; phylum Chordata; class Actinopteri; order Characiformes; family Bryconidae; genus Salminus; species Salminus brasiliensis. The sequence goes on from NC_132882.1 coordinate 33,306,450, forward strand.
TTTTAAGTGGAAATATCCCTACACTAGGACCAGCAGCAGAAAAACCTGAATCTGTACATTGTAGGTTTAGACTGAAAGCTCCCAATAAGTCAAGTCCTAGTAAATTCACAGGGCAATGTGTGGAGACTGTAAACCAGTGTTTTGCTGTTCTATTACCCAATTTCACCTTCACAGGACTGCACAAATGTTCTGTGAGTGGTAAGTCTAAAACATCCACTGTTAGAATTGTGTCTGTACTGACGGATATGGATACTGACCCCTCCATAAATACTGAAACTGCTGCACCAGAGTCAATCAAAACAGAATTAATTTCCCAGCAAATCCTTACATTTAGACTGGGTTAGAATCTTAGAACCTTCCAATTTAAAACAAATCTGGATCCTAAGAGGTTCCCAGTTGAGACAACTGTGAGACTCAAATGATCTTAAGGCAATGCTTTGGACATCTTCATCCTTTGAGTCTGGATCACTGCAAAAAGTCAATGATCTAAAACAAACTTGAAAATGAAAATATCAAAGGGATCCAGGTTAAAGTAACCTGAAGGTCTAAGAATACGGCGTCCCGTCTCCTCCCGTTTATTTTAAATTTGCAAGGCAAGCGGTCTAATTAATTTACTTAGTCACCTCGGGTACAGAGTCTCAGAGTCAGTAGAGCACCTGAATTGACTCAGAATCACTCATTGGGATGTCGGCGGCCGCCTCTGTCAGTTTCTGATCCTGTCTCTGAAAACTCTGGACCCAGAGGAATATTGGGATCTCTGTGGAACCTCCAAAACTGTGGTAGTGGGATTTGCTTCTCTGCGCATTGTTTCAAAGTAACAAAAGCCACCATCTGTCTGTTTCTGAAAACAACGTATACATAGAATATTGAAACACCTAAAAAGATTCCCCCACAAAACAGACCTACGCCCTTGATTTAGTTTCACAGAGAGTGAACTAAGGTCATTCACTTTAGACAGGCCTGGACATGTACTGGCTTAAGCAGGTTGGAGGTTTGGAGTCTGACTGTTTAAGGCTGTAGACAGGTGTCTTTTATACAGATAACAATGTCCAACAGGTGCCATTAATACAGGTAACGAGTGGAGGACAGAAGAGCTTCTTAAAGAAGTTACATGTCTGTGAGAGCCAGAAATCCTGCTTGTTTGTGGGTGACCAAATACTTATTTTCCACCATAATTTACAAATAAATTCTTTAAAAATTCTACAATGTGATTTCCTGGATTTTCTCATTTTGTCTCTCATAGTTGACGTGTACCTATGATGAAAATTACAGACCTAGTAGGAGAACTTGCACAATTAGTGGCTGACTAAATACTTTTTTGCCCAACTCCTGCTTGTACTCGGAAAGAAGGAAGACTTGATATAAATTCTAATAAGATTTTTAAAGCAGATTGTCAGACGTTACAATTACAAACCAGGACAGTCTCAATACTGCAGGATCTGTCTGAAATACTATGAGTGAGACTGATATTACTTTTTAATACAAGCAGAAAAGTGACAGAATAAATGGGTGAAATCAAGTAAATCATGTAAATCACTTACCTGCAAACTATGCAGTTCACTTGGCTGACAGTGTGACTGGGAAGGGCCCGTCAGTCCTGGCCTGGCACCTTCTTGATGTTCCCAGAGAGAACGATGGACCCCAGACGGCTCAGGTGAAGCTCATCTCTGCGTTAGAGGACTGGGCACAGCCAAAAGATCTCCCAGTTCTCTACAAATTCAGCGCAGCCGGACCTGTCCCGCAGCCAGCAGTGGAGCGATAGGAGCTGGGGAAACTGCTCCCTCACTCGACAGTAAGTGGGCAGGGAGGGGGCGTAGACGATGATCCTCGTGTCTGGCTTTATATCAAGGCCCCAGCTTTAACATGGGGTTTTAGCGCCCCCACAAGGACGAAAAGAGGAAGAGCAACAGCCTCTAAGCAGTAGTTTAATAAACACCAGGACGTTGACTAAGAAAACAAATTTAGCACATATCCACAGAATTACACCATCCATACTAACCTAAAACAGCTCAGTAGCGCAAAACATGAAGAAATAACAGAAACCATGAATATTCAGTAATACATAGGTAAATACTGAAGCTACACTGCTAAGGAGATAGCTAGCATAGCAACAGAACTAAACCATTCCCAAACTAAATGAACAGCAGCTTACTTTGTGTCTCAGACTCAAAATTAAAGGCACCCACAGCCACACAGCTTGAGCAGTTTCTAAAGTTCAGTCTTCCAGAGGAGCTACAGAGATCGGTCACACCGGCTCGTTTGCCCTGCGCACTGCTGCAAGACCACGCTGCTGCTTTACAGCGGAGGCTCCTGATTGGCTGAGACTCCGCATTATATACTGACCAATGCGGCTGAAGCTTCGTGAATATTAAATGAGGTCACTAATTTAAGGAGCTTTTGGACAGATCCAGGGTTGGAGATCCATTCAGACATTTACTGAGGATTACTCAGATGCAGTCTGTGAACTTTCTGAAAACTAAGGGTGAAACAGTTAAAGCTACTGAGAGATGTTTGGCCGATTCGTCTCCAAATGAAACAGTAAAATGTATTTGTTCACATAATGGTTCAGAGTTCACAGCAACAGATTTACAGTCATTGCTCTGTAAGCAGGGGATAAGGGGTGAGACCTCAGCAGCTATATATATGTATTCAATGACGTTGACAGGGAGAAAGCTTAACCTTTCAAAGAGGAGAGTATTTGGATCAGCATGCTACACTTACAAACATGACAGATAGAAGCTAGAGTCAAAATGTAAAAGGGGGTCTTTGTAGGTACGACAAGAACAGTCCATCATACCCAGTCTACTATCCAGACACAGGGAAAGTCCTTAAACACAGGCTTGTGAAATTTCATACAAAGTGTGTAAAAGAACAGCAAACCCAGACTGACCAGTCAGTGGCAGCTGATGATCCCAAGGTGAGAGGTGTGTACCCCCCATTCCAACAGCCAACAGTGTTGAAGAAAAGGTTCAAGAGTCTTAAACTGATGCTCAAGATGGTGCTCAAACAGAGGGAGACCGAAATGGTACACACTTTTCAAAGAGAGACAGGAAAGCACCTCAGTATTTAGCTGACTGGGTGTCAGATATTGGAGATCAGACACTGACCAGAACTGACTCCTGCTACAGGGTCTGTAATGAACCACAGAGCTTTAAAGAGGCAACAGTTCAACAAAACCACAGTTCTGAGTTGATGCTATCAAAAAGGAGAGGACTTCTCACTGACAAGGACATTTACTCTGACCACACTCCCAGAAGCTGAACATGCAGTGAGGGGAAGGTGGGCCTATGATTAAAAACTGCAGATGGACCAGAAACGTTATCTATTATATAAATATTTTGTATAAATTCTACTAAGATTTTTAAAGCTGATTTTCTGAAGCTCCAATTACAAACCATACGGAGGACAGAGTATCTCAGACAAACCCTGCAGTATGGAGACTGTCTATGAGGGACACTGATATTACTTTTTAAAACAAGCAGAGAAATGATAGAATAAATGATTATTAAATTATTAAATCCAGTAAATCATGTAAATCACTTACCTGCCAACTATGCGACACATCTGTCCCGCACCCAGTAGTGGAGCAGTGGAGCTCAAAGAGCTGGGTAAACTGTTCGCTCACTCATCGGTAGGTGGGCAGGGGGCTGAAGACTATGTCCAGAAGCGTGCAGCAGTGTTTCTTCAGGACCTTGATGCATTGGGTGGACAATAGTAGAGATTAAAGGTACAGAAGGGGTCACACTGCCAATTCAATTCAAAGTTTATTTATATAGAGCCTTTCACAACAAATGTCACAAATCGCTTTACAGAGATCCTTGTCCACGTCTCTTATGAACAAGCACCACAACGGAGGTGATAGCAACAGTGGTAAGGAAAAACTCTCTCATACTAAGATGAAGAAACCTTGAAAGAAACCAAGACTCAGTCTGAGGAACCCATCTGCCTTAGGTCGACCCGCACAGCACAAACAAACATTACACTAAGAACTAGACAGAGAGATAATGAAGAGCTATAGCTAATGTAGGAACAGGTTATGAAGTAGGAGTGTGAGCAGGTGCTGGACATATGCTCAGTGTTAATGTTGAAGTCCATGCTGAGTAGAGAGACAGGCCTGATTCCAGAACATGGATGAATGAACACCTCCAGACTGGACGGCAGGGCATCTCAGTACCTGTAAAAAAAAAGAGAGAGAGGGAGCAAGAGAGAGAGGGGTTAGGATGGTTGTGTTGTGCTGAGTAGCGGGACAGGCCTGATACCAAGACGCAGGAACTGAACCAAAAAAGGGCAACTCCAGGCAGGCAGCTCAGGACATGAGGGGAGAGACAAAAAGATGAAGATTAGAACAAGGTTTACGTTTAGTGAGAGACCTGTAGCAGAAATAGTTAGAGATACCACCACAATAGTAGTAATAAAAAGCCTGTAATCAGAGCAGGACAGAACTGTGGTGTTCTGTAATTAAAACAGGACAGAACACAGAACTGGTGAGTTATCTGAAAGCTGGTGGAAAGAGAAAAGTTTTTAATTCAGATTTAAAGACTGAGAGTGTGTCTGATTCCCATATATTAACAGGGAGGTTGTTCCAAAGTTGGGGGCTTTATAAAAGAACGCTCTTCCTCCTGCATTGTTTTTTCTAATACGCAAGACTGATAATAGGTCAGCGAGCAGAGTGTACGTGGAGGGCTGTAAGGTGTAAGACGTTCCTCCAGATAATGTGGGGTCAGACCATTGAGAGATTATGTTGTTAGAAGTAGTATTTTATAATCTATATGAAATTTAACGGGTAACCAGAGTAAGGATGAAAGAACTGGACTAATATGATCAAATTCCCTAGCTCCAGTTAGTACCCTTAAGCTGGAGTGATTTACCTGGATTTCCAGCCTACAGCGCATTGCAGTAGTCTAGCCTTGAAGTTATGAATGTGTGCACCAGCTTCCCAGCATCCCCCTGGGATAGTATGCTGCGGAGTTTAGAAATGTTGCGTAAATGAAAGCTGTTTTAAATATACTGCATACAATGGTATGAAACGGTTTGGGCACCCCTGATAATTTTGATGATTTCCTTTAATAAATCATTGGCTGTTCGGATCAGCAACTTCAGTTAAATATATCATAGCAGATGAACACAGTGATATTTGAGAAGAGAAATGAAGTTTATAGTATTTACAGAAAGTGTGCAATAATTATTTAAACAAAATTAGGCACATGCATCTTTAAATTAGGCACCCTTGTATCTTTATTTTAATTTTATTGATTTGAATACCTTTAGCACTAATTATTGAAACAATTTGTTTTGTAAGCTCATTGACCCTTGACCTACATATACAGGGGAATCCAATTATGAGAAGGAGGTTAAGGTTTTTCTCCTCTTTGCATCTTCTCTGAAGAGTGGCAACATGGGAGCCTCAACACAACTCACAAATGACCTGAAAAAGATTGTTCAACATCATGGTTTAGGAGAAGGATACAAAAAGCTCTCAGATTTCAGCTGTCAGTTTCCACTGTGAGGAACATAGTGAGGAAATGGAAGACCACAGGCACAGTTCTAGTTACGGCCCGAAGTGGCAGGCCAAGAAAAATCTCAGATAGGCAGAATTGAAGGATGGTGAGAACAGTCAGTCAACCCACAGACCAGCTCCAAAGACCTACATCATCTTGCAGCAGATGGAGTCACTGTGCATCGTTCAACTATTCAGCACACTTTGCACAAGGAGAGGCTGTATGGGAGAATAATGCAGAAGATGCCTTTTCTGCGCACAAGCCACAAACAGAGCTGCTGTTTGTTAATTGAGTTATTTGGACATAAGGGGGCTGTATGCATGGTGGAAAGAGAACAGCATTCCAAGACAAACACTTGCTACCCACAGTAAAATCTGGTGGAAGTTCCATCATGCTGTGGGGCTGTGTGGCCAGTGCAGGTACTGGGAATCTTGTTAAAGTTGAGGGTCACATGGATTTCAGTCAATATCAGCAGATTCTTGAGAACAATGTTCAAGAATCAGTGAGAAAGTTGAAGTTGCGCCGGGGCTGGTTACTGCAACAAGAAGATGACCCTAAACACTGCTCAAAATCTACTAAGGCATTCATGCAGAGGAACAAGTACAACGTACTGGAATGGCCACCTCAGTCCCCAGACCTGAATATTTGTGGTGTGATTTAAAGCGGACTGTCCATGCTCAGAAATAATCAAATCTGACTGAACTGGAGATGTTTTGTAAGGAAGAATGGTCCAAAATACCTTCAACCAGAATTCAGACTCTCATTGGAAGCTATAGCTGTTATTTCTGCAAAAGGGGGCTCTATTAAATATTGATGTAATTGTTCTTTGAACAGTACTAAAAATTGAAATATCAAAAGGGAACCGGGTTAAAGTAATCTGAAGGTCTAAGAATATGGTGTCCAGAAATTCGTAAGGCAAGCGATCTAATTAATTAGCTTACAGTCACCTCTGGTACAGAGTCTCGGAGTCAGTAGAGCGCGTGAATTGACTCAGAATCACTCAATGGGATGTCGGCGGCCGCCTCTGTCTGTTTCTGATCCGGTCTCTGAAAACTCTGGACCCAGAGTATATATAATATATATATAATATATATAATATTGGGATCTCTGTGGATCCTAAAAAATCAACTCGATCAGTCAGTCCTAGGAATGTAGAGAAACACTTTAATCCTGCCGTAAACAACCTGTGATGAGGCTGGTGTGAAGTTGATAGACTCCACTGTTTCAAAGTAGCAAAAGCCACCATCTGTCTGTATACCCTGTAACCCAGCTGTGCAGTGAACATGAACGAACACACACACACACACACACACACACACACACACACACACACACACACCTGGAGTGGTGGGCAGCCATTGCTGTGGGCCCCCACAAAAGAAGGTGAAGGCCTTGCTTAGTGGCAGTTTGCCCAGCCCAGTTATCTAACCCACAAAAAAAATTCTACAATGTAATTTCCTGGATTTTCTTTTCTCATTTTGTCTCCCATTAGTTGAAGTGTACCTATGATGAAAATTACAGACCTCTCTAATCTTTCTAAGTAGGAGAACTTGCGCAATCAGTGGCTGACTAAATACTTGTTTGCCCCACTGTATATTTAACAGCCCAAACTCAATGTGAAACTGCTTGTACTTGGAAAGATGGAAGAATTTATATCAATTCTAATAAGATTTTTAAATTAGATTTTCCGACGTTACAAATACAAACCATAACAGTCTCAATACTGCAGGATTTGTCTGAAATACTATGAGTTACACTGATATAATACTTTTTAATACAAGCAGAAAAGTGACAGAATAAATAGGTGGAATCAAGTAAAGCATGTAAATCACTTACCTGCAAACTATGCAGTTCACTAACCTGACAGTATGACTGGGAAGGGCCTGTCAGTCCTGACCTGGCACCTTCTTGATGTTCCCGGAAAGAACGATGGATCCCAGGCGGCTCAGGTGAAGCTCATCTCTGCGTTAGAGGACCAGACCCCACGCTGAATCTGGAGGAGAATAGTGGAGAACGATGGTGCCAAAGTCACCTGGCGAAGTCCAGGACACGAGCACCTGGAAAACAGGAGACTGTGGCATTACTCTTTAGGGTCAATTCTTTTAAGAGTTTTACAGAAGAATCTCCAACAGTGAGAACACCGCCCTGAGGACTCGCCCTCTGTGCCGGAGTAGAGCAGAAGTCCTTGAACCAGTTAGCATAGGAGAAAAATGTCTGTGGTGATGCAGGAGCCCTCAGCTTTTCCCAGCCACGCTGGACGCTTCCAGGCCCTCTCAGGTAGAGGAGTGGAGACGACTACCCTGTGTCCGCTGCACCAGTAGTGCTGAAAATAAGACCACAGCATCACAGGCAGCATTCCAGGAGTCACCGGCAGTCTCTAGCCTCGCCTTCCGTCAGTGGAGTTTGGACAGCCTCTACAACAGCTGGATCTGCCGTAATAGCTTGACGACCTCCTGCAGAGAGCACAAGGATCACAACAAGAAGACAAAGCTCATAAAAAAAGAAGACACAGCCACAAAAATGGTACCAAGTTCCCCATTAAAGAGTACAAAAGGATTTATTACCTGAATGTGGTCAATGATCACAGTGGTGATGGTTGCAGTGTGTTACAATATTCAAACAGCATGAAATCCTTGTTCACTGTAATTATGATGTTTCACATTATGCAGTAGAGCATGAAGATCAAGGGTAAGATTGATAAACTGAACTGTGAAGTCTGCAGACAAGAGAAATCTGCTCAGAGTAGAAACAGAACCTGATGTACGAGCAAAAGCAGTACTTAAACCATTACATACTGACCAAGCTGGTCCAATAGATCCACTCTAGCGTTTACCTCAGTAAACGCTAGAGTGGATTACTCAGGTGCTTGATTGCAAATTCCTTGCTGTGAACTCTATATGGAGAAGAATCAGTTATTGATCAGTGAGAAGGGCATAAGACGTGAGACCTCAGCACTTTGATCACAACATCTAAAAACAGCAGAGAAAAATAGGAGAACCCTTTTTGATATGGAAAGGTGAATGCTAGTAGAGATCAAATTACCTAAAGAAATCTGCTGTAATGACCACTGCAGTCATTCGCAACAAGGACTTGCATAGCCACCAGGCTTAAAATTATAAAGTCCATACAACAAGGATGTTAAAGCCAATTTTCTGACGTTACAATTAAAAATCATACGGAGAACAGACAGTCTTGATACTGCAGGGTTTGTCTGAGATACTATGAGGGACATTTATTTATTACCGTTTAATACAAGCAGAGAAATGAATATTAAAGGGTTTAAAAATAAATAAATAATCGAGTAAATCATGTAAAATCACTTACCTGTCAACTATCCAGTTCACGGACATGAACGACCGACCTTAGATGGCTCGGGTGAAGCTTATCTCTGTTAGAGGACCAGACGCAGCCGAAAGGGTTAAGTCTATTATACAGACATGGAAGTGTGAAGGTACTCACAGATGCGTAAATACAACATGAAACTTCCAGACGCAGTATTAGTATTCAAGCTGCTAGAAAACACAATTTTAGTAGGCCAGCAGTGGGACTACCTCTGGCATCTCAGTTCAATGAAACTGGGGCAATAGATCTGCATGAACTGGAACTAGGCGTGTGGTATCTTCACATCATTTACCAGTTCTCACAGTTTAGTGCAGACAGCATTCTGACCACTGGGACCACCAAGTCCTCTGAAATAGTGAAACACTGTTCATGATCGGATTAAATGTTCATGGTCCATTTCAGAAACTGTTCAGTGACAATAGAGGAAAATTCAACAATGATGAAGTGACAGAAATGGCAGAAAAGCTCAACATAGAATTAAAGACAACAGCTGCATACAGCCCATGGAGCACTGGACTTTTGGAACGGCACAACCAAACACTTACTGAGATCATCGTGAAAGTAAAGACAAGTAACAGTGGTGACTGGGATACTGCACTGGACTAGGCCCTTATGGCATCAGTTGGTGTTTGGACAGAATCCTAACCTGCCCTCGGTGTTAACTGACAAGCCTCCTGCTTTAGAGGACAACACTTTTACTGAAGCAGAATGTCCAGAAAGAATACGGAGAGCACTGCAGAAGCACCTTTGTCACACAGACGGTAAAAAAAAGTGATGAAGTGTACTATAAGAGAGTGGACTGTTAAGAGTGGTATTAGACATGGAGGAACCTGTATCAGGCTACATCTCCTCAGACTGAGAGAAAAGTAAACAGAGTGTGAGGATCCATGTGAAATAAAGGATAATACAGATAACAATAATTTTTTGCGGGATAGATTTTGTGACACATTGACCCTTTACTAGCCTTCGAACAAGACCTCCCTCTGTGAGGAAGAGAAGGGCCAAAATCTCTGGGTAGCGAGACAGAGTAGGCCAGGGGTCATGTTTGATGCTGGTCAAGAAGGTAGTTCTAAACTTCCAACACTTAGGCAGAGACAGTGTTCTTAAATTGATGGTATTCAGTGATGCCTCATTTGGAAATCTTTCAGATGATGGCACTCAAGGAGGACATCTGATTCCATCTTCTCCCATAAGAATGAAGTTTTACCTCTTTCTTGGCAGTCAAAGAGTCTAGAGGATTGTGAGGAGCACACTTGCTGGTGAAACACTGGCGATGTCTGAAGGAATTGATAACGCCATTTTCTTGGCCACACTGTTCTCTGAACTAACTACTGGGGATGCTGAACATGCTCCACCCGTAACGTGTGTCACAGATAATCATTCATTTGCTGATGCGCTGAAGTCCAAAAAGTCAGTCACAAAGAAACGACTTTGTCTGGAGAGATGCAGCATCAAAGAACTCCTACAAACACAGGAGTTTGAACATGTGCTGCAGCACAGTGCAAAAGAACAGCTTAGGGACTGTTTTTGAATAGACTAAAAATTCAAAGATACCTCTAAGCTTAGACACTGCTAAACACAAGCCAATTAGGAGCCCATAATACTCTACTCTTCACCCAAGTATTCTCGGAAGAGGTGGGTCTTCAGTCTGCGTTTCAAGACAGCGAGTGAGACTGCCATTTGGACACAAAGGGGAAGTTCGTTCCACCACTTCGGTGCCAGGACATGGCTCGCTCACTTGTTGGTAGGTGGGAAGGGGGCTGAAGATGATGATACTGGCATCTGTATTTCTGAAGCGTGAGGCAGGGTTCCTTCAGGACCTCGCTGCGTCGGGCGCAGAACAATGCCACGGGAAGCCGGCTGGCGATGTCCAGGATGCCAGCACCTGGAAAACTGGAGACTGTGGTGTTACTCTTTGGGCTTCGATACTTTTAAGTGCTTTACAGAAGAATCTCCAACAGTGAGGACACCACCCTGAGGAGTTGTCCTCGAACCGGTTAGCAAAGGTGAAAACCGGCTGTGGTTGTGGAGGAGCCCTCTACTTTTCCCGGCCACACAGACACACCCAGGCCCTCTTCGGGAGCAAAGTAGAATTAAGACCACCATGTTAGAGAAGTCACGGACAGCCTCATCTTCCGTCTGTGGAGTTTGGACTGCCTCTAAAAAAGCAACAGGATGAGGAGAACAAACCAGTTACATACATGAAATGAAATGAAGATAAACATTATGAGCAATTCATCATTTCTAACAATAAAGTTCCCAATTCTGTGCAGAAGAACAAATAAAATTCATCAGGAATGCCGTCCAATCCAAGAGACTTTTTTCCATCGACAGAGGGTCTCTTTCAATTCTAGAGGAGAAATATCCTGATCTACATAAGATGCCTCATCAGGGGACAATTGTGGCAAATCTAAGGAATGGAAAAAGGGCCAATATTTAAGGTTTCCTTTGGGACATCTGATTTATAGAATTCTGAATAGAACCTGCAAAAAGCATCACTGATTTGTGCATGTTCTGTAAGTAGTTATCCATCATGAGACCTTATTGCTGCAATATTTGAGAATTTCTCATTTCTTCTGAGTTTTAGCACCAAGAAGTGACTGGGCCTGCTTCCATTACAATATTAAATTATCTAACCCTTTTAATAAGGAATTCTGCTCTTTCTCTCAGAAGAATATTAAGCTCATTCATAACAAACTACTTTTATTGCAATATCACCAGAAAGAGTGTTGCTTGCACTTGAATTTAAACATGAAGCACAAGAAAGTTCCAGACACTTCTTTTCACGTCTTTTCTGTTGCCAAGAAGCAAATGCAATAGAATTATTCCTTAAGAAACCATTCACTGCTCCCAACAAACCTCTGATCGTCCACTGAACCCTGATTAAACATAAATTTGTTTCATTTACTCCTAAATTGAGAGCTGAAGGTTTTTGTGCCTTTCAGATAAAGTTTAGTGCTTAGTGCTCAGATTAAGTAAATACAATGCGGTAATACATAGCTTAAGCTCTGAGCTAGCGGCCAGCTGACTGAGAAACATCACCCCTGATCTGTTTAATAAATAAATGATTAATGACTATTCATATCTGCTCCCACCACTAAATGAAAGTCCACTAGATTTGTTAGATAATCTAAAAGAAAAGAAAAACTGGGATTACTTGGATTTGGAGCGTGAACTGAAATGAAGACAATTTTCCCATTTCTTACTTTTGTTGTAATGTGTGTTATTCTCCTTTCTTCATCCCTTCCTTGGTTTAACATTGTAATCTCCCAACTCCTCTGTACCAAGATAAGAACTCCTTTAGTTGTAGTTTTTGCAGTTGTATAAGAAGCAACTCTACAGAGTTTATTGCATTTGGGAAAATTAACATCTCTCAAATGTGCTAGTTTGGTCTGATTAAGGATCCCATTTAAGAGGCTCATTTAGACCATTAAAATGTTCCAGCTAAAGACATTCAAAGCCATAAAGATTAAAAATAAATTCAAGTATAACAAGACCCTTAACTGGTACTGGTAGCCAAACATGGAGCTACTTCTTTATAAAACTGTTAGGGTCGTCTTTCTCTGCACCTTCTTGGAGAACAAGAATGCACAGGCTGTTCAGTCAACCCCGGTCCTGCAGATCAAACACCAACTGTTCAAGAGTGTCCAAACGATCTGAGTGTCCTGATAGAAGTTTATTCTGCTTCCTTTGCTCGTCCATGAGATAGTCTAGCTTTGAACACATCCTGAAATGTAGACAGGTGTGTAAAGAACACTTCTCACATTGCTGAGAACCACGCCATGACTGTTTTCTCCAGTAGAGCAGAGGATCTCGAGACTTCAAGATGGCGCAGCTGACGACGGCCGCCGTAACGACTGCTCTGACCACATCTAGCTTTTTTTTAGTTAAATTTAGTGTTTTTAGCTATTTTATTCAACCCTTTTCATCATGGCTCGTATTGTATACGACCGTGAGACTCTTCTTTCTGTTAATTTACAATTCACTCACCTTAAATCGCTGCTAACTCCGGATCCAAGCTGGCCGAGAGAAATCCTGAAGGAGGACAAAGGACGGGACACCGAACTCCACAAGAAGCGACAACGAGGAAAGCGAGCCGGCGTCGATTTTTTTTCTCATTTTGAATCTCATAGTTGAAATGTACCTATGATTAAAATTACAGACCTCTCTCATGTTTCTAAGTAGGTGAACTTGGTCAATTGTTGGCTGACTAAATACTTGTTTGCCCCACTGTATATTTAACAGCCCAAACTCAATGCGGAACTGCTTGTACTCAGAAAGATGGTAAAATTTATATAAATTTTATAGTTAAATTAATAAAGATTTTTAAAGCAGATTTCCCGACATTACAATTACAAACCATAACAGTCTCAATACTGCAGGATTTGTCTGAAATACTATGAGTGACACTGAAGTATTACTTTTTAATACAAGCAGAAAAGTGACAGAATAAATGAGTGGAATCAAGTAAATCATGTAAATCACTTACCTGCCAACTATGCAGTTCACTAACCTGACAGCGTGACAGGGGAGGGTCAGTCAGGCCTGGCCCGGCACCTCCTTGATGTTCCCGGAAAGAACGATGGACTCCGGGCGGCTCAGGTGAAGCTCATCTCTGCGTTAGAGGACCGGACGCCACGCTGCATCAGGAGGAGAATAGTGGAGAACGATGGTGCCAAAGTCACCTGGCGACGTCCAGGACGGGGGCACCTGGAAAACAGGAGACTGTGACATTACTGTTTAGGGTCAATTCTGAAGTGTTTTACAGAAGAATCTCCAACAGTGAGAACACCGCCCTGAGGACTCGCCCCTCTGTGCCGGAGCAGGTGAAGAGCTGGCGGCCTTGAAACCAGAAAATGGCTGTGATGATGGAGAAGCCCTCTGCTTTTCCCAGCCACACTGGACGCTTTCAGGTTCTCTCAATTACAGGAGTGGAGACGACTACCCTGTGTCCGATGCACCGGTAGTGCTGAAAATAAGACCACGGCGTCACAGGCACCATTCCAGGAGTCACAGACAGCCTCTAGCCTCGCCTTCCGTCGGTGGAGTTTGGACAGCCTCTACAACAGCTGGATCTGCCGTAATAGTGTGACGACCTCCTGAGAGCTTGTTCCTCCATGGCCACCTCGGAGTAAAAACACAGACAACGGTCAGTGAGAGAGTACTGTACAGTAACACAGGGAGCAGAGAGCACAAGGATCACAACAAAGCTAATAAAAAAGAAGACATATCCACAAAAGTACCAAAATCCCCATTAAAGAGTACAACAGGCTTTATTACCTGAATGTGGTCAATGAAATATGACAGCGATCTGGGTGAATGATGAATAAGTGAGGAAGAACTGAGGACAGGCTGATGAATAAAGACTCTGAAATAAACAGAATACATGCACAATATTAAATAAAAGTTCAGAAAGGCTCCAGGTCTATATCATTGTGCTACTAAATGAGCTCATTCAAAGAGAGATGTGTATACTCTCAACAGGCAGAAGAAACAAAGCTAATAATTACCACTCAAAGCTTATATCAAGACACCAGCTTGAATTATCCACATTAATCAACAAAATTACACCATCCATTCTAACCTTAAACAGCTCAGTAGCGTGAAACATGAATAAATAACAGAAACCAAGAATATTAAGTAAAACATAGGTAAATACTGAAGCTTCATGAATATTAAATGAGGTCACCAAATTAAGGAGCTTTTGATTGATCCAGGGTTGTAGATCCACTCAGACATTTACTGAGGAAACTAAGGGTGAAACAGTTAAAAGCTTGTCTGTAAACTGAATAAATCATTGTGTGCTCTCAAACAGTCTGGAGGAACCTGAACATGTTGCATGATTATCTAGATGTAATTGGCTTTACATAGAAACCCAGCTGACCACTGAGTCTACAACAAACACACTGAAATCAGGAGGATAATACTGATAATCTGGGTTAATAATAATTTACCTACATGACAGTTTTCCTACACTTAGGATGGCAGAATAGTGTTGTTGAGGTGGAAGAATTTGTGTCAATTCTAATAAGGTTGTTAAAGACAAAGTCTTGATACTGCAGAGTTTGTCTGAGATACTATGAGTGACACTGATGAATTTAAATTTTAATACAAGTAGAGAAATGACAGAATAAATGGTTAATAAATTAGAAATGAAATGATGTAAAACTACTTACCTGCTAACTATTCAGTTCACTAATGTCAGGAACTCGTTGCGTCAGGAGGAGAATAGTAGAGAATGATCGTGCCAAAGGCGTCATGCTGCCGCAGTGCCAAGGTAAGCCGCCTGGCGAAGGAGACAGTGGTGTTACTCTTTGGGCTCGATACTATTAAGTGGGTTTTCAGTAGAATCTCCATCATTGAGAACACTGCCCTGAGGGGTTGTCCTTCAGGGATAAAGCAGGTGAAGGCAAAGTAGAAGAGCTGAGGACCTTGGTTGAGGAACTGGCTGTGGTGGTGGAAGACGCCCTCAGGCTCCAGTTTCAGTTTAGACAAAGCTTATGGTAAAGTGACTCAGGCAATGACAGTGTAGTATTTTATTCGCACAACAGGTGGCGCATTAGAGCTGTGACGCTGAGAAGCCTAGACCCATCTCCCAGAAGCTGAACACTCAAGGAGTCATCAAAAAGTTTACCATTGCTCTGCTCTGACCTGGATAAATTTGTATTTTCAATGGGGCCACTTGTGCTCCCCATCCATTGTCACAAAGCTGCACTATTATCAAGACTGTGTGGAGTTATTACATAGAGCCAGGGAAGCAGGAACACTGCGGTTTAATCTACTGGATACCTTTGGTTTGAGAAAAGCTAATACCAGCCCCAACAAACATCAATTTATAACAAATTCCATTTTAGACTAAATAAAGAAAAATATATATATGTGCAGAAGCGTATGGCAGTGCTCCTTCAGTGCCTCACTGCATCGGGGCAGAGAAAAGTGGAGAATAATGGTACTGAATCCACCTAGATACGTCCAGGACTCCTGGCCAAAAAAAAAAAAATCCACAAAACTCTTTGGTCGCGATACTTAAGGGTTTTACCAACAATGAAAATACCGCCCACTGTGAGGTCGAAGAACTGAACCTCGCACCAGTAAGTTGAGGTGAAAACCGGCTTTTCCAGGCCGCACCGACGGCCCCAGGTCCTCTCCGGTGCGGGAGTGGAGACAACAACTCTCGGTGCCCGCCAAACCGGTAGTGCTGGCTTTAAAAAGGCCAGCGTTGGAGGAGTCACGGGCAGCCTACAGCCTCGTCTTCCGTCGGTGGAGTTTGGACTGCCAGCAGCTGTCAAGCCTGACGACCTTCTTGCAGAGCGCCTGGAGATCTCGCTCCGACAGAAACACAAATGACGGCCAGTGAAACAGTACTGTACAGTAACACAGGGAGCAGACAGCACAAGGATCACAACTACTGGCTCAGATAAAGAAGAAAAAGCTAATATTAAAGACTATAAAGTAGGGATGATCGCTCAACGGATCGTATCGAATGACATCGAGATTTAAAAGCAGAACCACATCGAAAAAAAAAAACATCTAAATATAAAAAATGTGTAGGATAGAATTACTGTGTTTAAAGGTCACTGCTTTTAGCGATTCAACATGATCACAGGTAGATCACTGAACTTTCATTCTAAATCCAGTGAAACTAATATTAAATCAATACAAAGACAGACAGATGCAGATCCATATGGGCTTATATTCTCTCCTGTATATAAGACACACTCCTGAACTGATTCTTTTTTAGACAAAAAGCTTTTTCCTTTCCTAAAAGTTTTAAAGCAGATTTTCCGACGTTACAATTACAAACCATGACGACAGTCTCAATACTGCAGGATCTGTCTGAAATACTATGAGTGAGACTGATATTACTTTTTAATACAAGCAGAAAAGTGACAGAATAAATGGGTGGAATCAAGTAAATCATGTAAATCACTTACCTGCAAACTATGCAGTTCACTTAGCTGACAGTGTGACTGGGAAGGGCCTGTCAGTACTGGCCTGGCACCTTCTTGATGTTCCCAGAGAGAACGATGGACCCCAGGGGGCTCAGGTGGAGCCCATCTCTGCGTTAGAGGACTGGGCACAGCCAAAAGCTCTCCCAGTTCTCTACGAATTCAGCGCAGACGGACCTGTCCCGCAGCCAGCAGTGGAGCGATAGGAGCTGGGGAAACAGCTCCCTCACTCGACAGTAAGTGGGCAGGGGGCCGAAGACCATGATCCTCATGTCTGGATTTATATCAAGGCACCAGCTTTAACATGGGGTTTTAGCGCCCCCACAAGGACGAAAAAGGGGAATAGCAACAGCCTCTAAGCAGTAGCTCAATAAACACCAGGACGTTGACTAAGAACACAAATTTAGCACATATCCACAGAATTACACCATCCATACTAACCTAAAACAGCTCAGTAGCGTGAAACATGAAGAAATAACAGAAACCATGAATATTCAGTAATACATAGGTAAATACTGAAGCTACACTGCTAAGGAGATAGCTAGCATAGCAACAGAACTAAACCATTCCCAAACTAAATGAACAGCAGCTTACTTTGTGTCTCAGACTCAAAATGAAAGGCACCCACAGTCACACAGCTTGAGCAGTTTCTAAAGTTCAGTCTTCCAGAGGAGCTACAGAGATTGGTCACACCGGCTCGTTTGCCCTGCGCACTGCTGCAAGACCACGCTGCTGCTTTACAGCGGAGGCTCCTGATTGGCTGAGACTCCGCATTATATACTGACCAATGCGGCTGAAGCTTCGTGAATATTAAATGAGGTCACTAATTTAAGGAGCTTTTGGACAGATCCAGGGTTGGAGATCCACTCAGACATTTACTGAGGATTACTCAGATGCAGTCTGTGAACTTCCTGAAAACTAAGGGTGAAACAGTTAAAGCTACTGAGAGATGTTTGGCCGATTCTTCTCCAAATGAAACAGTAAAATGTATTTGTTCACATAATGGTTCAGAGTTCACAGCAACAGATTTACAGTCATTGCTCTGTAAGCAGGGGATAAGGTGTGAGACCTCAGTAGCTATATATATGTATTCAATGACTCTACGTTGACAGAGAGAAAGCTTAACCTTTCAAAGAGGAGAGTATTTGGATCAGCATGCTACACTTACAAACATGACAGATAGAAGCTAGAGTTAAAATGTGAAAGGAAGTCTTTGTAGGTACGACAAGAACAGTCCATCATACCCAGTCTACTATCCAGACACAGGGAAAGTCCTTAAACACAGGCTTGTGAAATTTCATACAAAGCGTGTAAAAGAACAGCAAACCCAGACTGACCAGTCAGTGGCAGTGGATGATCCCAAGGAGAGAGGTGTGTACCCCATTCCAACAGCCAACAGTGTTGAAGAAAATGTTCAAGAGTCTTAAACTGATGCTCAAGATGGTGCTCAAACAGAGGGAGACCGAAATGGTACACACTTTTCAAAGAGAGACAGGAAAGCACCTCAGTATTTACCTGACTGGGTGTCAGATATTGGAGATCAGACACTGACCAGAACTGACTCCTGCTACAGGGTCTGTAATGTACCGCAGAGCTTTAAAGAGGCAACAGTTCAACAAAACCACAGTTCTGAGTTGACTATCAAAAAGGAGAGGACTTCTCACTGACAAGGACATTTACTCTGACCACTCTCCCAGAAGCTGAACATGCAGTGAAGGGAAGGTGGGCCTATGATTAAAAACTGTAGATGGACCAGAAACGTTATCTATTATATAAATATATTGTATAAATTCTACTAAGATTTTTAAAGCTGATTTTCTGAAGCTCCAATTACAAACCATACGGAGGACAGAGACAGTCTCCATACTGCAGGGTTTGTCTGAGATACTATGAGGGACACTGATATTACTTTTTAAAACAAGCAGAGAAATTATAGAATAAATGATTATTAAATAATTAAATCCAGTAAATCATGTAAATCACTTACCTGCCAACTATGCGACATCTGTCCCGCAGCCAGTAGTGGACCAGTGGAGCTCAAAAAGCTGGGTAAACTCTTCGCTCACTCATCAGTAGGTGGGCAGGGGGCTGAAGACTATGTCCAGAAGCGTGCAGCAGTGTTTCTTCAGGACCTTGCTGCATTGGGTAAACAATAGTAGAGGTTAAAGGTACAGAAGGAGTCACACTGCCAATTCAATTCAAAGTTTATTTATATAGAGCCTTTCACAACAAATGTCACAAATCGCTTTACAGAGATCCTTGTCCACAACAAGCACCACAACGGAGGTGGTAGCGACAGTGGCAAGGAAAACTCCCTCATACTAAGAGGAAGAAACCTTGAGAGAAACCAAGACTCAGTCTGAGGAACCCATCTGCCTTAGGTCGACCCGCACAGCACAAACAAACATTACACTAAGAACTAGACAGAGAGATAATGAAGCGCTATAGCTAATGTAGGAACAGGTTATGAAGTATGTGTGCGAGTAGGTGCTGGACATATGCTCAGTGTTAATGTTGAAGTCCATGCTGAGTAGAGAGACAGGCCTGATTCCAGAACATGGATGAATGAACACCTCCAGATTGGACGGCAGGGCATCTCAGTACATGTAAAAAAGAGAGAGGGGTTAGGATGGTTGTGGGACCACCAAGTCCTCTGAAATAGTGAAACACTGTTCATGATCGGATTAAATGTTCATGGTCCATTTCAGAAACTGTTCAGTGACAATAGAGGAGAATTCAACAATGATGAAGTGACAGAAATGGCAGAAAACCTCAACATAGAAGTAAAGACAACAGCTGCATACAGCCCATGGAGCACTGGACTTTTGGAACAGCACAACCAAACACTTACTGAGATCATCGTGAAAGTAAAGACAAGTAACAGTGGTGACTGGGATACTGCACTGGACTGGGCCCTTATGGCATAAAACACCAGGCAAAATGTCCATGGCTACAGTCCACATCAGTTGGTGTTTGGACAGAATCCTAACCTGCCCTCTGGGTTAACTGACAAGCCTCCTGCTTTAGAGGACAACACTTTTACTGAAGCACAATGTCCAGAAAGAATACGGAGAGCACTGCAGAAGCACCTTTGTGCACACAGAGTGTGAGGATCCATGTGAAATAAAGAATAATACAGATAACACAAAATAATTTTTGTGGGATAGATTTTGTGACACATAACAAAGAAGGAAGAGAAGGACCAACTCAGGTCAATGATGGGCCAAAATCTCTGGGTAGCGAGACAGAGTAGGCAAGGGGTCATGTTTGATGCTGGTCACTTGGCATCAAGCTTCAGAAATGTAACCGTGCAGACAGTCCATGAAGCAAACAATAGTGTCCAAGTCCAAGAAGGTAGTTCTAAACTTCCAACACTTCGGCAGAGACAGTGCTCTTAAATTCATGGTATTCAGTGATGCCTCATTTGGAAATCTTTCAGATGACGGCACTCAAGGAGGACATCTGATTCCATCTTCTCCCATAAGAATGAAGTTTTACCTCTTTATTGGCAGTCAAAGAGAGTCTAGAGGATTGTGAGGAGCACACTTGCTGGTGAAACACTGGCGATGTCTGAAGGAATTGATAATGCCATTTTCTTGGCCACACTGTTCTCTGAACTAACTACTGGGGATGCTGAACATGCTCCACCCGTAACGTGTGTCACAGATAATCATTCACTTGCTGATGCGCTGAAGTCCAAAAAGTCAGTCACAAAGAAACGACTTTGTAGGAGTTCTTTGATGCTGCATCTCTCCAGACAAACACAGGAGTTTGAACATGTGCTGCAGCACAGTGCAAAAGAACAGCTTAGGGACCGTTTTTGAATAGACTAAAAATTCAAAGATACCTCTAAGCTTAGACACTGCTAAACACAAGCCAATTAGGAGCCTATAATACTCTACTCTCCACCCAAGTATTCTCGGAAGAGGTGGGTCTTCAGTCTGCGTTTCAAGACAGCGAGTGAGACTGCCATTTGGACACAAAGGGGAAGTTCGTTCCACCACTTCGGTGCCAGGACATGGCTCGCTCACTTGTTGGTAGGTGGGAAGGGGGCTGAAGATGATGATACTGGCATCTGTATTTCTGAAGCGTGAGGCAGGGTTCCTTCAGGACCTCGCTGCGTCGGGCGCAGAACAATGCCACAGGAAGCCGGCTGGCGATGTCCAGGATGCCAGCACCTGGAAAACTGGAGACTGTAGTGTTACTCTTTGGGCTTCGATACTTTTAAGTGCTTTACAGAAGAATCTCCAACAGTGAGGACACCACCCTGAGTTGTTGTCCTCGAACCGGTTAGCAAAGGTGAAAACCGGCTGTGGTTGTGGAGGAGCCCTCTACTTTTCCCGGCCACACAGACACACCCAGGCCCTCTTCGGGAGCGAAGTAGAATTAAGACCACCAAGTTAGAGAAGTCACGGACAGCCTCATCTTCCGTCTGTGGAGTTTGGACTGCCTCTACAAAAGCAGCTGGATGAGGAGAACAAACCAGTTACATACATGAAATGAAATGAAGATAAACATTATGAGCAATTCATCATTTCTAACAATAAGATAAGATAAGACCTTTATTAGGACTCTCTCATCTTATCTTATTGTTAGAAATGATGAATTGCTCATAATGTTTATCTTCATTTCATAAAGTTCCCAATTCTGCCCAGAACAAAAAATAAAATTCATCAGGAATGCCGTCCAACCAAAGAGACTTTTTTCATCGACAGAGCATCTCCTTCAATTCTAGAGGAGAAATATCCTGATCTACATAAGATGCCTCATCAGGGGACAATTGTGGCAAATTTAAGGAATGGAAAAAGGGCCAATATTTAAGGTTTCCTTTGGGACATCTGATTTATAGAATTCTGAATAGAACCTGCAAAAAGCATCCCTGATTTGTGCATGTTCTGTAAGTAGTTATCCATCATGAGAACTTATTGCTGCAATATTTGAGAATTTCTCATTTCTTCTAAGTTTTAGCACCAAGAAGTGACTGGGCCTGCTTCCATTAAAATAGTAATTTATCCAACCCTTTTAATAAGGAATTCTGCTCTTTCTCTCAGAAGAATATTAAGCTCATTCATAACAAACTACTTTTATTGCAATATCACCAGAAAGAGTGTTGCTTGCACTTGAATTTAAACTTGAAGCACAAGAAAGGTCCAGATACTTGAGTCTTTTCTGTCGCCAAGAAGCAAATGCAATAGAATTATTTCTAAAGAAACCATTCACTGCTCTCAACAAACCTCTGATCGTCCACTGAACCCTGATTAAACATAAGAAATTTGTTTCATTTACTCCTAAATTGAGAGCTGAATGTTTTTGTTCCTTTCAGATAAAGTGTATTGCTTAGTGCTCAGATTAAGTAAAGACAATGCAGTGATACATAGCTTAAGCTCTAAGCTAGCGGCCAGCTGACTGAGAAACATCACCCCTGATCTGTTTAATAAATAAATGAGTAATGACTATTCATATCTGCTCCCACCACTAACTGAAAGTCCACTAGATTTGTTAGATAATCTAAAAGAAAAGAAAAACTGGGATTACTTGGATGTGGAGCGTGAACTGAAATAATGGCAATTTTCTCATTTCTTACTTTTGTTGCAATGGGTGTTATTCTCCTTTCTTCAACCCTTCCTTGGTTTAACATTGTAATCTCCCAACTCCTCTGTACCAAGATAAGAACTCCTTTAGTTGTAGTTTTTGCAGTTGTATAAGAAGCAACTCTACAGAGTTTATTGCATTTGGGAAAATTAACATCTCTCAAATGTGCTAGTTTGGTCTGATTAAGGATCCCATTTAAGAGGCTCATTTAGACCATTAAAATGTTCCAGCTAAAGACATTCAAAGCCATAAAGATTAAAAATAAATTCAAGTATAACAAGACCCTTAACTGGTACTGGTAGCCAAACATGGAGCTGCTTCTTTATAAAACTGTTAGGGTCGTCTTTCTCCGCACCCTCCGGGAGAACAAGAATGCACAGGCTGTTCAGTCAACCCCGGTCCTGCAGATCAAACACCAACTGTTCAAGAGTGTCCAAACGATCTGAGTGTCCTGATAGAAGTTTATTCTGCTTCCTTTGCTCGTCCATGAGATAGTCTAGCTTTGAACACATCCTGAAATGTAGACAGGTGTGTAAAGAACACTTAACACATTGCTCTGCTGGAGAAAACAGTCATGGCGTGGTTCTCAGCAGAGGATCCGCCATGTTGTATTCAGGCAAGGAGGAGACAGATGATAATACTTTTTTTTTTTTTTTTTACTGGTGATGAATTTGGAATAGAAGGCAGAGGTTTCCTGCTAAAAAAAAAACATCCTTAACTGCACCGGTAACCAAAAAGAGTCAATAAAATAAGGACTAAACTTGATCGGGGGCTCTAGCCAGCTGCAACCGAGCCCATGAATGGAGTCATGCGACTCCCCCTAAAGCAGTTTTCTGACGTTACAGTTACAAACCATGACACTGTCTCCATACTGCAGGGTCTGTCTATACTATGAGGGACACTGATATATTACTTTTTAAATCAAGCAGACAGAAGAAATGATTATAAAATTACCTGCCCGCTACCCAGTTGCCTACCCTGGGGTCCTTCAGGGCTTCATTGCATCGGGCAGAGAAAAGTGGAGAATGATGGTACCGAAGCCACCTGGCGATGTCCAGCACTCCTTGAGAGAGAAGATAAATAAATAAATAAAAAGGAGAGTCTTACTCTTTGGTCCTGATACTTTTAAGGGTTTTAAAGTAGAACCTCCAACAATGGAAACACCACCCTGAGGTGAAGAGCTGAGGACCTCACACCAGTTAGCAGAGGTGAAAACTGCCCTCGGCTTTTCTAGGCCGCGCTGGCAGCCCCAGGCCCTCTCCGGTGTGGGACAGCAGCAGTCAAGCTCAATAACCTCCTTGCAGGACGCCTGGAGATCTCGCTCCTCAGCAGTCGCCAAGTTTCTCCAGAGTAAACAGACAGAAACACAAACGACAGTCAGTGAGAGAGTACTGTACAGTAACACAGGGAGCAGAGAACACAAAGATCGCAACAACTGGCTCAGATAAAGAAGACAAAGCTGATATTAAAGACTATAAAGTAGGGACGGTCGCTCGACGGTCCGTGTCAAATCACGTCTTGAGCTTCTAAAGCAGGATCGCATCGAAACTAAAATAAAATAGAAATATAGAAAATGTGTAGGACAGAATTACTGTATGTAAATGTCAATGCTTTTAGCCATTTAACATGGTTACAGGTAGATCACTGACCTTTCATTCTAAATCCAGTGAAACTAATATTAATCAATATAAACGTCCCTTCTGTTATGACAGACAGATGCAGATCCATATGGGCTTATATTCTCTCTTCTGCATTTCCTGACATAGCTGTTTCTAGCCACCTGATCTGAGAATGAATTCCCAGCAGATATTGCACCCCAATAGTTGCCAGATTATGTACAATAGGACCAGCAGGATCTACTGCTGCATTTCCCACTCTCAGAGGACTATTCACCAGTGAATATTAAAATGCAACAATGGCCGCACTTTTCAAAAGGGAATTGATCATTTTAAATGGAAATATCCTTATACTAGGACCAGCAGCAGAAAAACCTGAATCTGTACATTGTAGGTTTAGACTGAAAGCTCTCAATAAGTCACGCCCTAGTAAATTCACAGGGCAACGTGTGGAGACTGTAAACCAGTGTTTTACTGTTCTATTACCCAGTTTTACCTTCACAGGACTGCACAAATGTTCTGTGAGTGGTAAGCCTGAAACATCCACTGTTAGAATTGTGTCCGTACTGACGGATATGGGTACTGACCCCTCCATAAGTACTGAAACTGCTGCACCAGAGTCAATCAAAACAGAATTCATTTCCCAGCAAATCCTTACATTTTGACTGGGTTAGAATCTTAGAACCTTCCAATTTAAAACAAATCTGGATCCTAAGAGGTTCCCAGTTGAGACAACTGTGAGACTCAAATGATCTTAAGGCAATGCTTTGGACATCTGCATCCTTTGAGTCTGGATCACTGCAAAAAGTCAATGGCCTAAAACAAACTTGAAAATGAAAATATCAAAAGGGATCCAGGTTAAAGTAACCTGAAGGTTTAAGAATACGGCGTCCCGTCTCCTCCCATTTATTTTAAATTTGCAAGGAAAGCGGTCTAATTAATTTACTTACAGTCACCTCGGGTAGAGTCTCAGAGTCAGTAGAGCGCCTGAATTGACTCAGAATCACTCATTGGGATGTGGGCGGCCGCCTCTATCGGTTTCTGATCCTGTCTCTGAAAACTCTGGACCCAGAGGAATATTGGGATCTCTGTGGAACCTCCAAAACTGTGGTAGTGGGATTTGCTTCTCTGCGCATTGTTTGAAAGTAACAAAATCCACCATCTGTCGGTTTCTGAAAACAACGTATACATAGAACATTGAAACACCTGAAAAGATTCCCCCACAATATTGCAGCGTCGACATACAGACCTACGCCCTTTATTTAGTTTCACAGAGAGTGAACTAAGGTGGTTCACTTCAGACGGGCCTGGACATGTACTGGCTTAAGCAGGTTGGAGGTTTGGAGTCTGACTGTTTGAAGCTGTGGACAGGTGTCTTTTATACAGATAACGATGTCCAACAGGTGCCATTAATACAGGTAACGAGTGGAGGACAGAGAAGCTTTTTAAAGAAGTTACAGGTCTGTGAGAGCCAGAAATCCTGCTTGTTTGTGGGTGACCAAATACTTATTTTCCATCATAATTTACAAAATAAATTCTTTAAAAATTCTACAATGTGATTTCCTGGATTTTCTTCTCATTTTGTCTCTCATAGTTGACGTGTACCTATGATGAAAATTACAGACCTAGTAGGAGAACTTGTACAATTAGTGGCTGACTAAATACTTTTTTGCCCAACTCCTGCTTGTACTCGGAAAGATAGAAGAATTTATATAAATTCTAATAAGATTTTAAAGCAGATTTTCCAACGTTACAATTACAAACCAGGACAGTCTCAATACTGCAGGATTTGTCTGAAATACTACGAGTGAGACTGATATTACTTTTTAATACAGGCAGAAAAGTGACAGGATAAATGGGTGGAATCAAGTAAATCATGTAAATCACTTACCTGCAAACTATGCAGTTGTGATGAATAAGTGAAGAAGAATTGAGGACAGGCTGATGAATAAAGACTCTGAAATAAACAGAATACATGCACAATATTAAATAAAGTTCTGAAAGGCTAGCTGTGATGCTGTTGCATATTTATTCACCTACTTATGAATGTGTTGGCTACAGGCTCTATATAACCGGACATTGTGGTCAGACGTTTATCATAAATATAAAAGGGGCCCCCCAATGTGAACCGATTTTAATGCCCCCCCCCACCACAAAAATAAATAAATAAATAAATAAATACCACTGATTCAGTTTCGCAGTTAGCAGTCATAACTTCATTGACAATGATGGCTTTACGGGTAATCCTGTAACTTCACACACAACCAGAAAATGTAAAACTGTGCCCACTTCAGCAAAGCATTTAAAACAGTTTGAAGTATTATGGAAAACACTGTGCAGGCGGACAGGTGTAAGGAAAGATGTAATTACAAATATCTGAGACCCCAGACCTCATCATCAAACGTCAATCCTAGATCCCTCTCCCAAGTTAGTTTCAATGAGTCCATGTTGGATGAAGTAATGTAAAGGCTTGAGATTCTACTTTCTGAGCTGTTCGAGGTGAGCTGTTCCTCCAAATGGTTGAGCTGAAATCTAAACTTGCCACTTTTCTGACAGGACTGGGTAAAGGGTCTGATTTGAAAAAATAAAATAACGCTCAGTATGTAGGGAGTATCAGCAGTATCACCAGAAGTATCAGCCATAGGTATGTCAAAAGTGGGACTTCATTAAAGAGACTAAACCAGGTGGAGTGTGAATAAAGACAGATGTAAAAACAGAGTAAAAGTTTAAGCAGCCATGTCCGATCCGAAAAAAAAAAAAAAAAAAAAAAAACACTAATCCATAATGTACACAGAAGCACAAAAGCTGAAGATTGGCAAAGCTGCATAAGGAACCATCTTAATGGTGTCAGATAGAATCTATGTAGAAATTTCCAGCGGATTATTGGGTGATCAGGATTCCTTAAAGATAAAATGATCATTTCTCATGCATGGTTCTCCAAACATAAAAAAATTACTTAAGATCCTTGGACCACACACAGTCCAACCCGTCTACAAGAGGCTCAAAGTAAAAAAAATTGTAAATACTGGAAGCCGAGCAAGACTGGAGTAAAGCACTTTAAGCATTAGGTGTGGCTGTAATTTGGAGTTCAGTGAGTCTCAGAGAACAGAGGACAGATTTAAGTTGCAGATACCTAAAGAAAGAGGTGCTGGACACATTACATTGCTCTTTGAGAGCCTGGAAAGATCTTAACCCATTTTCATTGCAGATATCACCTGGAGGTCGAGCTCTCCCATTGGGGGCAATGAAACAGCATTCCCCATCAGTAAATGATGATTATGAAAGAGTGGAGAGTGCTCATGCTATATAAGAGTTTGTTTGCCTAAACAAGAGCTCTAGCCAGCTGCAACCAAGCCAATGAATGGGGTCATGTGACTCCCCCTAAAGTAGTTTTCTGACGATACAATTACGAACCATGCGGAGAACAGAGAGTCTCCATACTGCAGGGCTTGTCTGAGATACTATGAGGGACACTGATATATTACTTTTTAAATCAAGCAGAGAAATGACAGAATAAATGATTATAAAATCAAGTAGATCATGTAAATTATTACCTGCCCACTATCCAGCTGCCTACCCTGGGGTCCTGTCTTTTTCAGAGTGGTGTCCAGAAAGTGTGTGGCAGAGCTCCTTCCAGGCCTCACTGCATCGGGCAGAGAAAAGTGGAGAATGATGGTACTGAAGCCACCTGGTGATGTCCAGGACTCCTGAAAAAAAAGACTGAGTCGTTACTCTTTGGTCCCGATACTCTTAAGGGTTTTACAGTAGAACCTCCAACAATGAAAATACAGCCCTGAGGAGTTGTCCTCGGTGAGGGAGCAGGTGAACTCGAAGAACTGAACCTTGCGCCAGTAGGTTGAGGTAAAAACCGTGGTGATTGAGGAGCCCTCTGCTTTTCCAGGCCACGCCAACAGCCCTAGGTCCTTTCCAGTGCGGGAGTGGAGACAACAACCCTCTGTGTCCGCCGTGCCGGTAGTGCTGGATTTAAGATGGCCAGCGTTGGAGGAGTCACGGGCAGCCTCGACTTCCGTCTGTGGAGTTTGTACAGCCTCCAACAACAGCAGCAGTCAAGCTTGATGACCTCCTTGTAGAGCAGCAGGAGATGTCGCTCCTCAGCAGCCAAGTTTCTCGAGTATAAACACAGACAGAAACATAAACGACGGTCAGTGAGACAGAGTACTGTACAGTAACACAGGGAGCAGACAGCACAAGGATCACATCAACCGACTCAGATGAAGACGACAAACCTAATATTAAAAGACTATAAAGTAGGGACTCAACGGTTCGTGTCGAATCAGTTTTAAAAGCAGAGTCGCATCGAAATAAAAAAAAAACATAGAAAAAGTGTAGAATAGGATTACTGCGTTTATATGTCAACGCTTTTAGCCATTCAACATGGCCACAGGTAGACATGGGACATTGAGCATAAGGCCTATCAGCTGTTTTGCTTGCACCACTTTAACCAGAGATGCTCCCTTTATTGACCCAATATCATTCATTCTGAGACCAGAAATGTTTTGGAAATTCGTCAACAAAAGTCATTAGTCTCAGTCTCGTCATTCTCACTTGGCAGCTCAGATCTTGACCGTGTAACAGAAGTATCACCAATTATTTGTATCCTCAATATATTTATACTGGTTATACTGATTTCCCTCAATTAAAAGCAAGCACATTCTCTCCTACCTTCAATCTCACCTGCTCCAGAGTCCCCTGTCTCAGTCCGGCAGTACATTAACTGAGCTTGTAACAATGTCTCCTGTATTAATTTCACATGTAGTCCGAACTCTTTGGGTATTAAACTCTGCTCTGTTGTTTTAGAACCATGGAAATATTATCAAAATTATTTTTATCATCATCATCATCATCATCATCATTTCCAAAACCTTGCTTCAGAATCTTTGAATTTTCTAAAAAATAAATTTGGATCCCTTTACAAAATTATCCTAAAACATTGTCTGAATATTTAGATTCTCAGGGTTGTTTAAACCAGAGAATTTTTCAGGAATCGAAATGTAATTCAATCGCAATTCAAAGTTTCCAAGACAACTGAGAGACTGAAATGATCTTAAGGCAATGCTTTGGACATCTTCGTCCTTTGAGTCCGGGTCGCTGCAAAAACTCAATGATCTAAAACTAATTTGAAAATGAAAATATCAAAGGGATCTGGGATAAAGTAACCTGAAGGTCTAAGAATACGACGTCCCGTCTCCTCCTGTGTATTCTAAATTCGTAAGGCAAGCGGTCTAATTAATTTACTTACAGACACCTCGGGTACAGAGTCTCGGAGTCAGTAGAGCGCCTGAATTGACTCAGAATCACTCATTGGGATGCGGGCGGCCGCCTCTGTCGGTTTCTGATCCTGTCTCTGAAAACTCTGGACCCAGAGGAATATTGGGATCTCTGTGGAACCTCCAAAACTGTGGCAGTCTAATTTACTTCTCCACACTTAAAGAATCAACTCGATCAGTCAGTCTTAGGAATGTAGAGAAACACTTTAATCCTGCAGTAAACGTAACGCTGGTGGAAGGTGCGCTGGTTTTCATCCCCTTTGATGTCCTATGCTGATCACGCTGATGATTTCTGAGCCCCCTGTGATGAGGCTGGTGTGAAGTTGATAGACCCACATTGTTTCAAAGTAACAAAAGCCACCATCTGTCTGTTCCTGAAAACAACGTATACATAGAATATTGAAACGCCTGAAAAGATTCCCCCACAATATTGCAGCGTCGACGTACAAGACAATAAAACTATATTTCACCATTTTTTGTGACACAGATGGAATTTGGCTTCCCTTTGTAACCCAGCTGTGCAGAGAACATACACACACTCCCCCTTATGCAGTGGCAGTTTGCCGAGCCCAGGTATCTAACCCACACAAAAAAAAGAAAAAAAAAACATTCTACAATGTAATTCCCTTGATTTTTTTCTCATTTTGAATCTCATAGTTGAAATGTACCTATGATTAAAATTACAGACCTCTCTCATGTTTCTAAGTAGGTGAACTTGGTCAATTGTTGGCTGACTAAATACTTGTTTGCCCCACTGTATATTTAACAGCCCAAACTCAATGCGGAACTGCTTGTACTCAGAAAGATGGTAAAATTTATATAAATTCTAATAAGGTTTTTTATGCAGATTTCCCGACATTACAATTACAAACCATGACCATCTCAATACTGCAGGATTTGTCTGAAATACTATGAGTGACACTGAAGTATTACTTTTTAATACAAGCAGGAAAGTGACAGAATAAATAGGTGGAATCAAGTAAATCATGTAAATCACTTACCTGCAAACTATGCAGTTCACTAACCTGACAGTGTGACAGGGGAGGGTCAGTCAGGCCTGGCCCGGCACCTCCTTGATGTTCCCGGAAAGAACGATGGACCCCGGGCGGCTCAGGTGAAGCTCATCTCTGCGTTAGAGGACCGGACGCCACGCTGCATCAGGAGGAGAATAGTGGAGAACGATGGTGCCAAAGTCACCTGGCGACGTCCAGGACACGAGCACCTGGAAAACAGGAGACCGTGGCATTACTGTTTAGGGTCAATTCTGAAGTGTTTTACAGAAGAATCTCCAACAGTGAGAACACCGCCCTGAGGACTCGCCCCTCTGTGCCTGAGCAGGTGAAGAGCTGACGGCCTTGAAACCAGAAAATGGCTGTGATGATGGAGAAGCCCTCTGCTTTTCCCAGCCACGCTGGACGCTTTCAGGTTCTCTCAAGTACAGAAGTGGAGACGACTACCCTGTGTCCGATGCACCGGTAGTGCTGAAAATAAGACCACGGCGTCACAGGCAGCATTCCAGGAGTCACAGACAGCCCTAGCCTCGCCTTCCGTCGGTGGAGTTTGGACAGCCTCTACAACAGCTGGATCTGCCGTAATAGTGTGACGACCTCCTGAGAGCTTGTTCCTCCATGGCCACCTCGGAGTAAAAACACAGACAACGGTCAGTGAGAGAGTACTGTACAGTAACACAGGGAGCAGAGAGCACAAGGATCACAACAAAGCTAATAAAAAAGAAGACATATCCACAAAAGTACCAAGTTCCCCATTAAAGAGTACAACAGGCTTTATTACCTGAATGTGGTCAGTGAAATATGACAGCGTTCTGGGTGAATGATGAATAAGTGAGGAAGAACTGAGGACAGGCTGATGAATAAAGACTCTGAAATAAACAGAATACATGCACAATATTAAATAAAAGTTCAGAAAGGCTCCAGGTCTATATCATAGTGCTACTAAATGAGCTCATTCAAAGAGAGATGTGTATACGCTCAACAGACAGAAGAAACAAAGCTAATAATTACCACTCAAAGCTTATATCAAGACACCAGCTTGAATTATCCACATTAATCAACAGAATTATACCATCCATTCTAACCTTAAACAGCTCAGTAGCGTGAAACATGAATAAATAACAGAAACCAAGAATATTAAGTAATACATAGGTAAATACTGAAGCTTCATGAATATTAAATGAGGTCACCAAATTAAGGAGCTTTTGATTGATCCAGGGTTGTAGATCCACTCAGACATTTACTGAGGATTACTCAGACGCAGTCTGAAAACTAAGGGTGAAACAGTTAAAAGCTTGTCTGTAAACTGAATAAATCATTGTGTGCTCTCAAACAGTCTGAAGGAACCTGAACATGTTGCATGATTATCTAGATGTAATTGGCTTTACATAGAAACCCAGCTGACCACTGAGTCTACAACAAACACACTGAAATCAGGAGGATAATACTGATAATCTGGGTTAATAATAATTGACCTAAATGACAGTTTTCCTACACTTAGGATGGCAGAATAGTGTTGTTGAGGTGGAAGAATGTGTCAATTCTAATAAGGTTGTTAAAGACAAAGTCTCGATATTGCAGGGTTTGTCTGAGATACTATGAGGGACACTGATGAATTTAAATTTTAATACAAGTAGAGAAATGACAGAATAAATGGTTAATAAATTAGAAAAGAAATGATGTAAAACTACTTACCTGCTAACTATTCAGTTCACTAATGTCAGGAACTCGTTGCGTCAGGAGGAGAATAGTAGAGAATGATCATGCCAAAGGCGTCATGCTGCCGCAGTGCCAAGGTAAGCCGCCTGGCGAAGGAGACAGTGGTGTTACTCTTTGGGCTCGATACTATTAAGTGGGTTTTCAGTAGAATCTCAATCATTGAGAACACTGCCCTGAGGGGTTGTCCTTCAGGGATAAAGCAGGTGAAGGCAAAGTAGAAGAGCTGAGGACCTTGGTTGAGGAACTGGCTGTGGTGGTGGAAGACGCCCTCAGGCTCCAGTTTCAGTTTAGACAAAGCTTATGGTAAAGTGACTCAGGCAATGACAGTGTAGTATTTTATTCGCACAACAGATGGCGCATTAGAGCTGTAACACTGAGAAGCCTAGACCCATCTCCCAGAAGCTGAACACTCAAGGAGTCATCAAAAAGTTTACCATTGCTCTGCTCTGACCTGGATAAATTTGCATTTTCAATGGGGCCACTTGTGCTCCCCATCCATTGTCACAAAGCTGCACTATTATCAAGACTGTGTGGAGTTATTACATAGAGCCAGGAAAGCAGGAACACTGCGGTTTAATCTACTGGATACCTTTGGTTTGAGAAAAGCTAATACCAGCCCCAACAAACATCAATTTATAACAAATTCCATTTTAGACTAAATAAAGAAAAATATATATATGTGCAGAAGCGAATGGCAGTGCTCCTTCAGTGCCTCACTGCATCGGGGCAGAGAAAAGTGGAGAATAATGGTACTGAATCCACCTAGATACGTCCAGGACTCCTGGCCAAAAAAAAAAAAATCCACAAAACTCTTTGGTCGCGATACTTAAGGGTTTTACCAACAATGAAAATACCGCCCACTGTGAGGTCGAAGAACTGAACCTCGCACCAGTAAGTTGAGGTGAAAACCGGCTTTTCCAGGCCGCACCGACGGCCCCAGGTCCTCTCCGGTGCGGGAGTGGAGACAACAACTCTCTGTGCCCGCCAAACCGGTAGTGCTGGCTTTAAAAAGGCCAGCGTTGGAGGAGTCACGGGCAGCCTACAGCCTCGTCTTCCGTCGGTGGAGTTTGGACTGCCAGCAGCTGTCAAGCCTGACGACCTTCTTGCAGAGCGCCTGGAGATCTCGCTCCGACAGAAACACAAATGACGGTCAGTGAAAGAGAACTGTACAGTAACACAGGGAGCAGACAGCACAAGGATCACAACTACTGGCTCAGATAAAGAAGAAAAAGCTAATATTAAAGACTATAAAGTAGGGATGATCGCTCAACGGATCGTATCGAATGACATCGAGATTTAAAAGCAGAACCACATCGAAAAAAAAAAAAAACATCTAAATATAAAAAATGTGTAGGATAGAATTACTGTGTTTAAAGGTCACTGCTTTTAGCCATTCAACATGATCACAGGTAGATCACTGAACTTTCATTCTAAATCCAGTGAAACTAATATTAAATCAATACAAAGACAGACAGATGCAGATCCATATGGGCTTATATTCTCTCCTGTATATAAGACACACTCCTGAACTGATTCTTTTTTAGACAAAAAGCTTTTTCCTTTCCTAAAAGTTTTAAAGCAGATTTTCCGACGTTACAATTACAAACCATGACGACAGTCTCAATACTGCAGGATCTGTCTGAAATACTATGAGTGAGACTGATATTACTTTTTAATACAAGCAGAAAAGTGACAGAATAAATGGGTGGAATCAAGCAAATCATGTAAATCACTTACCTGCAAACTATGCAGTTCACTTAGCTGACAGTGTGACTGGGAAGGGCCCGTCAGTCCTGGCCTGGCACCTTCTTGATGTTCCCAGAGAGAACGATGGACCCCAGGCGGCTCAGGTGGAGCCCATCTCTGCGTTAGAGGACTGGGCACAGCCAAAAGCTCTCCCAGATCTCTACGAATTCAGCGCAGACGGACCTGTCCCGCAGCCAGCAGTGGAGCGATAGGAGCTGGGGAAACAGCTCCCTCACTCGACAGTAAGTGGGCAGGGGGCCGAAGATCATGATCCTCATGTCTGGATTTATATCAAGGCACCAGCTTTAACATGGGGTTTTAGCGCCCCCACAAGGACGAAAAAGGGGAAGAGCAATAGCCTCTGAGCAGTAGTTTAATAAACACCAGGACGTTGACTAAGAACACAAATTTAGCAAATATCCACAGAATTACACCATCCATACTAACCTAAAACAGCTCAGTAGCGTGAAACATGAAGAAATAACAAAGCATGAATATTCAGTAATACATAGGTAAATACTGAAGCTACACTGCTAAGGAGATAGTTAGCATAGCAACAGAACTAAGCCATTTCCAAACTGAATGAACAGCAGCTTACTTTGTGTCTCAGACTCAAAATTAAAGGCACCCACAGTCACACAGCTTGAGCAGTTTCTAAAGTTCAGTCTTCCAGAGGAGCTACAGAGATCGGTCACACCGGCTCGTTTGCCCTGCGCACTGCTGCAAGACCACGCTGCTGCTTTACAGCGGAGGCTGCTGATTGGCTGAGACTCCGCATTATATACTGACCAATGCGGCTGAAGCTTCGTGAATATTAAATGAGGTCACTAATTTAAGGAGCTTTTGGACAGATCCAGGGTTGTAGATCCACTCAGACATTTACTGAGGATTACTCAGATGCAGTCTGTGAACTTCCTGAAAACTAAGGGTGAAACAGTTAAAGCTACTGAGAGATGTTTGGCCGATTCGTCTCCAAATGAAACAGTAAAATGTATTTGTTCACATAATGGTTCAGAGTTCACAGCAACAGATTTACAGTCATTGCTCTGTAATCAGTGGATAAGGCATGAGACCTCAGCAGCTATATATATGTATTCAATGACTCTACGTTGACAGGGAGAAAGCATAACCTTTCAAAGAGGAGAGTTTTTGGAGCAGCATGATACACTTACAAACATGACAGATAGAAGCTAGAGTTAAAATGTGAAAGGGAGTCTTTGTAGGTACGACAAGAACAGTCCATCATACCCAGTCTACTATCTAAACACAGGGAAAGTCCTTAAACACAGGCTTGTGAAATTTCATACAAAGTGTGTAAAAGAACAGCAAACCCAGACTGACCAGTCAGTGGCAGTGGATGATCCCAAGGAGAGAGGTGTGTACCCCATTCCAACAGCCAACAGTGTTGAAGAAAAGGTTCAAGAGTCTTAAACTGATGCTCAAGATGGTGCTCAAACAGAGGGAGACCGAAATGGTACACACTTTTCAAAGAGAGATAGGAAAGCACCTCAGTATTTAGCTGACTGGGTGTCAGATATTGGAGATCAGACACTGACCAGAACTGACTCCTGCTACAGGGTCTGTAATGTACCGCAGAGCTTTAAAGAGGCAACAGTTCAACAAAACCACAGTTCTGAGTTGACGCCATCAAAAAGGAGAGGACTTCTCACTGAAAATGACATTTACTCTGACCACTCTCCCAGAAGCTGAATATGCAGTGAGAGGATCTATGATTAAAAGCAGTGTAGGTGGATCTGAAACGTACAAAGTCTGATATGTTGCTAAGTGTTACAGTCAAGCAATGGGAGTGGATTACAAGAAGACATGTTCTCCAACTGCAGACGTTATACACACTTTGATGCAGATGACCACACAGTACGACCTTCAGCTCCACCAGATGGACGTTACAAAAGCCTACTTTTACGCTCGGATTGTGAGATGTATGTGAAGCAACCAGAGGGATTTGAAGGAAACCTGAACATGTTGTATGATTATCTAGATGAAAATGGCTTTACATAGAACCCAGCTGACCATTGAATCTACAACAAACACACTGAAATCAGGAGGATAATACTGATGATCTGGGTTAATGATAATTGACCAGTTTTCCTAGGATGGCAGGAGCAACATAATCTCTGAATAGCGTTGTTGAATTTGTATCAATTCTAATAAGGTCTCAATACTGCAGGGTTTGTCTGAGAGGACACTGATCAATTTTTAATACAAGCAGAGAAAGGACAGAATAAATTATTATTTAAATAAAAAAAATATATATGTAAAATTACTTACCTGCAAACTATTCAGTTCACTAACGTCAGGAACCAGGAAGCCGTTGGAGGGCTAACAGGCAGCCTTCATCCTCGTCTTACATCCGTGCAGTTTGGACTGCCTCTACAACAGCAGCTGGATCTGCCGGTCAGGCTGGATGACCTCTCTGAGTGTCAGGAGAGTAAACACACAAACGCAAACGACTGTCAGTGAGAGAGTACTGTACAGTAACACAGGGAGCAGAGAGCACAAGGATCACAACAGCTGTCACAGATAAAGAAGACAAAGCTAATATTAAAGTACACAATTGTACACCCAATCCAAAGAGACACAGGAAAGGACCTCAGTACTTAGCTGACTGATTCAGGTATTGGAGATCAGACACTGACCAACACTGACCGGTCATCCAGCCTATAGGGTCTGTATGAAACTACAGAGCTTTAAAGAGATTCAACAAAATCAACATTCTGGGTTGAGGCTATTAAAGAGGAGAGGACTTCTCTCATTGAAAATGACACATTTACTCTGACCCCTCTCCCAGAAGCTGAACATGCAGTGAGGGGAAGGTGGGCCTAAGATTAAAAACTGTAGATGGACCAGAAACGTTATCTAGAAGAAAATAGTTTTACACACTGAAATCAGGAGGATAATACTGAAAATCTGGGTTGATGATCATTTACCAGTTTTCCTACCCTTAGGATGGCGGCAGCAGCAACACAATCCCAGAATATCATTAAGAGTAGCAGTATTGAATGGTGGTGTTGTAGCAAAAGAATTTGATTTAATTCTACTAAGATTTTTAAAGCTGATTTTCTGAAGCTCCAATTACAAACCATGCGGAGGATAGAGACAGTCTCCATACTGCAGGGTTTGTCTGAGATACTACGAGGGACACTGATATTACTTTTT
Source organism: Salminus brasiliensis (assembly GCF_030463535.1). Taxonomy (NCBI): domain Eukaryota; kingdom Metazoa; phylum Chordata; class Actinopteri; order Characiformes; family Bryconidae; genus Salminus; species Salminus brasiliensis. Next base: position 33,343,387 of record NC_132882.1, read on the forward strand.
AAAATAAGAAGAGAAATGACAGTGATTTTTAAATGATTACATCCAGGAAATCATGTAAATGACTTACCTGCCATCTATGCGACAAATCTGTCCCACAGCCAGCAGTGGAGCTCAAAGAGCTGGGTAAACTGTTCGCTCACTCATCGGTAGGTGGGCAGGGGGCTGAAGACTATGTCCAGAAGCGTGCAGCAGTGTTTCTTCAGGACCTTGCTGCATTGGGTGAACAATAGTAGAGGTTAAAGGTACAGAAGGAGTCACACTGCCAATTCAATTTAAAGTTTATTTATATAGAGCCTTTCACAACAAATGTCACAAATCGCTTTACAGAGATCCTTGTTCACGTCTCTTATGAACAAGCACCACAACGGAGGTGGTAGCGACAGTGGCAAGGAAAACTCCCTCATACTAAGATGAAGAAACCTTGAAAGAAACCAAGACTCAGTCTGAGGAACCCATCTGCCTTAGGTCGACCCGCACAGCACAAACATACTAAGAACTAGACAAAGATAATGAAGAGCTATAGCTAATGTAGGAACAGGTTATGAAGTATGTGTGAGAGTAGGTGCTGGACATATGCTCAGTGTTAATGTTGAAGTCCATGCCGAGTAGAGCGACAGGCCTGATTCCAGAACATGGATGAATGAACACCTCCAGACTGGACAGCAGGGCATCTCAGTACATGTAAAAAAAGAGAGTGAGGGAGCGAGAGCGAGAGAGAGAGAGAGAGAGAGGGGTTAGGATGGTTGTGTTGTGCTGAGTAGCGGGACAGGCCTCATACCAAGACGCAGGAACTGAACCAAAAAAGGACAACTCCAGGCAGGCAGCTCAGGACATGAGGGGAGAGAGACAAAAAGATGAAGATTAGAACAAGGTTTACGTTTAGTGAGAGACCTGTAGCAGAAATAGTTAGAGAGACCACCACAATAGTAGTAATAAAAAGCCTGTAATCAGAGCAGGACAGAACTGTGGTGTTATGTAATTAAAACAGGACAGAACTGGTGAGTTATCTGAAAGCTGGTGTAAAGAGAAAAGTTTTTAATCCAGATTTAGAGACCGAGTGTGTGTCTGATTCCCGTATATTAACAGGGAGGTTGTTCCAAAGTTGGGGGCTTTATAAAAGAACGCTCTTCCTCCTGCATTGTTTTTTCTAATGAAGAGTGGCAACATGGGAGCCTCAACACAACTCACAAATAACCTGAAAAAGATTGTTCAACATCATGGTTTAAGGGAAGGATACAAAAAGCTCAGTTTCCACTGTGAGGAACATAGTGAGGAAATGGAAGACCACAGGCACAGTTCTAGTTACGGCCCGAAGTGGCAGGCCAAGAAAAATCTCAGATAGGCAGAATTGAAGGATGGTGAGAACAGTCAGTGAACCCACAGATCAGCTCCAAAGACCTACATCATCTTGCAGCAGATGGAGTCACTGTGCATCGTTCAACTATTCAGCACACTTTGCACAAGGAGAGGCTGTATGGGAGAGTAATGCAGAAGAAGCCTTTTCTGTGCACAAGCCACAAACAGAGCCGCTGTAGGTCTGCTAAAGAACATTTGGACAAGCCAGCTTCATTTTGGAATAAGGTGCTGTGGGCCGATGAAACTAAAATTGAGTTATTTGGACATAAGGGGCTGTATGCATGGTGGAACGAGAACAGCATTCCAAGACAAACACTTGCTACCCACAGTAAAATCTGGTGGAGGTTCCATCATGCTGTGGGGCTGTGTGGCCAGCGCAGGTACTGGGAATCTTGTTAAAGTTGAGGGTCACATGGATTTCAGTCAATATCAGCAGATTCTTGAGAACAATGTTCAAGAATCAGTGAGAAAGTTGAAGTTGCGCCGGGGCTGGATACTGCAACAAGACAATGACCCTAAACACTGCTCAAAATCTACTAAGGCATTCATGTAGAGGAACAAGTACAACGTTCTGGAATGGCCACCTCAGTCCCCAGACCTGAATATTACTGAAAATCTGTGGTGTGATTTAAAGCAGACTGTCCATGCTCAGAAATCATTAAACCTGACTGAACTGGAGATGTTTTGTAAAGAAGAATGGTCCAAAATACCTTCAACCAGAATTCAGACTCTCACTGGAAGCTATAGCAAGCGTTTAGAGACTGTAATTTCTGCAAAAGGGGGATCTACTAAATATTGATGTAATTGTTCTTTGAACAGTAAATATCCTAAAATCTTGTCTTAGAAACTTTGAATTTTAATCAATTTAGATCACTGAAAAATTCTCGGGTTTAAACAACCCTGAGAACCAAAATATTCCAAAACAATCCCTTAGAATATTCCAATTTAAAACAAATCTGGACCCTGAAAAGTTCCCAGTTCAGACAAACTGTGAGACTGAAATCATCTTAAGGCAATGCTTTGAACATCTTTGTCCTTTGATCACTGCAAAAAGTCAATGGTCTAAAACAAATTTGAAAATTAAAATATCAAAGGGATCCGGGTTAAAGTAACCTGAAGGTCTAAGAATATGGTGTCTCGTAATTAGTAAGGCAAGCGGCCTAATTAATTAGCTTACAGTCACCTCGGGTACAGAGTCTCGGAGTCAGTAGAGCGCCTGAATTGACTCAGAATCACTCATTGGGATGTCGGCGGCCGCCTCTGTCGGTTTCTGATCCTGTCACTATCCTGTACAGTAACACAGGGAGCAGACAGCACAAGAATCACAACTACTGGCTCAGATAAAGAAGAAAAATACTATTGCTTTTCCAATATTTAGCATCAAGTCTATATCCTTCCCCCTGCCCCCCTTTCTTGCCCTGGGGAAATATGCAATTCGCCTGCATCTCTAAACAACTGTCTCTGTCCTTCATCCAAGACTACATGTGCGGCTGCTGATCGCCATAGCACACAAGATACGGATATTGTTTCAGCTGGTATCTTTTGTATCCACGATATGTTCATACATAGTCAACACCATCTGGAGACAAATAAAACAATGTAAAAATGGAGGATTTTCCCATTCAACCTTTGACAGAGCTCCATGTGACCCATCAGGTTCTCTGCTCTGTCAGAGCCCAAGAATATTCTACTGGGCCTATTTTAAGTGGAAATATCCCTACACTAGGACCAGCAGCAGAAAAACCTGAATCTGTACATTGTAGGTTTAGACTGAAAGCTCCCAATAAGTCACGTCCTAGTAAATTCACGGGGCAATGTGTGGAGACTGTAAACCAGTGTTTTACTGTTCTATTACCCAATTTCACCTTCACATGACTGCACAAATGTTTTGTAAGTGTTAAGCCTGAAATATCCACTGTTAGAATTGTGTCCGTACTGACTGATATGGGTACTGACCCCTCCATAAGTACTGAAACTGCTGCACCAGAGTCAATCAAAACAGAACTAATTTCCCAGCAAATTCTTACATTTAGACTGGGTTCCTCACTGCATTTCAAAATCCTCTTCACAGACTGTCTACATTTTCTCCCACCTTATCCTATTCAGCATAGTCTGGATCTGGTTCTGTAACTGAACTCAGGTTACTGCTTCTGTGACCTTCTTGATCTATTTTGCTGATCCAGAGTAAGGCTTCTGCTGTGTTGCCACTTTCCTGATCTAAACGCTCTACAAAACATTCTGATCTCCCACAATTAAAACAAGCACATTCTCTCCTACCTTCAATCTCGCCTGCTCCAGAGTCCCCTGCCTCAGTCCGGCAGTACATTAACTGTGCTTGTAACAATGTCGCCTTATGTAATAATTTCATGTGTATAGTCTAAACTTGGCTCCCTTGTCTTAGAACCTTCGAAATCTCCAATTTGAAAAACCCTGAAAAATAACATTGATTTCCAAAATCTTGCTTCTACCTCTTTGAATTTTCAAAAAAATACATTTGGATTCCTTTACAAAATTCTCTAGGTTGAACAGTACTGAGAATTATATATCCTAAAATTAAATTAGCTAAATAAATTTGAAAGATTCTCTGGTTTAAACAACCGTGAGAATCTAAATATTCCAAGACAATATCTTAGAATCTTCCAATTTAAAACAAATCTGGACACCAAGAAAATCCCAGTTCAGACAACTGTGAGACTCAAATGATCTTAAGGCAATGCTTTGGACATCTTCATCCTTTGAGTCCAGATTGCTGCAAAAACTCAATGATCTAAAACAAACTTGAAAATTAAAATATCAAAAGGGATCCGGGTTAAAGTAACCTGAAGGTCTAAGAACATGGCGTCCCGTCTCCTCCAGTTTATTCTAAATTCGTAAGGCAAGCAGTCTAATTACTTACCTACAGTCACCTCGGGTACAGAGTCTCAGAGTCAGTAGAGCGCCTGAATTGACTCAGAATCACTCATTGGGATGTGGGCGGCCGCCTCTGTCTGTTTCTGATCCGGTCTCTGAAAACTCTGGACCCAGAGGAATATTGAGATCTCTGTGGAATCTCCAAAACTGTGGTAGTCGGATTTGCTTCTCCACGCTTAAAGAATCAACTTGATCAATTTGGCTTCCCCCTGTAACCCAGCTGGGCAGTGAAACCAAACTGGCTGCAGTTTGAAGAGTCTTTTCACTAAATGAATTATCTATACACAGCTCGATGATGAACAACAACCTTCACTCCCTCTACCATTAATGAGGCCTTTTCATCTTGGAGAGAAAAAAAAAGTTTGTGCCCAAAAACATCCTCGTCATTATTAGATACGGTTCTGAATGTCAACCCATAGATAAAACATGTAATTGGCACCATATCTGTTACTGAACTCATTTCATATGAAACCCTTACAAGTACTAAAGCAGCAGTAGGTGGAGGATCCATCTGTCAATCAATATATTTACTGAATGGTGGTAAAATATTGTAGAGAACACTCCTCATCTACATGTTTAACACATTATAATTCAGTTTAAAATAGTGCATTCCTTACACTGGACTAAGGCATAGCTGGATAAATCTGTTTAAAACATGAATCTAATGTGTAATAGACATCAAACAGAACCAACACAGGCACACGTTTTGGTTTTGTCCAAAAATGACTTTTGGAATTATGTTTGACTTCTTCTCAGGAGTCTTCAAACAGCCGATCCAGCCTTTGCCTACAACAGCAATATTCAGGGTGACTCCTCAAGAGCTTTATCTGGATAAATCTTGTTCTAAAAGTGCTGGCTAAGACTGCTTTGATTACTTAAAGGGAAACAGAAAAACTCTCCTACCTAAAACTGGGTGCAGTGAACTTAGTGAACTTCACTGACAATGACTGCTTTAGGGGCTAGAGATCGTATATTTAACAGCCCAAAGTCAACAGCAGAACTGCTTGGAAAGTTGGAAGAATTGATATAAATTCTAATAAGAATTTTAGAGCAGATTACAAACCACAGTCTCAATACTGCAGGATTTGTCTGAAATACTACGAGTGACACTGATGTACAAAAAGCAGAAAAGTGACAGAATCATGTAAATCACTTACCTGACACCGGACCAGACACAGCCGCAAGCTCTCCCAGTTGTCTACAAAGTCAGCACAGACAGACCTGTGCCGCAGCCAGCAGTGGAGCGAGAAGAGGTGGTGAAACGACTCGCTCACTCTTCGGTAAGCAGACAGGGGGCCGAAGACGATGATCCTGATGATCCTTTTCCGAACAGCGTCCAGAAGCGTACGGCAGTGCTACTTCAAGGCTACGTTTCATCACGCAGAGAATAGTGGAGAATGATGGTGCCAAAGCCACCTGGAAAACCAGGAGACTGTGGTGTTACTCTTTAGGGACGATAGTTAAGAGTTTTACAGAAGAATCTCCAACAGTGAGAACACTGCCCCGAGGAGCTGTCCTCCGTGCCGGAGCAGGTGAGGAGCGGAGGACCTTAAACCGTTTAGCAAAGATTAAAAAAAAAAAAAAAAAAAAAAAAAAAAAAAAAAAAAAAAAACCGACCGTGGTGATGGACTCCTCCTCTGCTTTTCCCAGCCACGCTGACACTTCCGTGCCCTCTCCGGTGCAGGAGAGGAGACGACGACCTTCTAAGTCTGCCACGTCGGTAGTGCTGGAATTACAGCCTCGTCTTCAGTCTGTGGAGTTTGGACTGCTTCTACAACTGCAGCTGGATCTGCCGTACAAGCTTCACAACCTCCTGGAGAGCGCGTTCCTCCGTGGTCGCCTCTGAGTAAAAAAAAAAAAAAAAAAAAAAAACACAGGCGAGACAGAAACGCAGTAACACGGAGCAGAGAACACTAGCATTACAACAACTGGCTCAGATAAAGAAGACAAAGCTAATAAAAAGGTACCCAGTTCACCATTAAAGAGTACAATACGCGTTATTACCTGAATGTGGTCAATGATCACAGTGGTGATGGTTGCAGTGTGTTACAACATTCAAACAGCATGAAATCCTTGTTCACTGTAATTATGATGTTTCACATTATGCAGTAGAGAGCATGAAGATCAAGGGCAAGATTGATAAACGGAACTGTGAAGTCTGCAGACAAGAGAAATCTGCTCAGAGTAGAAACAGAACCTGATGCACGAGCAAAAGCAGTACTTGAACTAGTACATACTGACCGAGCTGATCCAATAGGGCTGGGGGAGGGCGCAGATACGACAAAAGGTTTAGCAGTGAACACTCCTGTGTGTGGGTAAAGACGCCAAAGAAACACTGGTTGGTGACTGGTGATGTTCTAGATACTGTATTATTGAAGGAGACTGGGTTGACAATGAGGCTGAAGCATGGTCCACTGGGCATTAGAAATATGACAGCGTTCTGGGTGAATGATGAATAAGTGAGGAAGAATTGAGGACAGGCTGACGAATAAAGACTCTGAAATAAACAGAATACATGCACAATATTAAATAAAGTTCTGAAAGGCTAGCTGTGATGCTGTTGCATATTTATTCACCTACTTATGAGTGTGTTGGCTACAGGATCTATGAATAAAGGCTCTATATAACCTGACATTGTGGTCAGACGTTTATCAAATATAAAAGGGGCCCCCAATGTGAGCCAATTTTAATGCCATGCCTGACAGGACTGAGTAAAGGGTCCGATTTGAAAAAATAAAATAATGCTCAGTATGTAGGGAGTATCAGCAGTATCACCAAAAGTATGTCAAAAGTGGGACTTCATTAAAGAGACTAAACCAGGTGGAGTGTGAATAAAGAAGTTAAGTTGCAGATACCTAAAGAAAGAGGTATTGGGCACATTACATTGCTCTTTAATAGCCTGGAAAGATCTTCACCCATTTTCATTGTAGATATCACCTGGAGGGCAATGAAACAGCATTCCCCATCAGTAAATGATGATTATGAAAGAGTGGAGAGTGCTCATGCTATATAAGAGTTTGTTTGCCTAAACAAGAGCTCTAGCCAGCTGCAACCGAGCCAATGAATGGGGTCATGTGACTCCCCCTAAAGTAGTTTTCTGACAATACAATTACGAACCATGCGGAGAACAGAGACAGTCTCCATACTGCAGGGCTTGTCTGAAATACTATGAGGGACACTGATATATTACTTTTTAAATCAAGCAGAGAAATGACAGAATAAATGATTATAAAATCCAGTAGATCATGTAAATTATTACCTGCCAACAATCCAGCTGCCTACCCTGGGGTCCTGTCTTTTTCAGAGTGGTGTCCAGAAAGCGTGTGGCAGAGCTCCTTCCAGGCCTCACTGCATCGGGCAGAGAAAAGTAGAGAATGATGGTACTGAAGCCACCTGGTGATGTCCAGCACTCCTGAAAAAAAAAGACTGAGTCATTACTCTTTGGTCCAGATACTCTTAAGGGTTTTACAGTAGAACCTCCAACAATGAAAATACAGCCCTGAGGAGTTGTCCTCGGTGAGGGAGCAGGTGAACTCGAGGTGGTTGAGGTAAAAACCGTGGTAATTGAGGAACATATGGCTTTTCCAGGTCATGCCAACGGCCCTAGGTCCTTTCCAGTGCGGGAGTGGAGAAAACAACCCTCTGTGTCCGCCGTGCCGGTAGTGCTGGGTTTAAGATGGCCAGCGTTGGAGGAGTCACGGGCAGCCTCGACTTCCGTCGGTGGAGTTTGTACAGCCTCCAACAACAGCAGCAGTCAAGCTTGATGACCTCCTTGTAGAGCACCAGGAGATGTCGCTCCTCAGCAGTCGCCAAGTTTCTCGAGTATAAACACAGACAGAAACGCAAACGACGGTCAGTGAGACAGTACTGTACAGTAACACAGGGAGCAGACAGCACAAGGATCACATCAACCGACTCCGATGAAGACGACAAAGCTTATATTAAAGACTATAAAGTAGGGACTCAACGGTTCGTCTCGAATCAGTTATAAAAGCAGAGTCGCATCGAAATAAAAAAAATATTGAAAAAGTGTAGGATAGGATTACTGCGTTTGTGTCAATGCTTTTAGCCATTCAACATGGCCACAGTTAGACATGGGACACTGAGCATGGTAAGGCCTATCAGCTGTTTTGCTTGCACCACTTTAACCAGAGATGCTCCCTTTATTGACCCAATATCATTCATTCTGAGACCAGAAATGTTTTGGAAATTTGTCAACAACAAAAGTAATTAGTCTCAGTCTCGTTATTCTCACTTGGCAGCTCAGATCTTGACCGTGTAACAGAAGTATCATCAATTATTTGTATCCTCAATATATTTATACTGGTTATACTGATCTCCCACAATTAAAACAAGCACATTCTCTCCTACCTTCAATCTCTCCTGCTCCAGAGTCTCCTGCCTCAGTCCGGCAGTACATTAACTGAGCTTGTAACAATGTCTCCTGTATTAATTTCACATGTAGTCCGAACTCTTTGGGTATTAAACTCTGCTCTGTTGTTTTAGAACCATGGAAATATTATCAAAATTATCATCATCATCATCATCTCCATCATCATTTCCCAAACCTTGCTTCAGAATCTTTGAATTTTCTAAAAAATAAATTTGGATCCCTTTACAAAATTATCCTAAAACATTGTCTGAATATTTAGATTGTCAGGGTTGTTTAAACCAGAGAATTTTTCAGGGATCGAAATGTATCGCAATTCAAAGTTTCCAAGACAACTGTGAGACTGAAATGATCTTAAGGCAATGCTTTGGACATCTTCGTCCTTTGAGTCCTGGTCGCTGCAAAAACTCAATGATCTAAAACTAATTTGAAAATTAAAATATCAAAGGGATCTGGGTTAAAGTAACCTGAAGGTCTAAGAATATGGTGTCTCGTAATCAGTCTAATTAATTAGCTCACAGTCACCTCGGGTACAGAGTCTCGGAGTCAGTAGAGCGCCTGAATTGACTCAGAATCACTCATTGGGATGTGGGCGGCCGCCTCTGTCTGTTTCTGATCCTGTCTCTGAAAACTCTGGACCCAGAGGAATACTGGGATCTCGGAACCTCCAAAACTGTGGTAGTGGGATTTGCTTCTCCGCGCTTAAAGAATCAACTCGAGCAGTCAGTCTTAGGAATGTAGAGAAACACTTTAATCCTGCCGTAAACAACCTGTGATGAGGCTGGTGTGAAGGTGATTGACTCCATTGTTTCAAAGTAACAAAAGCCACCATCTGTCTGTTCCTGAAAACAACGTATACATAGAATATTAAAACGCCTGAAAAGATTCTCCCACAATATTGCAGCGTCGACGTACAAGACAAGAAAACCAGATTCACCATTTGATATTTTTTGTTACACATATGGAATTTGTCTTCCCCCTGTAACCCAGCTGTGCAGAGAACACACACGCACGCCTGGAGCAGTGGGCAGCCATTGCTGTGGGCCCCAACAAAAGACGGTGAAGGCCTTGCTCAGTGGCAGTTTGCCGAGCCCAGGTATCTAACCCACAAAAAGAATTCTCTACAATGTGATTTCAACTAATGAGAGACAAAATGAGAAATCCAGGAAGTGTCCCCATGATGAAAATTACAGACCTCTCTAATCTTTCTAAGTAGGAGTACTTGCAATCAGTGGCTGACCAAATACTTGTTTGCTGTATATTTATATTTAAAAGCCCAAACTCAATGTGAAACTGCTTGTACTCGGGAACATAGTAAAATTGATATAAATTCTAATACGATTTTTAAAGTAGATTTCCTGACGTTACAATTACAAACCATAACAGTCTCCATACTGCAGGATTTGACTGAAATACTATGAGTGACACTGATGTATTACTTTTTAATACAAGCAGAAAAGAGACAGAATAAATGGGTGGAATCAAGTTAATCCTGTAAACCACTTACCTGCAAACTATGCAGTTCACTAACCAGACAGTGTGACTGGGAAGGGCCTGTCAGTCCTGGCCTGGTACCTTCTTGATGTTCCCGGAAAAAACAATGGACCCCAGGCGGCTCAGGTGAAGCTGATCTCTGCGTTAGAGGACCGGATGCCACGCTGCATCAGGAGGAGAATAGTGAAGAACGATGGTGCCAAAGTCACCTGGCGACGTACAAGACATGGGCATTACTGTTTAGGGTCAATTCTTTTAAGTGTTTTACAGAAGAATCTCCAACAGTGAGAACACCGCCCTGAGGAGTCGCCCTCTGTGCCGGAGCAGGTAAAGAGCCGAGGTCCTTGAACCAGTTAGCATAGGCGAAAAATGGCTGTGGTGATGGAGGAGCCCTCAATTTTTCCCAGCCAAGCTTGATGCTTCCAGGCCCTCTCAGGTACAGGAGTGAAGATGACGACCCTGCACCGGTAGTGCTGAAAATAAGACCACAGCGTCTCAGGCAGCATTCCAGGAGTCACTGGCAGCCTCTAGCCTAGTCTTCCGTCTGTGGAGTTTGGACTGCCTCTACAACAACAGCGTGATCTGCCGTAATAGCTTGACGACCTCCTGAGAGCTTGTTCCTCCACGGTCATCTCGGAGTAAAAACACAGACAACGGATCACAACAAGAAGACAAAGCTCATAAAAATCAATATATCCACAAAAGTGGCACCAAGTTCACCATTAAAGAGGACAATAGACTTTATTACCTGAATGTGGTCAATGATCACAGTGGTGATGGTTGCAGTGTTTCACAACTTTCAAACAGCATGAAATCCTTGTTCACTGTAATTATGAAGTTTTACATTATGCAGTAGAGAGCATGAAAATCAAAATCTGCTCAGAGTAGAAACAGAACCTGATGCACGAGCAAAAGCAGTACTAGTACATACTGACCTAGCTGGTCCTATAGATCCAGTGTCCAGAAGAGGGTTGTAGATACACTCTGGCGTTTACTGAGGATTACTCGGGTGTAGTCTGTGTACTTCCTAAAAACTAAGGATGAAACCATAAAAAGCTACTGAGAGATAGTACACGCTATCCAAAGAGATAGGAAAGCACCTCAGTACTCAGCTGATTCAGATACTGGAGATCAGACACTGACCAACACTGACTCCTGCTACAGGGTCTGTAATGAACCACAGAGCTTTAAAGAGATCCAACAAAATCAACATTCTGGGTTGACGCTATGAAAGAGGAGAAGACTTCGAAGACATTGAAAATGACACATTTACTCTGACCCCTCTCCCAGAAGCTGAACATGCAGTGAGGGGAAGGTGGGCCTAAGATTAAAAACTGTAGATGGACCAGAAACGTTATCTAGATGAAAATAGCTTTACACACTGAAATCAGGAGGATAATACTGATAATCTGGGTTGATGATCATTTACCAGTTTTCCTACCCTTAGGATGGCGGCAGCAGCAACACAATCCCAGAATATCATTAAGAGTAGCCGTATTGAATGGTGGTGTTGTAGCAAAGGAATTTGATTCAATTCTACTAAGATTTTTAAAGCTGATTTTCTGAAGCTCCAATTACAAACCATGCAGAGGATTGAGGCAGTCTCCATACTGCAGGGTTTGTCTGAGATACTACAAGGGACACTGATATTACTTTTTAAAACAAGAAGAGAAATGACAATGTGATTTTTAAATTATTAAATCCAGGAAATCATGTAAATCACTTACCTGCCAACTATGCGACAAATCTGTCCCACAGCCAGCAGTGGAGCTCAAAGAGCTGGGTAAACTGTTCGCTCACTCATCGGTAGGTGGGCAGGGGGCTGAAGACTATGTCCAGAAGCGTGCAGCAGTGTTTCTTCAGGACCTTGCTGCATTGGGTGAACAATAGTAGAGGTTAAAGGTACAGAAGGAGTCACACTGCCAAGTCAATTCAAAGTTTATTTATATAGAGCCTTTCACAACAAATGTCACAAATCGCTTTACAGAGATCCTTGTCCACGTCTCTTATGAGTAAGCACCACAACGGAGGTGATAGCAACAGTGGCAAGGAAAACTCCCTCATACTAAGAGGAAGAATCCTTGAGAGAAACCAAGACTCAGTCTGAGGAACCCATCTGCCTTAGGTCGACCCACACAGCACAAACATTACACTAAGAACTAGACAGAGAGATAATGAAGAGCTATAGCTAATGTAGGAACAGGTTATGAAGTATGTGTGTGAGTAGGTGCTGGACATATGCTCAGTGTTAATGTTAAAGTCCATGCTGAGTAGAGCGACAGGCCTGATTCCAGAACATGGATGAATGAACACCTCCAGACTGGACGGCAGGGCATCTCAGTACATGTAAAAAAGAGAGAGAGGGAGCAAGAGAGAGAGGGGTTAGGATGGTTGTGTTGTGCCGAGTAGCGGGACAGGCCTGATACCAAGACGCAGGAACTGAACCAAAAAAGGGCAACTCCAGGCAGGCAGCTCAGGACATGAGGGGAGAGAGACAAAAAGATGAAGATTAGAACAAGGTTTACGTTTAGTGAGAGACCTGTAGCAGAAATAGTTAGAGAGACCACCACAATAGTAGTAATAAAAAGCCTGTAATCAGAGCAGGACAGAACTGTGGTGTTACGTAATTAAAACAGGACAGAACACAGAACTGGTGAGTTATCTGAAAGCTGATGTAAAGAGAAAAGTTTTTAATCCAGATTTAAAGACTGAGAGTGTGTCTGATTCCCGGATATTAACAGGGAGGTTGTTCCAAAGTTGGGGGCTTTATAAAAGGACGCTCTTCCTCCTGCATTGGTTTTTCTAATGAAGAGTGGCAACATGGGAGCCTCAACACAACTCACAAATGACCTGAAAAAGATTTTTCAACATCATGGTTTAAGGGAAGAATACAAAAAGCTCTCAGATTTCAGCTGTCAGTTTCCACTGTGAGGAACATAGTGAGGAAATGGAAGACCACAGGCACAGTTCTAGTTACGGCCCGAAGTGGCAGGCCAAGAAAAATCTCAGATAGGCAGAATTGAAGGATGATGAGAACAGTTAGTCAACCCACAGACCAGCTCCAAAGACCTACATCATCTTGCAGCAGATGGAGTCACTGCGCATCGTTCAAAACACTTGCTACCCACAGTAAAATCTGGTGGAGGTTCCATCATGCTGCGGGGCTGTGTGGCCAGTGCAGGTACTGGGAATCTTGTTAAAGTTGAGGGTCACATGGATTCCAGTCAATATCAGCAGATTCTTGAGAACAATGTTCAAGAATCAGTGAGAAAGTTGAAGTTGCGCCGGGGCTGGATACTGCAACAAGACAATGACCCTAAACACTGCTCAAAATCTACTAAGGCATTCATGCAAAGGAACAAGTACAACGTTCTGGAATGGCCATCTCAGTCCCCAGACCTGAATATTACTGAAAATCTGTGGTGTGATTTAAAGCGGACTGTCCATGCTCAGAAATCATCAAACCTGACTGAACTGGAGATGTTTTGTAAAGAAGAATGGTCCAAAATACCTTCAACCAGAATTCAGACTCTCATTGGAAGCTATAGCAAGCGTTTGGAGGCTGTTATTTCTGCAAAAGGGGGATCTACTAAATATTGATGTAATTGTTCTTTGAACAGTAAATATCCTAAAATCTTGTCTTAGAAACTTCGAATTTTAATCAAAATCTAATCTAATCTAAAATTCTCGGGTTTAAAGAACCCTGAGAACCAAAACATTCCAAAACAATCCCTTAGAATATTCCAATTTAAAACAAATCTGGACCCTGTAAAGTTCCCAGTTCAGACAAACTGTGAGACTGAAATCATCTTAAGGCAATGCTTTGAACATCTTTGTCCTTGGAGTTCGGATCACTGCAAAAAGTCAATGCTCTAAAACAAACTTGAAAATTAAAATATCAAAGGGATCTGGGTTAAAGTAACCTGAAGGTCTAAGAATATGGTGTCTCGTAATCAGTCTAATTAATTAGCTCACAGTCACCTCGGGTACAGAGTCTCGGAGTCAGTAGAGCGCCTGAATTGACTCAGAATCACTCATTGGGATGTGGGCGGCCGCCTCTGTCTGTTTCTGATCCTGTCTCTGAAAACTCTGGACCCAGAGGAATATTGGGATCTCTTTGGATCCACAAAAACTGTGGTAGTGGGATTTGCTTCTCCACGCTTAAAGAATCAACTCGATCAGTCAGTCTTAGGAATGTAGAGAAACACTTTAATCCTGCCGTAAACAACCTGTGCTGAGGCTGGTGTGAAGTTGATAGACTCCATTGTTTCAAAGTAACAAAAGCCACCATCTGTCTGTTTCTGAAAACAACGTATACATAGAATATTAAAACGCCTGAAAAGATTCTCCCACAATATTGCAGCGTCGACGTACAAGACAAGAAAACCAGATTCACCATTTGATATTTTTTGTTACACATATGGAATTTGTCTTCCCCCCTGTAACCCAGCTGTGCAGAGAACACACACGCACGCCTGGAGCAGTGGGCAGCCATTGCTGTGAGCCCCAACAAAAGACGGTGAAGGCCTTGCTCAGTGGCAGTTTGCCGAGCCCAGGTATCTAACCCACAAAAAAAAAAAAAAAAAAAAAAAAAACTCTACAATGTGATGTCCTGGATATCTCATTTTGTCTCATTAGTTGACGTGTACCTATGATGAAAATTACAGACCTCTCTAATCTTTCTAAGTAGGAGTACTTGCAATCAGTGGCTGACTAAATACTTGTTTGCTGTATATTTATATTTAACAGCCCAAACTCAATGTGAAACTGCTTGTACTCGGAAAGATAGTAAAATTGATATAAATTCTAATAAGATTTTTAAAGTAGATTTCCTGACGTTACAATTACAAACCATAACAGTCTCCATACTGCAGGATTTGACTGAAATACTATGAGTGAGACTGATATTACTTTTTAATACAAGCAGAAAACTGACAGAATAAATGGGTGGAATCAAGTTAATCCTGTAAATCACTTACCTGCAAACTATGCAGTTCACTAACCAGACAGTGTGACTGGGAAGGGCCTGTCAGTCCTGGCCTGGTACCTTCTTGATGTTCCCGGAAGGACCCCTGGCGGCTCAGGTGATTCTCATCTCTGGGTTAGAGGACCGGACGCCACGCTGCATCAGGAGGAGAATTGTGGAGAACGATGGTGCCAAAGTCACCTGGCGACGTACAAGACTCGGGCATTACTGTTTAGGGTCAATTCTTTTAAGTGTTTTACAGAAGAATCTCCAACAGTGAGAACACCGCCCTGAGGAGTCGCCCTCTGTGCCGGAGCAGGTGAAGAGCCGAGGTCCTTGAACCAGTTAGCATAGACGAAAAATGGCTGTGGTGATTGAGGAGCCCTCAGCTTTTGCCAGCCAAGCTTGACGCTTCCAGGCCCTCTCGGGTACAGGAGTGAAGATGACGACCCTGCACCGGTAGTGCTGAAAATAAGACCACGGCGTCACAGGCAGCATTCCAGGAGTCACTGGCAGCCTCTAGCCTCGTCTTCCGTCTGTGGAGTTTGGACTGCCTCTACAACAACAGCGTGATCTGCCGTAATAGCTTGATGACCTCCTGAGAGCTTGTTCCTCCACGGTCATGTCGGAGTAAAAACACAGACAACGGTCAGTGAGACAGTACTGTACAGCAACACAGGGAGCAGAGAGCACAAGGATCACACAACAAGAAAAAGCTCAAAAATCAACATATCCACAAAAGTGGCATCAAGTTCACCATTAAAGAGGACAATAGGCTTAATTACCTGAATGTGGTCAATGATCACAGTGGTGATGGTTGCAGTGTTTCACAACATTCAAACAGCATGAAATCCTTGTTCACTGTAATTATGATGTTTCACATTATGCAGTAGAGAGCATGAAGATCAAGGTAAGATTGATAACCTGAACTGTGAAGTCTGCAGACAAGAGAAATCTGCTCAGAGTAGAAACAGAACCTGATGCACGAGCAAAAGCAGTACTAGTACATACTGACCGAGCTGATCCTATAGATCCAGTAAAGGGGGGGGCTGAAGCATGGAGCACTGGGCATTAGAAATATGACCACGTTCTGGGTGAATGATGAATAAGTGAGGAAGAATTGAGGACAGGTTGATTAATAAAGACTCTGAAATAAACAGAATACATGCACAATATTAAATAAAAGTTCAGAAAGGCTCCAGGTCTATATCATAGTGCTACTAAATGAGTTCATTCAAAGAGAGATGTGTATACGCTCAACAGACAGGAGAAACAAAGCTAATAATTACCACTCAAAGCTTATATCAAGACACCAGCTTTAACCTGCCTCTGACTGTTTTCACTGGTTAAACTATGGGGTTTTAGCGCCCCCACAAGGACGAAAAGAGGAATAGCAAGAGATTTTATAGCCTCTGAGCAGTAGTTCAATAAACACCAGGACATTGACTAAGAACACAAATTTAGCACATATCCACAGAATTACACCATCCATCCTAACCTAAAACAGCTCAGTAGCGTGAAACATGAGGAAATAACAGAAACCATGAATATTCAGTAATACATAGGTAAATACTGAAGCTACACTGCTAAGGAGATAGCTAGCATAGCAACAGAACTAAACCATTCCCAAACTAAATGAACAGCAGCTTACTTCTTGCCACAGAGTCAAAATTAAAGGCACCCACAGCCACACAGCTTGAGCAGTTTCTAAAGTTCAGTCTTCCAGAGGAGCTACAGAGCGCACTGCTGGGCATTATATACTGACCAATGCGGCTGAAGCTTCCTGAATATTAAATGAGGTCACTAATTTAAGGAGCTTTTGTGCAGATCCAGGGTTGGAGATCCACTCAGACATTTACTGAGGATTACTCAGATGCAGTCTGTGAACTTCCTGAAAACTAAGGGTGAAACAGTTAAAGCTACTGAGAGATGTTTGGCCGAATCGTCTCCAAATGAAACAGTAAAATGTATTTGTTCACATAATGGTTCAGAGTTCACAGCAACAGATTTACAGTCATTGCTCTGTAAGCAGGGGAGAAGGCGTGAGACCTCAGCAGCTATATATATGTATTTAATGACTCTACGTTGACAGAGAGAAAGCTTAACCTTTTAAGGAGGAGAGTATTTGGAGCAGCATGCTACACTTACAAACACGACAGATAGAAGCTAGAGTTAAAATGTGAAAGGGAGTCTTTGTAGGTTCGACAAGAACAGTCCATCATACCCAGTCTACTATCCAGACACAGGGAAAGTCCTTAAACACAGGCTTGTGAAATTTCATACAAAGTGTGTTAAAGAACAGCAAACCCAGACTGACCAGTCAATGGCAGTGGATGATCCCAAGGTGAGAGGGGTGTACCCCCATTCCATCAGCCAACAGTGCTGATCAGACTTCAGAAAAGGTTCAAGAGTCTTAAACTGATGCTCAAGATGGTGCTCAAACAGAGGGAGACCGACATAGTACACATTTCAAAGAGAGATAGGAAAGCACCTCAGTATTTAGTTAAATGGTTGTCAGATATTGAAGATCAGACTCTGATCAGAACTGATTCTTGCTACAGGGTCTGTAACGTACCGCAGAGCTTTAAAGAGGCAAGGAGTTCAACAGTTGACGCCATGAAAGAGGAGAGTACTTCTCTCACAAGAAAAGGACATTTACTCTGACCGCTCTCCCAGAAGCTGAACATGCAGTGAGAGGATCTATGATTAAAACAGTGTAAATGATGAGCATGCGGATTACGCAGATTTTCTGAGCCCCCTGTGATGAGGCTGGCGTGAAGTTGATAGACCCACATTGTTTCAAAGTAACAAAAGCCACCATCTGTCCGTTCCTGAAAACAACGTATACATAGAATATTGACACGCCCGAAAAGATTCCCCCACAATATTGCAGCATCGACATACAAGACAAAACTATATTTCACCATTTTCTGTGACACAGATGGAATTTGGTTTCCCTTTGTAACCCAGCTGTGCAGAGAACATACACACTCCACCTTATGCAGTGGCAGTTTGCCGAGCCCGGTTATCTAACCCACACAAAAAAAAAAAAAGGAATTCTACAATGTAATTTCCTTGATTTTTTTCTCATTTTGTCTCTCATAGTTGAAATGTACCTATGATTAAAATTAGACACCTCTCATGTTTCTAGGTAGGAGAACTTGGTTAATCGTTGGCTGACTAAATACTTTTGCCCCACTGTATATTTAACAGCCCAAACTCAATGCGGAACTGCTTGTACTCAGAAAGATGGTAAAATCTATATAAATTCTAATAAGATTTTTAAAGTAGATTTCCCGACGTTACAATTACAAACCATGACTGTGTCAATACTGCAGGATTTATCTGAAATACTATGAGTGACACTGAAGTATTACTTTTTAATACAAGCAGAAAAGTGACAGAATAAATGGGTGGAATCAAGTAAATCATGTAAATCACTTACCTGCAAACTATGCAGTTCACTAACCTGACAGTGTGACTGGGAAGGGCCTGTCATCGCTCATCTCTGCATTAGATTACCGGACGCCACGCTGCATCAGGAGGAGAATTGTGGAGAACGATGGTGCCAAAGTCACCTGGCGACGTCCAGGACACGAGCACCTGGAAAACAGGAGACCGTGGCATTACTGTTTAGGATCAATTCAAGTGTTTTACAGAAGAATCTTCAACAGTGAGAACACCGCCCTGAGGACTCGCCCCTCTGTGCCGGAGCAGGTGAAGAGCTGACGTCCATGAACCAGTAAGCATAGGCGAAAAATGGCTGTGGTGATGGAGAAGCCCTCTGCTTTTCCCAGCCACACTGGACGCTTCCAGGTTCTCTCAAGTACAGGAGTGGAGACGACTACCCTGTGTCCGATGCATCGGTAGTGCTGAAAATAAGACCACCGCGTCACAGGCAGCATTCCAGGAGTCACAGACAGCCTCTAGCCTCGTCCTCCGTCGGTGGAGTTTGGACAGCCTCTACAACAACAGCATGATCTGCCGTAATAGCTTGACAACCTCCTGAGAGCTTGTTCCTCCATGGCCACCTCGGAGTAAAAACACAGACAACGGTCAGTGAGAGAGTACTGTACAGCAACACAGGGAGCAGAGAGCACAAGGATCACAACAAAGCTAATAAAAAAGAAGACATATCCACAAAAGTACCAAGTTCCCCATTAAAGAGTACAACAGGCTTTATTACCTGAATGTGGTCAATGATCACAGTGGTGATGGTTGCAGTGTATTACAATATTCAAACAGCATGAAATTCTTGTTCACTGTAATTATGATGATTCACATTATGCAGTAGAGAGCATGAAAATCAAGGAGAAGATTGATAAACTGAACTGTGAAGTCTGCAGACAAGAGAAATCTGCTCAGAGTAGAAACAGAACCTGATGCACGAGCAAAAGCAGTACTAGTACATACTGACCTAACTGGTCCTATAGAGCCAGTAAAGGGGGGGGGGGGGGGCTGAAGCGTGGAGCACTGGGCATTAGAAATATGACAGCGTTATGAGTGAATGATGAATAAGTGAGGAAGAATTGAGGACAGGCTGATTAATAAAGACTCTGAAATAAACAGAATACATGCACAATATTAAATAAAAGGTCAGAAAGGCTCCAGGTCTATATCATAGTGCTACTAAATGAGTTCATTCAAAGAGAGATGTGTATACGCTCAACAGACAGGAGAAACAAAGCTAATAATTACCACTCAAAGCTTATATCGGGAGTGGAGACAACAACCCTCTATGTCGGCCACGCCGGTAGTGCTGAATTTAAGATGCCCAGCGTTGGAGGAGTCATGGGCAGCCTACAGCCTCGTCTTCTGTCGGTGGAGTTTGGACTGCCAGCAGCTGTCAAACCTGATTACCTCCTTGCAGAGCGTCTGGAGATCTCGCTCCGACAGAAACACAAATGACGGTCAGTGAAACAGAGTACTGTACAGTAACACAGGGAGCAGACAGCACAAGAATCACAACAACTGGCTCAGATAAAGAAGACAAAGCTAATATTAAAGACTATAAAGTAGAGATGATCGCTCAATGGATTGTATCGAATGACATCGAGATTTAAAAGCAGAACCACATAGAAACAAAAAAAAAATATATATATATATATAGAAAATGTGGAGGATAGAATTACTGCGTTTAAAGGTCACTGCTTTTAGCCATTCAACATGATCACAGGTAGATCACTGAACTTTCATTCTAAATCCAGTGAAACTAATATTAAATCAATATAAACATCATTTTTGTTAAGACAGACAGATGCAGATCCATATGGGCTTTTATTCTCTCTTCTCTCCTGTACATAAGACACACTCCTGAACTGATTCTTTTTTAGACAAAAAGCTTTTTCCTTTAGTGAGTTCTTGTGAGAACCAGACAATATTAATATCTGATCATCAGACTGCTGCAAAACAATTACATCATTTAGTGATTAAGATATGTCAGGTGTCATGTCTAAAATATCCACATCATACACATCGTCAGCACTGCAACAGCAATGGCCTCCTTTTCCAAAAGGGACTTTTTAACTAGAGATGTTCCCTTTATTGACCCAATGTCATTCATTCTGAGACCAGAAATGTTTTAGAATTTCATCAACCAAAACTGGCAAGTCATTAGTCTCAGTCTCGTCATTCTCACTTGGCAGCTCAGATCTTGACCGTGTAACAGAAGTATCATCAATTATTTGTATCCTCAATGTATTTATACTGGGTCCAAAAATACTATTGCTTTTCCAATATTTAGCATCAAGTCTGTATCCTTCCCCCTGCCCCCCGTTCTTGTCCAGGAGAAATATGCAAATCACCTGCCACTGTCCTTCATCCAAGACTACATGCGCGGCTGCTGATCGCCATAGTACACATAAGATACTGATATTGTTTCAGCTGGTATCTTTTGTACCCACGATATGTTCATACATAGTCAACACCATCCGGAGACAAATAAAACAATGTAAAAATGGAGGATTTTTTCCATTAAACCTTTGACAGAGCTCCATGTGATGAATCAGGTTCTCTGCTCTGTCAGATCCCAAGAATATTCTACTGGGCCTATTTTAAGTGGATATAACCCTACACTAGGACCAGCAGCAGAAAAACCTGAATCTGTACATTGTAGGTTTAGACTGAAAGCTCCCAATAAGTCACGTCCTAGTAAATTCACAGGGCAATGTGTGGAGACTGTAAACCAGTGTTTTACTGTTCTATTACCCAATTTCACCTTCACAGGACTGCACAAATGTTCTGAGAGAGGTAAGTCTGAAACATCCACTGTTAGAATTATGTCCGTACTGACGGATATGGGTACTGACCCCTCCATAAGTACTCAAACTGCTGCACCAGAGACAACCAAACCAGAATTTATTTCCCAGCAAATCCTTACCATTTAGACTGGGTTCCTCGGTGGGTTTCTAAATCCTCTTTACAGACTGTCTACATTTTCTCCCACCTTATCCTATTCAGCATAGTCTGGTTCTGGTTCTGGAACTGAACTCAGGTTATTGCTGCTCTGACCTTCTTGATCTATTTTGCTGATCCAGAGTAAGGCTTCTGCTGTGTTGCCACTTTCCTGATCTAAACGCTCTACAAAACAGTCTGATTTCCCACAATTAAAACAAGCACATTCTCTCCTACCTTCAATCTCACCTGCTCCAGAGTCCCCTGCCTCAGTCCGGCAGTACATTAACTGTGCTTGTAACAATGTCTCCTTATGTATTAATTTCACGTGTACAGTCCGAACTCGGCTCCCTTGTCTTAGAACCTTTGAAATCTCCAATTTGAAAAACCCTGAAAAATAACATTGATTTCCAAAATCTTGCTTCTACCTCTTTGAATTTTCTAAAAAATACATTTGGATCCCTTTACAAAATTCTCTAGGTTGAACAGTACTGAGAATTATATATCCTAAAATTAAATGAGCTAAATAAATTTTAAAGATTCTCTGGTTTAAACAACCGTGAGAATCTAAATATTCCAAGACAATATCTTAGAATCTTCTAATTTAAAACAAATCTGGACACCAAGAAATTCCCAGTTCAGACAACTGTGAGACCCAAATGATCTTAAGGCAATGCTTTGGACGTCTTCATCCTTTGAGTCCAGATTGCTGCAAAAACTCAATGATCTAAAACTTAAAATATCAAAAGGGATACGGGTTAAAGTAACCTGAAGGTCTAAGAATATGGTGTCCCGTCTCCTGCTGTTTATTCTAAATTCGTAAGGCAAGTGGTCTAATTAATTTACTTACAGTCACCTCGGGTACAGAGTCTCGGAGCCAGTAGAGCGCCTGAATTGACTCAGAATCACTCATTGGGATGTGGGCGGCCGCCTCTGTCGGTTTCTGATCCTGTCTCTGAAAACTCTGGACCCAGAGGAATATTGGGATCTCGGAACCTCCAGAACTGTGGTAGTCTAATTTACTTCTCCGCACTAAAAGAATCAACTCCATCAGTCAGTCTTAGGAATGTAGAGAAACACTTTAACCCTGCAGTAAACGTAACGCCAGTGGAAGGTGCGCTGGTTTTCATCCCCTTTGATGTCCTATGCTGATCAAGCTGATGATTTCTGAGCCCCCTGTGATGAGGCTGGTGTAAAGTTGATAGACTCCATTGTGTCAAAGTAACAAAAGCCACCATCTGTCTGTTTTTGAAAACAACGTATAAATAGAATATTGAAACACCTGAAGATTCCCCCACAATATTGCAGCGTCGACGTACAAGACAATAAAACCAGATTCACCATTTGACATTTTTTGTTACACTGATGGGACTGTGTGTCCTCCGGAACCCAGCTGTGCAGGAACACACACAGCGGACAGTGAGCACACGTGGTTGGAGCAGTGGGCAGCCATTGCTGCGGTGCCCACAAAAGAAGGTGAAGGGTCTTGCTCAAGAGTGGGAGTTTGCAGAGCCCGGGTATCAAACCCACAACACTGTCATCAATAGCCTGGAGCTCTAACCACTGAGCCACCACTGCCCCCCTACAGCCACCACTGCCCCCCTACAGCTGCTTATCGTTACCAGATTGTCTCTAATGCAAAAAGACTCCAGGGGTCTCTGTGTGAACCAACGTAATACACAGACCTATGCCCTAAATTTAGTTTCACAGAGAGTGAACTAAGGTGGTTCACTTCAGACGGGCCTGGACATGTACTGGCTTAAGCAGGTTGGAGGTTTGGAGTCTGACTGTTTGAGGCTGTGGACTGTGGAGGGTGTCTATTATACAGATAACGATGTCCAACAGGTGCCATTAATACAGGCAACGAGTGGAGGACAGAAGAGCTTCTTAAAAGCTACAGGTCTGTGAGAGCCAGAAATCTTGCTTGTTTGTGGGTGACCAAATACTTATTTTCATAACTTATAATAATAATTTATAAATAAATTCTTTAAAAATCCTATAATGTAATTTTCTGGATTTTTCTTCTCATTTTGTCGGTCATAGTTGACGTGTACCTATGATGAAAATTACAGACCTAGTAGGACAACTTGCACAATTAGAGGCTGACTAAATACTTTTTTGCCCAACTCCTGCTTGTACTCGGAAAGAAGGAAGAATTTATATAAATTCTAATAAGATTTTTAAAGCAGATTATCAGACGTTACAATTACAAACCAGGACAGTCTCAATACTGCAGAATTTGGCTGAAATACTATGAGGGAGACTGATATTACTTTTTTTCAGCAGCAAAAGTGACAGAATAAATGGGTGGAATCAAGTAAATCATGTAAATCACTCACCTGTAAACTATGTGACACATCTGTCCCGCAGCCAGTAGTGGAGCAGTGGAGCTCAAAGAGCTGGGTAAACTGTTCGCTCACTCATCGGTAGGTGGGCAGGGGGCTGAAGACTATGTCCAGAAGCGTGCAGCAGTGTTTCTTCAGGACCTTGCTGCATTGGGTGGACAATAGTAGAGGTTAAAGGTACAGAAGGAGTCACACTGCCAATTCAATTCAAAGTTTATTTATATAGAGCCTTTCACAACAAATGTCACAAATCGCTTTACAGAGATCCTTGTCCACGTCTCTTATGAACAAGCACCACAATGGAGGTGGTAGCGACAGTGGCAAGGAAAACTCCCTCATACGAAGAGGAAGAAACCTTGAGAGAAACCAAGACTCAGTCTGAGGAACCCATCTGCCTTAGGTCGACCCGCACAGCACAAACAAACATTACACTAAGAACTACACAGAGAGATAATGAAGAGCTATAGCTAATGTAGGAACAGGTTATGAAGTAGGAGTGTGAGTAGGTGCTGGACATATGCTCAGTGTTAATGTTGAAGTCCATGCTGAGTAGAGCGACAGGCCTGATTCCAGAACATGGATGAATGAACACCTCCAGACTGGACGGCAGGGCATCTCAGTACATGTAAAAAAGAGAGAGAGGGAGCAAGAGAGAGAGGGGTTAGGATGGTTGTGTTGTGCTGAGTAGCGGGACAGGCCTGATACCAAGACGCAGGAACTGAACCAAAAAAGGGCAACTCCAGGCAGGCAGCTCAGGACATGAGGGGAGAGAGACAAACAGATGAAGATTAGAACAAGGTTTACGTTTAGTGAGAGACCTGTAGCAGAAATAGTTAGAGAGACCACCACAATAGTAGTAATAAAAAGCCTGTAATCAGAGCAGGACAGAACTGTGGTGTTCTGTAATTAAAACAGGACAGAACACAGAACTGGTGAGTTATCTGAAAGCTGGTGTAAAGAGAAAAGTTTTTAATTCAGATTTAAAGACTGAGAGTGTGTCTGATTCCCATATATTAACAGGGAGGTTGTTCCAAAATTGGGGGCTTTATAAAAGAACGCTCTTCCTCCTGCATTGTTTTTTCTAATGAAGAGTGGCAACATGGGAGCCTCAACACAACTCACAAATAACCTGAAAAAGATTGTTCAACATCATGGTTTAGGGGAAGGATACAAAAAGCTCTCAGCTGGTGAGAACAGTCAGTAAACCCACAGACCAGCTCCAAAGACCTAAATCATCTTGCAGCAGATGGAGTCACTGTGCATCGTTCAACTATTTAGCACACTTTGCACAAGGAGAGGCTGTATGAGAGAGTAATGCAGAAGATGCCTTTTCTGCGCACAAGCCACAAACAGAGCCGCTGTAGGTCTGCTAAAGAACATTTGGACAAGCCAGCTTCATTTTGGAATAAGGTGCTGTGGGCCGATGAAACTAAAATGGAGTTATTTGGACATAAGGGGCTGTATGCATTGTGGAAAAAGAACAGCATTCCAAGACAAACACTTGCTACCCACAGTAAAATCTGGTGGAGGTTCCATCATGCTGTGGGGCTGTGTGGCCAGTGCAGGTACTGGGAATCTTGTTAAAAGTTGAGGGTCACATGTATTCCAGTCAATATCAGCAGATTCTTGAGAACAATGTTCAAGAATCAGTGAGAAAGTTGAAGTTGTGCCTGGGCTGGATACTGCAACAAGACAATGACCCTAAACACTGCTCAAAATCTACAAAGGCATTCATGCAAAGGAACAAGTCAGGAATGACTTGCAAAGGAATGGCCATCTTAGTACCCAAACCCTGAGAACCAAAATATTCCAAAACAATCCCTTAGAATATTCCAATTTAAAACTAATCTGGACCCCGAAAAGTCTGACATCATCTTAAGGCAATGCTTTGAACATCTTTGTCCTTTGATCACTGCAAAAAGTCAATGGTCTAAAACATATAAATATAAAAAAAAAACAAAGGGAACCGGGTTAAAGTAACCTGAAGGTCTAAGAATAAGGTGTCTCGTAACCAGTAAGGCAAGCGGCCTAATTAATTAGCTTACAGTCACCTCGGGTACAGAGTCTCGAAGTCAGTAGAGCACCTGAATCGACTCAGAATCACTCATTGGGATGTCAGCGGCCGCCTCTGTCTGTTTCTGATCCTGTCTCTGAAAACTCTGGTCCCAGAGGAATATTGGGATCTCTGTGGAACCTCCAAAACTGTGGTAGTGGGATTTGCTTCTCTGCGCTTAAAGAATCAACTCGATCAGTCAGTCTTAGGAATGTAGAGAAACACTTTAATCCTGCAGTAAACAACCTGTGATGAGGCTGGTGTGAAGTTGATAGACTCCATTGTTTCATTGGTACCTTCTTGATGTTCCCAGAAAGAACAATGGACACCAGGCGGCTCAGGTGAAGCTCATCTCTGGGTTAGAGGACCAGACGCCACGCTGCATCAGGAGGAGAATTGTGGAGAACGATGGTGCCAAAATCACCTGGCGACGTACAAGACACGGGCATTACCGTTTAGGGTCAATTCTTTTAAGTGTTTTACAGAAGAATCTCCAACAGTGAGAACACCGCCCTGAGGAGTCGCCCTCTTCCAGGCCCTCTCAGGTACAGGAGTGAAGATGACGACCCTGCACCGGTAGTGCTGAAAATAAGACCACGGCATCACAGGCAGCATTCCAGGAGTCACTGGCAGCCTCTAGCCTCGTCTTCCGTCTGTGGAGTTTGGACTGCCTCTCGACAGCGGCGTGATCTGCCGTAATAGCCTGATGACCTCCTGAGAGCTCTCCTCCACGGTCATCTCGGAGTAAAAAAAAACAGACAGCGGTCAGTGAGAACATATCCACAAAAGCACCAAGTTCACCATTAAAGAGGACAATAGGCTTAATTACCTGAATGTGGTCAATGATCACAGTGGTGATGGTTGCAGTGTGTTACAATATTCAAACAGCATTAAATTCTTGTTCACTGTAATTATGAAGTTTTACATTATGCAGTAGAGAGCATGAAGATCAAGGGTACGAGTGATAAACTGAACTATGAAGTCTGCAGACAAGCGAAATCTGCTCAGAGTAGAAACAGAACCTGATGCACGAGCAAAAGCAGTACTTGAACTAGTACATACTGACCAAGCTGGTTCAATAGATCCAGTAAAGGGGGGGGGGGGCTGAAGCATGGATCACTGGTCATTAGAAATATGACAGCGTTCTGGGTGAATGATGAATAAGTGAGGAAGAATTGAGGACAGGCTGATGAATAAAGACTGAAATAAACAGAATACATGCACAATATTAAATAAAAGTTCAGAAAGGCTCCAGGTCTATATCATAGTGCTACTAAATGAGTTCATTCAGAGAGAGATGTGTATACGCTCAACAGGCAGGAGAAACAAAGCTAATAATTACCACTCAAAGCTTATATCAAGACACCAGCTTTAACCTGCCTCTGACTGTTTTCACTGGTTAAACTATGAGGTTTTAGCGCCCCCACAAGGACGAAAAGAGGAAGAGCAACAGCCTCTGAGCAGATGTACAAAAAGCAGAAAAGTGACAGAATTATGCAAATCACTTATCTGACACTGGACCAGACACAGCCGCAAGCTCTCCCAGTTGTCTACAAAGTCAGCACAGACAGACCTGTCCCGCAGCCAGCAGTGGAGCGAGAAGAGGTGGTGAAACGACTCGCTCACTCTTCGGTAAGCAGGCAGGGGGCCGAAGACGATGATCCTGATGATCCTTTTCCGAACAGCGTTCAGAAGCGTACGGCAGTGCTTCTTCAAGTCTACGTTGCATCACGCAGAGAATAGTGGAGAATGATGGTGCCAAAACCACCTGGAAAACCAGGAGACTGTGGTGTTAGGGTCGATACTAAAGAGTTTTACAGAAGAATCTCCAACAGTGAGAACACTGCCCTGAGGAGCTGTCCTCTGTGCCGGAGCAGGTGAAGAGCGGAGGACCTTAAACCGCTTAGCAGAGATAAAAAAACCACCGTGGTGGTGGACTCCTCCTCTGCTTTTCCCAGCCATGCTGACACTTCCGTGCCCTCTCCGGTGCAGGAGAGGTACTAGTACATACTGACCAAGCTGATCCAATAGGGCTGGGGGAGGGCGCAGATACGACAAAAGGTTTAGCAGTGAACACTCCTGTGTGTGGGTAAAGACGCCAAAGAAACACTGATTGGTGACTGGTGATGTTCTAGATATTGTATTGAAGGAGACTGAGTTGACAATGAGGTTGAAGCATGGAGCACTGGGCATTAGAAATATGACAGCGTTCTGGGTGAATGATGAATAAGTGAGGAAGAATTGAGGACAGGCTGACGAATAAAGACTCTGAAAAACAGAATACATGCACAATATTAAATAAAAGTTCAGAAAGGCTAGCTGTGATGCTGTTGCATATTTATTCACCTACTTATGAATGTGTTGGCTACAGGATCTATAAATAAAGGCTCTATTTAATCTGACATTGTGACAATGTGAACCGATTACTGATACTATGAGGGACACTGATATATTACTTTTTAAATCAAGCAGAGAAATGACAGAATAAATGATTATAAAATCCAGTAGATCATGTAAATTATTACCTGCCCACTATCCAGCTGCCTACCCTGGGGTCCTGTCTTTTTCAGAGTGGTGTCCAGAAAGTGTGTGGCAGAGCTCCTCCCGGGCCTCACTGCATCGGGCAGAGAAAAGTGGAGAATGATGGTACTGAAGCCACCTGGTGATGTCCAGGACTCCTGAAAAAAAAAGACTGAGTCGTTACTCTTTGGTCCCGATACTCTTAAGGGTTTTACAGTAGAACCTCCAACAATGAAAATACAGTCCTGAGGAGTTGTCCTCGGTGAGGGAGCAGGTGAACTCGAAGAACTGAACCTTGCGCCAGTTGGTTGAGGTAAAAACCGTGGTGATTGAGGAGCCCTCGGCTTTTCCAGGCCATACCAACGGCCCTAGGTCCTTTCCAGTGCGGGAGTGGAGACAACAACCCTCTGGGTCCGCCATGCCGGTAGTGCTGGATTTAAGATGGTCAGCGTTGGAGGAGTCACGGGCAGCCTCGACTTCCGTCGGTGGAGTTTGTACAGCCTCCAACAACAGCAGCAGTCAAGCTTGATGACCTCCTTGCAGAGCACCAGGAGATGTCGCTCCTCAGCAGTCGCCAAGTTTCTCAAGTATAAACACAGATAGAAACGCAAACGGCGGTCAGTGAGACAGTACTGTACAGTAACACAGGGAGCAGAAAGCACAAGGATCACATCAACCGACTCAGATGAAGACGACAAAACTTATATTAAAGACTATAAAGTGGGACTCAACGGTTCGTGTCGAATCAGTTTTAAAAGTCGCATCGAAATAAAAAATATATTGAAAAAGTGTAGGATAGGATTACTGCGTTTATATGTCAATGCTTTTAGCCATTCAACATGGCCACAGTTAGACATGGGACATTAAGCATGGTAAGGCCTATCAGCTGTTTTGCTTGCACCACTTTAACCAGAGATGCTCCCTTTATTGACCCAATATCATTCATTCTGAGACCAGAAATGTTTTGGAAATTCGTCAACAAAAGTCATTAGTCTCAGTCTCGTTATTCTCACCTGGCAGCTCAGATCTTGACCGTGTAAAAGAAGAATCATCAATTATTTGTATCCTCAATATATTTATACTGGTTATACTGATTTCCCACAATTAAAACAAGCACATTCTCTCCTACCTTCAGTCTCCCCTGCTCCAGAGTCTCCTGCCTCAGTCCTGCAGTACATTAACTGTGCTTGTAACAATTTCTCCTGTATTAATTTCACGTGTAGTCCAAACTCTTTGGGTATTAAACTCTGCTCTGTAGTTTTAGAACCATGGAAATATTATCAAAATTATTATTATTATTATTATTATTATCATCATCATAATTTCCAAAACCTTGCTTCAGAATCTTTGAATTTTCAACAAAAAAAAAAAAAAATTGGGTCCCTTTACAAAATTATCCTAAAACATTGTCTGAATATTTAGATTCTCAGGGTTGTTTAAACCAGAGAATTTTTCAGGGACCGAAATGTATCGCAATTCAAAGTTTCCAAGACAACTGTGAGACTGAAATGATCTTAAGGCAATGCTTTGGACATCTTCGTCCTTTGAGTCCGGGTCGCTGCAAAAATTCAATGACCTAAATCTAATTTGAAAATGAAAATATCAAAGGGATCTGGGATAAAGTAACCTGAAGGTCTAAGAATACAGTGTCACGTCTCCTCCTGTTTATTCTAAATTCGTAAGGCAAGCGGTCTAATTAATTTACTTACAGTAACCTCGGGTACAGAGTCTCGGAGTCAGTAGAGCGCCTGAACTGACTCAGAATCACTCATTGGGATGTGGGCGGCCGCCTCTGTCGGTTTCTGATCCTGTCTCTGAAAACTCTGGACCCAGAGGAATATTGGGATCTCAGTAGAACCTCAAACTGTGGTAGTCTAATTTACTTCTCCGTGCTTAAAGAATCAACTCGATCAGTCAGTCTTAGGAATGTAGAGAAACACTTTAATCCTGCAGTAAACGTAACGCCGGTGGAAGGTCCGCAGGTTTTCATCCCCTTTGATGTCCTATGCTGATCACTCTTCTGACATTTTTTGTTACACTGATGGGATTTTGTTTCCTCCGTAACCCAGCTGTGCAGAGAACACACACAGTGGACAGTGAGCACATGTGGTTGGAGCAGTGGGCAGCCATTGCTGCGGTGCCCACAAAAGAAGGTGAAGGGTCTTGCTCAAGAGTGGGAGTTTGCAGAGCCCGGGTATCAAACCCACAACACTGTCATCAATAGCCTGGAGCTCTAACCGCTGAGCCACCACTGCCCCCTACAGCCACCACTGCCCCCCTACAGCTGCTTATCGTTACCAGATTCTCTCTATTATTATTGGGCTTCGAACATCAGAGCTGTTCCTGCAGGTTACGTGCTGCTCTGTTCAAAACTACCCATACCAGAATCTTTATCTAGCTGTTCACTAAACCAGACTGTGAAACAATTCCTGATAATCTGACTGCAGTCTGAAGAGCCTTTTCACTAAATAAATGATCTATATACAGCCCGATTATGAACAACAGCAATATTCAGGGTGACTCCTCAAGGGCTTTATTTGGGGAAATCTTGTTCAAAAGGTGCTGGCTAAGACTGCTTAGATTACTTAAAGAGAAACAGAAACCCTCCTACGTAAAACTGGGTGCAGTGGTAAATTTAACTCTACTTGGCAACCTGTCTTGACTTAAATAGACAATACGGACTCTGATGATTAATTGGCTGGTTAGCACCCAGTTTGAAATCTATTTCTCTATTTAAAATTCTGCAGTCATTTACATTTACTCTCTTACCCTTTGCATTTACTTGGACACTTGTATGTGCTTTTATAACTTTCATGAAATTACCTGTATTTTTAGAGTTAGAGTTTTAAATTTAGCATAAATGCAAAAAGACTCCAGGGGTCTCTGTGTGAACCGATTTTATGACCCCCACCAATGTAAAACAGACCTACGCCCTTAATTTAGTTTCACAGAGAGTGAACTAAGGTGGTTCACTTCAGACAGGCCTGGACATGTACTGGCTTAAGCAGGTTGGAGGTTTGGAGTCTGTCTTTTTCAGGCTGTGGACAGGTGTCTTTTATACAGATAATGATGTCCAACAGGTGCCATTAATACAGGCAACGAGTGGAGGACACAAGAGCTTCTTAAAGCTACAGGTCTGTGAGAGCCAGAAATCCTACTTGTTTGTGGGTGACCAAATACTTATTGTCCATCATAAATTACAAATAAATTCTTTAAAAATCCTACAATGTGATTTCCTAGATTTTTTTCCCTCAGTTTGTCGCTCATAGTTGACATGTACCTATGATGAAAATTACAGACCTAGTAGGAGAACTTGCACAATTAGTGGCTGACTAAATACTTTTTTGGAAAGATGGACGAATTAATTAAATTCTAATAAGATTTTTAAAGCAGATTTTCCGACGTTACAATTACAAACCATGACGAAAGTCATACTGCAGGATCTGTCTGAAATACTATGAGTGAGACTGATATTACTTTTTAATACAAGCAGAAAAGTGACAGAATAAATGGGTGGAATCAAGTAAATCATGTAAATCACTTACCTGCAAACTTTGCAGTTCACTAACCTGACAGTGTGACTGGAAAGGGCCTGTCAGTCCTGGCCTGGTACCTTCTTGATGTTCCCGGAAGGACCCCTGGCGGCTCAGGTGATGCTAATCTCTGGGTTAGAGGACCGGACGCCACGCTGCATCAGGAGGAGAATTGTGGAGAACGATGGTGCCAAAGTCACCTGGCGACGTACAAGACACGGGCATTACTGTTTAGGGTCAATTCTTTTAAGTGTTTTACACAAGAATCTCCAACAGTGAGAACACTGCCCTGAGGAGTCGCCCTCTGTGCCGGAGCAGGTGAAGAGCAGAGGTCCTTGAACCAGTTAGCAGAGGCGAAAAATGGCTGTGGTGATGGAGGAGCCCTCAGCTTTTGCCAGCCAAGCTTGACGCTTCCAGGCCCTCTCAGGTACAGGAGTGGAGATGACGACCCTGCACCAGTAGTGCTGAAAATAAGACCACGGCGCCACAGGCAGCATTCCAGGAGTCACTGGCAGCCTCTATCCTCGTCTTCTGTCGGTGGAGTTTGGACAGCCTCTACAACAACAGCGTGATCTGCCGTAATAGCTTGATGATCTCCTGAGAGCTTGTTCCTCCACGGTCATCTCGGAGTAAAAACACAGACAACGGTCAGTGAGACAGTACTGTACAGCAACACAGGGAGCAGAGAGCACAAAGATCACAACAAGAAGACAAAGCTCATAAAAAAAAAAAAAACATATCCACAAAAGTGGCACCAAGTTCACCATTAAAGAGGACAATAGGCTTAATTACCTGAATGTGGTCAATGATCACAGTGGTGATGGTTGCAGTGTTTCACAACATTCAAACAGCATGAAATCCTTGTTCACTGTAATTATGAAGTTTTACATTATGCAGTAGAGAGCATGAAGATCAAGGGTCAGATTGATAAACTGAACTGTGAAGTCTGCAGACAAGAGAAATCTGCTCAGAGTAGAAACAGAACCTGATGCACGAGCAAAAGCAGTACTAGTACATACTGACCGAGCTGATCCTATAGATCCAGTAAAGGGGGGGGGGTGAAGCATGGATCACTGGATTTAGTGCTACTAAATGAGTTCATTCAAAGAGAGATGTGTATACGCTCAACAGGCAGGAGAAACAAAGCTAATAATTACCACTCAAAGCTTATATCAAGACACCAGCTTTAACCTGCCTCTGACTGTTTTCACTGGTTAAACTATGGGGTTTTAGCGCCCCCACAAGGACGAAAAGAGGAATAGCAACAGCCTCTGAGCAGTAGTTTAATAAACACCAGGACGTTGACTAAGAACACAAATTTAGCACATATCCACAGAATTACACCATCCATACTAACCTAAAACAGCTCAGTAGCGTGAAACATGAAGAAATAACAGCAAACCGTGAAGATTCAGTAATACATAGGTAAACACTGAAGCTACACTGCTAAGGAGATAGCTAGCATAGCAACAGAACTAAACCATTCCCAAACTGAATGAACAGCAGCTTACTTTGTGTCTCAGACTCAAAATTAAAGGCACCCACAGTCACACAGCTTGAGCAGTTTCTAAAGTTCAGTCTTCCAGAGGAGCTACAGAGCTCGATCACACCGGCTCGTTTGCCCTGCGCACTGCTGCAAGACCACGCTGCTGCTTTACAGCGAAGACTCCTGATTGGCTGAGACTCCGCATTATATACTGACCAATGCGGCTGAAGCTTCCTGAATATTAAATGAGGTCACTAATTTATGGAGCTTTTGGACAGATCCAGGGTTGGAGATCCACTCAGACATTTACTGAGGATTACTCAGATGCAGTCTGTGAACTTCCTGAAATCTAAGGGTGAAACAGTTAAAGCTACTGAGAGATGTTTGGCCGATTCGTCTCCAAATGAAACAGTAAAATGTATTTGTTCACATAATGGTTCAGAGTTCACAGCAACAGATTTACAGTCATTGTTCTGTAAGCAGGGGATAAGGCATGAGACCTCAGCAGCTATATATATGTATTCAATGACTCTACGTTGACAGAGAGAAAGCTTAACCTTTCAAAGAGGAGAGTGTTTGGATCAGGAGGCCACACTTACACACATGACAGATAGAAGCTAGAAATGTCTTTCAATGTGTTCCAGAACACCAAACCCAGACTGACCAATCAGTGGTACATGATGATGTCCATGGTGAGAGGTGTCTGGAGGAACCTGAACATGTTGCATGATTATCTAGATGAAAAGGGCTTTACACAGAACCCAGCTGACCCAAACACACATTATCAGGAGGATTATAATGATGATCTGGGTAAATGATAATTTAGCAGTTTTCCTACACTTAGGATGGCAGCAGCAGCACAAGCCCAGAATAGTGTTGTTGAGGTGGAAGAATTTGTATAAATTCTAATAAGGTTCTTAAAGACAAACTCTTGATACTGCAGGGTTTGTCTGAGATACTATGAGGGACACTGATAAATTAAATTTAATACAAGCAGAGAAGTGACAGAATAAATGGTTAATAAATTAGAAAAGAAATGTAAAATTACTTACCTCCCAACTATTCAGTTCACTAACGCCAGGAACTTGCGGCGTCTCAAGGAGAATAGTAGAGAATGATCGTGCCAAAGGCATCACGCATATTCTTCCCCAAATATATATATTTAGGAATTTACAATCACACGTGTTGCAAAATATTTATAAGACCAATTTAATTTTCTGCCTCTTTTAGTTTGTCTGAAAAAATACTTTGCACGCTGGAATTACACTTTTTATACCCCACAAATACACGATGGACGTGTGACATTCACACTTTCTGGTCCTTTTGAGCTCAATTTGCTGTGCTGTTTTCTGAGCCCCCTGTGATGAGGCTGGTGTAAAGCTGATAGACAGATGGCCACGTTTGTTTTGTTGTTCCTGAAAACAAACATATATAGAATATTGAAAGGCCTAAAAATATTGAAAATATTGACGTACAAGACAAGAAAACCATATTCACCATTTGATATTTTTTGTGACACAGATGGAATTTGGCTTCCCCCTGTACCCCAGCTGTACACACACACACACACACACACACACACACACACAAACACAAACACACACGGGTAGGAGCAGAGCAGGTTTGCTTAAGGGTCCAACATCGGCAGCTTGCCAAACCAGTGTCTCGAACCCCCAACACTGCCATCAACACGCCTGAGCCACCACTGAGCTACCACTGCCCCTACAGACACCACTGCTCCTACAGGGGTTTATCGCTCCTCCCGCCCTGAGGAGTTGTCCCCACTGCCCCTACAGGGGTTTATCGTCATTATCCCTGTAATCGTTATCATACATTTTTACTATTATTATGGGCTTCGAACCTCCATTTATTAACATAGCCACGATCGTGCTATTGCTGCACATTACACATGTTGCTCTGTTCAAAACTACCCTTACCAGAATCTTTGTCTAGCTGTTCACTAAACCAGACTGTGAAACAGTCCCTGAAAGTCATGCTGCAGTTTGGAAGGGTCCTTTCACTAAGTGAATTATCTATACACAGCCTGATGATGAAAAACCATGTTCACTCCCTCTACCATTGATGAGGCCTTTTCATCTTGGAGAGAAAAAGGAGTAAATGTCTTAAATCTGTTTATTGATAAAAGGTTTGCATCTTTTGAACAACTTAGAACTGAATTTAATCTTCAAGCTAATTTTTTTCAGGTATTTGCAGCTACATAGTTTTGTGTCCACAAAGTTCCTCGTCATTATTAGATACGGTTCTGAACGTCAAGCCACAGATAAAAAAAAAATGTAATTGGCACCATCTCTGTTACTGAACTCATTTCATATGAAACCCTCACAAGTATTAAAGCAGCAGTAGGTGGAGGATCCATCTGTCCATCAATATATTTACTGAATGGTGGTAAAATATAGTAGAGAACTCCTCAACACATTATAATTCAGTTTAAAATAGTGCATTCCTTACACTGGACTAAGGCAAGGCTGGCAGAATTTGTTTAAAGCATAGTGTGAAGAGCTGGGAAAAGGACTAGCGCACTCGTCAGTAAGCGATCAGGGGGCTGAAAGTCTTTCTAAACCGTATGCAGATGCGTGCAGCAGTGCTCCTTCAGGAAGAGAACAGTAAAGTACAACCGTGCTGAAGAGTCATGCTGCCACAATGCTAAGGGAATCCACTCGGCAACATCCAGGACACAGGCACCTGGAAAACAGGAGACATTGGTGTTACTCTTTGTGCTCCGATACTTTTCAGTGTTTTACAGAAGAATCTTTAACAGTGAGAACACCGCCCTGAGGAGTCGTCCTCGGTGCCGGAGCAGGTGAAGAGCCAAGGACCTCGAACTAGTTAGCAGAGATGATTTTCCAGGCCACGCTGACACCCCCAGGCTCTCAGATGCGGGAATGGTGATGACCCTCTGCGTTCGCTGCACCGGTGGTGCTGGAATTAAGACTGCCTAAATGAAGGAGTCACATGCAGCCTCCAGCCTCGTCTTCCGTCTGGTGAGTTTGAACTGCCTCTACAACAGCAGCTGGATCTGCCGGTCAAGCTAGAGAGCTAGAAAGCTCGTTCCGCCGTGGTCGCCATGTTCCTCGAGTAAACACAGACAGAAACGCAACAGACAGTCAGTGAGAGAGTACTCTGGAAGATTATTAATGAAAACACTAGCTGTCGAGCATTTAGCTTCAAAATCTGAGGTTTGGGTTGTGTATAGAACTGAACTGAATTGTGGTGATGCCGCCACGACCACTTCCACGTGAGTAACTGCAATAGCTAAAACTTGGAGTCGATGCATTCAGACTGAAACAGCGACGGCCTCTGAATTCTCACCAAAGCCGTGACAAACACAGCCAAAAATACAGTACCAAGCTCCCCATTAAAGAGTACAATAGACTTTATTACCTGAATGTGGTCAATGATCACAGTGGTGATGGTTGCAGTGTTTCACAACATTCAAACAGCATGAAATCCTTGTTCACTGTAATTATGAAGTTTCACATTATGCAGTAGAGAGCATGAAGATCAAGGAGAAGATTGATAAACTGAACTGTGAAGTCTGCAGACAAGAGAAATCTGCTCAGAGTAGAAACAGAACCTGATGCACGAGCAAACGCAGTACTAGTACATACTGACCGAGCTGATCCTATAGATCCAGTGTCCAGAAGAGGGTTGTAGATACACTCTGGCGTTTACTGAGGATTACTCGTGTGTAGTCTGTGTACTTCCTAAAACCTAAGGATGAAACCATAAAAAGCTACTGAGAGATAGTACACGCTATCCAAAGAGATAGGAAAGCACCTCAGTACTCAGCTGATTCAGATACTGGAGATCAGACACTGACCAACACTGACTACTGGCTACAGGGTCTGTAATGAACCACAGAGCTTTAAAGAGATTCAACAAAATCAACATTCTGGGTTGAGGCTATGAAAGAGGAGAGGACTTCTCTCATTGAAAATGACACATTTACTCTGACCCCTCTCCCAGAAGCTGAACATGCAGTGAGGGGAAGGTGGGCCTAAGATTAAAAACTGTAGATGGACCAGAAACGTAATCTAGATGAAAATAGCTTTACACACTGAAATCAGGAGGATAATCCTGATAACCTGGGTTGATGATCATTTACCAGTTTTACAAGAATTGTTTGTATTCTGCAAGACTAGGATACCAATCGAGTCTAAATTCTAATTCTGGTGACTCCACCAGGACCACTTCCACACCAGTAACTGCAATAGCTAAACCTTGAGGAGTCGATGCATTCAGTATGAAACCGCGACAGCCTTCGGGACTCTCACCAAGGACGTGGGGAACAAGGACGCCACAAACACAGTACCAAGCCCCCCATTAAAGAGTACAATAGACTTTATTACCTGAATGTGGTCAATGATCACAGTGGTGATGGTTGCAGTGTGTTACAATATTCAAACAGCATGAAATCCTTGTTCACTGTAATTATGATGATTCACATTATGCAGTAGAGAGCATGAAGATCAAGGTAAGATTGATCAACTGAACCTAAACTGTAACTGGACAGCGGTCATAACTTCATGGACAATGACCGCTTTAGAGGCTAGAGATCGTATATTTAACAGCCCAAATTCAACAGGAGAACTGCTTGTACTCAGAAATATGGAAGATTTTGTCTCAATTCTAATAAGATCTTTAAAGCAGATTTTCTGAAGCTCCAATCTCAAACCATGTGGAGGACAGAGACAGTCTCCACACTGAGGGTCTGTCTGAGACACTATGAGGGACACTGATCTATTACTTCTTAAAACAAGCAGAGAAATCACAGAATAAATGATGATTAAATCCAGTAAATCATGTAAATCACTCACCTGCCCACTATCCAGCTCACTAACCTGCAGGACGGAGCCAGACCGGACCGGGTGGAGCTCATCTCTGCGGTGGAGGACCGGACACAGCCGAAAGCTCTCCCAGTTCTCTACACAGTCCGCGTGGACGGACCTGTCCCGCAGCAGCAGTGGAGCGAGAGGAGCTGGGGGAGCGGCTCGCTCACTCGTCGGTAGGAGGGCAGGGGGAAGACGAGGATCCTCTCGTCTGGGTTTTTCTGAAGCGGCAGGGCTCCTTCTGAACCTCCGCGTCGGGCGGAGAATAGCGCCAAGGGAATCCGCCCGGCGACGTCCAGCACACGGGCAGCTGGAGAACAGGAGACCGTGGTTCCTCTTTGGGCTCCGAGGACCTCGAGCCGGTCAGCAGAGGTGAAAACCGGCGGTGGTGGAGGAGGAGGAGTCCCCGACTTTTCCAGGCCAGACTGACGCCCCCAGGCCCTCTCCGGTGCGGGAGAGGAGACGACGAGCCTCCGTGAGACAGAGAGCTGTACAGCAGCACAGGGAGCAGAGAGCTCCAGGATCACAGCAGCTGTCTCAGAGGAAGGAGACAGAGCTGAGAGGAGAGACTAGAAAGGAGGGCCGGTCGCTCGACGCTCTGTGAAGAATCACGACTCGAGCTTCTGAAGAAGAACCGAATCCAAACACGCGCTCAAACATACCGGAGATCACGTGTCGCCGGAAGTGACGCTTCCTTACGCAATCACGCTTCAAGGCGCGTCAGTTCCCCGGTCCCGAGCGCAACGAGCTAGCAGTGTGAAGCTAGCAACACTTGTCCAGAGTAACGAACGAAATTCTGTCAAAATAAAAGTCCCTCCTAAACCTGAATAAAAATACTTTTGACTCTCTAAACTGAAAATGATAAACTAGTTTAAGAAAACAGTGTTTACAACTATTTAATAGCTTATTAAAAGTAACTCAAATTAATAACTGTAAATAATAACAGATATAAAGGATAAATTAAAAAAAAATCTTTTTCCTTTAGGTACTTTATTAATATAATTTTAATCAGGAAACCTAAATCTTTAATAAAAGGAAAAAATACAGCTTTACACACTGGCACCATGTTTATCCTATAATGACAAATTTAAAACAGAGTTTTAGAAATTTCTGCAAATTTATTAAAAAAAGGAAAAACTAAAATGTTGCATTGACAGAAGTATTCAGACCCTTTACTTATTTGAAGCTCCTCTGACAGTGATTACAGCCTCCAGTCTTCTTGGGTATGATGCCACAAGGTTTGCTCAGCTGGATTTGTTGATTTTCAGCCTTTCAGCTTCTCTGCAGATCCTCTCCGTAAGGTTGGATGGGGACGTCGGTGGACAGCCATTCTCAGGGCTCTCCAGAGATTTTTATTAGGGTGTAAAGCAGGGCTCTGGTTGGCCACTCAGTAGCATTCACAGAGTCGTCTCTGAGCCATTCC
This sequence comes from Salminus brasiliensis, assembly GCF_030463535.1. Lineage (NCBI taxonomy): Eukaryota > Metazoa > Chordata > Actinopteri > Characiformes > Bryconidae > Salminus > Salminus brasiliensis. The sequence continues at coordinate 33,383,106 of NC_132882.1, forward strand.
TGTGTTGTCTTTAGTGACTGTCTTGTTGGAAGGTGAACCCTTGCCCTGTCTGAGGTCCTGAGTGCTCTGGATCAGGTTTCCATTAAGAATATATCTGTACTCCATTCAGCTTCCCTTCAACCCTGACCCAGTCTCCCTGTCCCAGACCCTGAAAAATACCCCCTTCACTGAAAGAATGGTGTTGGGCAGGTGATGAGCAGAACCTGGTTTCCACCAGACATGACTCTTAGAACTGAGGCCAAAAAGTTCAATCTTGGTTGCATCAGATCAGAGAACCTTGTTTCTTATAGTCTGAGAGTCCTTTAGGGGCTCTCCTGTATCTGGCCACTGTGCCATAAAGCCCAGATTGGTGGAGTGCTGCAGTGATGGTTGACCTTCTGGAAGTTTCTGTAAACAGGATCTTTTTGAACCAGAGTGACCCTTTGGGTTCGTGGTCACCTCTCTTACCAAGGCCCTTCTCCCCTGATTATTTAGTCTGGTGGGGAGGTCAGCTCTAGGAAGAGTGCTGGTTATTCCAAACCTCTTCATTTAAGAGTTGTGTGATAATTATTCAAGGCTATTTAACTTTAAATATATAATCTACTGAGAATGAGGCCGCAGTGTGGGAATTCACTTCACTTCACCCAAAAGAGGGAAAGACAGACACAGATCAGAATTCATATGAAGGATTAACTAAAATATTTTTCTGTACACAAATAAAATATTCACCAAATAACTCATTACATTTTTTCAGTCTTTTTTTAAACAAGGACAGAAATGTTCATGTTGAGCCTCCTCTCGTTGAGCTCTGGCAGCTTCCTCCCTCAGAAACTCCAGCACCTCTGCAGAGTCAGTACGCCTCCTCCTTTTGGCTGCTGGAGTTCCTGAGGGGGGACAGGAGGCACTTCTGCTGGTGGAGGAGACTGACTGGCTCACAGGGTCAGACTTGGCACAGGAGGGCGCGTCATCTTCCCCTTTGTAGGCCCCCTCTGTGTCTGAGCCTTTACTTGTTGAGGCCACATCAGCTGGTGATGCTGGCAGTGGAGCACTTGTGATCCTCCTGAAGGTTTGCCTCCCAGGATGGCATGCACTGGCCCAAACCAGCACCATGTGGCTGCTGTGGCCTCACCCTGCTGTGTGCCCATCCCTCTAGGGGGACTTCTTAGCTCCTAAAAGACATTAATGTGATGATACAATGTTGTCCCTAGTTGGGAATCTCTGAAAACACACTTTCTAAACACTGTTTTTCTGGTTAGGATAATGTAACATAACAGACACCAGCGCAAGCCCTTATACCTACAGTCATTATCATTATGTGGAACATGACATGCACCTTATATCATTTATATTATATAATAATAATAATAATGGTCCCATTTTTGGCCATTTGCTCAAGAGAACCCTTATACTCCAGGCCTAAGTCTCTGTGAATTGTCCTGTAAACCAGGCACCCTGAGTCCGACATGAATAAAGATGCGGTTTATTTTTAGATTCCACGTCACTCACAACAAGTCAGCTGTACAAGACTGTATGGATGTAATTTACCCATAGAGGAAGGTTTCATGTGTAAATATGAAAATATTTAAGTAGTAAAATGTAATTTCATTTAATGTAATAAAACAAATATTTCACCACATAAATATCATATTCCTATAATCTGCCACGACATCATCACTACAACAGAGCTCTGATACAGGTCTGAGACACAAGTGAGAAACCGAGACTGTATTAGTCTGAAAAGCATCAATGAGACACGATCACTTACAGATGAATATTTATAGCTGAAGTAATGATGTGATATAAAGACTAATAAAGCTGAACTCTATACTGGAACTGAGCTTAAATGATCTTTATTCAGTTAACAGAACCGCAAGTACTGTCTGTTCAGTTCAGCTTTCTTAATGACCCTACTACTAACAAGTTGTTATTATTAAATAAACAAATAATATAATATATATAATTTATATTAATATATATCATATATATATAATTCACAATTAACGCTGTTAAATGGACAGAATTGTCGTATACGTGCTGCTCTGTGCAGCAGCTGTGATTGGCTGGGCAGTACTAGGGGTGTGCTGAAAGCGAGTGTTGTGATTGGCTCAGTTCATCAGTAGTCAACATCATATCTAAAAGAGATCAGCTGTCCCATTTCCCCAATTACTGCTCCTGCTCTCCAGTCCTCCTGCTCCTCTCCTCCTCTCAGTTCCTCCACCTTCCTCCGGGGTAGAAGAGGTGCAGTAGGAAAGGAGGAGGAGTAGCTGGACGCAGACTATGTCACAACACAGGTATTTGGACAAGCAGCATGATGGCGCCTCAAAGTTTCCGGGTCTCGGAGGAGAGGAGGAGGTTTGGGGGTTTCTGGACGGAGCTCAGTAGCAGCAGTGAGGAGACCAGGCTTAAGCAGCGTGGCTGAAGTTTCCTCATAATGCCGCTATAATCATTTTCCATAGTGAATTACTTCTGCTCCACTTTATAAAAATAAACCCAAATGAAATAGAAATGTAGAAAATGTGTGAATCTGCTGGACTTTCATTTAAAAAGACAAAACATGAAGCAGTTTCTCTCTGAAGGTCAGGTGTTGTTTCCAAACCGATAAAAGAGAATAAAAGTGCTTGATAAACCTCCTCCGTATTCGAGGCTTTTTAACTGGAGACGATGTGAAATGAGCTCTAATAAAACACTGAAGTGTTTCTGTTTATTTCTGTGTTCAGCAGATGTTCAGCAGATGTTCAGTCTACATGCACATTAAACAGGGGGATTTTTCACATGATCAAATATTAATAAACGGGACTATTTTATTTATGAGGAGAACAAAGCAGTTACACACTCAGATCAAATACATGCAGTTAAATGTAGATAAAATGACATTCAATGAACAGGAGAAACACAGGCAGACATCACTGTATGGAGCTCCTGTTTCAGTCTGGACGAAGCTTATGAACACAAGTGAATCAGGCAATGGAGGTGTAGTGTTATTAGAACAGCAGGTGGCGCAGTAGAGCTGAGAAGCACTTTGACCCCAAATGTGTTAAAAAGGCTGAAAGGGAGTTTTTACACTGTTTTACACTGTAACCAGACACACACACACACACACACACACACACTCCATATAAAATGCTAAAACTAACATTTTTAAGAAACTGCTTCACGACTAAACATGGGATCAACATACAAACACCAAATGTTGGAATCATGATAATTTATCTTCAGATCTAGAAAAGATACACTTATACAGAGGATGATGATGATGATGATGAAGATGATGATGGTGATGATAGTGATAATAATGATGGTGATGATGATGATGGTGATGATGATGATGATGGTGATGATGTGATCGTGATGATGGTGATGATAGTGATAATGATGATGATGGTGATGATGGTGACGATGATGATGGTGATGATGATGGTGATAACGGTGATGGTGATGATGGTGATGATGATGGTGATGATGGTGATGATGGTGAGGGTGATGGTGATGATGGTGATGATAGTGATAATAATGATGGTGATAGTGATGATGATGGTGATCATGATGATGATGATGATGATGGTGATGATAGTGATAATGATGATGGTGATAACGGTGATGATGATGGTCGTGATGATGGTGAGGGTGATGGTGATGATGATGGTGATGATGGTGAGGGTGATGGTGGTGATAGTGATGATAGTGATAATGATGATGATGGTGGTGGTGATGATGATGATGATGATGGTGGTGATGATGGTGAGGGTGATGGTGATGATGGTGGTGATGATGATGATGATGATGATAGTGATAATGATGATGGCTGAATATCCATGAATAAAAGCCGCTCCTCTTTCAGCCTGAGTCAGGCGCTCTGCCTCTGCTCGGACTGCTTCCAGATGAAGAGGCTCCTCCTTGTTTGGACTCACAAAATCTCTGAGCTTTCATTAGTGTCTGAAAGTGTAACAGAGAGACAGGACATCATGTCTTCTGTCCCTCCACAGTCCACAGTGTCTCCGTCCACAGCTGTGTCTAAAATGGAGAAGATTTGGACCTACGAGTCTAATGTAACCCTGTGAAGAAGAAAGGTGAACTGCAGGAAAGTCAAAGTCTGGACCACTGTGTAGAAGACGCTGGTAGATCTGCTGCCCCAGACTTTCCAGCCCCCCTCAAAGCCTTCAGCAGGAGAGCTGATGAGAGCCCCCCACCTTTACCTGAATCCCCCAACAGCTGGGAGTCATTTCTCCTCCACGATGAGACGCTGGATCTTTCTGAACCGCTCAGAGTTAAAGACGAACCCAGTGAACGAAGAACCACATTAGAGCTTAAAAACAGGCCTGAGAACAGTCCGTCAGTCCAAACCCCCTTTCTGTCTGTCAGTGTTTTCTTTACCAACATCTGCAAGCTTTATTTCATCAAATAAAAAAGAATCAAATATTAAAATATGAATGATGTACTGATTTGGTCTCACTGTTACATTAAATGTGGATTATTCATAAAATAAATAATTTGTTGAAACTACATAGAATAAACTACGACATATTCTGCACTTATTTTCTTAATGAAATTAAATATGCTAATGAAGTAGTGGATGTACAGTTTCATACGGGTTTATTTAGCATGTTTGTGTGTTTTATGGGATATAGAAAAGCATGTGTGTGTGATATTTAATGTTAATAATGAACTCTGGACAGTTTAGTAGTGAATAATCCCTCATCGTCGCTCCAGCTTCACCCAAAAGGAGCTGCAGTGCGTCCCCGGTAGCGCCCCTTCCAGCCTGTCCGGCTCCTGCAGGGAGGCTCCCAGCACAGACGCTCCCGATACAAGCAGCTGAGTTCATGTTAGCTCGCTGCTTTTCACTGATATTTGAACATATATGAGAGCATGAAGCTACAGCGAATATTTGAAATATGAGGATTATCGTTAGGTGTGTGTCTGTGCTGCAGCTGGACGACTGTAGAAGCTAACCTGCTAGCGCTAGCTCCGTTAAGACCTGCTGGCCACAGGGAACAGGGGGCTGAGGGTGTCTGTGGGTGGTCGGGTGGTGAAGTACGGAGTTCACTTAGAAACTTCTCTAAAACACTTTTAGTAACGTTTCTAAAAGAAAGACTAACTTTTATTTATGGCTTCATCCGACAACACAGGCTTTCTGCCCTGAGCTGTTTGAGCTGCTGCTGCTGTGTGAAGATCAGCTGGAGTTAATAGCTGGTGCTGAGCTGCATTAGCCCTGTTTAACTCAACTTCACCTCCAGATTTCATTAGTTCTTATTAAAGTGGGAATAAACTCCATTTCAAACCTCCAGGGTCTCATTTTCTGCTTAAAGCTGAAGTAAGGAGAGTTTTACAGTGTCTGAAAGGAGCTCTCCTCCTAAACTAAGTGGGTATCTAGTGAGAATGAAGCAGCTTCAGGAGCGGCTGTTTGTCTAGTTATTGATCAGGACAACATTTGCTCTCCTGCTCAGACCTGGATCTTTAGCTTTGGCAGCACAAGGGAAACATGAGTTTGTGGGTTTTATTAGGCACTGAAATGTATTAGCAGAGATGCTGAATGAACTGGAGCTAACTGTATCATTTTATTTAGAAATATGTGTTTCAGACGCTGACTGGACTTGGGACAGACTGCTGTGCCACAACATGCCGGCAGAGCTGAAACAGTGAATAGTGAGTATTACTGCAGCCTCAGCTTCATTTAATGTTCAGATGTTTGTGCAGTTTTCCACCTTATAATGTTTCCTTAATCATTTGTGACTGCAAACCTTTTTAGGGAGAAAAAAAATGACACAATTGTCAATATTGTCAATAATGACACAATATGTAGTTTATCAGCCAAGATGTTTGTCCACATTTTGCGTCTATAATTTAGTCTAATGATTCTAACAAATGTGACGTTAGACTTGTAGCTCCAGTGCTAAACTATGTCTTAAGTCTGGGGTAAGTGAATTTGTGTAGAATTAAGTATTTGTATTTTATTTTATTTTTAAATGCATCTTTTGTAAAGGGTCAGTGTCTGCTGCCACCTACCAGCAGAGGGCGACAGCGGCGAGGCACGGTTACCCAAGGGAACTCCAATCCCCAGAGATCCTAGAGGTAATCAGTGCCAACCAGACACACCTGGTGGTCACAGTATTTAAAGCTGTGACATGGAGCTTCTCAGTCACACCTTTGTAGAGGGGTGACCGGTACGCTACCCAGAAGTGAAAGAAAGGAGTTTGAAAGGAGAAACAAGAAAAGTTGCAAAGATAGATAACAGGGTTGCAAAATGAAGTAGCTGAAGAGAGCTCAGCTCATAAGTAAAAGCGTTTGAGTAAAGCATTGAAGTTCCCTCTCCAGAAAGAGAGAGAGAGAGGTACATTTGTTTTTCTTCAGTTGTTTTAGTGCCAACTAAGTCTGACCTACGCCATCTTGGCGTCTCCTTAGTTTGGTTTTCCCGCCTTTTTTAATTCTTTGTTTTAAGGGGTGAAACTCCACCACTTGTCTGTGCTTGCTGGTGGTGCAGTGGTAAGGTGTTGGACCTCTGTTGCCAGGGATGCTGGTTTAAACCCAGCTGGGAGCAACTGTTCTCCCACAAGTACACAAAAGCACCCACAGTCACATCAACCACACATACATTAACCTTATATCACACATTAAGGCCTGTCCTTACAGGCTTTCCTCTCTGCACTTGGGTCCGCTCCCTGACCGTCCCGTCCCATTTTAATTGGTGGTTTGGATCAATATTTCTTAACAACAGAACCACAAATGGCATCCAGTACACAGTATCTGAAAAGATGGAGAAGCTGAATGGCTGAAGTGAACACTTTAGCAACTTTTGAACCGGCACCCCATATTCTAAATGAAGTTAATGAGGCTGTAACTGTGTAAACTAATGCCAGTATGAATCTAGATTTTCTGGACATAACCTTGAATTCTGATTCTAGTGTGCATCCAGAGTCCACAGACTATGGTTATTCTACAATGTGTAGTAGTCAGAGAAAATGTGTAGTAGACACAGATGCAGAACTTTTAAGCACAGATGGGAATGGACCTGACCTTGCCTCAGACCTTGCAGAAAGAGCCACAAAGAATATGACAACTCAAAGCAGCGTTAATGAACTTTTAGGAATTCTTAGAGATCGTGGACACAATCTACCCAAAGTTGCACACACTCTGCTTTTAACCCTCTCAGATGTTTAGGTCAAATTAAAATGTGGAGGACAATGTGTTTATGGCCTAGAATCCTACATTTGCCTCGGACCAGGTCAAAGTTAATGCCTGACACATTCAGATAGCACAGTTGATTTAGTAGTGAATGTTGATAGGCTTATCATTTTTAAAACTAGCAGCACAGTTTTGACCTATTTGAGTAAAATTCCACAACGTGGAACCATTTGTAGGTGCACTGTTCTGTGGACAGTCAAAGCCTCATCCACTAGTGGACTACCTCGATGACTTCCTAGAAGAGCTGGTGAAACTACAGAATGACGGGTTTATCTTTCAGGGAAACGCCTACAATGGGCACGTCTAAGTATTTCCATGTGATGCTTCTGCTAGAGCTTTTTAAAATGTACTAAAACTTTTAAATGTACCAGACTTTAAATCAAAGAACAGATAAAGAGGTCAGTCAGTTTGCGTACAATGAGAACCACCAGTTTGACAAAAGCCCCCTTATTACAGCTGGAATACCTTGTCAGTGGTGTTGCATTAGGCTACATGCATGTGGTGTGTTTAGGTGTTGTGAAATGTGTGCTTGTGTTTTCAGAGAACCCAGTACCTGGCGTTAGACAGAAAAATGACATTTCTGACAAACTTGTGAGGTTGAATGGATCTATGCCCACTGAATTTGCCAGATCGCCTCATTCATTACCGGAAGTTAATCGGTGGAAAGCCACTGAATTCAGGCAGTGCGTTCTGTACACTGGACTCATGTAGTTAATTTGCATGTTTCTTTCTCTTTCTTTCTGCCTATGCTGTAGGAAGTGTCCCACATAAGACTTCAAAACCGGAGCCATTTCCAGTGTCTACAGCAAGTATGTTGATTATCTCTCTTTATACCAACCGGCCACTTAATGAATTACCTCTTGTCTCAACGTGTCTCAATTGTCCATATAATTAGCAGCAGCGTCCAGCCAACAGTCATGTGTCTATATGTTTGTTTTTTGGGTTTTATTTTTTCATTTCTGGGGCGACTTTTCAGCCTTTCTAAAGCAAAAAATTTGTATGTCAATCATTGCCCTCCTACTTTGACCATTATAAGTGTACTCGAGCTCCTCTTTCTCAGGAAAAGTATGGAAAGTGATTCTTTCCATGTCTTCCATGATTGTGTATCGTGTTCATATACCTAAAGCTGACAGTAGCCTAAATGGATCCAAATCTGAATGCCACTTGTGACAGATGTAAACGGACACTCACAAATATAATTGATATGTTTAGGAGATTCCCAGGTTTCAAAAAGAATCAAATCTCCCCTTTTCATGCCAGGTGATTGGAAGATGTTATGATTCAACTAAAATAATTTTTACAATGAGGAGGAAAAGTCTGCAGAGTTGCTGATTGCCTGCTCTCCATTTATTTCTTATTGTTCCTCAATCAGTGGGTTAATAAACTGGAATGATTCGTAGGACCGGGCTCCTGCCCTTTAAAGCCTCCAATATAAGGAATCTCCCACGTCTCCAGCGACAGACCGTTGAGATCACAGTGGAGGAACCCTGTCATGAGCACCTTGGCTACAGCCGAGGTAAGGACCATAGTTAACGCACTGTATCCAGTTCCAGGTTTATATATACAGGACATTGAACTGCAAGACTACACAGGAGAAAGTGGTCCTCACAACGTTCTTAACCTTCTTACTTTAATCTCAGTCTTCCATTTACAGGGCTTCAAGGTTAAGCTGACCACATCCAAACAGTACCCCAACCAAGTGGCTCTAAAGATTTTGGAAATGATGACAGAGTCCGATGAGGATTCTGATTTCCTGCTCCTTGACATTCTAAGAGCAGTGAACCACCGTCACATGGTTCACATCCAGGAAATTTCAGTATGTTGCGGACAGGTGTTGATTGTGATGGAGGCTGCTGCAACAGATCAGGGAGCTCCACTATATCCTCATCAACCGGGCTAAAACATGGTTCTTCCAGCTCCTTTGTGCCGCGGTCTATCTGCACTAGCAGGACATTGTCCATTGAGACCTCACATGTGAATATGTGCTGCTGATGACCAGGTCAAACTGTCTGACTTTGGTTTTGGACACTTTTAGAGAAGCGTTGCTGACCTAAGTCAGATGTTTTGTAGCAGTCCTCCTTTTGCTGTACCTGAGGTGCTTATGGATCAACCTTATGATCCAAAGCAGAGTAATGTGTGAAGCCTGGGTGTGATTCTTTATGTCATGGTCACGGGGGATCTGCCTTTCAGAGGCTCCATTGACAAGAATCTCCCATGTCTCCAGCATAAAGCCTTAGTCTATCCAGATGAGATCACAGTGGAGGAGCCATGCCACACCTTCATCTCTTATCTGCTGCAGCTTGATCCTCACACTCTGCCTTCAATAAGGTGACACAGCACCATTGGCTGCAGTCGAGGTAATGACCATAACCCACTGTGCTGGAGGTGGAGTATCCAGTTTCAGGTTTTTATATCAATATACTTGTTTTATAGGAAAAATTGATTCTGTATTATAACATTATTAAAACTTATATCTGAATTAAAGCAGATATGCCAGATACATTTAGTCCAATAGTGAGGATGGGAATGTCCCTCAGCTCTTCTCCTACTGAACAGGCTGGACTCTGGGCTTAAGTCCTCTGGCTGAACTGAGAATCCTACTCTGTAAAACACCCCTAAATGGCTAAATTACTCATGTCTTTTCATCAACATTGAAACTGAAGGCTCATCTTTGACTAAGGCTGAAAGCTCTCTGGGTCACAATCTGTTTGGTGGTTCAAATAAAGACTGTCAGGGGTGCACTGAAACCTAACAGGACAGTGTGAAGTGTTTGGAGGAGACCAGTCGGTATGTTTTATTTATTTGTTCCTCTCATTAAAACCCTTTTTCTTTAACAGACCCTTAAGAAGCCCCAACTGACTAAACTTCTTAACATACAATTTTAACCAGGATACAGAGGCTTTCTCTCCCCAGATTATCTAGACTGAGATTCATTTTTAAAGTATGTGAGATATTTCCTCTGATTGACCATCAATGTGACCTTCATTTTAAAAACGCAGTCTGTGAGAAGGCTCTATACTCACGCTGCTCAAATTCTCATGTTACTTTAATATCAGTGCAGCAATATTTTCATTTCTGCTCCAATACTTCTGCAGCATCCTGTTCAAAAGTACACACAAAGCCTGCTATTGGGGGACATCTGCAATAGCGCCACCTTCAGCTGCATTGTTAATAAACTGTACAGTTAGCCGTTGTTGTTTTGTAGAAAAGTGTGCAGTGTGTAGAGTACAGCCTAAATAAACCCTCATAGTTGGAGTTGAAAGTGTTTAATATATATGTGTGTGTGTGTGTGTGTTTCGTTGTAGGAAGAGAAGGGGCTTCAAACTGGAGAAAATTGTTTCCTCTTTTTCATCACAACTCGTCCACAGAAAAGCACACAACTAATGAATGAATCAGCTTCTCGGTAATACACACATTACTGCTGAGCGGTGCTCTTCATTTCTACACTTACTTTAGACTTTAGAAAACACCTCCTTAATGTTTCATCTTTTCCAAACAACTGTGAAGTTTCTATTATTCATATCATATTCAGGAAAAGAGCCTGAGTGACCAGCTGACCTGCATTACTGATGTGTTCTGGACCTTTCTGTGTTTTTAACTTCTCTCTGTATCTTGATGTGAAACACTGAGTCTGAGCTCAGAGGAGAAAACTGATTAGTGCAGGTTTAAGTTTAGACCTGCTGCTCTCAGAACTGACCCACAGGCTGCGTCCAGAAACTATATATATATATAAATACAATTAGAAATATATAGGGTGATTAATAAAGCTGAACTGAACAGACAGTACTTGCGGTTGTTAACTGAATAAAGATCATTTCAGCTCAGTTCCAGTAAATAAGCCAGGTGTGAAGAAGCAGGGGAGCGGGTCAGTTTCTCTAAACTCTACATTTCTATGACTGCTTTACTGCTCATTGGATCAGATCAGTAATATTAGTTAATCTGTGCGTTTAGGACGTGTGTGGTGTTTCTCTATTTCCCGTGGTCTCTGGGAGTGCACTCAGTGATCTCACTCCTAAATCTTTAACACTCTTCCTGGGTGGGATCCTCTCAGGTCTCCTCCGCTGGAAGCCACTTCTTTCGTCTCCTCCGGTTTTTGGACAAGCGGCATGATGGAGCCACAAACCCAGTTTTCGGGTCACAGAGGAGAGGAGGAGGTTTGGGGGTTTCTGGACGCAGCCCGAGGCTTTTTAACACATTTGAGGTCAAAGTGCTTCTCAGCTCCTCAGCTCTACTGCGCCACCTGCTGTTCTAATAAAACACTACACCTCCATTGCCTGATTCACTTGTGTTCATAAGCTTCGTCCAGACTGAAACAGGAGCTCCATACAGTGATGTCTGCCTGTGTTTCTCCTGTTCATTGAATGTAATTTTATATACATTTAACTGCATGTATTTGATCTGAGTGTGTAACTGCTTTGTTCTCCTCGTAAATAAAATAGTCCCGTTTATTAATATTTGATCATGTGAAAAATCCCCCTGTTTAATGTGCATGTAGACTGAACATCTGCTGAACATCTGCTGAACACAGAAATAAACAGAAACACTTCAGTGTTTTATTAGAGCTCATTTCACATCGTCTCCAGTTAAAAAGCCTCGAATACGGAGGAGGTTTGTCAAGCACTTTTATTCTCTTTAGTCGGTTTGGAAACAACACCTGACCTTCAGAGAGAAACTGCTTCATGTTTTGTGTTTTTAAATGAAAGTCCAGCAGATTCTCACATTTTCTACATTTCTATTTCATTTGGGTTCAGGTTTCAGTTGATGTTCAGCTCGTTGCGCTCGGGTCTGCAGCGGGAAACTGACGCGCCTTGACACGTGACTGCGTTCAGTGACGTAACGAAGCCGCGCTTCGGGCGATCACGTGATCTCCGGTATTTTGAGCGAGACTCTGAACCGCTGTTTGGATTCGGTTCTTCTTTAGAAGCTCGAGTCGTGATTCGACACAGAGCGTCGAGCGACCGGCCCTCCTTTATAGTCTCTCCTCTCAGCTCTGTCTCCTTCCTCTGAGACAGCTGCTGTGACCCTGGAGCTCTCTGCTCCCTGTGCTGCTGTACAGCTCTCTGTCTCACGGAGGCTCGTTTGCGTTTCTGTCTCTGGGAGCCGTTCAGCGACTCTTCGCTCCACTGCTGGCTTCGTAGACAACTGGGGTGGGCTTCACCCGAGCCGCCTGGGGTCTGTCGTTCTCTCCGGGAACATCACGAAGGTGGTACGATACGACTGACTGGCTCTACCCAGTCATACCACTCGGGTAGGTGGATGAGAGACTGGGCAGGTGAGAGTTTTTACTCCATTTAAACCATAATTCTGTTATTTACTGCATGGTGTGGAAATAGTAATGTACCAGTATCACCATCATATAGCTGATCAGATAAACCCTGCAGTGCTGAGACTGTGTCTGTCCCTCGTGTAGTCCGCAGTCGTAGTGTCCGATCTCTAGACCCTAAAGCAGCCAGTCAATGAAATCATTACTGAAAACCTCCTCAGTTCACTGTGTCTTTGTGAAACGGGGGTTAAACCTAATGAATCATTGCTTTGAATGAATCGACTCCCCCAGGCTTGAACTACTGCAGTTCTCCTCGCAGGTCTGCTCATAGCAGCAGCGTAGCCTCAGTCTCTGATCCAGTTCTGGACATAAACCCAAATCTCAGGTTATGAAGCGAAATCGTCTGAAGTGTTTAGTCTGAAAGTGGCAGACTCTTCCCCAGCTTCTACAAAGCAGCTCTATTTACTGCTTATTCCAGTCCATCGTCCTCCTGGAGCTTCTACAGACTTTCTGAGTGAATTTACTGACTTCTTATCAGAGGTAGCTTTCTCTACTGATAAGGCTTTAAATGTTGGAGATTTCAATATTCACTTGGAGAAGATTCAGGACCCATTAGAACTGGGTTCAATCAATCTTAGATGTCTTGGGATTCATTCAAAATGTTTTAGGTCCAACTCATAGATGCAACCATACACACCTAGTTCTGACCCTGGGTATAGAAACAGCATTTCTCAGCCTGACTCCATCTCTGACCACTACCTAATCATGTAGTCTTAAACCAGGAGATCCCCCTGCAGCCTCGCTTTATGAGCAAGCGTACCATAACAACCTCTACAGCCAGTGTATTTATTAATAACCCTCCAGATTTAACCATCTCCTGCCCATCTCCTCCTATAGACCCTGAGCATGAAACAGATGATCTGCTGTCTGTACTCCGCTCTAATCTTGACCATGTTGCTCCAATTAAGAAAAGGTTAGTGTCTTGGTATGATGACCATACGCTTACTCTAGAACAGATAACTCGTATTTACTCTTTATAAGCTGCTGCTGGGCTAAATAATCCGTAAACATGGCATTGACTTGGCTTTCATTGCTATGCTGATGACACCCAGCTATACTTATCTGCCTTAATAAAATAACAGACTGTCTGAAAGACATAGAGAGGTCTTACTTATTGATCCAAAAATGCAAATATTGCTGTAGATTTAGATGGATTCTCAGTCAAACCCAGCAGCTCTGTAAAAAACCTAGGAGCTGTTTCTGACTCTGTCCCCTTTGATGCACACATCTGTTACATAGTTAAAACTGCCTTCTTCCACCTACGTAATATTGCTAAACTACGTAATGTACTCTCCTTACATGACGCAGAGAAGCAGGTGCCTGCATTCATAACTTCTAGATTGGATGACTGTAATGCTCTTCTGGTTGGAAGTTCATGTAAATCATTAAAAAGCTCCAACTAGTTCAGAATGCAGCTGCTAGAGAGCTCACTAGGGCTCGGAAACTTGACCATATTAGTCCCATTCTCTCGTCCCTGCACTGGTTACCAGTTATATTCTGCACTGATTATAAAATACTCCTTCTGACTTAAGTCACTAAATGGTTCATGGGGAACTTCTTAAACCTACAACCAGTCACGTTCACTTCGTTCGCAGGGCGCTGGCCTTCTGTCAGTTCCTCGCTTCAGGAGAATCAACACTGGAGGAAGAGCTTTCTCTTATCAGGCTCCTCAACTCTGGAGTAGACTTCCTGTTGCTGTTCGGGACTCAGACACACTCTCTGTGTTTAAATCCAGAGTAAAAACTTACCTTTAAGCTCAAGCTTTTAGAGAATCCATCAGTGCACTGTACTGTTCTCCTTGCTGATGTAGCTTGTATGAACACTAACAGGTTTGGACTGTTCTGCTCTCTGTTCACAGGTTCCTGATCAGTTCTGCAGTCTCTCTAATCTACTTCCTTTACAGGCCGGACATCAGTCTGATCTGACATCTCCTAAACGCATCATCATCTTCTCCTTTCTTTTCTCTCCTCTATGTGCTGAGCTGCCCCCTGCTGTCAGCTGCTGCTGATACAAGTCCATTTATTGATCCTATCACGCTATATTACCCCCCACCCCCCTCCTGTAACATTTTCCTGTGCTTCTCCTGACCCTCTTGTGTTTTTCCCTCCTTTCTGTTTTCTCTTTCACATGTACTGAGCTGCCCGGCTCCAACTGTTCCATCCTGGTACCGCCTGACCTGACCTGGCTCTCCACTACCTTCCTGCCCGCTGTCCTGCTCTGGGGCCTCGCATTGATTCATCCTCACCTCCCTGCATGACTCTGCTTCTGACTGTTTACCTGCATGGACTTTATCACTCTCACTCACATTCTCATTTTGTTTGGCTTCACGCCACATTTACCTTTTTCTCTTTTTCTTAATCCAGTTTTGTTTTATTGTTTTTATTCCTGTTTTGATTTTTATTATGATCTGGTGTCGACCTGAGGAGGATGGGTTCCTCTTAAGATTTCTTCCTCTCGACTCGAGGGAGTTTTTCCTTGCCACTGTTGCCACTGGCTTGCTCAAAAGAGGCTCTGACACATATCCTTTGTAAGAGGCTCTGGATAAGAGCGTCTGCTAAATGCCTTAAATGTAAATCTCTGTAAAGCTGTTTGTGACCACATTTGTTGTAAAAGCTCTATTTAAATAAAATTGAGGTGAATTATCTGGCTGTGTGTGTTTAGGGGACTCATATTGAGGCCATTGACGGGGAAGATTCCGGATTGACTCTACAAGAACCAAACCAAGGCGTCATCCTGCTTCCTCCACTGGATCCAGAGAGCATTGAGCTGCTTAGATTAGCTGTACGACTAACGTCCTCATCAGAGAGCTTTGGCCATGATATCTTTGGTGTGTTTCTGTTATGTACTACAGTGGGAAAGACGTGACCAGGATTGTGCTTTCCAGGTTAAATTGATGGACGTCTACAAAAGCAGACATTCTGAGCTGTGGGAACGGCAGTGTAAATGGAGTTGGCCTAAAATTAAGATCCCGGTCCTGCTTCTGGACTCCCAGCACTGCACATTTCAACCTTACCAGCAAACTGATGGACAGTGACTGCTGGCATGTTTCAGGGCTTGTGAATGATAATTGTCGTCCCTTTACAACCAGTTTCTGAACGTTTCACTCACTTGTATCTTTTTCCTCCTGAACTCTTCTTTTAAAAAAAGGACCTACCGTGATGCTTCTACAATTTAAGACAGAATTGCACCAAAGGTAGCAGGGTAGGAGGCTGTGGAACATTGAGGCTGGTAAGAGAGAAAACTCCTTCTACATTAAACAGCATTTATTACTGCTTTAGTTTATCGCCTGAACACATAACTTAAAGCCCACTGACAGCCGTAGATTAGCTATAACTGCTTTCTGAAACCTGGGCTAATTTATTTACAACATTAAAAGTGAACTTCTGACCCCGTTCATCACACCGTTTATAATATAGTAAAGTTGAGGTCTAGAGCTTTGGGGAGATAAATAAACGAACCAGCACAACAGATCTGATGCTCAAGTGAAATCTTTTATTATTTTCAACATGACAAACAAACAACGGTCAACATCATAAACCTTCAGGGTGAGAAAAGACCAAAATAAACAAAACCTCACATCCCATCTTACTAAATAACCTAGAAAAAGAAACATAAAATACAGTGGTCTTACCTCCTCCCTCATTTAACACAGGAGAAAAGAAAAAGAATAATAAACAAATAAAGGGCCCTCACCCCTACACTGATGTGACCAGAGCTAGACTACTGACCACCACCACATTTACAGGAAAATAACACAACTACCAGCTAAAAGACTGAAGCTAAAAGACTGTCAGAGCAGCAGGAAATCCACAGAGTCCCAAGCTGCCTCAACGGGACGCCATTGACCGCCAGTGCTGCTGCTGCTCCTCAGTAAGGAAAGCAGCTGTTGACTGTCCTAAAGTCGCTAGACGTCGCTAAATGACGTCATCTCCTAATTTGTATGATTGTCCAAATTTGCATAATTGTGTACAAATGAACTCTGAATAAATTCACTTCTTAAGTTGATTCCTTTTTTTTGCATTTGAAATAGAAAAATATATAGTATATATATTTATATATATAGTAAAATAACCTACATTACATAAATCATTTCTACATGAATGATATAAATCAATGTTGTTCTGTGTTGTTAAATGTTAGCATATCAAATTTAATCAGAAGACTGTTCTGTGGGGAGGAACTGCTACTTTACTCTCAACCTCAGATACTTCGTTTCTTTTCTTTTTTATTTATTTATTTATTTATTTATTTCGTGTCTCTCTGAAGACGCCTTTATATTTACATCCCGCTCTGTAAACAGGGGGCGGGGTCAGCGGCGGCTCTGGGCATGCGCAGTTCACCTGCAGTGTGGACGTGGAGCGGTGTGGGTCTGCTCGGACTGAGAGACTGAGCGCTGGGAGGGTTGTGGGACGGGGCTCACGGCAGCACCTGCTGCTGAGGACAGTAACTGAAGAACATGTGTGTTCATCTCCGAAAGGGTCAAATAACAGCAGAAAAAGTCGCTTGATTTGTCGCTAGTCGCTTTAAAAAAGTCGCTAGATTTAGAGACAAAGTGGATAAGTGTACAACACTGAACACCACAGCCGACTGGACCAACATCACCAGCACTTTTACAAAGATGAGGCTCTTACAATACAGAGAGAGAGAGAGAGAGAGAGAGAGAGAGAGAGAGACAGACACAGAGAGAGAGAGACAGACAGACAGAGAGAGAGAGACAGAGAGAGAGAGACAGAGAGAGAGAGAGACAGAGAGAGAGAGAGAGAGAGAGAGAGAGAGAGACAGACAGAGAGAGAGACAGACAGAGAGAGAGAGAGACAGACAGAGAGAGACAGAGAGAGAGAGTGAGAGAGAGACACAGACTGGTCACCAGATGGCAGCACTAACAGGTTCAGTCATACAACACTAGATGAAACAGATCTTGAAGGAATCTTGAACTTGGGGCTTCATCACCACAATGAATCTAAACGAGCTCAAACGCTGTGTGATGTGAATCAGTGCAGGACAGCAAATCATTTCTGAAAGATTGGAGATCTTGGTAATGGACATGGGCGAGCTCTCTAGCTATAACCTCCCTCCCTGTCCAGAAGTTTAGCAGCTTTTGAGCTCATCAGGTGAAGCTGGGAAAGGAAAAGCATGTAAAAGAGCTTAAGGTGTAAATCCTGTAACCAGTTTAAAACCAGATCAAACTCTTAACAGAAGGAGATTTTTCTCCAGAGATGATCCGTCTCAACAAATCCTCAGAGCAATCCAGATGTGTTGTGTTGTGTTGTTACATTTTGTTGTTCTGTTGTTGTGTTCTGGTGTTGTGTTGTGTTTTTGAGTTGTTGTGTTGTGTTTTTTGTGGTGTGTTGTGTTTTTGTGTAGTGTTGTGTTGTGGTGTTGTGTTTTTGTGTTGTTGTGTTGTGGTGTTGTGTTGTGGTGTTGTGTTTTTGAGTTGTTGTGTTGTGTTATTTTGTTGTGTTGTGTTTTTGTGTTGTGTTTTTTGTGGTGTGTTGTGTTGTGTTTTTGTGTAGTGTTGTTGTGTTGTGTTTTTGAGTTGTTGTGTTTCTGTGTTGTGTTGTTGTGTTTTGTGTTGTTGTGTTGTGTTGTGTTGTTTTGTTGTTGTGTTGTGTTTTTTGTGGTGTGTTGTGTTGTGTTGTGTTTTTGAGGTGTGTTGTTGTGTTTCTGTGTTGTGTTGTGGTGTGTGTTGTGTTGTGTTGTGTTGTTGTGTGTTGTGTTGCTGTGGTGTTGTGTTGTTGTGTTTTTGTGTTGTTGTGTTTTTGTGTTGTGTTGTGGTGTGGTGTTGTGGTGTTGTGTTATGTTGTGTTGTTGTGGTGTTGTGTTGTGTTGTTGTGTTATGTTGTGTTGTTGTGGTGTTGTGTCGTGGTGTGTTGTTGTGTCGTGGTGTGGTGTTGTGTTGTGTTTTTGAGTTGTGTTGTTGTGTCGTGGTGTGGTGTTGTGTTGTGTTGTGGTGTTGTGGTGTTTTGTTGTCGTGGTGTGGTGTTGTGTTGTAGTGTTGTGTTGTGTTGTGTTGTTGTGTTGTGTTGTTGTTGTGTTGTTGTTGTGTTGTGTTGTGTTGTCTCAGCCATGGTGTACTCAGGTTGGGCTTGTCTTGTTGTCTAGTCAGGCAGCGGCTCTCCAGCTCCCCTTTTGTTTTCACAGAGTTCGGCTCTGGTTCTCAGTTCTAGGTTCCCCTGTATCCCAAACCAGGCTTGTGGCTTTCGTCTGTCCCCCTCTTTAGTTCACCTCACTGTTGTATCCTGCTCATCCCGTCGCTCCCAGCTCCTCCCAGTCCCAGGTTTGTTGTTTTTGTGTCTAGTTTGTCACATTGTTTGGTTTCCTGTTTTGGACATTAGTTTTCTTGCTTAGTCTGAAAAGCGAGGTTCTAGTTTAACACTTGAGAATGAAGTATTTAGGAGAACAATATTCTACAATGTAAAGCTGTACAAATCCACACTTCCAAATGAACTGGGAAAAGTGGAAATCTCTTGCTCAGGCACCCAATAAGTTTAGCTGTAGATGAAATACTTTTACAGGCCAGACCTCAGACATCAGACCTATGCTGAACATTTTCCACTGAGAGCATCTTTAGTGCACCTTCACCTGAACGTCCAGGTTTCACTGCTTATGTCAACGACGTCTTTAAAACCTGTGTCCTGTAGAAGCACATTCCTGTGGCTGATGTGTAGAGGGTGATGTGTAAATCTGAAGGCTTGTGAACATTTGGGATGTCATGCCTGCCCCTGTTTTGTGTTGCCATATTCTCCAAAGCACATGAGCACAAGCCACGCCCCCTTGTTAATCCCAGCTGTTCCTGGTTGTCTCTCTGTACAAGTCCCCCTTTGTTTCCACCTTCCTGTCTTGTTTTGTTCTGTTTCTGCTTGTTGTCTTTCTTACTTTCAGTGTTTGCTTTATTTCCTAGTTTGTGTCTTTGTTTGGGTCTTGATGTCCTTGTTTTGATAAACGCCTGCGTTTACGTCCGCCTTCACCCTCCACTCACTAACAGTGTGTCTTTCAGAATTGTTTCATTCATGTTTTAAATCGTTCTAAATGTTCTGCTGCAAATTAATTTCCATATTAAAGTTATGTCCTGTTTGTACTGATTGTCCTGTTTAGACTCATCATGAGAGCACACACTTTATAGCAGCATTATTTTAGTTTATTACACTATTTAATAAGGGTGTAAAATGATATTGACGTATCATATCGTAATGTTTTCTCTCAAAACACAGCATTGATTATTAATGAACAGTCTGCATGCTAAGACTTCTGGCAGACAGCGGTTCATTTAGGGTTGTGTCTAAACCTTTATCAGATCCAGATCATGTTTATTGTCCTGTCACATTACACAGGAGTAAAGGTGAGTGAAAAACATCCCTCACAGTCACAAAGACCACATTTACAAAATAGAAATATTGAGTATTTACAGCTTCTCATTCACTATTTGTACTTTTTTATTTGTACTCTTGTACTTTTCTTCAGAACCCAGAGCTCTGATTGCACAGAGTTTTATTTAGCTTAGATTTTATGCATGTGGTGGTTTTATCCTATTGCAATACATCAAGTCAATATCAAGACATTTATTTGTACACAATTTGTCACAAAGCAGCTTTACATAATTAGTCATTAGTAAAAGACAGAAAAAGAAATAACGTAAGAAGACCTGAAGGATCCAAGACCCCCAGTGAGCAAAGCCAACAGTGACAGTGGCCAGGAAAAACACCCTCAGAGCTGGAGGAAGAAACCTTGGGAGGAACCAAGACTCAAGGGGGACCCATCCTCCTCTGGTCAGAGCTATTTATAAATGATTGATAAAATCATAATATAATTTAATAATATTAATATAACATCACTTTGCTTGCAGTAAGGCAATATTGCAAGATGCTGAATCATAAACCCTGTGTTGTCATGCATATTGTATCACCAGGTTCTTTTCAATACACAGTCCTACAGTTAGACATCCTTATTATTAAAAACAGTGAACAAATATTACACAAAAAGACCAACAAAGTACATTTCAAAAGTCATTCTGAATCCATGTTGCAGCTTTAAATATTATATCCAGCAGTCTTTTACAAATCATCATTCACAAATTTGGCTGCAATGTAGGAAAACCCACATTAAAACATTTGGGAAAATACTAAACCTGTAAGGGGTCAGTGTCTGCCGCCACCTACCAGCAGAGGGCGACAGCGGCGAGGCACGGTTACCCAAGGGAACTCCAATCCCCAGAGATCCTAGAGGTAATCAGTGCCAACCAGACACACCTGGTGGTCACAGTATTTAAAGATGTGACATGGAGCTTCTCTGTTCCACCTTTGTTGAGGGGTGACTGGTATGCTACACAGAAGTGAAAGAAAGAGAGATGTTTGAAAAGATGAAAGAAAACAAGCTGAAAAGGAAACAGAAAAAGAAAAGTCTTGAAAGAAGAAAAGTTGCAAAACAAGAGAACAGGGTTGAAAGAGAGAAGCTGAAGAGAGCACAGCTGAAGAGTTTACGTGAATCACTGAACCTCAGTTCCTTTGTTTTAAGAGCTGCTTCACTTCCTTCCCTGCATTTGTTTTTTCATCAGTTGTTTTAGTGCTAAATATCCTAAGTCTGAACTACGCCGCCTTGTCCTCTGCTTAGTTTGATTTTCCCGCCTTTTTTTTTTTTCATTGTTTTAAGGGGTGCAGCTCAACCACTTGCCTGTGCTTGCTGGTGGTGCAGTGGTAAGGTGTTGGACCTCTGTTGTCAGGGATGCTGGTTCAAACCCAGCTGGGAGCAACTGTTCTCCCACAAGTACACAAAAGCACCCACAGTCACATCAACCACACATACATTAACCTTATATCACACATTAAGGCCTGTCCTTACAGGCTTTCCTCTCTGCACTTGGGTCCGCTCCCTGACCGTCCTGTAACAAAACCAACTGAATATTACATTAAGATGAATTGTTTCAAGTAATTTTACAAAATAATAAATAAAATTATTAGACCAAAGCTGGTTGATTCTCATTGAAAATACATAATAACACATTCTTAGTACTAAGACTAATATTACGGCTTGATGTAGTAATTGTGTTAGCAGCAAAACTTACTATATAACATGCTCAAACATTTTACTATAACAGATTATTGCATTATTTAGTTGTATTTTGATTTAATTTAAGAAATATAGTAATTATTTTATTAATTTTGATGTTGGTACATTAAAGTTTTTTGTATCATCAAAGTTTTGTAGCATCAGTCCTGACCAAAGGTCCTGAAGTGGTTGTTGGCAAAGATCTCACCATTAAGCGCGGCAGACCATTACTGAAAATCTTGGAATGTGTAGTTTTCAGACCTTTACACTCTTACACTCTTTTTTTATTGCTGTAATATATTTATAAGGAAGTGGTTAGAACATAAATCAACATTCATTTAATGCTAAAATATTCTTAATTCTTAATTGCAATGATGCTGAAAATAAATAAATAAAACTTACTTTATCCACTTACACACTGTTTTGGAATCTTCTGCCCATGAACCAAATGAACACTGAATTAAAACAATGGTAATTCAGGAGTGTAATTACAATTTTTAATGAGCAATTTCAAATTTCACTCTTAAACCCAAGAGTGCAACAGAAATGTTTTGGAACAACGCCTTTAAAGAACTAAAAAGAGTTTCTAAGGCATTGCTCAAAACAACATATGCAGTACATTCCAATAAAACCACCAAGTCAGGGCAGAGGTTTGTATTTTAGTAGATGTCCCATCATCTTCATCTTCATCTTCATCTTCATTGTTACTTCTGAAGCAGTAGAGGAACAGGTCCTTTTTTCAGCTTGTTTTGCAGACATCAGTTTCATCATCAGCCTAATATAAACAGCCTAATATAAACAGCCTAATATAAACAGCCTAATACAAACAGCCTAATACAAACAGTCTAATATAAACAGCCTAATATAAACAGCCTAATATAAATAGCCTAATACAAACAGCCTAATATAAACAGCCTAATACAAACAGCCTAATATAAACAGCCTAATACAAACAGCCTAATACAAACAGTCTAATATAAACAGCCTAATATAAACAGCCTAATATAAATAGCCTAATACAAACAGCCTAATATAAACAGCCTAATACAAACAGCCTAATATAAACAGCTTAATACAAACAACCTAATATAAACAGCCTAATATAAACAGCCTAATATAAACAGCTTAATACAAACAACCTAATATAAACAGCCTAATATAAACAGCCTAATACAAACAACCTAATATAAACAGCCTAATATAAACAGCCTAATACAAACAGCCTAATACAAACAGCCTAATACAAACAACCTAATATAAACAGCCTAATACAAACAGCCTAATATAAACAGCCTAATATAAACAGCCTAATACAAACAGCCTAATATAAACAGTCTAATACAAACAGCCTAATACAAACAGCCTAATATAAACAGCCTAATACAAACAACCTAATACAAACAGCCTAATATAAACAGCCTAATATAAACAGCCTAATACAAACAACCTAATATAAACAGCCTAATATAAACAGCCTAATATAAACAGCCTAATACAAACAACCTAATATAAACAGCCTAATATAAACAGCCTTTAAACATCTTTATTCACGTCCTGCAAATTCATAAATAAAACAGCATATAAGATAATGTTACATCCATGCAGTGGTGGACAGTAACTCAGTAAATGTAATTCATTAAATAAACAATGACTTCAGTACAGTATCTTTACTCAAGTATTTCTATTTTGAGTGTCATTTTACTTCAACTCCTACGTTTCCAAGACGTAAGGGTGGTCCATGTCTTGAAAGAACGGGGCATCACTGTATAAACATGGTCCTGACAGGCTAGGACCCCCATGTCCATGCTTCAGTCTGTAGCGTCTCAGCAGGTCTAGTCTTCTAGATTATTAAAGCTACAGATTTTACATGAGCAGCTCATTTAAGGTGACCTAGAAAACAGTACAAATCTGTAAGCAGTGAATTTAGTAGATTTAATTAGGGACAATTTGCCCTTTTAAAATGCTATAGACAACATTAACTGTAGGAATTAGAAAATTCATTCAAATGATTTACGTACCTTCACATGCAGTCGGAATTGCAAATCTTCAGGTTTTCTACCAATAGTCTGTTTAAAATAGCATGAAAGTGCAAGTTAGACAGTGAAGAAATAGAACAAATAGATATTAGAAAAGCCCAGTTTAAACACTGCAAAGCATTAAAATCCAGTTGTACATTTCTCTTACAGAACTGAGGGTTTTGCCTCAATCTGAATCTGATAGAGGATCAATACTCTGATCAGCTGCTGATCAATAAAGAAGGGTTGTGGCACTTCAAACTTTTTAGGATTTATTAAGCTGCCTTTTAGATAAAAAGGGTGAAAATGCCACACAGCACTGAGATGTTAGATTAAGTCAGTTGTTCTCAAAGTGTTCAGGGCTTTATTTCAGGCGGTCTGTAGAGCAGAGCTCCCTCACACACAGACCTGCTCTCAGTGCTTCATACAGCCTGTAGACCAGCACTGAAGGGCTGGGAACCAGCTCACCCATTCAAACTGCAGAACAATCATTTAGATGGATTAAAGCCTCATATCTCCAGTCTCTGATTGTAAATGTGAAAACTGCTCCAGCAGCTGAAATCCAGGCTAAAAGCTGATGTTGTTGGTCAGGCGGTTTGAGTCGAGGCTTTTCTACATAAAGAAAGAGGCCTTCATTCACCCGCCCGCTCACGGAGAGCAGCGGAGAGAGTGGAGCACCAGAACCACACACAGAGAGAAGTGCTGTTAGTCAGAGGAGGTCAGATCGGGTTAAAACGCTTTATTAGTTTTATTACTTCTCATTTCTGCTCAGAAAACGTGGCTTTAATGGTGAAAGTGTGATATTATCAGTGCTGCCGCTCTGGCAGAGCTGAGCTGATTTAGAGAGTCGGGCTCTAGGTTTAGTCAGTCAGGTGCAGAGCTCTCCTCTCTGAATCATTAGAATGATTTATCTTCATCTAGATGGAAATAAACACGTGTGGAGAGTTTATCACATTCCCTTTAGTCTCGTTTGTTTAGTAGTTTGTAAAGTTTGCAGCAGTTTTACACAAATAAGTGAATAGTAGTGAACCAAGCTAAACTAATCTAATCTAATCTAAGATAATCTAGCTCTACCGGAGCTGTTGCAGTCTGCAGCTCTGGGGTTAAAACAAGCTGCTCAACAAAATATCTTCAGAGTAAAATTATATTTATGTAAGATTATATTTATGTAAGATTATATTTATGTGAGTAAGATTATATTTATGTAAGTAAGATTATAATATTTATGTGAGTAAGATTATATTTATGTGAGTAAGATTATATTTATGTAAGTAAGATTATAATATTTATGTGAGTAAGATTATATTTATGTGAGTAAGATTATATTTATGTAAGTAAAATTATAATATTTATGTGAGTAAGATTATAATATTTATGTTAGTAAGATTATATTTATGTAAGTAAGATTATAATATTTATGTGAGTAAGATTATATTTATGTAAGTAAGATTATAATATTTATGTGAGTAAGATTATATTTATGTGAGTAAGATTATATTTATGTAAGTAAGATTATAATATTTATGTAAGTAAGATTATAATATTTATGTGAGTAAGATTATATTTATGTAAGTAAGATTATAATATTTATGTGAGTAAGATTATATTTATGTGAGTAAGATTATATTTATGTAAGTAAAATTATAATATTTATGTGAGTAAGATTATAATATTTATGTGAGTAAGATTATAGTTATGTAAGATTATATTTATGTGAGTAAGATTATATTTATGTAAGTAAGATTATAATATTTATGTTAGTAAGATTATATTCATGTAAGTAAGATTATAATATTTATGTGAGTAAGATTATATTTATGTAAGTAAGATTATAATATTTATGTGGGTAAGATTATATTTATGTGAGTAAGATTATATTTATGTAAGTAAGATTATAATATTTATGTGAGTAAGATTATATTTATGTGAGTAAGATTATAATATTTATGTAAGTAAGATTATAATATTTATGTTAGTAAGATTATATTTATGTAAGTAAGATTATAATATTTATGTGAGTAAGATTATATTTATGTAAGTAAGATTATAATATTTACGTGAGTAAGATTATATTTATGTGAGTAAGATTATATTTATGTAAGTAAGATTATAATATTTATGTGAGTAAGATTATATTTATGTGAGTAAGATTATAATATTTATGTAAGTAAGATTATAATATTTATGTGAGTAAGATTATATTTATGTGAGTAAGATTATAATATTTATGTAAGTAAGATTATAATATTTATGTGAGTAAGATTATATTTATGTGAGTAAGATTATATTTATGTAAGATTATATTTATGTGAGTAAGATTATATTTATGTAAGTAAGATTATAATATTTATGTGAGTAAGACTATATTTATGTAAGTAAGATTATATTTATGTAAGTAAGATTATAATATTTATGTGAGTAAGATTATATTTATGTGAGTAAGATTATAGTTATGTAAGATTATATTTATGTGAGTAAGATTATATTTATGTAAGTAAGATTATAATATTTATGTGAGTAAGACTATATTTATGTAAGTAAGATTATATTTATGTAAGTAAGATTATAATATTTATGTGAGTAAGATTATATTTATGTGAGTAAGATTATAATATTTATGTAAGTAAGATTATAATATTTATGTGAGTAAGATTATATTTATGTGAGTAAGATTATAATATTTATGTAAGTAAGATTATAATATTTATGTGAGTAAGATTATATTTATGTGAGTAAGATTATATTTATGTAAGATTATATTTATGTGAGTAAGATTATATTTATGTAAGTAAGATTATAATATTTATGTGAGTAAGACTATATTTATGTAAGTAAGATTATATTTATGTAAGTAAGATTATAATATTTATGTGAGTAAGATTATATTTATGTGAGTAAGATTATAGTTATGTAAGATTATATTTATGTGAGTAAGATTATATTTATGTAAGTAAGATTATAATATTTATGTGAGTAAGACTATATTTATGTAAGTAAGATTATATTTATGTAAGTAAGATTATAATATTTATGTGAGTAAGATTATATTTATGTGAGTAAGATTATAATATTTATGTAAGTAAGATTATAATATTTATGTTAGTAAGATTATATTTATGTAAGTAAGATTATAATATTTATGTGAGTAAGATTATATTTATGTAAGTAAGATTATAATATTTACGTGAGTAAGATTATATTTATGTGAGTAAGATTATATTTATGTAAGTAAGATTATAATATTTATGTGAGTAAGATTATATTTATGTGAGTAAGATTATAATATTTATGTAAGTAAGATTATAATATTTATGTGAGTAAGATTATATTTATGTGAGTAAGATTATAATATTTATGTAAGTAAGATTATAATATTTATGTGAGTAAGATTATATTTATGTGAGTAAGATTATATTTATGTAAGATTATATTTATGTGAGTAAGATTATATTTATGTAAGTAAGATTATAATATTTATGTGAGTAAGACTATATTTATGTAAGTAAGATTATATTTATGTAAGTAAGATTATAATATTTATGTGAGTAAGATTATATTTATGTGAGTAAGATTATAGTTATGTAAGATTATATTTATGTGAGTAAGATTATATTTATGTAAGTAAGATTATAATATTTATGTGAGTAAGACTATATTTATGTAAGTAAGATTATATTTATGTAAGTAAGATTATAATATTTATGTGAGTAAGATTATAATATTTATGTGAGTAAGATTATATTTATGTAAGTAAGATTATAATATTTATGTAAGTAAGATTATAATATTTATGTGAGTAAGATTATATTTATGTAAGTAAGATTATAATATTTATGTAAGTAAGATTATAATATTTATGTGAGTAAGATTATATTTATGTTAGTAAGATATATTTATGTAATATTGAAATCATTTATATCTTACTTGTTTTACTTCAATTCTGTCTAAAGTCTGTTAGAGTTTTGCTCATTGTTTTCAGCATTACAGTGAAGTGACTGGCTGAAGTAAGTTAGCTGAGGCAGAAAGCATAGAGGAGATCATGTCAGTCTGGGCAATTTATACCTTTATTTTTTATCGTATATTTTATCTGTGGAAAATTGTACTTATAACAGAGAAATAATATATATATATATATATATTTTTATCAATAACATATTTGTCAAATTTGCATAATTTTCAAAAATATTTCTAGTGCTACATTTATTTGAAAGAGACTAAAGTAGGCTATGCTACCATATAGGTGAACAACATGTCAGTCTGGGCAATTTATATATATATATATATATATATATATGGACATTTGCTTCTCTGACAAAACAAAAAGTATTTGTGATTGAATTCTACATATATGTAATATATTTTTAAATAATATCACTGTTACCACCTTTATTCATTTGAGTCTCTCTTATTTTATTATTTTGAGATGGATGGAGACAAGGCTTGATATGCATGTCTTATGGAGTCTGAAGAGGAGACGGTGGCTAGGCCCTGACGAGCTTAGGCTTATCGCTGAACATGACAGCGATGAAGACCATGAAGGCTTGACCATTGAAGAAGAGGACTTCATGAAGGCGGAGCTGCTGGATGAAGAGGAAGAAAAGGATGATGAAGAACAAGATGAGCAGAGGGATCAACCAACTACCTCTTATCGGTAAATACATGTATTCTAAGTGTTTGTACAAATATGCTGTTAGGGGTGGGAGCTTGTATGGAAGAGGCTGTCTTATGTGAACCATCATAGGGCATGGGAAGAAGTGACCCCGAGTGAATTTTACAGTTTGGGCTCCTCATTTACATATTGGGAAACCAGATCTCTTCATGGTTCATAGGCCAAGTTATTCATCTCCCGTGACTGTTTCAAGGAATTGATGGCAGCCCTTCATGGTGTGAAATCCTGCCACGGAAAATTGCTGTGATCAGCTTAGGAAGTTGTGTTACTTGATGGACCACCTCAAAACCAAATGTCAGCAGCTTTTCCAGGCTGATGAAAATCTGAGTATAGACGAGAGAATCAGGAAATCAAATGGTTGCTCAGGATTCAAGCAGTATATGAAGGGCAAACCTGGAGTTTTTAAATTGTGGGTCATTGTACAGTATACACAGGCAGTATGATGGGTGCATAACTGATTTGGCTACAAAAGTAATCGAAGACCTTGTGCAGCTATTTAAAAGTTAATGTCACACAGTTTGGTTTGACAACTTCTATACATTACCAACACTTATATGGTCCGACTCAAGGAGTGGGGAATCAACGCATGTGGGACATGAAGGATTAATTGCAAAAAATTCCCAGTGGGTTTCAAAGATGTAAAAAAATAGATAAGCAGGTGGCCATTTACTCTGAGAAGGTAAGGAGACAGAGTTAGTTCTGAATGGATTTATGGAGAGCAGAGAGTGTTGAGCAGTATCAGTTTATAGAGAGCAGAGAATGTTTGGATGTTCGTAGTATTGAAGTGTGGCCTAATTAAAAGAAGAGAGCCACAGGACCACCCTGAAACACTTGATAAGTGTCAGATCACTACTTTTATTTTTTTTGACCATGGTGAAACCATGAATAAACTTCTGTATGTCTGATTAAGTTTCAGTAAGGGACTGACCGCTTCAAATGTAGTTTCCAGTCTCTCTAGATAAAACGTCCTGCAGCAGATTCAACATTAACAGAGCAAATGTGTGGGATGGAGCCACGCGAGAATTTAAGAGATCTATGTACAACCCATCCTGTGACATGCTGGTAAAATTCTCTGATGATGTTGGGCAGACAGAAAAGGCTATGGACACATGAGGGCCTAAACATGAATTTCCAGTCAAGGTAAAACTAATTAATCATAACATTTTTAATTATACTGCTGACAAAGATGTAATGATATGAATCACTGAACTATTTACAGATTTAGCTGCAGGTGAAGATGAATACTTCCATATAGGAAGAATGATCGCTGTGTCCGTAGTCCACGGTGGTCCAGGGCCTCTGTGTCTTTTCCCAAATCTCTTCCAGTACCTTGTAGGTAAAGTGAAGTCCACTGAGGAATTCGGAATTCTCTCCTTGAGGTAATGTAACATTTAATACGATGAGACAACATTTGTCATCCAGTAAAGTCAATTTGACTGTTGTTTAAGGTTTACTAAATCTAGACCCATATTCATAAAGCTTCAGAGTATATGTGATGATATAAGATCAGATTTCTGTCTCATTCGCAGTGATCTTAGTGACAATAACCGCTCCTACTTGGTCAGATCTAAAATCTTTAAGATAATATTAATGATAATTGTAAGACCAATATTGCCTTATCAGTTTGATTAGGCAAATATGGAAATTGGGCAATATGTGTCTTTCAAATTAGGCACATAATC
Source organism: Salminus brasiliensis (assembly GCF_030463535.1). NCBI lineage: Eukaryota > Metazoa > Chordata > Actinopteri > Characiformes > Bryconidae > Salminus > Salminus brasiliensis. The sequence continues at coordinate 33,412,992 of NC_132882.1, forward strand.
CTTATGATCTAGAAATTCAATGTAACATCTGTGAGTGAACTACAGAGATGCACAGCAGTGGCGGTTCAAGACTATTTTAACTGGGGGGCCAGTGGTTATGTTAGAGGGGTCGGTTGTTAGCTCATGGTGCTTTGCAGGCATTAAGAAACTAATGTATACATTAAATATTTATAACAGTTTTCAGTTACAATTTCACAATTTACAATTTTGCATAATCTGAATTCTATAATTCTCATGTTTTACACAAACACCTTAACAAATCAGTCAGTCTTTCTTTATGATTTAAAATGTTTTTCAGTTTCATTTTATATTTCTTTTACATCAGCTGTCTTCTATGGTTTCTATAGCTGGTGAAATAAAGTAAATAAAATAAATGAAATAAATCCACTGAAGCGCTGTCTACCCCACAAGGGAAACACGACCTGTTGCCTAAAAATGAGTTTTTACATTATTGTGCTGATTTGTCGCTAATTTACAGGGGCCTTAGCGTGTTGTGAGGGAGTCACTGGACAGCATATGGCTAAGAACTCCCAGAAGAGGAGCTCTATGAACATAATTCCTACATTTTTAGAAATATCCATCAGTTTCTCTAGTTCAGAGTAAAGGAAGCAGATATAGGCTCTTTTAAAAGCAAACCTGATTGAGAGTGTTTGTGAGAGCTGTCTTTTCCACATGGTTTTAATGACTGTGAGAGTCTGATGCTGGTCTGATTACTGGGAGTTGGCTGGATGCAGCATCTAGTTACAATCAGTGATGTATCATAACTCCAACTATTCAAATATTGCTGTCTCATGACCATGTTTTATTCCTATATATATATATAGGAATAAAACTGATAGGTTGTTTACCGACACCTAACTGTGCATGACGCTTTACTGAGCTTTCACCACCTGCAGAACTTTCCTCAGGGTTCAGCTGCGGCCAGTGGTACTGCTGTTTCAGCTGTAACCGCTTATTTCCTCTGTTCTAGGTGGAGGCAGATCCTGGACCAGCAGCGGACGTCGATTGATGCTGCGACCTGGACCGGCGCTTGCGATGGTGCATTCAGTTAGCAACTGCTTTCAATTGCATTGAACAAACGTAGCTAACACTTCATTTACTGAGCGAGTAGCGGCGCTTTGTACCTCTGTAAGCTGAACTTTTTCACAGACTTCGTTTCTCTGCTTTAGTAGCGATAAAACATTTCACCTTGTTTTAATAACAAATAGGGGGAGGAGGAATTTTACTTAGTCTTAGTCTGATTTTCTCTCTGTTTGCTCAAAATAACCTTAGTTTTTTAACCTAGTTTTGTGTCTTTCTGTTTTTCCACACTGGAGATGTGTTTAATTCAGTGTTTTTAAGATTGGACATTTGTTTAATTTAAATTCCTCCACTCTTCAGCAGGCTGGTAATGTTAGATGAGTTTAGAATTATGCTAAGCTAGGTCTTGGTTTGCTGTAGCAGCAGGTTACCACAGTAAGAAAATGTCTTCAGTGAATCTACACCACAGCCACTGTTTGTTGTAAAATCTTTAACATGAAATACTTCAACATGTTATTTGAACATTGTCTTTAGGAATGGATCATCTGGAGCAGGAGATCTTTCCGTCCTTCTGTGTCCTCATCCCAGAAGTAATCTTTCTCACTTAGTTTGAAAAAATGACAGAAATATTTCAGAAGCGTATTTCTATGTAATGACTTTACTGTTGGAGGCGTCTCTGAAGAAGAGAAATCTTTCACTCTTTGTTTAAATGTAAACTTTTTCCTGTTTGGTTACTTGAACAGTCTAAAGATCTTCTTTTCTCTTTCACCATCCCTGTAGCAGTCCTGCAGAGAGGACAGAGCAAACAGGATGTTTTTATTGTGTTTCTAATCCAGTTCTTCTGCACACACACATTTTATTACCTAACTGATGTTGAAGAAAAAATTACTTCAAATCAGTATTCACACTAATGAGATGTTTGTCCACATGATTTCTGCAGCTGGTAGAAGTGAAGCTTCAGCATAAGGCCAGCTACAACGGTCTGGAGTCGGAGCACTGGTGGGTGCTCATCAACGACTTCTATCATGTGTGCTCACTGGAGGTCAGTCAGTGGAGTAGACTCATGGTTTTATTGTAGATAGATGTTCTGTGACCTGATTACTTTCAACCTCATGCTTTTCGTTGTATTTACGGCTGCCTTCCCAGCAGAGTGGCCTGCATCAAGCTACAAACTCACCTTTTGGAACCAGTTTGTCGTTTCCTAATTTTATGTTCAGTACCATGTCCACCCATGTCCATGTTCATTCAGTGCGTCGAACCTTTCATCAGTGAGGTCAAGTTCTTCCTGCACGTCGAAACAACAGACTCATCAGTGCAGGATGTCTTCCTGGTAAATTCTTGTTGGTGCTTTTTTTGTGATTAGAGTTTCTAGTAATGTGGAGCTTTTATAAATGTGTACAATGACAGTTCAGACACATTTTCAGACACACACAGACACCTTTTCTTCATTTCTTTATTGTTTTTCAGAAAACCATGGTGGCCATCATGTTTCAGGGGGTCTTCATTGATGTGGATGACCGCCAGACCCTCTAGGTACCTTTTGTGATGTCCGGCAAACTAAGAGGACCAACCCCAGAATTTTGATGAGCTGCCAGACACTTCTTACATTGTTCTATTACATTTTATGTATTTTTTCATTTTATTATTAAAGTAATATTGCCTATCTATAATTTGTGTGATTGTCTTTGTTCGTGTGTCTTTTTTTTTTTCAGATGGAGTCGCTGTTTTGTGTGAACCCCTGAATGCTGACCTGTAGCATGGAAGTGGAACATTGTGTTTGTTCATCAATAAAAAGGAAGTATTTTAATCTTTCTCATCCCTCTAACCCCCTTGATGTCTTTCCATTTTATCTTATTTTTATTTGGGAACACAGCTTCCAGAATGTATTTAACCATGTTGGGAATACCTTTGCAGGAGTGGAACATCATGTCCTTTCATCAACAAAAAGGAAGTCTTTCTATCTTTCTCATTTGTTCATCTCAACTCTCCTTTTCTGTTGTTAATGTTTTTATAATCGGTCAGATTTGGTCTAACCATGTAGGGAATAACATTTTTTATCTTTGTCTCTCTTTCTGCCTGTAGTCTATGCAGGTACCCAATGTGGAGTTCCTAATGGATCAGAAACTCCAAACAGCAGTGGGACGTGAGCTTCATGAAGTCCCCCAGAACCACATCAAAGGAATCCACTTCTAGATGTAGCTGTTCTAGGTTAACCTCGAAATGCTGACCTGGTGGAACATGGAAGTGGAGTATTCCTTCATCAACCAAGGATTTTACAGAATTTGTCTAACCATGTTGTAAATGTCTTTCTCCCTCTTTGTCTTCACAGCCTCACTGTCCTCTCTGCAGAGAAGCAGTGCAGTATTCTTTCTTGATTAGAGACTCCAGAAAGCTGTGGGCCCCAAAGTTCACAAAGGCGACCTGGATCACTTTAGAGGATGTCTATTATCTTCTATTAAGGAAAACTAACAGGACCACTACAGCCTTTAAGATCCACATCATGGAGAAACACATGAAGAGGAGATTGCTTTATTATCATTATTAGCACTGTCGCCATCACTGTGTTTCAGAGGAAGAGGAAGACCAGAGAAGACCAACATAGCTGATCTAGTCTTCATCATCGCCATCAAACACTGTTCTGTGTATGGTCATCATGACCTTTTTATTGTCATCAGGAGCAGCATCACCACTGACCCCATCTTCATCACAGCACTAATTATAATTTTTATATATATATATATATATATATATATATATATATATATAAATATATATATATATATATATATATATATACTAAAGTAAAGCTGTCATAGAAAAACACTAAGTAAAGAAAGTTAAAGAATGCAGTACAGAGGGCACCAGGGTCTGGAGGTTTCTCATTGCTGCTAATGTAGCAGGTGTCGGCTCTTTTTCTCTACAAATTCCCCCAATCAGCTAATAAGCATTTAGAAATGGTGCATAAAAGAATCCAGCTCTGTAGTCAATAGAAAGGCAGAGTGCAACCTTTATTTCCAGCACTCTCCCAAAGCAGTCTAAAAAGGGATGGCTCCGTTTGGGCCTCATGTACCGTCCTTATCTTGCTGTGACTTTCCCTACGCATATTTTTTTATTACAATGTCTTACGTTTGGGTCCGCTTATATCACTGTGGAAAGCCCCGCACTCTTTAGCCCAATTACTTTTTGTACCCGCTTATGTTCTGTGTTCTCACGACTCTATTTTTTTTAAAAGAGTGCTAACACCTGCAAGGCCAATTGTGCTGACCATCACGTACTGCAGAATTTTTGGGTTCTTTTCCAATTAGTTTGCCTCTGATTCACCCCTGCCTAATCTCCCAAGGGTATTAATCTTGAGTGTACAACCGTGCTGACTGTCTCAGCCATGGTCATTATAGCAGAACACACACATAGAACATATTTATGAGTACATAACGTATTCGTACATCCAAATAATCCATCATTTCCCCCCTTTCGTAACTTTATGTTACGGACAATGTATGTGAACAAAGTAAGATATATGCGTGGAAAATACATCAGGTGGATATATAATGGTTTTGTGGAAAATACATAAGGTGGATATATAATGGTTTAAACAAAAATATTATACTGTAAAAGTGAAAAACACCTTAAAATGTTGTGGCTGCTAAAGCTTATTCATCCCCGGTTTATAACTTCCCGGAGAGGTTCCATGCACATAGCTTGCCTAGTTTCTTGCTACTTGATACAAACATATATATTAATATGATATGGAAAGAAGCATAAACTAAAACATTAAAAGCAAAACACATTAAAAGCAAATCTAACATTAAACTAACATAAAGCACATAAAAAACAAAGCAAAATCAAAATCACTGTTATACCATTTCCCCCCTAGGAGCAAACAACAAACAATAGGTGGGGGAATTAGGACTGGTGAAAGGAAGACATGATAACATAATCGGAGTGTTCAGGTGGCTGAAAATCATCCGCAAAGAGATCGTCAGAGGACGAAATGGCCTGGAGGATAGGTCTGGATTGCAGTGTTGAAAAATAATCATTTGGGCTGGAACGCAGATTGTAGAGACCTGCATACATTTCTTTGGACACAGATTTGTCTACTGCCCTAACTATAAGGCCTCGAATACAGGGGATGACACAACAGCAACACAAGGTTCAATCAAGGTTATTATTACATTCAGTAGAGTTAAATGGGACAGGCCAAATAAAGGGTGTGTGCATCCTTTTGCACACACCACACAATTGTCTTTCGTGAGAGAGCGGGCCGTGAAGGACATATAGGACATCCAAACATTTGTGACCTGACTAGAGACGTCAACATTACGCTGTGTCGTGAGCGTGTTCAATAATTTATAGAGACTATTCGTCACAGTTCTGGGCAACCGGAATGATATGAATTTGAGAGACATGTTGGTGAAATCTTTGTGCGACTGGTAGGGATGATCTGTCAAATCTTTCTTTTGGGTTGACAAAATGAGAGGCAGGACAACAAGGATTGAAATGACAGTTAAAATCAACAATGTCCATCTTAGGCCACAAAGCCCAGGCCACCGAAAAGGGTGCCATGGACGTCTACATGGGGTTACCATGATACTGGAAAAGGTTTGAGGATTCACAGGCCGCAGATGATCCTGAAGGGGAGTGGTAGGATGACGAGAAGTTTGTGGAGGGGGTATTCAACCGCCTCCTTGTTGTACTAGTTATAGAGGATATGTCCAGCTTATTGTTTCTAGGTGTGGCTCACCTCCTGCCTTGACGGCTATACCTTAAATACAAGAAAACAAACACTGTGCAGACATAAACAGGATGCAGACATAAATGAAAAGAAAATGTGGTGATTCAACGGGTGAAGATAGGGCTCAGTGTACTGCACAACAATGCACTGACCAGGATTCGGCCATCTAGCTTTCTCATAGAAATACTTAACAGTAGGAACAAAGCAACTAAGCAGTATGAGAATAGTGACAATTGTAACAAGAATTTGAGGCAGCATTGTTTGCCAATGCTGCGATTCCATCCAGGGCCACCAAGAGCTATCCTGTGGATCAATACTGGCTAAGTATTGATCTCGACGCTTAGTCAACATATTCAGTATACTTGTGAGGTTATCTACTATCCCCCTTGGGTGGATGTAGGTACAACAGTGGTTGCCAAACATTATACAGGTATCTGCATTATCGGCCTTGGATACATCATTAGTAAATTGTTTTGAGAGATCAAGCTTCTCAATGTCACTCAGCTGTCCGTTTTCCTGCAATGAGTCAATGGTGTAGTTTAAGAAATGCTGTTGATTAAGTGGGTTACCGGCCAAAACTAACTCCAAAAATTTGATAGAATCTACAGGTGTGTTCTGAGGAATATTGATTGTTGGGCTAGCTGTTGGGGCAACATCATAGTCAATTAATAAGTCAGAGTTAAACAGGATAACACTTCCCGTCAGTACTACTGGGGCACAACAACCATGCCAATTAGGTGGGATGGTCTGTATGAGTCCTGTTTCGTCACAGACCCAGAAGATATCTGTGACGGGTAAAGTGCCTTCAGTGAAATCTAACATGAAACTAGTGCCAGCTACCAAAGTGCGGTTTGCTTTGACAATGATCTTTCTGCCTACTGCATCATATCTTGTTTTGCAAAGTTTGGCCATCTGTGTGCTATTCAAGGTAGAACAGAAACAAAGTGGGTACGATTGGTTAGGTGCTACAATAGTACTTGGCAGTGTTGTAGCTGGTCTTGTTAACAGAAATGGATCACACTTGTGTAAGTTGTCATCCATTTGATGAGGATCCATGTAATGCAACAGACAACGTAGGATACACTTTTTCTCTAAGTGTCTCCGATCTCTACACATGCTAATGCTACTTAGCGGTGCTATTGGAGGTTTTAGTCCTACATTATGACAAGCTATACAAGGTTGGTTAGTAAATGATTTAGCAGAAAATAGAAGGTATTGATATAACATATTATATTTTCCTCCATCCAAGATAACCTTGGTGTCATTGGTCACAACTTCAGTTCTGTTTAACCAGATTTCTTGCCCAGGGAACCAGTCGGGTTCCTGGTTTGATTTGTTATGGTCATCGTGGAATGGCGTGATTGATATCTCAGCAAAATCTCCCGCTAGGAAGTACAGCAAGACAATCCATATAGGCATGTTTGTTCTGATTCTACTCAGTTCTCAACCCTCCTAATCTCAGAGTTTTTGGATGCTGCCCAATTTCTTCACCTGGAAAGCGACGAGGGCCCCTACTTATGGCCCGACCCCGCTTTAATCAGGACTGATGAGAGGGGGATTTCTTAGAGAATTGTGAGTAGATGTAAGTGCACAATTACTTAACTGCTGTCTGAGTCTTCAGATTGTGACTGCTGTCTGGTCATGCTTCTAGTGACCGGTCTGGACACACCACTTGGTCCGGCTTTCTCACTTCCGTCAGTTGGTGAGGGTGCTTTCGTAGGGGTGTCACCTGGCTGTGCTTCGGCTTGTGGTGAGGCAGGCTCAGCTGGCTGGTCCAATTTGGTCAATTCAGGTGCTCTGGAACAATGATTCATGTGATACCAGTGAGGACGTCCTTCTACTTTCAGAGCTGTTGGGGTAGTTATTATTACCTTGAACGGTCCCTCACGTCTAGGTGTACTCCACTTTCTTTTGAAAGTTTTAATGTAACCCAGATCACCAGGGAGTACCTCTTTAATGTAATCATCTAAGGAAAGTCCTTTCCTATTGATTGTGGCCCCTTTCACATCTTGGTAAATTTCTCTGTGAATTCGTGTTAGGGCCCTAGTGTACTGTACCAAATCTGCCTGCAAATGGTCACATGCCACATCAAAAGTTTGAGGGGCTCTCAGGTATGGAACAGGCATTGGCCGACCCGTCATCATTTCATGAGGGGTTAAATGTGTGATGCGGTTTGTGGTACTCCGCATAGCCATTAGAGCTAGTGGCAACGCATCTTGCCAATTAATTTTGTCCATGAGGATCTTGGCTATTTTGTCTTTCAACATGCCATTGTATCTTTCTACAAGGCCTTGACTCTGAGGATGATGGACACATCCTAGTCTCTGCTTTACTCGTAAAGCTTGAGTAAGGTAATGGATAGTGGAGTTGCCAAAATGAGGCCCATTGTCTTAGCTGATTTTGTCTGGGATTCCAAATCTGGGGATCACATCCCTAAGTAAAAATTTGGTGAATGCTGCTGCCAAAGCATGACGTGTGGCAGTGGCTTCTGCCCACCGAATGAAAACATCAATGATCATGATGATGTACCTGCATTTTCTAACCTCGGTTCCCATGTCCACATAATCCATCATTATGTGTCTGAATGGACCATCAGGAGTGGGAATGTGCCTTAGAGGTGCTGTAAATGATTTTCTGTAGTTGTAAGCAATACAGACTGCACAATTGGATAAAAAGTGATCTACCGTTGGGACCAAGTAAGGTGACCACCAGTCCCTTTTGATTTCTTTCAGAATGTCTTTTCTTTGTTTGTGGGCTGGCCCATGGGCATCTGAAATGAGTGTTGTTAATAACTTACAAGGGGCCAGAAACAGTCCGTTAGGACCGTACCATAGACCATGGATGCACATGGCACCCCTCTTCTTCCAGGCACTTTTTTCCAAAACACTAGCACTGTCTTGGGCTTCTTTTAGACTAGTGAGATCAGCAATATAGGCCTGTTGGTCATCAGGGATACTGTATTCCCTGCCAAGAGGGCCTACTGGGCACTGTAGGACGGAAGAGGCTGCCTCTTTAGCCTGTTGATCTGCAAAATTGTTTCCTCTAGTGACTATAGAATGGTCTTTCTTGTGGCCTGCACACTTGACAATAGCCAGTTTTGCAGGCAATTGAATGGCAGCTAACAGATCAGAAATGGTTTCCCCATGTGCTATTTGAGTCCCATCAGCTCTTACAAAACCCCTTTGGGCCCATATTGACCCATACAAATGACAAACTCCATAGGCATAAGCTGAGTCTGTAAATATGGTGCACTTTTTGCCACCTGCTAGTTGGCAGGCTGTGGTAAGTGCTTTGATCTCAGCTACTTGAGCTGAACATGGTTGTGGGATAGAGGCTTGATATAGAGTCTCAAAACTATCAGTATTCTGGTTGTACTGTACAACTGCAAACCCTGCTAAGTTACCGTCTGGGCCTTTGAAACAGGAACCATGAACAAATAGGGTTTGCTCTGTGTCTGGGAGAGGGTCACTGTACATGTTTTCTCTTGGTTTCAGGAAGGTGGAGGTTAGCACCTCGCAGTCATGTGGTCCCTCGTCTGGTGTGGTCAGTCTTTCTGCTGGGTTGACCCTATTACACTTGTGGATGGTCAATTCGGGTGCAGAAAGTATAATGTGATACCCAGTTCGTCTGGCATTAGTTAAAACAAATGAATTGGACGTTAACAACGAATGCAATGCATGGTTGGTATACAAATCAACCTTGTGCCCTTGGGTGATAGAAGTAGCTTTTTCATAAGCAAAGGCTGCTGCAGCCAAGCCTTGGTAACAAGGGGGCATACCCTGTTCAATTTTGTCAAGCTGGGAACTAAAGTAGGCAACCGGCTGGGACCCCCCATCAGATGCCTGTGTCAATACGGCATTTGCATACCCACTCTTAGTTGCTACAAACAGTTGAAATGGTTTAGAATAATCTGGGTTTGCTAGTGCTGGAGCAGTACATAAGTCCATTTTTATGGCCTCAAAGGCTTGCAATGCTTCCTCATCCCACTCTAACTGCCCTTTCAAATTTTGCTGACCTGCTGCTCGAATTAGCCTCCTAAGAGGAGATGTTTTTAGTGCAAAGTCGCAAATCCATTGTCTACTGTAACCTCCCATACCTATAAAGGTTAGCATTTCAGAGACTATCGTGGGCCTAGGTGCATTTTTTACTGCTGTGATGTGAGCCGTGGTGATGGCTCTCTGCCCACCACTGCCTAGGTATTCTACCTCTTTCTGACAAAACTGTAATTTTGACTTGCTTACCTTATGGCCTTTTTCCGCCAGCGCTGTTAGGACTGTTAATGAGTCTGCCTCACACTGTTCTTTACTCTGAGAGGTAAGTAAAATGTTGTCACAATATTGCAAGACAGTGCTTGTTACGTTTATATCAGCCAAATCCATGGCCAATATCCTGTTAAATACAGAAGGGGATTCATTGAATCCCTGTGGTAGGCGGGTGTATGTTAACTGTTTTCCGCCATAAGTAAATGCAAACAAATACCTGGACTTTTCATTCAGTGGAATACTGAAAAAGGCTAAGCATAAATCAATAACAGTATACCACTCTGTGTCAGGTGGTATATTGCTGAGTAAGGTGTGAGGGTCAGGTACTACTGGTGTTTCAGCGTCCACTATTGCGTTTATGGCACAAAGGTCATGTACTAATCGCCATTTGTCAGAGTTTGGTTTGCGAACCGGAAAAATTGGTGTATTACATGGACTTTTGGTCTCAATTAATAACCCTGCTTTAATCAAACCTTCTATGGTTGGCTTAATTCCAGTGTAGGCTGCATTAGTGAGTGGATATTGGTGTTGATACGGTAGACGAGCATTTGGTTTGACTTGAATTTCGACTTCACCTCATGATTTCACTAGGCCTATGTCAGTGTCATGTGTTGTCCACAATTTCTGTGGTACTTTAGCTAAAATGTCTTCCTGCTCTTGAGTGAGTGTGTATTGGCCAACTGTGAGTGTTCTGTCAACAAGGACTTTTTCTGCAACTGTTCTATCAACTGATTTTACCGCTATCCTATAATAGGAGCCATCGGCTGACCTATGTATGAACCTATTGTCAGTTTTCACCCAATTGATTTCTCTGCATGCCTTCATCATGGGTCCTAGGTCTTGGGGTTGACTGTCTTGTGCAGAACTGCATTGTCCACTCTGTACCATTGGGCAGTCTGGGAGTCTAATTCTGCTACAGCTGCCACTTCTTGAGGACCGATAAAGATGTCTCCTGTAGTGAGGAGGACGTTGGAGTCCTGCATACTTTGTGTCCATGCTGCATCATATTCTGTGTTGGTGTTTGTTGGGTCATAATATAGAGTGCAGTGGAGGTCATCCATCACATCAGTCATGTTTGGCCATACTGCTTTGATCCAGGTTTTCCAGCTGTTGAAGCTATTCATCAGGTTTGGTTCCATTAGTTTAAGCCAGTACACGGTGGGTTGTTCAGGGCCTTGCTCAATTTCAGTCATCAGCATTTGCAACACGGTTGATGGTAATTCAATCATCACCCTGTCCGGGGTGCATTTGATGTCGGCATTCAATTTGCATAAGATATCTCTGCCCAACAAATTTACTGGAGTTGAATGTGAATAGAACATTGGCATAACAATAGTTTTGGTGTCCAAGGTCAATTCCTGATCTTTTTGTTGGACAGGGGGAGTTGAGCTCCTTCAGGGCCAATCACCGAGTATGTAGCTCCAGTGTCCACTAGAAATTACGTCTTTTGTTGACCATTTATTGAGAGTTTTACTCTTGGCTCTCCAGTTGCAGATGCTGAAGCGGTCAATTGCAGATACTCCCCCTTAGGATTCTCTAGGCCTCGTCAATACCAATCTTGAGTTGGCACTGCCCCATTTGGGCAGACACGGCTTATGTGACCAGGTTGTCCACATGTCCAGCATTCAACCTGGGATTGTCTTGGTGGGGCGGTTGAGTATGGAGCAGCGGTTTGAAGAGGTTGTTGCACTGGGTGGTCAGCAGCTTCAGGTCCACCACCCGTCATTGGTGCATAGTAGGGTGGCCTACCTCCTCTTGCTCCTCTGCCTCCTCGACCTCTTCCTCTTCCTCTATGACCCAGATTCCCTTTAATTCCATTAATAAGTTGGGTCAGCTTTGTCTTCTTTCTTGGTTTTTCTTTTTTCTTTAATTCAGTCAATTGTGCTTTTTGTAATAGGGCAGTCAACTTCTCCAGGCTTTCTTTGTCTTGTTCCTTCTTTTTTCTGTGTCTCTCCACATGGTGAACCACATCTTTAAAGGTTTGCCACGGCATGCTGCTTAATCCCACAACGCCTTCTAAGGCCTCTTGTACTTCTTGGGGAAGGCTCTTTTTCAGCATCATCTGGAAAAATTTGCGATTATTCTGATTGTGGTTCCAGGCAGTTCCTGTTTCTTCCAGCCACTTTCTCTGGAAGTTACTGATGTGTTCGTTTATGCATGTGTCGGGTTTCAGTTCCATGGCTTCCAGTTGTCCTGGGTCCATGTTGGATGGGTATTCTTTTCTGATGGCATTCCAAATAAGGTTTCTGTACCAGTCAGCCGAGGTTTCATCATAATAATTTCTTTTTACCAGGTCTGGTTCTCCTGCCAATGTGAAGATTTCTTCCATCTTTGCTTTCCCTATGGTTTGGGAGAGGATTGCCTTCAGATCTCCTACAGCCAGCTTATGACCTGTAGTGCGTTCTTCAAAGGCTGTGATCCACTTTTGGCCTCCATCATGCATGCTGGGTAATTGGTCAATCAGGCCTTTAAGATCTAGGAAGGACCATGGGACATAGGTTTGTTCAGATCCCTTGTAAAGAATGGGATACAGAGATGCTTTTTCTTTCTTGCCCCTTTTGTCCTTGATATGTCTTGATCGTCTTGGTACATAGGTGTCATCTATTAGTTTTTTCACGGCAGTGTCACTCTGTTGTTCTTCTTGGTAGTTCATTTCTTGCTTTTCTCTTCTCATGTCTCGGGGTAGTGAGCTGGTTTTATGTGGTCTTTGGGTCTGGTCTCTTTGTTTTTGCAGGATCTTCAGTTCTGCTTCAGTCTGTTTTGCCAGTTCTTCTGTCTCCCTCATCAATGTGTTGAAATGTGTTTGTTCATCCTCACGTCTGTGTCTTGCATGCTGTTCTGACTCAATCATCAGTTCACCATGCAGCTAACTTCAGCATGGATCTTATGTACTGTTTCAGCAGTGCGCTTCAGCGCCTCTGTGTGAAACTCCATCCCTATTGGATTGAAGCCATCTGCCAAAATCATAGTCGCGGAGCCACGCTCCCACAAAACAGTGCGCGTAGTAATGGAGAGATAGACTTGTAGCTCCCTACACTGTCTATCCTGAATGTCTGCTGCCACAGATAATGGTTCAAATGATCCCCATGGCAGGTTCTCTAACCCCAATGTGACTCCTGTTGCACTAGAACTAGTCAAGAGTAGATTTAAGACAGGAGTCAATAGTCTTGAGGTCCAAAAACACCCAATTTTCTCAGTTAATCTGAAGTGTGGAAAGACCTCTTCAGCAAGGTCCAGGTTATACCAATCAGTTAACAACCACAATTTATGATTGACAAGCTGCGTTGATTGCCAACGCTCAATGCCTTGAAATGAGAAATGAGTTCTGATCCCCTGCGTTTCAGCTAAAAGCAACTCACTGTCCATGATGCTGCTTTGCTCCACAGGACAAATACAATTTTACACACACCACCTTGTGTGTTCCAACATAGTCTAGCTACTAATATTCCTTCATAGAGCCCCTATCCAAGCAAACACATGCAATAATACCCTCTACAGTCACCTCTGTAACCGTTGTAGGCTACGTGTAGCTCCTACAGCTATATCTTTTGCTACTTTAACATATAACAGCCAATATTCTTTAACACAACCTGGTGTTCATTAACCATCAACACAATTTACCATATATCCATCAACATACCTTCTAAGGCTTTTCAACTATCAATTGATATAGGATACACACTACTGGGCCTGTGGGCCCACAAGATCAGTTCTAGTTCCGTATATCTCTAATTATCTATATCCAGTAAACTTCAAGTTATGCTTTGTCACTTTATTCCCTCTCCTGATACATGTTAGGATCTTAACAACAACACGGACAAAGGTCCTTAAAGGTATTATATCAATAGAGACCACAGTATAAGAGATAGTAATACTATTGCCTGTGCCTCTTTTTATCTTTTAAACTTCATTAAACATTTTAAAGAAGACAATTCAAGAATAGCAAGTACTTAGCAAAAGAAAACACAATTAAAGCATGTATTAAACAATACTTAGGACAGACAAAACCATGTAACATATACTTTGGTACCAATATTACTTGTGCACTTTTTCCTTTTTCTTCTCTAGGCCTTTTTCTTTAATGACTTTATCTCTGAGGGTTATTCCCTTAACCCTTTTTTTTTTCTCTCTGCCGGCCTTTTCTCTATGCCATTTTATCATCACTTTTTTATTTGGTTTTCGGAGTATTACTCCTTTTTCTGTGGTTTTCTAGAAGTTATTTACTTTTTATTTGGTTTTTTGAAGAGCTTTACTCCTTTTTCTGAGGTTTTCTAGAAGTTATTTACTTTTTATTTGGTTTTCTAATAACAGTTATCAGCATTTCTCATTGACTCGGAGTCAGATATACTGAAAGCTGAACACCACTGAAGCCTGTGGACAGCCAGGCCCTATCCCCTCTTAAGCAGATTTTTGAATACAAAGATCGGCTTACCTTAAAGATGAAAGGGGCGCGCTGAAGGACAGGAGGACAGGAACAGGCCGGGCACCGCTTATATTACTATGGGAAGCCCCTTACCCCTTAACCCTGTCACTTTTTGTATTCGCTTATGTCCCTCGTTCTCACGAATCTATTTTTTAAAAGAGTGCTAACACCTGCAAGGCCATTTGTGCTGACTACCACACTACTGCAGAATTTTTTTTTCAATCAGTTTGCCTCCGATTTACCCACAGTAGGCTCTGCCTAGTCCCCCAAGGGTATTACACTAATCTTGAGTACAGAAGTGCTGACTGTCTCAGGCATGGTCATCATAGCAGAATACACATAGAAAACATGTTTATGAGTACATAATGTATTCTTACACGCAAATAATCCATCAGTAGCCTGGGCTGTGCAGCTGGTCAAGTTTGAGAAAAAGCAGAGCTGCCGTCCACAAGGGCTAAGAAACAGCTCTGCCTCCTCTTTGCTGGAAGTGCTTGGCCTGCTCTGACTGTTCATACACCACTAAACATTACACAGGATTTCTTCTACGGAGTTAAAAGTTTTCATTTTCCTTCATTAGTTTTTAATATGTATTACTTGTAGCTCAACGCTGACCACCTGAGTGGACACAAAACTCCCTCATAAAAGTTTAGATTTAAAATAAATCAAAATAGTTTTTCAGCCTGAAAGGAGAATAAAAACATTCTGGAAAAACATCCTTGATTTTTTTATTTTATTTTATTAAAAGTTTAAATTAAAAGTCTTATTTTATTATGGAATTATTATTATTATTATTATTATTATTACTCTATACTAATGTTTTTTAGAAATGCTAAATTCTTTAGTTTAACAGAGTCTGTATCGCTCCTCCATGCTCCGCTCCTCCAGGCTCCGCTCCTCCAGGCTCCGCTCCTCCAGGCTCCGCTCCTCCAGGCCCTGCTCCGCTCCTCCAGGCTCCATGAGACAACATGACAGAATATCTACAACATTTCAAGTTATTTGGAAAATATTAAATACCTGAACTGGATCTCAGGTTGGAGAATCTGAAGCAGAGCTGAAGCCTCTGTCTCCTGGTTTCCTGCATCACTGTGGGAGCACAGGTTGTAGCTTGGTCACCGGCCCATGGAGCAGAACTTTTGGGATCACCTGAGACGAATCCTTCTCTTTAGATCTTAGCTCAGCCTGAACAACAGAGAATATAACAAAATATTAACAATTCAGCTGAAGGTGGCACTATTGCAAGTGTCACAGATAAGAACAGAGCTTTATGAGGAGAATATTCACACACCTTAAAGTAGAATCTCAGTCTAGATCATCTGAAGGGGAGCCGAAGTCTCGGTCTCCTAGTTTCCTGCATCACAGTGGGCTGTGGGAGCACAAGTTCTAGCTCAACCACCAGCCCACGGAGCGGGACTTTCTCTTCAGAATCGAGTGCGGTCAGTACATCGTCATCACCTGGAGTCGTGCTAAAGGGCTACAAAGGATGTTTTCTTCTCGACTTCATCAGGATCTGTTGGAGGGACAAAATGACGAAGATTAAACAACTAAAACATTTCTGACAAATATTAAGTTTTTACAGTATAAAATCTGGGGCTGTCAAGATCTCTCACCACTCGACTCACATACCTTAAACTTGGGGAACTTCAGTCTCCTGTTATCCTGCATCACTGTGGGCTGTGGGAGCACAGGTTTCTGCTCGACCACAAACCCATGGAGCAGGAATTTCCCCTAAAAACAGAATAGCCAGTATGTCGTCACCTGGAGCCGTGTAAGAGGGCTACAAAGGATGTACCCTTGTCAACTTCTTCAGGAACTGTTGGAGGGACAAAATCACAAAGATTAAACACTGAATAAATATATTTTTTAGAAATATTCAAAGTGATTTTACAGTATAAAATCTGGGGCGGTCAAGACCTCTCACCACTCGACTCACATACCTTAAACTTGGGGAACCTCAGCCTCCCGGATCTCTGCCTTACGGTGGACTGTGGGAGAACAGCTTCAGCCTCCACCACCGGCCCACAGAGCACATCCTCACAAGCATGCTGGGAACACGAAGATGCAGAAGCTTCTGCAGAGGAAGCAGAACGAGGAGCATCCTGCTGGGAAGAAGAGGAGGCTTTGTGCACCACAGAGTCCATCCTGAAAAACTTCTTCACCCTCCTTCGAAGTTTCCGGGAGGCTCTGAGAACTGGTGCTACAACATAAGCCTTAGCTGCCCTTTTAACTGCAGCACCAAATGGACTACAGCTGAAGCAGCCGTCCTCCTCCTCCACAACCTCTACGCTTCTGCAAGTTGAACCAGCACCAGTTCTACTGCTCGCGTCTTTCCGCTCAGGCTTTAGAGACTCACAGTTAAAGTCTGGACAGGAGAGCACCTCTGCCTCTCTGCTCAAAGAGGGAGACTGAGACTCTTGCTCTGTGGACTGGAGTGGGTTCACGTCTCGATCAGAATAAGCTCTGCTGTTTCCCTCAAGCTGATCATCGACCGTCACTACAAGAAACCTGCCTATGACTCTGGAGATCATACAGAACAGATGAGGAACATAAGTCATCTTTGATTATTTACTTATTGGTAATGAACCGATACTGTATGTTACCTATTTATCTGTTTACAAAAAGGTTTTAATGGGAGGAGCCAAGATATATCAGGACAAATAAAGCACTTCAGAATCAATTCAGAAACAGTGGAAACAACAAATAAATCAAACATACCGGCTGTTTTTCTCCAAACGCTTCATCCTGTCCTGCTCAGATTTAGTGCACCCCTTACAGTATGCAGTTTCACCACCAAACACATTGTGTCCCAGAGAGCTTTCAGCCTTAGCCAGTGATGAGCCTTCAGTTTCACTGTTGATGAAAATACAAGAGAAATTTAGCAAAGGAACAAATAACTGACCGATCTGGGGGTGTTTCACAGAGCAGGACTCTCAGTTCAGACAGTGACCTTCAGCCTGGAGTCCAGCCTGTCCAATAGGAGAGGAGCTGAATGACATTCCCATCCTCACCATTGGGCTAAAGTTATCTGGTAGCTGAGAAATGCTGCTTTGGAAACAACAGGGATTTTTCTCATTAACTTATTAAATAATTCAATACGCTGTTACTATAGTAACAGAGGACTTTGAGCTCATTTTGTGTATATCTGCGTTCATTCAGATATATGAGTAAGTTATAATAATGTTATAATATAGAATAAGAGATTTTATATATATATATAGAAAAACCTGGAAGTAGATACTCCACCTCCAGCACAATGGGTTAATTATGGTTCTTACCTTGACTGCAGCCAACGGTGCTGTGCCACCTCTGTCACTGAAGGTCGAGTGTGAGGATCAAACTGCAGCAGATAAGAGATGAAGGTGCGGCAGGGCTCCTCCACTGTGCTCTTATCTGGATAGACTAAAGCCTTACGTTGGAGACGTGGGAGATTCTCGTCAGTGGAGTCCTTGAAGGGCAGGTCTCCAGTGACCATGACATAAAGAATCACACCCAGGCTCCACACATCGCTCTTCTTTGGATCATAAGGAACATCCATAAGCACCTCAGGTGCAGCGTAAGGAGGAGAGCAACAGAACGTCTGACTTAGGTCATCAGCGCTTCTATAAAAGCGTCCAAAACCAAAGTCTGCCAGTTTGATCTGGTCAGCAGCGGTCAGCAGCACATTCGCACATGTGAGGTCTCGATGGACAATGTCCTGCTGGTGCAGATAGACCATGGCACTGAGGAGCTGGGAGAACCACGTTTTGGCCTGGCTGATAGGTACATGGTGGAGCTCCCTGATCTTCCTCAGGAGATCTGTTGCAGCAGCCTCCATGACGATGAACACCTGTCCATGGTGCATTGAAATGTCATGGAGGTGAACAATGTGAGGGTGGTTCACTGCTCTCAGAATGTCAAGTTCCCGAGGCAGGAATTTAAAATCCTTATCTGTCTCGGCCATCATGTCCAGTATTTTTATAGCCACTTGGTTGGAGTACTTCTTGGATGTGGCCAGTATAACCTTGCTGAATCTTCCTTCACCGAGGTCATCCAGCACCTTGAAGCCCAGACTTTTCAGGGCTCTGTGAGTTTGCATATTTTCCCTGTAAATGGAAGATTGAGATTAAAGTTAGAAGGTTAAGAACGTTGTGAGAACCCCTTTCCCGTGTGTAGTCCTGTTGGAATTAACAGTTTATTTAATCCTGACTATGTTTTGATCTTAATCCTTATAGCACTGCTAAGACCTGTTAGAGCCCCCTATTCTTTATATCTGTGCATTAATTCAGATATATGGGAAAGTTAGAATGCTGTTATGACACAGCACTGACTCTTATTTCCATTTTAAGATTGAATCAGTTCAAAGTCTGTATATAAAACCTGGGACTGGATACTCCAGTTCCAGCACAGTGGGTTAATTATGGTCCTTACCTCGACTGCAGCCAAGGGTGACGTGCCACCTCGGTCATTGAAGGCCTAGTGTCAGGATCGAACTGCAGCAGATAGGAGATGAAGGTGCAGCAGGGCTCCTCCACTGTGACCTCATCTGGATACACTAAGGCCTTACTCTGGAGACGGGTGAGATTCTTCATATTGGAGGCTTGGAAGGGCAGGGTCCCGGTGACCATGACAAAAAGTATCACACCCAGACTCCACACATCACTCTTTTTAGGATCATAAGGACGATCCATGAGCACCTCAGGTGCAGCGTAAAAAGGAGTGCAGGAAAACGACTGACTTAGATCATCAAAGCTTCTATAAAAGCGTCCAATACCAAAGTCAGCCAGTTTGACCTGGTCATCAGCGGTCAGCAGCACATTTGCACATTTAAGGTCTCGGTGGACAATGTCCTGCTGGTGCAGATAGACCATGGCACTGAGGAGCTGGGAGAACCATGTTTTGGCCTGGTCGATGGGGATGTGGTGGAGCTTCCGGATCTTACCCTCGAGATCCGTTGCTGCAGCCTCCATCACGATGAACACCTGCCCGTCTCGTTCCAAGATTTCATGGACATGAACAATGTGAGGGTGCTTCACTACTCTCAGAATGTCCACCTCCCGGCGCAGGAAATCAGGGCTGTTGTCTGTGCTCGTCTTGTCTATTATTTTAATTGCCACTTGGTTCGGGTAACTGTTGGATGTGGCCAACTTCACCTTGCCGAAAGTTCCTTCACCGATGTGGTCGACTACCTCGAAGCCCAAACCTCTCAGGACTTGGTCTGTTTCCATGTTGTCCCTGTAGATGGAAGATAAACTAAATGTTAGACTAATTCTCCCTCTCCTGCTCTACCGCTCTCACTACACACTCCCTCTCCTGCTCTACCGCTCTCACAGCACACTCCCTCTCCTGCTCTACCGCTCTCACAGCACACTCCCTCTCCTGCTCTACCGCTCTCACTACACACTCCCTCTCCTGCTCTACCGCTCTCACAGCACACTCCCTCTCCTGCTCTACCGCTCTCACTACACTCTCCCTCTCCTGCTCTACCGCTCTCACTACACACTCCCTCTCCTGCTCTACCGCTCTCACTACACTCTCCCTCTCCTGCTCTACCGCTCTCACTACACACTCCCTCTCCTGCTCTACCGCTCTCACTACACACTCCCTCTCCTGCTCTACCGCTCTCACTACACTCTCCCTCTCCTGCTCTACCGCTCTCACTACACTCTCCCTCTCCTGCTCTACCGCTCTCACTACACTCTCCCTGTCCTGCTCTACCGCTCTCACTACACACTCCCTCTCCTGCTCTACCGCTCTCACTACACACTCCCTCTCCTGCTCTACCGCTCTCACTACACACTCCCTCTCCTGCTCTACCGCTCTCACTACACTCTCCCGCTCTACCGCTCTCACTACACTCTCCCGCTCTACCGCTCTCACTACACACTCCCTCTCCTGCTCTACCGCTCTCACTACACTCTCCCTCTCCTGCTCTACCGCTCTCACTACACTCTCCCTCTCCTGCTCTCACTACACACTCCCTCTCCTGCTCTACCGCTCTCACTACACACTCCCTCTCCTGCTCTACCGCTCTCACTACACTCTCCCTCTCCTGCTCTACCGCTCTCACTACACTCTCCCTCTCCTGCTCTTCCGCTCTCACTACACTCTCCCTCTCCTGCTCTACCGCTCTCACTACACTCTCCCTCTCCTGCTCTACCGCTCTCACTACACACTCCCTCTCCTGCTCTACCGCTCTCACTACACACTCCCTCTCCTGCTCTACCGCTCTCACTACACTCTCCCTCTCCTGCTCTACTGCTCTCACTACACTCTCCCTCTCCTGCTCTTCCGCTCTCACTACACACTCCCTCTCCTGCTCTCACTACACACTCCCTCTCCTGCTCTACTGCTCTCACTACACACTCCCACTCTGATCAGTAATCAATAAATGGTTCTTACCTTCTCCTGTGTACAAAGAAGCAGTTGTAGAACCACTGTCTGTAGTCCTCAACTGAAGTGGTTCTAGATAAGTAGGTATAGAACCACTGTCTCTGGTTCTAACAAAGTTTGCTGTAGAGGGTCACGACACGTCACTGCTGAATCCTAACTGAGTCGAAGAGGGAGGACCGCGCTTTTATATATGTGACGTCAGCGGTGACGTAACAATCGCGAAGAACACTGGAGACCAAGTAGGAAGAACCAGTGGGCGGGGCAACTGTCAATCACTTTCGGCTGCAGCCAATCAGTTACTCAAGTTTTGCTGTCAATCAGGTTTTATTCAGCCAATCCATACCTGTAACCATTGGGATTTGAAGATGAGGCAGATTATATTATTAAATTATATATAATTATATTATTATTAGGCAGAAATTATTATTAAATTAATATAAATTATTATAATTAAATTATTATAAATTATTATTAGATATAAATTATTGTAGTAAAATTCACCAAAATGAGCTCTTAAAGAAAATAGGAGTGAACGTATGTTTCTGTGGGTGAACAGCGACACCTCCTGCTCAGAGGGAGTATTGCGCATTTCACCAATCCGCCTCCTACCATGTCCAGTTCAGTCCGGTTTCACCACTGAAAGGATCTGGTGGGTTCAGCCGTTTTCTCCATTCTGTTGAAGTATTTCTGGGCTTAGTTATCGTAACTTCATGTACTGACCATTACATTGGAGGAACACAGTCTGTGTATCTCTTGTTTTTACTGGTTCTGCTTCGTCTGTGTTTCTAAAAATGCTGCTAATTAGCAGCTGTACTCTCTTCCAGCTACAGCTAGCTGTGCTAGCACTGTGCAGCATGCGCTCTAAACACTGTGTGGGACTGATGGGGTTTCTCTGGTGTCCTGTAGCTGTTAGAGTGGAGGAGGACAGGACTGAGGAGCTGCTGTTTTCTCTCTCATTTTACTTGATTTAGATGTGACTCCAGTAAAAGCTCACAACTTGGCCTGCAGTCTCTTTATTGAGGGAGCGAGACAGCGGGGTCACACCAGGACAACCCCAACACCAGTAATAACTGCTGCTCACTGAGAGACTCTGCAGATTCTGTCCCACACAGAGATCGGAGTTCAGTCGGACTAACCGGAGACACATTTGTCCACACAGTGTAAATGCATGTGTCTAAAATCTCCTCAGGATACAGTCCAGATACTCGTCCCATGAAGTGAGCAGGTGTCTAAGGGACGACAGCTGTGGTCAGAATTAGGTCCTGGTTGAAGGTGAAGTGCTGGATCATCCCTGTATTCTAGAAATGAAAACACAGAAGGTAGAAATTCAGTGTATTTCTGTCTTTCTGAAATGAGGAGACGTACACATCACTTCCACGTTTCTCCTGCTGGGCAGGTTTGGGATGGGAATACCGGCTACAGGTGTCTTTACTGTTGGTGAGCTGCTTAAATAAGCGTTATGTGGCTGAACCTGAGCTCAGCTTTTTAATGGATCTGTTAACAGACCTCACTGTTACCTGCATGTTCTGCTGCTGTTCGCTGTTTTCTTTACACTATCAGGTGCTAAACAGCTTATTGTTGTTGTGGAAGATAAATAAACACGTTCAGCTCCAGAGCAGCTGTTTGTCGACTTGTTTCTTGGTCTTTTCTACATTGATCAAGAATACTGCATTTCTAATCCTGTAAATCCTGCATTTTGTACCGTTTCTACCTTAAAGCGCTAAACCCCGCTGCAGAAATCCACCCATAGCAGCGGAGAGGAAACTTTAAATATGAAGAAATAAGAAGTTGTTGAGCTCTTCCTCACAGTTGTGTTTTCTTCTTCCAGGTAAGATCATCAGTTCAGGTGAAGCCAGAGTTTTACACTGTAAATATAGTTCAGGCAGTTTAATGAAGACAGACCTGGTAAAGGAAATGAACTGGGTTTATTCAGTAAATGCTGCCTCTTACGCTGAAATCTTTATATACAGCACACAGGCTTGTTGCTGGCGCTGTGCCCAGGTTTCTTGTACCAGTTCAGGTAATATTAGGCATCCTAAGAGGCTGAGATGTAGCTTTAAACTATGGTACAGCTGTGTACCCTTTCCAAAAGGTACCAACATGTGCTGTTAGGTTGTAGCACTCCAGTAACAGGCCAGTTTGGAGCCTACAGTGACTAAAGTGTTCAGAAATCTCCACACAGATGTTCATAATGTCTTTCCATGCTGTTTTATTTAGTAGTAAACATCCACAGCTTTAGCATTCATTCAGAGAGCATCAGAAACAGAGCTCCATATTAACAGAGCAATGTTTATGAAGGTGAGATTAAAGAGTTAAAAACACAACCTGAACTCAGTACCATTACAAAGGTGACATTAACAGCTACAAAACAATGAGACCAAAGCAAAAAGGTGAAAATGACACCAGTGTTTAAAAGTGGATTTCATCCTGACATGGCAAAGTTTATGGTGAACTCAAACAAGGGGGGAAATCCACCTTAAAAGGTAAGACTTCCACTCAAGAGAAGATCAGCCTAATGAAACACACCTTTACATTACGCACTATTACAAAGACATCAGAGGAGTATTTACCATCATTTACTGTAATAGCAGACACACACTGATGCAGCTTCTCTTGAAACGCTCCGTCTCTGGCAGCATCACTGATTCTCAGAGTCTTTTGTACGTCTGCTGGTAGAGATGAAAATGGTGAGCTTCTACTTCTGCTGAGCATTTCTTCAAAATCACCTAGGAGTCCTTTAGAGGAGCACTCCCAGCACTGCTCAGCTAAAGAGGCCACAAATATTTACCGTCAAAGGATGGAGGACATCAGTCTCATCTCTCAACTCTGAGATACTGTGAACGTCTAATAATTTGATGGCTCTGCTGTTTTAAATTCATACTTTGTTCATTCCTTCATTCATGTATTTGTTTGTTCGAATACTGTTGAATGTCTTTCAGCTCCAGGACGAGTTTCACAGAATCACAACAGAGCACCTTGAATCAGAGTTCATGTCCAAGCTGAATGAATTTACTCCAAAGCTTCTTGCTCTCTTCAGTTCTAAGGGTGGAGCTCTAGGGTTGGAGTTACAAGCTCTCCTCCTCAAAGTATCCTTCATTTACTTCTTAGTTTGTTCAAATCTTATTACAGGGATTTAATGACCGAACTGCAGGAATATCATTTGCTTATTAGTTAACTCTTCAACAGTTATTTTATTACTTTGACATTTTCTCAACAAAATGTGTATGACATAAATAGTTCATACAAAACTTAGTTGCTGACCGGTTAATGTTGGGCATCTGGTAGCTTGTCAGAGTTTATTAAAATGTTTAGAATCTGTATTTAGGTAATTTGTGTATACATATTCCTTCTGTGTGAGGGACACCAGCCAAATGGGTGTGTATGTAGCTCCTTTGAGGAAGAAGCTGAAAGAAAGTTAATAATATTATTGATCATGAACCACATCAGGGATCCTTGATAGACTTTTTTATTTTACAGTTTTATTATTGTGTGTTTGATTTTTACTGTAAAATAACAATGGCATGTGATGATGAAGAATAAGGATTATCATTTCAGGCTCCCACCCATCCTTGCATTAACATGACCAGTTGTCATTTAGTGCTTGATTTTGGACCTCGGGGAATCGACAGATCAGCTCTTAAAAGAGTAAGAGGTGAGTTGATGTTCATGTAAAAAGGGAAAATAGTCATGTCTCTCTTTTCTTAGCTCATCTTGTATGTCTTGGGAAGGTCAGCACCAATCAGCCATAACATCAAATTCTTGTTTCTACAGTGTCCATTTTATCAGCTCCACGTACTGTATAGGAGCACTGAGTAGTTGTAGAGTTACAGACTGTAGTACATCTGTTCCTCTGTCTACTTTATTACCCTGTTCTTCATTGGTCAGGACCCCACAGGACCACCACAGAGCACTGGTGTTATGCGGAGGGTGGATCATTGCAGTGACACTGACAAGGTGAATGTGTGTAGTGCTGGTACGTGTGGATCAGACGGCCGTGCTGCTGGAGTTGTTAAAGACTGTCCACTCTCTGTCCACTCTATTAGAAACCCCTACTGGTGTTGCTTCTCCACCTTGTAGGTGTAAAGTCAGAGCTGATCGCTCATCTGCTGCTACACAGTTTGTGTTCTTCTGGTCTTTCATCAGTGTCCACAGGACGCCTGATCCACTCAGGTCAGACACAGCACACAAACACCATGAGAGTGTCACTGAAGTGTTGACGGTGATCCACCTGCTCTGTGGGGGTCCTGACCTTTGAAGAACAGGGTGAGAAAGTTTACAGAGAAACAGATAGACTGTAGTACGTAAGTGTAGAACTACAAAGTGCTCCTATATATTCATGATGAAATGGACACATGGTTAGATACAACTAGATATTTCTAGCCATTTTTCCAAGCTAATGAGTTTTCTTTCTGTGTGTAATCACTGTCCTGTGTTTTACATGAATTGACCAACTGGCAGATTTCATTGTCCTTCAGCTAACCCAAGAAATGCATTACTAAAAGAGGCAGCTATGACTGAGCCCTTTATGTTGGAATTACTTTGTAAATTACTCTTAAACCAAACAGATATAAAATTGTAATTGACATACGTGCCATTATTAAGACTCCAAACTCAGAAATGAGCAACTTTAGGCCCGGGGAGGTTTATTGGATTAAACAGTTTATTTTCTTGTTGCTGTACGCAATATTCTTGCTGTTTCATGATGCTGATGGAAATCTACAAAATCAAGACGGGAACATCAGGGTACTGACGAGGGGGATGCTGCTTCGAGATGAGAGTCACATGACTGAAGCTGGCTATCAGACCCTGTATGAGAGCGGTATGGACTTTGGAGTGAGGAAGAGAAGTCAGACACAGACAAGAGGGTAAAAACTGTTTCTCCATCCCTTCTCAATGGTCTCTTCTACTTTCCTCTTATTCTTAGTAGCTTATTGTGAGACACTGTTCTGTTCTGTTATTGTGAGACCCTGTAGGCCGACGGATTTAAAGGGTCTATGTTTGTGCTGTGGTCTAAGAAAATAGTCGTAATAACCATGGAGTTTGATACTCCCAAAAAGATAAAACTGACTCTGGCTAAAAGACGATTGCTCTTGAAAGACGCTGACACGATTCATGCATGGCGTTTGTCTAACAGTGATTATTTCGGGTTTTATTATCATGAAGAAAATGACAGTGTCGTCTTGTACAGTGGGCCGACATCGAGTTTCGCGGATGCCTCTGAACTTTTTACCTTGCAACGCGATGAATGGCATACTTTCAAGACATTTTGGTTGTATGTATACTTCTATTACATTTAGAAATTCAAATTTCAAAGAAGAATGATGAAGAAGAAAAGATATTTATAGCTTAGGAATCGTATGAACAATGTGAAAGCGGCACCTTAGTGAGACACATTATGCTGATTTTTCTTCCAGTTGTCCCCCATCTCTGTGTGTATATAATATAGAGTCATACTATGTATTGACTTTATTTGTCCAGCCTAAACTACAGACACCTGAGTGGCCAATGATCCTGTGAATAATCGTTACAAAATCGTTAATAAAAGTTCATTCACCAACAAAGATAAAAAAAACAGCAAGAAAGGTAAAACCAAAAGATAATGCTGCCATCCAGTGCCAGCAATGCTCAGTTTACAATCCACAACAGTGGTCAACAAAGCTCCTGAATATCCATCTTCCTACAGAGCCACAGGGCTCAGTGGTAGGGTAGATGAAGCTGATGTTAATTATGAGAGAACTGCAGTGTGGGCCTATGTACAGGGTTTAAGTAGTAGGTCGATGTAGCAGGTAAGATGATATGTCTTTGGTTCACAGTCCTATATTTGAACTTAAATTGACATTTTCTTCAAGTTTTATGTGCTTTGATTAGAAGTATTTAAAAACAGCAGCAGTACAAATTGATATGAGCCAGTATGACTAGAGTAGCTTAGTCTTTTTTGGTGGATTGGTAGATTAAGCATGGGTAGATCAGCATGTGTTTATTTAACCAGTATCATTGTCTTTAAGTTTATAAATGATCTTTTGAGACATTACACCAATAGAGCACATTCATTTCTCACCATGAACTTGTGGAATGGCTTCATCATGAATACAGTGTCTTTATGCAATGCCAAATGTATGGGTGTAACTAGACGTTAGCATGGTGATACACGTAAATGACAAGAGCTGCAACGTTTCAGAGTTTATTTTCTTGATGAAACAAGCCAAGCCTTTCTGACTGCTTACCTCCTTTGATCTGATGGAGGCCTCACCCTAGCATCTACACTCACTCCTACATCTCACCCTAGCATCTACACTCACTCCTACACCTCACGCTAGCTTCTACACTCACTTCTACACCTCACACTAGCTTCTACACCTCAAACTAACTTCTACACCCACTCCTACACCTCACCTATACTTCTACACTCACTTCTACACCTCACCCAAGCTTCTACACTCACTCCTACACCATACCCTAGCTCCTACACTCACTCCTACACCTCACACTAGCTTCGATACTCACTTATACACTACTACCTACACCTCACACTAGCTTCTATACTCACTTATACACTACTACCTACACCTCACACTAGCTTCTACACTTCATACTGAATTCTACACTCACTCCTACATCTCACACTAACTTCTACACTCACTCCTACACCTCGCCCTAACTTCTACACTTCACACTCACTACTACACCTCACACTAGCTTCTACACTCACTACTACACCTCACTCTAGGTTCTACACTCACTACTACACCCTACACTACCTTTTACACTTGCTTCTACACCTCACACTCACTTCTACACTAATCCCTACACCTCACACTAGCTTGTTCACTCAGTGGGTCACAGACTGTGCCACATTTGTGTTATTTGTGTTATATTGTGATCTGTCTCAGCAGACCACCACAGAATTTTCTTCCCACAGCCTGAAACACAAACCAAACAATATGCATTAGATACAGATGTACTCCTTAAGATTTGCAATGCTGAGATTATTTCATGTTAATTGATATTTCTAGAAAGTCAGGAGCATGTACTAATATCACACTATCGGCTCCTCTCTATCACCAAAATACATATTTTATCTTGTACTGCTTCTTCTCTTAGCATTAACTTCCTTTTCTCCCTGGCTAACCTGATCCTAGGCTGACTCGTTGCATTGGAACCAACTGTGCTGCAAGATCTGCTGAAAAGTAGGCCTCCTGGATGGTTTGTACTGCAGGCACCAGCTAATCAGATTGCAGCATTCTGTGTAGAGTGATGGGATTGGATGAGAGAAAGATGCTTCAGCATGACATTTATCTTTTCTTTTCTTTTAATGATCTCTACATTTCAAAAAGACTACCATGCTATATACACAGATCTGAACTTCTCCATTTGGGGACACCTGGTATGTACTGCGATCCTTCAGCTTTAGTTCTGCATATTCTCCCAACTACAGATCTAGTTTCTGATTTCTGTCTCTTCCATTTAGATATGTGTCTGTTTTCTTCTTGTTTACCAAGATGCTCCCATTTATCTTACCACTGGATAGGCCGTCCTCAAAGCACAGAAGCCCCTCAAGGATATCCTGGCTGTTTCTAAAAGGCAGGAATCCACACACCATCCTGAACAGAAGGACTCCTAACGACCACACTGTTGCAGGCCTGGCATGGTACCTCCGCTTTAGGAGGAATTCTGGAGGCCAGTATTCCAAGGTGCCTGAGAACATAACAGAGGAAGAGAAATAAGGAGAGCTGAGCACAGATCTTCATTTCTATCTTCATTTAACAGCTCAAGTGGCTATGGGACATCAGGCTCCTCTGAGGATCCTCATTTTGTAAGCAATGTGTGAATTTTGTAGTGATTTCAGTGCCCTAAACTCAAATGTACCTGCATAATCAGTATGTCCAGCCTTCCTGACCCAGTCACCACAGCCAAAATCAATGAGCTTTAGCTCCGAGGTGTCCGTGTTGATGAGGAAGTTCTCTGTTTTGATGTCCCGGTGCAGGACACCTCGCTTGTGGCATTTTTTTGCCGCCCCAACTGCCTGGACCATTACGTTTCTGGCCATGTCTTCAGTGATGGAACCTCCGAAGTTGTCAATGAAGGCATCCAAGTCCATGCAGGGGTGAGGACGCTCAAGGATTAGAATATAGCGCTCAGGCTCATCAAACCAGTCGATGAGCTTTATAATATTGCTAACGGGTGGCTCACTCATCGTCTGCATGAGAGCCACTTCAGCAGGCACGGACTTGGAGTCATCAGGCTGCAGGAAAACATTGTGAGATCAGATAATAAGAACTGATCATGTGAAATCCAGTTCTGTGTTACTACTAGTATGCTTTATGGACAGGTTTTGAAGGTAAAACTGGGTTCTAGGTACACTTACACTTTGGACGTATAGATCACCTTCCTGTTTTGGGACAAATTTAATGGCCACCTGCACACAAGGATAATACAAGGTATTAGGATTATGGGGACTGAAAAGACAATAGAGGAGATAATGAAGTAATGGAGAGACTGAGGTAACAACCTGTAGGAGATCGGAGAGACGCGTTCCCGCGAAGACTGTTCCAAAGCCTCCTTCGCCCAGTTTCTTTCCAAAAATATATAAATCATCAAAGGTATCTGTGGAAAATAGTGGTGAACATGAGTATTAACTCTCTTTAGATCATTTATCATGAGTTTATCTATTAACATCACCTGCTATGCAGGGGGCAGTGGAATTTACATCATGTAAACTTGGATAATTAAAGGTTCCCTTATATACATAAGACCTTCTTCAGGTCTGACCAATGAACTGACCTGGCTTGGTGGTCTTCGTCTGTCCATGAGTTGTATCCTTGGGACGGTTTACGGTCCCTTTCCTCTTCTTCCTGGTAGAGGCTTCAGTATCAGGAACTGGACTCGTTCCTACCAGAACACTGCGGCTGGATTCCACCTCTGTCCTTTTCCTTTTTCTTCCACCACCATCTGTGTACAGGATGATTTGTATTTTTAATGGAATTTCATAGACCGTGAGCTGTGTATATTTCTGCTAATGGTAATACTAGACAGGTACATAACATTGATATACTATTTTCTTACGGTAAAGTGCTGTTTAAATGTGCTAAAACTGCACTAGTGTCCATAAACAATGTTGCTAAGTAAAGCGCATTTTGTCCCTTCACTAAAGTCTCATATCAGATTCAAAAGTGGCCTTAAAACAAAAGCAGCTCTAATAAGTAAAACTTCAGCAGGAGTGTATGGACTGACCTGTATGTTTAGAGCGCTGCTCCATCGTTTTCTGAGTGTTTTCGTTCATTGAACTCAACAGAAATGACCAACTTTCAAGTTGTACAGTTTTGCAGTTCTGCATCACTACCCTCATTTATTGTGACATCATAATGAGCTTGTTGCCACGGTGATGTACTGAAATCTAGACATGGGCCATGTATACTCTATATGTATGTATAGAAATGTGTGTGTGTGTGTGTGTGTGTGTGTAAGAGAGAGAAAGATAGAGCACCCATTGCTGACACAGATGTGCAAATGCACACACACAGCTTGTCTTACTGCCAAATACTGCCAACAAAATAGGACAGATAAACAATAATGTCTTGTGTTGTACACCATGCCTAATGCCAGGTGTGGGCTAGAGGGGTGTAAAACCCCCCAGTATTGAGCTGTGGAGCAGTGGAACTGTGTTCTCTAAAACGGAGGTGCTCCATCCAGTACGTTTGGGATGAGTTGGAGAGTTGGTGATGAGGTGGGGTGGTGATCATCCAATATTCTGACCTCTCTGATGCTCTTGTTGCTGAATGCAATCAAATCCTCACAGCAATGCTCTGGAATTGTTGAAAAAGCAGTGAGTAACGTTGATAAGGCCATGGTAATCTGCGCCATGCAGGTTTCGAGAGCTAGGGCCCTTCCTCTCTTAGAATTGTAAGACGTGAGCAGATTCGAGTGATAGCGTGAAAGTTAGCTTAACGAGGTGATAGAAGAGATGTACAGGGGTGATACAAGAGATAATAGATAGATGGATCCAGTAAATAGAGTTAAGTGGTGATGATTGTAGAACAGCAGTGTTAAAGAAATAGGTTTCTCAGGTGTGTGTGTGTTGGAATGAGGTATAGGAAAATGAATGAGCCCTGTCTGGATGTCAGAGAGGGAGATAGGTAAGGGTAAATCTTCATAAACCACTAAAGCAGCCCATATTGGCACCAGGTCACATGCAGTACAAGAATACTGTTAATAAGTCCTGTGGTTGTCGTATGGATCCTGGAATGTGGGTTTTATAGTGCAATTCCAATCTACCACCTGAGAGACAGATTTGACTAGGTTCAGATAGTTATATGTAGAAGGTGTGTTACTAACTTTATGCCTTATGTGAAGGAAAGTCTTTATATGGTTGAGATAAGTGTTGTTAGCCACTGTAGAAGAATAGTCTCTGGTATTTAAATGTTTGAGATGGATTAGATGATATTAACAATGATTGTAGAATGTTGATATAATATGATACTTATAATCTGAGACAAGTAGAGGAGTGTATTTAACATAGTACACTTTGTGTATGTATATAATTTTATAATGGCAAGCAGTTAATAAAGGAGTTTTAGCTCTTTGGCTCTCTGTTTGCAATGGCTAAGGCGTGGCTGAGCGCCAGATGTGTAATGAATTGCTAATGACAGGATATGCAGGGGCGGAGTATGATTTTTCCCCATGAGGGGAAAAAAAGAGTTTGGTTGTAATGTCATATGAGAAAATATATATTAGAATAATAATATTAGTATTGTTAAATATGTGTTCATGAGAAGATGACTAGAAGATAGTAAGAGCAGAATGGTTGGTTGTGTTTGCATGGGGGAAAAGATGTCTAATGGGTTTTCTCTGTGCTGATTGGGTCTAGTGGTGTTCCTGGTATGGCTTATGTTGAAAGGATAGACTGTAATTGATCCCAAAGACAGTTGGCAAGAAGCACTATATGATGGCTGTGATGACTTTTTGGTGTGCTGTGTCAGTGAGTGTGTTGCTTAGAGTGCTGATTGTGCTCTGTGAGTGTGTTAAGTCTAAGTGAATATTAGACCCAGTATAAACTGTTATGTAAATTGTTCAGGGTGTATAACAGACCATTAGAATGGTAGTGTTGCTTTTACTAGTATCACTGATGTTTGGCATTTACCTTACACAAAGTTCATTTATGATAGAATAGATTGAGGTCTTGGCTGTTCTGGCAAACCTCAGTTAATATCAATAACTCATTTAATTACAAGTAACTTATAATAAACAAACAAATAAATATAGTATAATTCAAAGTAGACAGTGACAGGGTAGTAACTTCAGTAATTTTAAGTAATCTTTTTTCACACTCAAATAACATGAGAGGCTATTATTATGCAGACTATGGGTACAAACGCTTCAAAAGGAATTACTCCTGTTAATGTGGTTAAGAAAAAATAATTAACTACTAATACTACTAATAAACTACTAATAAACTAAGACATCAGAGAAATGTCACAAGCGTTGGCCTGACATTGACCAACCATGGCCACTGGAGGGGACTCTTAATCTAGATGTAATTAAAGTAATGCAGGTGCTTTACTTTACTGGGTTTTGGGCACCATATTTGCTTGAGCAGATAGACTATGTCGTTGGTAGATGCACAGTTAGCTTGAAGAATAATTTTCGAAGGAGTGTAATGGTTCTACCTGATCACATCCCAACTCCACGGGGTCCTATGCGTGGGTTAGTAATGGACTTTGTTGACATGATAAAACCAATAGGAGGTAAGAGATGTATGTTAGTCATGGTGGAGCGATTTTCAAGATGGCCAGAGGCCTGTCCAACCAAATGGAAAGATGCATATTCCATTGCCAAGTTTCTGTGCAGAGAAGTCATAAGCAGGTGGGGACTTCCAGATCGCATATCCTCAGATAATGGGAAGGAGTTTGTGGATAAGACAGTGAAATTAATTAAACCACGTCCTGGGGCAGTGTATCATCCGCAAAGTCAGGGAATTTGTGAGAAAATGAAGGGTGTTCTAAAGAACCGCATTGTGAAAATGAGTAGTAACAGTTTGACAGTATAATAATGTTGTTGTTTTGTATAATATAGTATAATAATACAGTATAATACTATTGTGTCATTTGCATTTGATGTTTTGAAGGAAAGATATTGGCTGTTCTTTTCTATTTTTCCCTCCAGACTAGCTGTGGGGAATACCACTGTGAGGTGACTGGTGTTCAGAGATCCCAAGCTGCAGAAGAGGTCAGACATTGATAGACAATACAAATCTGGAGATCTGAAGACCTTTTGAACAAGGACATTGTAAAGGCATCCATCCAGACTCACCATATCATTACTACATCAAGGAACACCGCTGCTGAGGCATTGCAGTGTGACACATTTTAAACTTGTCATATATAACTATATGTACCTTAAACACATTAAATGTAGACATGGTAGTTTTTATATGTATAACCCATTGTTTATTCTATTATTATATCCTTGATTATTGTAAACTAGTTGTAAGATGTATGTAATAAAATGTATTTTATTATTGAGTAAGTACAGTGTGACCTCAGGGGTTTTGTTCTTTTCTCGACACTATGGGTAGTAATGGCAGGCAGGGACAGGTGTATTGGAAGGTCCGATGGGTCGACCAGCCTGAAAGTACACATTATTTTTTGTTCAGTGAGGTTCCACATGTATTTTACTCATACTTGTTGGCTTCCATATTCACTATGTACATCGGTAAGACATTTCTTCTTTTTACATTGGCATGGAGTACAGCATGTGGTCGCCAAGGGCAGAGGTACCGTGAGAGAGTTTTTCCTGTCTTGAGTGATTGAGGGACATTTAAGGTAAGATAGCTGCCTGGCAGGTTTTTGCTCTCACACTTAAATTTGGTGCTGAAGAAGGCACACTTTGAAGGAATTGTTGTTCAGATACACATGTAACCATGTGTATGTTACTCTTCTACTTGCTTGAGCCTCTGATGAGGTTCAAAAGGGGGGCAGTATGTAGTATATTCATTAGCTATGCAAATGTTCATAGACCTGAGGAAATGGTATGGAGTTGAGGAATAATATAGTGAGGCCCATGGCCTATAATTTGATAAACTATACATGAATTTAGTAAAAATAGGCTGTTGTTTAGACTGGACATACTTTCCAGTGTACTGTGTCTTTAGCATGTAGACCATGTACGTTAAACAGTGGTGGGGGCTGATTTTTTATCCCTTATGGATAAGATACTGACATCCTGCATATGGGAGCAGCACAACAACATATGACGTGTAATAGGGTATAAAACACAAGGTGTTCCTCTGTCTAGGGAGAGAGCAGAGAGGCATCCTGAATTGGCGGGCTCTCTCCACGGTGATCACGAGTCTCCTTTCCAAGAGAAGTCCTTCCAAGAACACCTCAATAGTTAAATACATGTGATTTAGATGCAGTATGATTTGGAACTACCACTTAGCTTTAATAAACTATCTGCTAATGTGGCTGTATTTCAGAGAGGTTGCATGCAAAGAAGATTGAAGTCGCTGCGCTCACAGATCTGAGTCTGCAGGGTCTAACAGCACTCACTGGTTCTTTCAGAAAGAAAAAAATAAAAATAAAATAAAATAAAATTCAGCATTCAACTTTAGGATTAATGATTCTTTCGCTAAACTATGCCCAGATGTTAAAGTTCAGTCACACGTGACGGATATTTTCTCAAATATCCAGTGGTTGTCGTCCTCAGCTGATTCAAGGAAATTTTCACCATTCCTTGATGTGCCAGGTACAGCTTCTGGGAATGCTCGTCCTTCTGGCTTCTGGTTTAGGAAAAGTTCACAGTTGCAAGTAAAGGAAACGTTTGCTTTACCCTTGTTCAGGTCGTGACTACCCGTTGCAAGCTTGATTTGAAGAAAGTAGCTGTGGAAACACTGATTAGATGTCCAGCTGAAATTCTAAAGGGTTCTAAGGTGATTAGAGTTAGGCCCTTTGGTTCTCTCTGTTGGGTGTTTGTTTACCTGGCTGGATAAACTCAGAGAGAGTTCTGTTGGTTCTCTCTGTTGGGTGTTTGTTTACCTGGCTGGATTAACTTAGAGAGAGTTCTGTCGGTTCTCTCTGTTGGGTGTTTGTTTATCTGGCTGGATAAACTCAGAGAGAGTTCTGTTGGTTCTCTCTGTTGGGTGTTTGTTTACCTGGCTGGATAAACTCAGAGAGAGTTCTGTTGGTTCTCTCTGTTGGGTGTTTGTTTACCTGGCTGGATAAACTCAGAAAGGTTGTTTCTTTGTTTGGACAGTCTTTTTATCACCTGTGTAGTCACACCCATTTTCTTCTTCTGGTGTTAAACATGCATTGGGAGTTTCTGGTGGTGTTGTCACCTACATCTACATATATGTGATTCTTTAATTGGGGGAAGTTTTCTGTCCTCAGCTTTTTAAAGTTTATTAAATGAAATATTAAGATTTAAACAGAAATAAGAGTAGTGTAGCTGTTGGGTGGTGTTGGGAAAACCATGACTCAGGGTGTTTTCTCCTAAAACAGTGAAAATTGGGAGGAGCAACATGCATGAAGCCCCTCCTCCCTAATCGGACCTCCTATAAACTTCACCTCTTCCATCTCTACGTCTACAAATCTGCCCCACCCAATCACCTCCCCTGTAACTCTGTCATCATTCCTGGCTCCACTAATCAGAAGTGGGACTTGGCTTCCTTCCACAATGTAGAAGGAGCAACATGAACTCCACCCCCCCCACCCCCGCTCTTACAGTCTTCTCCCAAATCATCATAAGCTAAAGACACAATCTGATCTAGCAAATTATGACTGACATTGACAGATTCAGCTTCATATGTAATTTTATTTATAAAGCACATTTTAAAAGAACTAATGCTGATCAAAGTAATAGTAAAGTAATAAACAGGGAAGACAAACATAAAACAAACCAAAACAAAAACACAACATTAACTCTCAACTACATTAAAAGGCCTAAGAATAAAAAATGAGATTTGAGACGGGATTTTAAAAATTGCAGTGTTGGGGCTCATCTGGCATGTGGTGGCAACTCATTTTATAGTTTAGGTATAGTTTAGTGCATCAGCCTGGATTTAGGGACCACCTGAAGGAGCTGGTCAGCAGATCTGAGTGACCTTGATGGAACGAATGGCTACAAAAGCTCAGAGAGAGAGGTGGAGCTAAATCGTTCAATGACTTATAAACAAAGAGCAAAATCTTAATCAATCCTAAAACAGACAGGGACGCAAATATGGGCGAGATGTGTTCTAGATAACGTGTTCTTGTTAAAAGACCAGCAGCAGTGTTTTAACTGTTGCTGTGCGATGGAGGCCTGACCGACACCAGCGTGAAGCCCATTACAGTAATCAAGTCTGGATGAAGTTAAAGCATGTAAGACCCTCTCAAAATCATTGAAGGTGTCAGCCCCTCTGTATCACGCCCTCCCCCAGGGCGATTCCGAGCCGCCGCCCACACGCTCACAGAATGACTTTTGTTGTGTTTACGTTCTGGTTTTGATTCATGGATTCGGTTCTTGTTCATATATGTTCATGTATGTTCGGTTCAGTGTCTTGGTTCAGTGTTTGATTCAGGCTCATCACGTCATGTTTAATTAATATGTTTCACCTGAGACGGGGGGGGGGGACTTAAGGGGCTTCAACGCTCAGTTCGACGCTGAGAATTACATTGTTTGGAACCTTGATGTACCCAGAGAGGTTCTCGTCTCTGACCATGGTGTGTTTAGGCCAGCTTCGGCTCGACTTCTTTGTTTGCGAGCAAGCCACCCGGCGGTTCAAGTACTCAGCGAGGTTCACTCACTATCTGCTTAGTTATTACACGTCACAACATTTTCAGTCGGTATGGCCGTAAGACCTAAGAAGATCTCTAAAGGACACAGAGAGAACAGTGTGAATACATTAGCGCACCCTTTGGACTGACATGTCTTACTCAAAGACGTTCCTTCATTAAATCTTTACTCTAAAGCAATTATTTAATATTAAAAATTACGTAATTAGCATTAATTTTTTACGGTGGACGTCATCGCACAGGAATCAGAAAGCCGGGTCTGAGCCTCTTTAGAGCAAGCCAGGAGCGACAGTGGCAAGGAAAAACTCCCTCAGATCGAGAGGAAGAAACCTTGAGAGGAACCAAGACTCAAAAGAGGAACCCAGACCTTGGGAGAAAAGGGTCCTCCACCAATGGCCCATGGAGCGAGACTTCACCCTGAGATGGATCCTTCCCATCAAAACTCCTGAAGCCTCCTGAAGGGCTCCTGCTTTCCTGCATCACTGTGGGCTGAGGGACAACAGGTTCTGCTTCCTCTACCAGCCCATGGAGTGGGACATTCCCTTCAGAGCCGGACCCAGCCAGAAGGTTATCGTTACCAGGAGCCATGCTTGATGTCTACAGGGGGTGAACCCTGTTCGTCTTCTTCAGGATCTGTTGGAGGAACAAAAGGACAAAGATTGAACAACTGAAACTGAAAGTTTTGGACCATCACAATCTCTCAACACTCGACTCACATACATTAAACTTGGGGAATCTCAGCCTCCTGTTTCCCTGCCTCATTGTTGGCTGCGCCTCCACAGCTTCCGTCTCTACCACTGGTTCATGGAGCAAGATGCCTGGAGTCCCATCCTCGCGTCTCTGCTCAGAACATGAAGAAGCAGGAGCTTCTGTAGAGGCAGCAGAATGACGAGCACCCTGCTGAGAAGACGAGGAGAAGTCGTGCACCATGGACGTCCTTTTGAAGAACTTCCTAATTCTTCTTTGAAGTGCTCGAGAAGCTCTGAGGATCGGTGCTGCAACATAGGTTTGAGCTGCCTTCTTAAGTGAAGCACAGCTGAAGCAGCCAATCTTCTCCCTCACGACCTCTACGCTTCCAGCTCCACTGCAGTCGTCCTCCTGGAGCGGGAGGACCTCTTGATGAGAGCAGCTTCCCCCATCCTCTTCATCAACAGGTACCACTAAAAACCTGCCGATAACTCTGGAGAGAAGCAACAGAGAAATGTACTTATTGTTAGTGAGCTGACACTATACTTTATCTACACTACATGGACAAAAATATTGGGACACCTGCTCATTCATAGTTTCTACTGAAATCAAGGCTATAAAAAAAAGAGTTTATCTTGCTTTTCTTGGAGTAACTGTCACACTGTGCAGAGAGACAGTTAGATTTTGGCAGGAGCATTGCTTTGAGGATTTGATTGCATTCAACCACAAGAGTGTTAGTTAGTGAGGTCAGGATGTTGGATGATGATCACCACCCCACCTCGTCATCCCCAACTCCCTAACTCATCCCAAAAGCACTGGGTGAAGCACCACCATCATTCTCCAGAGAACATAGTTCTTCCACTACTTCACAGCTCAATGCTGAGGGGCTTTATACCCCTGCAGCCCTATCCTGGCATTAGGCAGCATGGTGCAAATAGGTTCATGTTTATCTGCTCCAGAGAGTCCTATTCTATTGGCGGTACTTCTCTAAACTGACTAGACAAGCTGTGTGTGTGTAACTTAAAGTTGCTGAATGATTTCATTATAATCGGTGTGTCCCCAAACATTTGGTATATGATTAAGTGTATATAAACATTGAGCTTGGACTTGATATCCAGCACAACGTTCGACTTAAAGTTCTTGCCTTGATTTTAGCCAGGGGTGCCGAGTCACCTCTTTCACAGAAGGCCGAGTGACAGGATCTTTCTGCAGCATGTAGGAAATAAAGGCTTTGCAGGGTTCCTCCACTGCAACCTCCTCTGGATACTCCAAGGATCTCCGCTGGAGAATTGGGATCATAGCCTTCATGGAGTCGTAGAAGGGCAAGGACGCAGTAACCATGGCATAATAAATCACACCGAGGCTCCACACATCGCTCTTCTTTGGATCATACCTCTGACGCATGTTTATCTCAGGTGCGCAGTAGTAAGGATTTCCACACAATGTCTTGCATAGGTCAGGGAAGCCTCTTGAGAAGCATCCTAATCCAAAGTCGGCCAGTTTGATTTGACCATCAAAGGTCAGCAGAACATTATTTAATTTGAGGTCTCGATGGACAATGTTCTGCTGGTGCAGGAAGTCCACCGCGCTGAGAAGCTGGGAGAACCACGTTTTGGCCTGGTCAGTGGGGATGGGGCCAGTCTCAACGATATGATGAAGGAGATCTGTGGCAGCAGCCTCCATCACAATGTACACACGTTCCTGCATCTCAATAATTTCATGCACCTGAACGATGTGAGGGTGCTTTACTCTTCTGAGAATGGCGAGTTCCTGGGATTGTGCCTCGTAGTCCATTATTTTGATGGCCACCTGGTTTGGGTGCCTTTCAGATGAGGCCAGCTTAACTGTGCCGAAAGTCCCTTCACCGATGACGCTCAACACGTCGTACCCAAAAAATGTCAGAATGTCATCAGTTTCCATGTTTTCCCTGCAAACAGAAGGTAGAATTGACAGTTAGAGAAGGTAGAGGTATTTCCCCTGTGAATTGGAATAATAAGCTGTAGATATTAAACAAATAAGTCAAACCACTGGACTGGGAGAGCGCTTTCTTACATAACTAATTACAAAACTGTTCAACTCAGAAACTGAACACAGCGTTACATTAGAAGAAGGGCTTTTAGAGAACTGAAGTGTTTTTGAGTGTATCGCCCCCTAAAGGCAGATCTGTGTCAAAAAAAGGCATCATCTGACCAGAATCTCTATGTTATTTTTTAAATAATTAACATTTGTTTGTTGGATTTTTCAGAAGTGTATGTACAATATATACTGTATTGACAAAAGTATTGGGACAGCTGCTCATTGCTTCTTCTGAAATTAAGGGTATGAAGTATGAAGTTGGAGTAACTGTCTCTACTGTTCAGACTTTGGAGGAGCACTGCTGTGTGGATTTGATTGCATTCAGCCACAAGAGTGTTAGTGAGGTCAGGATGTTGACTTTTCACCATCCCACCTCATCATCCTAAACTCCCCAACTCCCACAAGTGTCATGTCCTAATACAGAAGGGGTTCTGTTCCATAGAAAGAGGGATAAACACTAAAAAGCAGTGGTTCTGGTCACAGTCTTTACGGACCTGCATTTGAAGTTCTGATGAAGGAGCTCTCTGCTCACAACACAGAACCTTTAGTGTGGAGTGAAAGACAAAGCCTTGTGCATTATGTCCAGTTGGGGTTCTAGACTCACACACTCATTAGCATAATGTGACGCCAGCCTTCTTTTGGCTCGAGCGGTTTGGTGTTGTTGTAATCAGTAATTAATAAATGGTTCTTACCTCGTCCTCTGTGCGAGAGAAGCAGACGTAGAATCTGTTTCTAGGTTCTAGATAATAAGGATCTAGATAAGTGTCCACCAAATGATGTCTGCACCAATAGTACCGTAGGAATCAACTGTCTCGCGAGCTGCTGAATCGTAACTGAGCCAATGAGGGACAACCTGCCCTTTTATAGGTGTTCCGATTTCGTGACATCATCGATGACATCACAATGGAGGGTGGAGCCTGGGCACTCTACAGTGTTCTGAGAAGCAGAGCTGTGTGTCCTTCATTGACTGTACACACAGTGCTGTGCAAAAGTACTGCCCCCCTCTGGTGGTTCTCTGTTACTGCAGATTTGCAGCGATTTCTTTTAGAACTTCCATCAAAATGTTCTAGATAAAGAGAACCTTATAAATCACTAAAAACACTACTGCATTTATTTACACAACAAATGTATTTTGCATGCAGATCAGCCCTGTGAAAAAGTATTTGCCCCTTCAGTTACTTCAGCAGCACATAACCCAAACTGCAGTGCTAATCAGACTGAGCTGATTGAACACAGCCAGGTCTGCTGAATGAACCCTCACTCATACTGAAGTTCAGATCAGGTCTGAATGACGGGATTCACAGAGCTTTATAGCAGAAGTACTGATTCAGGGTCTCCAGCTACCTGTTAAGACGTGGTGAAGATTTCCCCAAGAAAGGTGCATAAAGGAGCTGAGCATTCTGGGAAAAAGATCATCTGCACTTAATATAAGGGGAAATGGTTCAGTGTTTATTACTGGTGTGACCCTCAAACAAGCAGCTATTACTGTAATAATCCTAGACTAATAGACTGGCCAGTTTCAGCTGGTCAAGCTTGTAGACCAGTTTAATTCTTGACCAGTATAGTGTATGTTTTTATTTGAGGTTAATGGTTTAACTGGTCTACCAGTATGACCAGCAAGACCATACTGGTAGTTCATCAAGCTTAACCAGCGTACTGGTTAAGCTTGATTATAGGAGACTCTATTGTTCGACACGTGAAGATAGCTAGTCCTTTAGGGGCTCCAGCAGTGACTGTTAGCTGTTTACCGGGAGCCAGAGCGCCGGACATTAGCGGCAACCTTAAGCGGCTAGCAAACAGGAGATATTCGAGGATAGTGATTCATGTAGGGGCCAA
This sequence comes from Salminus brasiliensis, assembly GCF_030463535.1. Lineage (NCBI taxonomy): Eukaryota > Metazoa > Chordata > Actinopteri > Characiformes > Bryconidae > Salminus > Salminus brasiliensis. The sequence goes on from NC_132882.1 coordinate 33,454,158, forward strand.
TGATATCCGTCTGCGGCAGTCAGAAATAACTAAGGATAATATTAAAGAGGTGGTTAAACTGGCCCAGACGATGTCCGATGCCGTAATTTGCTCTGGTCCCATCCCAATGAGGCGCGGCGCTGAGTCCTACAGCCGACTCACAGCGCTGAACCGCTGGATGTCCAAGTGGTGTTCCGAAAATCATGTGGGCTTCATAGATAATTGGTTAAAGTTTGAGGGCAAGCCTGTTTTTTTTTTTAGGTAGGGATGGTGTCCACCCCACGCGGGAGGGTGCTGCCTTACTTTCTTGCAGCATAGCGCATAGTCTGCTAGTTAGTTGGCAGAGGAGTGTAAAAGACTGCTGACAATCCAGAGCCGGGACCAGGCCGCAGACAGACCGGCTAAACCGACCGTCTGCGAGCTGCTCTGAGGCGTCACCCAGGTTTCACTGTATTGAGACTGTGTCTGTGCCCCGAATTAAAGCCAAACAGAGAACATCTACATCAGCTCGTTTTAATAATTTAATCAGTGTTAAAATCTCTCATTTCAACGATAACAGCAGCACCTCAGACCTAAAGCTTGGTCTACTTAACATTAGATCACTATCCTCAAAAGCAGTGATCGTAAATGAAATGATATGCGATCAGAAACTAGATGTTTTCTGCCTAACCGAAACCTGGATTAGACCTGATCAATATATAGCTCTAAATGAAGCCACCCCCGCAGGCTATAAATATGTACATAGCCCTAGATTATCAGGCAGAGGAGGTGGAGTATGTATAATCTACCAGAATACACTAGAGATTATTCAAAAACACTGTAACACCTTCACCTCTTTTGAGCTCATCTACATTAATATATCAAATCCGGCCACAAATAAAAATGTTTTCTCACTGATTAATATTTATAGGCCTCCAGGGCCCTACTCTGAATTTTTAAAAGAATTTAGTAATTTTGCTGCAGACTTGGCAGTGTGCAGCAACAAAGTTATAATAGTAGGAGATTTTAATATTCATTTTGAAAAAGCAGACGATCCATTAACAAAGGCGTTTGTATCAATTTTAGATTCTGTTGGCATTATACAAAACATAACTGGACCCACACATTACTGTAATCATACCCTAGATTTAGTCCTGACCCTGGGTGTTAGCATTGATCAGCTAAATATTCTACCTCAAGGCTCAGTAATATCAGACCATTATCTAATCTCCTTTGAGCTTCATCTTAGGCAAAATGTAAATTCTTCTCCCCAACACTGCCTAAAGCGCACAGTAACACCAATGACAGCTGTACAGTTTACTAAAAATCTCCCATCCCTATCAACCTTAGCTTACACTCCGTCAGACCAAACGGAGCTCGTTAAATTAACAAACGATCTAGAGAATACCCTCCGATCAACCTTAGACAAAGTAGCACCGTTCAAAAATAAAATGATGAGGCAAAAAAGGCTCGCACCGTGGTACAGTGATCAAACTCGTACCTTAAAACAAACTAGAGCGCAAATGGCAGACGACCAAACTAGAGGTGTTCAACTCTGCGTGGAAGGACAGCCTTAGTCAATATAGAAAGGCACTCATTAAAGCTCGCTCAGCGTATCTGGCCTCGCTGATCGAGAAAAACAAAAACAATCCCAGAATTCTTTTTAATGAAATCTCTAAACTTACTAAAAGCCAGGCAGATACTCAACCCCAGATCCCAACATCTTTAACCAGTCATGTTTTTATGGACTATTTTAGTAATAAAATAGAAAATATTAGACAACAAATCCAACCCTGCTCATTAAATCAAACATGGCCGTCACCTGATGTAGTTGCTTTAGAACATAACTTAGTTGTAGAACAAAGGCTGGAAGCCTTCTACCCACTTCCACAGCCTGAACTAGAAAAAATTATATCCTCAGCTAATTGTACAACATGTACACTCGACCCGATTCCCTCTAAATTGCTAAAAGAAATTCTCCCAATTATAATCGGACCTCTTTTAACAATTGTAAATTCATCCCTTAGCCTTGGGCATGTACCCCAAACCCTTAAAATAGCAGTTATAAAACCTTTAATCAAGAAACCAAATCTTGATCCTAGCGTATTATCTAATTATAGACCCATCTCAAACTTAACATTCGTATCTAAGATATTAGAAAAAGCTGTGGCCCAACAACTCTGCTTATACCTGAGTAAAAATTACATGTATGAGAAATTCCAGTCTGGATTTAGACTCAATCACAGCACAGAGACAGCCCTAGTGAAGATTACGAATGATCTCCTTCTTGCCTCTGATCAAGGCTACGTATCTTTATTAGTCCTACTAGACCTTAGTGCAGCCTTTGATACAATAGATCATTCTATATTACTAGAATGATCTATTGTATTACAATATGACCAAGCTAGTTGACCAACATCATAAGAATGACCAAATTTGTTGACCAGCTAAACCAAACTAGAAAACCAGTATGACTTGAAAGCTTGGACAAGTTGGCCATGCTGATGAACCAGTTAGTTCATCACACTCATACTGGTCAACCAGCTTGGTCATAATGATTGACAAGCTTGGTCAGGTCAAATAACAACACCACATCCTATGCTGATCAAAATCCATTGCAGGTCATGCTGGTCGACAGTTTGGTCAAGCTGGCTATTCTGGTGGACGAACTTGGTTAGGTTGGTCCTGCAGGTAAACCAGTTAAACCATCAAACTCAAACACCAACAAACATACCCTTTGCTGCCCAAAATTCAAGCTGGGTCAGAACATCTCCAAAACCTCAGGCAGGTCTTGTAGGGGGTTCCCAGTATGCAGTGGTCAGTACCTACCAAAAGTGCTTCAAGGAAGGAGAACCGGTGAACTGGTGACCCAAGGCTCTCATTAATGCTCATGGAGGCCCCGCCCACCTCACAACTTACAGGACTTAAAGGATCTGCTGCTAATAAAAAAAAATACTAAATAAAACTTGCTGCCTAGCAAAAACACAAACACTGAATCTCTCCCAGAGCTGAACTGCACTGGATGCCTTTTATTGAACGTATTGCTGGAGAAGCACATTCTAAATATTAGATATGATAAGATATGAACTCTGTAATTTCTAACAGACCATTATTAATTATTACTTAACAGATATTTATTGCACACTGCATAATTTGAACACTACCCCTAATTATTTATTATTCTTTGTCTGCATTGTGTTGCTCTTGTTTTCTGTATGCACTGTGTCTATGTTACATCATGGTCCTGGTGGAATGTTGTTTCATTTCAAACTAGCTGAGTTTTTCTTAACTAAGCAGTGAAGCACTTTTGTAAGTCGCTCTGGATAAGAGCGTCTGCTAAATGTCATAAGTGTTAATGTAAAAGGGAGACAAAGAAAGTGGCTCGGGTCAGACCACACAACACTATTCCATCCAATTATATCTATGCGGCGTCAGCGAGCTGGAAAACGGGCCTTGTCTAACATTGCGTGTTGGACAAGGCCCTTAGCCAGCGCACTAACACCATGGTAGTGATGTTGGATGAGGCTGTAGATGGTGTGCTTTTGAAGGCGTGTTTGTGTTAGCTGTCTTTTGGTCTGACAAAAGTATTTGGACACCTGCTTATTCATTGTTTCTTCAGAAATTAAGTATATTCAACTATATTAATGTCCAGGGAAAACTTTCTACTCAATTTCAGAGCAATGCTGTGAGGATTGGATTGCATTCAGCAATAGGAGCATTAGAGAGGTCAGAATGTTGGATGATCATCACCCCACCTCATCGCCAACTCATCCCAAACGTACTGGATGGAGCACCTCCGTTTCAGAGAACACAGTTCCACTGCTCCACAGCTCAATACTGGGGGGTTTTACACCCCTCTAGCCCACACCTGGCATTAGGCATGGTGTACAACACAAGACATTATTGTTTATCTGCTCCAGAGAGTCCTATTTTGTTGGCAGTATTTCTCCACAGGGACTAGACAAGCTGTGTGTGTGCATTTGCACATCTGTGTCAGCAATGAGTGCTCTATCTTTCTCTCTCTCACACACACACACACCTATACATACATATAGAGTATACATGGCCCATGTCTAGATTTCAGTACATCACCGTGGCAACAAGCTCATTATGATGTCACAATAAATGAGGGTAGTGATGCAGAACTGCAAAAGTGTACAACTTGAAAGTTGGTCATTTCTGTTGAGTTCAATGAACGAAAACACTCAGAAAACGATGGAGCAGCGCTCTAAACATACAGGTCAGTCCATACACTCCTGCTGAAGTTTTACTTATTAGAGCTGCTTTTGTTTGAAGGCCACTTTTGAATCTGAACTTTAGTGAAGGGACAAAAATGCTCTTTACTTAGCAACATTGTTTATGGACACTAGTGCAGTTTTAGCACATTTAAACAGCACTTTACCGTAAGAAAATAGTATATCAATGTTATGTACCTGTCTAGTATTACCATTAGCAGAAATATACACAGCTCACGGTCTATGAAATTCCATTAAAAATACAAATCATCCTGTACACAGATGGTGGTGGAAGAAAAAGGAAAAGGACAGAGGTGGAATTCAGCCGCAGTGTTCTGGTAGGAACGAGTCCAGTTCCTGATACTGAAGCCTCTACCAGGAAGAAGAGGAAAGGGACCGTAAACCGTCCCACCAAGCCAGGTCAGTACATTGGTCAGACCTGAAGAAGGTCCTATGTATATAAGTAAACCTTTAATTATCCAAGTTTACATGATGTAAATTCCACTGCCCCCTGCACAGCAGGTGATGTTAATAGATAAACTCATGATAAATGATCTAAAGAGAGCTAATATTCATGTTCACCACTATTTTCCACAGATACCTTTGATGATTTATATATTTTTGGAAGGAAACTGGGCGAAGGAAGCTTTGGAACAGTCTTCGCGGGAACACGTCTCTCCGATCTCCTACAGGTTGTTACCTCAGTCTCTCCATAACTTCATTATCTCCTCTATTGTCTTTTCAGTCCCCATAATCCTAATACCTTGTATTATCCTTGTGTGCAGGTGGCCATTAAATTTGTCCCAAAACAGGAAGGTGATCTATACGTCCAAAGTGTAAGTTTACCTAGAACCCAGTTTTACCTTCAAAACCTGTCCATAAAGCATACTAGTAGTAACACAGAACTGGATTTCACATGATCAGTTCTCATTATCTGATCTCACGTTTTCCTGCAGCCTGATGACTCCAAGTCCGTGCCTGCTGAAGTGGCTCTCATGCAGACGTTGAGTGAGCCACCCGTTAGCAATATTATAAAGCTCATCGACTGGTTTGATGAGCCTGAGCGCTACATTTTAATCCTTGAGCGTCCTCACCCCTGCATGGACTTGGATGCCTTCATTGACAACTTCGGAGGTTCCATCACTGAAGACATGGCCAGAAACTTAATGGTCCAGGCAGTTGGGGCGGCAAAAAAATGCCACAAGCGAGGTGTCCTGCACCGGGATATTAAAACAGAGAACTTCCTCATCAACACGGACACCTCAGAGCTAAAGCTCATTGATTTTGGCTGTGGTGACTGGGTCAGGAAGGCTGGACATACTGATTATGCAGGTATATTTGAGTTTAGGGCACTGAAATCACTACAAAATTCACACATTGCTTACAAAATGAGGATCCTCAGAGGAGCCTGATGTCCCATAGCCACTTGAGCTGTTAAATGAAGATAGAAATGAAGATCTGTGCTCAGCTCTCCTTATTTCTCTTCCTCTGTTATGTTCTCAGGCACCTTGGAATACTGGCCTCCAGAATTCCTCCTAAAGCGGAGGTACCACGCCAGGCCTGCAACAGTGTGGTCGTTAGGAGTCCTTCTGTTCAGGATGGTATGTGGATTCCTGCCCTTTAGAAACGGCCTGGATATCCTCGAGGGACCTCTGTGCTTTGAGGACGGCCTATCCAGTGGTAAGATAAATGGTAGCATCTTGGTAAACAAGAAGAAAACAGACACATATCTAAGTGGAAGAGACAGAAATCAGAAACTAGATCTGTAGTTGGGAGAATATGCAGAACTAAAGCTGAAGGATCGCAGTACATACCAGGTGTCCCCAAATGTAGAAGTTCAGATCTGTGTATATAGCATGGTAGTCTTTTTGAAATGTAGAGATCATTAAAAGAAAAGAAAAGCTAAATGTCATGCTGAAGCATCTTTCTCTCATCCAATCCCATCACTCTACACAGAATGCTGCAATCTGATTAGCTGGTGCCTGCAGTACAAACCATCCAGGAGGCCTACTTTTCAGCAGATCTTGCAGCACAGTTGGTTCCAATGCAACGAGTCAGCCTAGGATCAGGTTAGCCAGGGAGAAAAGGAAGTTAATGCTAAGAGAAGAAGCAGTACAAGCTAAAATATGTCTTTTGGTGATAGAGAGGAGCCGATAGTGTGATATTAGTACATGCTCCTAACTTTCTAGAAATATGAATTAACATGAAATAATCTCAGCATTGCAAATCTTAAGGAGTGCATCTGTATCTAATGCATATTGTTTGGTTTGCGTTTCAGGCTGTGGAAAGAGAATCCTGTAGTGGCCTGCTGAGACAGATCACAACAACATTAGGGGATAACACAAATGTGGCACAGTCTGTGACTCATTGAGTGAACAAGCTACTGTGAGGTGTAGGGATTAGTATAGAAGTGAGTGTAGAAGCTAGGATGATGTGTAGAAGCTAGTGTGAGGTGTAGGAGTGAGTGTGAGGTGTAGGTAGTAGTGTAGGAGTGTGTTGATGCTAGTGTGAGGTGTAGGAGTGAGTGTAGATGCTAGGGTGAGGTGTAGTAGTGAGGTGTAGAAGCAAGTGTAAAAGGTAGCGTAAGGTGTAGTAGTGAGTGTAGAAGCTAGGGTGAGGTGTAGAAGCAAGTGTAAAAGGTAGCGTAAGGTGTAGTAGTGAGTGTAGAAGCTAGGGTGAGGTGTAGGAGTGAGTGTGAGGTGTAGGTAGTAGTGTAGAAGTGAGTGTAGAAGCTAGCGTGAGATGAGTAAGTGTAGAAGCTAGGAGTGAGTGTAGAAGCTAGTGTGAGGTGTAGGTAGTAGTGTACAAGTGAGTGTAGATGCTAGTGTGAGGTGTAGGAGTAAGTGTAGATGCTAGGGTGAGGCCTCCATCAGATCAAAGGAGGTAAGCAGTCAGAAAGGCTTGGCTTGTTTCATTAAGAAAATAAACTCTGAAACGTTGCAGCTCTGGTCATTTACGTGTATCACTGTGCTAACGTCTGGTTACACCCATACATTTGGCATTGCATAAAGACACTGTATTCATGATGAAGCCATTCCACAAGTTCATGGTGAGAAATGAATGTGCTCTATTGGTGTAATGTCTCAAAAGATCATTTATAAACTTTAAGACAATGATACTGGTTAAATAAACACATGCTGACAATCTACCAATCTACAATCTACCAATCCACCAAAAAACACTAAGCTACTCTAGTCATACTGGCTCATATCAATTTGTACTGCTGCTGTTTTTAAATACTTCTAATCAAAGCACATAAAACTTGAAAATGTCAATTTAAGTTCAAATATAGGACTGTGAACCAAAGACATATCACCTTACCTGCTACATCAACCTACTACTTAAACCCTGTACATAGGCCCACACTGCAGTTCTCATAATTAACATCAGCTTCATCTACCCTACAACTGAGCCCTGTGGCTCTGTAGGAAGATGGTTATTCAGGAGCTTTGTTGACCACTGTTGTGGATTGTGAACTGTGCATTGCTGGCACTGGATGGCAGCATTACCTTTTGGTTTGATCTTTCTTGCTGTTTTTTATATATTTTTTTTTTATCTTTGTTGGTCAATGAACATTATTCACAGGATCATTGGCCATTCAGGTGCCTGTGGTTTAGGCCAGACAAATAAAGTAAATACTCAGTATGACTATATTATATACACACACAGATGGGGGACAATTGGAAGAAAAATCAACATAATGTGTCTCACTAAGGTGTTGAGCCACCATATGTATCCAGAACAGCTTCAATGTGCCTTGATATGAACTGCTCTGTAGGGATGAATACCACTCTTCTAAAAGATAGTTCCTCAGTTTTATTGATGGTGGTGGAGAGTGCTAAGGCATGAGTCCCATTGAAGTTCAACTAGGTTGAGATCTGGTGAGTTTGAAAGCCATAGGATTTGAGTTCTATCATTTACAGAAGACCAGCATAATGCCCTCCACAGCATAACCGAACAACCAGACCACTTACTGTAGGGTTCAAAGCATTTAGGTCTGTACTGTTCTCTTCAGGTAGGCCACACATGCACTCACCCACTTGTGGAGAATATGGTGAAGCATTAGAAATCAGACTGTCTCAGCAGTGCCTGTGATTGTCGCACCGCTAAGCTCTCAGGTGGTCATTTGTCTTTGTATCAAGCGGTTTCTGCACAGTAGCCTGGCTTTAACACCCTTATCTATGTAGGTGTGGACGGACTGTTCATGCTGACAGGCTGATCATATCCTGCACTGCCATTCTCCATCATCTGAGTAACATCTGCTCGTCCGGTTTTCGTACATATCTCAGTATCACATGAACATCACGCTCACTGACTGCGAATATGTGCTTTCAACCAGATGAGCAGTCGGAGACTGAGGCTACTGCCATCTGTGTCCCAATACTGAACCCTCTTTTAGAGTCAAATAGATCTTTTCCTCTTGCCTTTGTGATCCAGAAATGAGTTCAACTGCATAGGATCATCTATTAGCGACCATTCGCTAGTCTTCTGTTTCTGAATGAAGGTTAGAGAAGTGGATTTGAGAAGGTTGGCAGTTCAAACCTTGAAGCTGTGTCACCAATTTTGTGAGCAGTTACTGAAGTTAAAATTGTCGCTAATCTGTCCAAAAAGGATTTTGTCCTGGGTTTAATAAACTCTCATAAATTGCTGTTCAAGAAGGGTATATTTTCAAGATGATAATGTTGATAAGGGAGTTAAACGGTTATCAGATCAGTAATAAATGTGTGAGATATCTACCTTGGCTAAAGTAGTTCGTTTCAGCTGTCAAGCTGTAGGCTAGCAGGATTAGCATCTTGTTTAAGTGTAAATATAGATTGTTGAGTGTAAACTCCTGCTGAGCGAATTTTCCTGTATCCAAGTTGGTGAGCCAACCCGAGACTACACTTCCCAGAGTACTGTGCGAGTGACGTCAGTAGCGGGGGCACCCCCAAACGGAGCCGCAGAGAAAGATACACACACAGAAAAGAGGAGCAGACACTCAAAACACACCTAAAGCCTTAGTCTACTCAGGTAGTGAAGATTTAGACACACTGTCTGACACCTTGACACAATATTACACACGGGGGAAAAGGAAATGACGTTGAATTATTATTACAAAAAGAAAAAACAGTTGGTTCTCATTTCAAGTTCAGAAGAATTATTGATTAAAGTTGAGTTAAATATCTCACGAATACTTGACTCTGAAGTTTTTTCTAACATTGAAACTGAGCTGAGTGACTTATGTGCACTGGGTTTTGGTGTTATATCTGAACTTGTGCATTTTTCCCAGTAACTATTTAAATTTTTATAGAGCCTCATTGAACTAAAATTTCCCTTCATAACTCATTTGTACCCCCTCCTCTAATTATTTTAATATTTTGTGTTTTCTTCCCCATCAGCCTCCAACAACCATTCACACGCACACACGCACACACACACACACACACACCCTTTAAAAGGAGGTCACATCATTTCTGTTGTGGTGGAAAAATTGTGACAGAAATGAAAAGCTGAGTCTCTGAGTCAGGATCAAAGTGAGTAACAAATGTATTGGAGTAAGACAATGCAATGCATAAAATCTTCCTCAGTGCAGAACAGTTTCTCAGAGTCTTTATACCCTCAGCCCCACCTTGGTTATGGTACAATTATCAGTCCATTCCTTTATGTAGCTAGAAGCAAAATCATCACTGTATATCATATTTCACTCTTTTGCTACCTGTTAGCAGTGTTCGGGCACATTCCGTCCCCAGTGCACCCCCCTCACACTGGCCTTGACCGATTTTGGCCATCATATCTTCAGCTGGAGGTGAAAGAGGAAGAGAGGAACAGGATGTGTCTTACACAAGCATACATGGTCATCACTGATTAAAAGAAATTAATAATGCCCTCTTACTGATTATGAAGCAATTTAATTAACAAGTTCAATCCTTCCAGATTGCTTTCATCAAACAAAGGTCCCAGCCCCAGTTCAGAAAAAAAAGTTTCAGTGATACAGTTACACAGTAACTCTCCACAGCAAAGCAGAAGCACCAATAACATGAGAATGGGCAATATCATGAGGAATACACTGCTTAAGTTAGCTAGAATAGATCCCCAACCTCAAGACTATGAATCAACCCCTCGTTCTTCATTCCTGAGTTGGGCAGCTACAGTGCGCATTCGGCACAAAACCATGCTGATGTTACCCTCCTGAGCATCGTTGGGAGAAATATAAGTACAACAGTGTTCACCAACCATGCTACAGACCCCCCCCTTCCTTTGCTAAGAGTAAATCCAGTGCCATGCGATTCTGTGTAGTCACTAACCTCAGTGCAGTTAGTTCGGACCTTACTCCTTCCATCCCCTTAATGGTCTGGTTTACAGTAGCTAATCTATAGTGAACCCTGTTGAGGTCTCTACATAAGGCCCCCACCCCATACATTGGAAATAAAATCTCAGCAAATCGTTTACCTTCAGTAGTTAGTTTGTGTTCATCAGGTGCGGATAAGTTATTTGATGTGTCACGTCGAGTGTGGAGGCGGGGGTGCATGGAATACAGGGTTATGTGTGCACTCAAACGTACCAAAGCACAGCGGCCCCACTGCAGTTTGGGCAAATACAGCAGTAGTCTATGGTGACAGTGCCAGTACCAATCAGGTATCCAAATGGGTTTATCTTTGTTGAAAGTGGTTAATCCCCCAAATTCCCTTACCAAATTCACGGAGCTGTTGCATTGACTAGGATCTAAACCCCTTTGCCAATTACTAATTTGATTACCTGTGAGTCCAATACATTCTTCCCTGGGTGTCTAAAGTAAACTCTCTCAGAGCCATCAGAATCATGTTTGCAGTTAGGATATACAGTGGCCCTATGATGGCCAGCTCAGCATGTTCCTCCTTCATCTGTGCAGGTCCCATATCAGCACCCAATCACATGCCTTGTGGTCATGGAAGGGCTGGTCAGCCGGTTGCGGCAGCACTGCTTTCACCTGTTTAGACACAGACAAAAGCGCCTCACACAATGAGACGCAATATGCCATGAGAGAGTGGTCAAGTAACTGATTGTCCAGTGGGGGTGGACCTAATTCCGTATTGGGAGGCCTGCCAAACACTATCTCAAAGGCACTGAGACCTGTTCTTTTTTGTGGCCTGGTTCTGCTTTGCCAAAGAACCAGGGGGAGGCACTTAACCCACTTATCACAGGCCTGTTTGTTGTGTCATTTTTGCAAGACCATTTTTAATGGTCCCATTAACCCTTTAGACTGCCCCAGCGCTAACGGGTGATAGCTGCAATGGTGTGCCATTGTCACCTGAGACTTGTTGTGGCAGGCCCCACCTGGGGATTACTTCTCTGAGGAACGTTTTTGCCAGGGCTTTGCCATCCTGAGTACCTGTGGGGAAAGCTTTAACCCATTTACTGAACATACATACACAGACCAGGAGAAACCGTTTCCCTTCTGCCGGTGTTAATTCCACAAAGTCAACCTGCCAGTGCTGAAATGGCTCTGTCACTGGGGGGTGACCCACAGGCTGTTGTGACAGAGGTTGTGTGTGTCTGTGTGTGTTTTGTGCCTGTGAGACAATTAGAACAAACATTTTGGGTGAGTATAGAGAGTCCGGGTGAATATCAGTGTCTTGCTATCATATCCATTATCCCCCCTTTGCTCATGTGACTCCTCCCATGAGCAATAGCAATTAACCCTTTCATGTATGTCTTTGGGAGACATGGTCTATTTGTTGCAATGTGTATTCACACATTGTTTTGTTTGATGCACCCTGATTTGGTCCACTGAGCTTTTTCTTGAATTTCTTGCAGGGTGGGTTTCTCTTGATCTGTTACAGGCGCTGCGCGAGCTGTGCATTTGGCCACATGATCTGCGAAGACGTTTCCCTCAAAGGAGAAGGCGAACCAGAACCTGCTATCTGGATGGTTTGGTCCACTGGAGAATGCATTCGCTAAATCTACCACTGTGTAATGTGTGTGGTCTGTAGGAATTTGAGACAAAATAGTATGGGGGTTTGGTAGTTCAGGTGCTCAAGCCTGAACTGCAGCATTTACTGCCTGCAGGTCCTGAACAAACCTCCACTCATCCCGGTCGGGTTTCTTGACTGGAAAAATTGGTGTCCTAACTGGTGAATCTGGACATGGCACTATGACCCCTGCCTCAAGCAAAGCTTGAAACACCGGTCCAATACAGTCAACCGCTTCAGGTTTCATGGGGTACTGAGCTTGTCAGGCCTATATGTGGATTTAGGTGTAATGGATAATGGCTCACAGTCTTTAATCAATCCTATATCATGCTTACTAGAAGCCCACAGCTGAGGGGGAAGTGAAGAAAGCTTCAGTTCCTCCTCTTCTGTGAGAGTGGCAGCCTGAATCAGTGGAGGTGAGCCAAACAGCTCCACTGTTCGCTCTGCTCTCAGCCAGGACTAAAAGGGGCACTTCCTCATCTTTGTGGAAGCGCTATACTGCACATTGGAGGCGCTCTGTATTGGCCCAATCATTAGCCCTGGCCACCCTCTAGGCCCATGGCCCGATATCTTGCCATGGGAGGGTGCGTTTAAATCTGGCCAGGGAGACGTGGGGTTAAGAATTTCCTACTGTGAATAACGCATTTTGCTGTTTTGTTAGTGAAACTAGGGTTTCCGCCGTTTTATCACTCCATATGAGTACTGTGGTTAATAGGGGTTCTGTCCCCGGTGTGAGGAAACGTTTTTCATAATCATGATCAGGGCCCTGGCTGATGTGAGGTGCAATGTAGGTTACTCTTTTTCCACTGCAGGGGGGTTGATAGGCATTTTTTTTATCCGAGGCAGAAAAAATGGTGACCGTTTCTCCCTGCTCATCAACGCTGCGCCACATGTAAGCATACAACGGAACACTCTGACGCTACCTGTACCATGCATGGTTCTGAAAAATCTACAGCCAAACCCTCCGGGGAGCTGATTAGAGTACACCCTAGTTTACACATTAAATCTCTGGCCAGTAAATTCACAGGACAAACAGAAGACATCTGTTTGTCTAAGGAACATTGGAGGGGCACAGACACCTTTTCTCTGACCACTTCTCCCCCTACTCCTATTAATGCTTGGGATTTTCCCTTTTGCGTGTCACAATGAAGCTCATTAGTCCTAATCACTGAATGGCCCGCCCCGCTATCTACCAAAAATTCCAAACTCCTCATTTCTACAATCAAAGTCAATTTTGGCATACTTAATGGGCATGTTGTAAGCTATTGCACTAATGAAAGATAGGGAGAAGAGGAAGGCACTTCCCTTTTTGCTGTGTCAGTGGGTCCCTTTTCACCATCCTGCCCCTCCGCCGCTCGTCACTGCTCCTGATGCACCGCTGCTGGTTTTCCCTCCTCCTGGACATACTGCTCGGAACAATCCCTGGCAAAATGTCCATGCTTGCCACAACTGTAGCATCGATTCACCCATGATTCACCCTGATCCGCATTTGATTGGTTTGGCTGGAAAGCCCATTGCCAGCAAATCCTCTTCCTCTGCCCCTGCCTTGTCCTCGACCCTCGGCCTCCCCCGTGTGGAGCGTTAGTGGGGAAGGCTGCAACTTGCTGTACCATCGTCGACATGGCTTGATCCAACGTGTCTGTTCGCTTTTTCTCTTTCTTCTTTGACTGAGCGTTTAGGAGGTTCTCATGATGCTTGGCATGGTCCTCTATCATGGCGAGGGGCTGTCTGGTATACCCCACGCAATGCTGCTTGATAGCGTTTGAGAGCTCAGATCTCAGACCCATCAGGAAGCTGTTGCGCAGGTGTGCTTCCCATGGGGTCACAGCTTCTGGATTATTTACTCTCGCCGCAGGCGCTTCAAGTCTGCTAAAGTCTGTGTGAACTCTTGTCAGGCGGACCAGATAATCCTGAACAGTCTCTCCATCTTGCGTCCTCCTACTTGTGGGGAAGTGGCCCCACTGCCGCTTGTTCGGGTGCTGCTTCAGGCTGGTTCTGGTTTCCCGCTGGTGCTGGTCTTCTTGGCGGGGCAGTGTAGAGGTCAGGATCGGCAGCAACTGAGACACACTGAGACACTGGTTTAGTTTTACCCCCCTTCCTCTTTTCTCTCTGTCTGCCTGCGCTCTGCTTCTTCTATCCAAAACCCAATCGCCCATAACATGCTTTATGTTTCGCACAATGTTTAATCACTGCTTGTGGGCACCCCACCGGTGCTTGTCCCACTCTATCCTTAAACTTATACAGATATTTCACACTAAGGCTCCCAGTAGTCGGGAATCCGAATCAACCAACCTTTTTAGCCCCAACAACCACGTCTCACATCCCTTTGCCTACTTATTCAATATTTGTACCCTGTACCTAAAACTATTAGCACTCCTTCCCATGGCCTGGACCTATTGCTCTAGTGATACGTCTATCAATAGAGGCCTCGCTATGAGCAGGCTAGTCTTCACTTGTTACACCGTCATGTAACTAAACTTCATCCAGGACGTAGTGCTCAAAGAAAAGGTGGAGGGGAATAAAATTTTCGGAAATAATTATTCTGTCACTCACCACCACCAATGTTCGTAGAATAGGCTTGGATTGGAAGCGGAGGGACGATCAGTCACTCTCACCCCCATGGTACTTCTCCTGCTTCAAACCAGAAGCGTACGGCAGTACTTCTTCAGGGCCATGCTGCATCAGGCAGAGAATAGTGGAGAACGACGGTGACAAAGCCACCTGGCGATGTCCAGGACACGGGCACCTGGAAAACAGGAGACCGTGGCATTACTCTTTAGGGTCGATACTTTTCAGTGTTTTACAGAAGAATCTCCAACAGTGAGAACACCGCCCTGAGGAGTCGTCCTCGGTGCCGGAGCAGGTGAAGAGCTGAGGTCCTCAAACCAGTTAGCAGAGGTGAAAATGGCTGTGGTGGTGGAGGAGCCCTCTGCGTTTCCCAGCCACGCTGACACTTCCAGGCCCTCTCAGGTGTGGGAGAGGAGACTATGACCCTCTGTGTCCGTCGTGCAGGTAGTGCTGGAATTAAGACGAACGCGTTTGGAGGAGTTACAGGCAGCCTCCAGCCTCGTCTTCAGTCAGTGGAGTTCGGACTGCCTCTACAACGGCAGCAGTCAAGCTTGATGACCTCCTTGAAGAGTACCCATAGATCTCGCTCCTCCGCGGTCTTCAAGTTTCTCGAGTATAAACAGACCGAAACAAACGCCGTCAATGAGAGAGTACTGAACAGTAACAAAGGGAGCAGAGAGAACAAGGATCACATCAACTGACTCAGATAAAGACAACAAAGCAGGGACTCAACTGTTCGTGTCAAATCAGAGTTTTAAAAGCAGAATCGCATTGGAAAAAAAAAAAAAAAAAAAAAAAAAAAAAAAAAAAAAAAAAAAAAAAAAATATATATATATATATATATATATATATATATATATATATATATATATATATATATATATATATATATATATATATATATATAGAAAAAGTGTAGGATAGGATTACTGCGTTTATATGTCAATGCTTTTAGCCATTCAACATTGCAACAGGTAGACATGGGACATTGAGCATGGTAAGGCCTATCAGCTGTTTTGCTTGCACCACTTTAACCAGAGATGCACCCTTTATTGACCCAATATCATTCATTCTGAGACCAGAAATGTTTTGGAAATTCGTCAACAAAAGTCATTAGTCTCAGTCTCGTCATTCTCACCTGGCAGCTCAGATCTTGACCGTGTAACAGAAGAATCATCAATTATTTGTATCCTCAATATATTTATACTGGTTATACTGGTTTCCCACAATTAAAACAAGCACCTTCTCTCCTACCTTCAATCTCTCCTGCTCCAAAGTCTCCTGCCTCAATCCGGTAGTACATTAACTGAGCTTGTAACAATGTCTCCTGTATTAATTTCACGTGTAGTCTGAACTTTCTGGGTATTAAACCCTGCTCTGTTGTTTTAGAACCATGGAAATATTATCAAAATTATTATTATCATCATCATCATCATCATCATCATTTCCAAAACCTTGCTTAAGAATCTTCGAATTTTCAAAAAAATTAATTTGGATCCCTTTACAAAATTATCCTAAAACATTGTCTGAATATTTAGATTGTCAGGGTTGTTTAAACCAGAGAATTTTTCAGGGATCGAAATGTATCGCAATTCAAAGTTTCCAAGACAACTGTGAGACTGAAATGATCTTAAGGCAATGCTTTGGACATCTTCATCCTTTGAGTCCGGGTCGCTGCAAAAACTCAATGATTTAAAACTAATTTGAAAATGAAAATGTCAAAGGGATCTGGGATAAAGTAACCTGAAGGTCTAAATACAGTGTCACGTCTCCTGCTGTTTATTCTAAATTCGTAAGGCAAGCGGTCTAATTAATTTACTTACAGTCACCTCGGGTACAGAGTCTCCTGAATTGACTCCGAATCACTCATTGGGATGTGGGTGGCCGTCCGTGTTGGTTTCTGATTCTGTCTCTGAAAACTCTGGACCCAGAGGAATATTGGGATCTCAGTATAACCTCAAACTGTGGTAGTGGGATTTGCTTCTCCATGCTTAAAGAATCAACTCAATCAGTCAGTCTTAGGAATGTAGAGAAACACTTTAACCCTGCAGTAAACGTAACGCCGGTGGAAGGTGCGCTGGTTTCATCCTCTTTGATGTCCTATGCTGATCACGCTGATGATTTCTGAGCCCCCTGTAATGAGGCTGGTGTGAAGTTGATAGACAGATGGTGGCTTTTGTTACTTTGACACAATGGAGTCTGTTTCTGAAAACAATGTATACATAGAATATTGAAACACCTGAAGATTCCCCCACAATATTGCAGCGTCGACATACAAGACAAGAAAATCAGATTCACCATTTGACATTTTTTGTTACACTGATGGGATTTTGTTTCCTCCGGAACCCAGCTGTGCAGAGGACACACACAGTGAAACACACACAGTGGACAGTGAGCACATGTGGTAGGAGCAGTGGGCAGCCATTGCTGCGGTGCCCACAAAAGAAGGTGAAGGGTCTTGCTCAAGAGTGGGAGTTTGCAGAGCCCGGGTATCAAACCCACAACGCTGTCATCAATAGCCTGGAGCTCTAACCGCTGAGCCACCACTGCCTCCCTACAGCTGCTTATCGTTACCAGATTGTCTCTATTATTATTGGGCTTCGTTTGGAAGAGTCTTTTCACTAAATAAATGATCTATATACAGCCCGATGAACAACGTTCACTCCACAACAGCAATATTTGGGGTGACTCCTCAAGGGCTTTATCTGGGGAAATCTTGTTCAAAAGGTGCTGGCTAAGACTGCTTAGATTACTTAAAGGGAAACAGAGAAACTCTCCTACCTAAAATTGGGTGCAGTGGTAAATTTAACTCTACTTGGCAACCTGTCTTGACTTATAGACAATACGGACTTTGATGATTAATTGGCTGGTTAGCGCCCAGTGTAAAATATATTTCACTATTTAAAATTTTGCAGTCATTTACATTTACTCTCTTAACCTTTGTGTTTATTTGGACACGTGTATGTGCTTTTATAACTTTTATAAAATTACCTGTATTTTTAGAGTTAGAGTTTTCAATTTATCATAAATGCAAAAAGACTCCAGGGGTCTCTGTGTGAACTGATTTATGACCCCACCAATGTAATACACAGACCTACGCCCTTAATTTAGTTTCACAGAGAGTGAACTAAGGTGGTTCACTTCAGACAGGCCTGGACATGTACTGGCTTAAGCAGGTTGGAGGTTTGGAGTCTGACTGTTTGAGGCTGTGGACAGGTGTCTTTTATACAGATAACGATGTCCAACAGGTGCCATTAATACAGGCAACGAGTGGAGGACAGAAGAGCTTCTTAAAGAAGTTACAGGTCTGTGAGAGCCAGAAATCTTGCTTGTTTGTGGGTGACCAAATACTTATTTTCCACCATAAATAAAAAAATACAAATAAATTCTTTAAAAATGTGATTTCCTGTATTTCTCATTTTGTCTATCATAGTTGACATGTACCTATGATTAAAATTACAGACCAACCACCTATCAGTGGCTGACTAGATACTTTTTTGCCCCACTCAATGCAAAGCTGCGTGTACTAAGAAAGATGGAAGAATTTATATCAATTCTAATAAGATTTTTAAAGCAGATTTTACAACGTTACAATTACAAACCATGCGGGGTACAAACAGTCTCCATACAGCAGAATTTGTCTGAAATACTATGAGTGAGACTGATATTACTTTTTAATACAAGCAGAAAAGTGACAGAATAAATAGGTGGAATCAAGTAAATCATGTAAATCACTTACCTGCCAACTATGCAGTTCATTAACCTGACAGTGTGACTGGGAAGGGCCTGTCAGTCCTGGCCTGGCACCTTCTTGATGTTCCTGGAGAGAATGCTGGACAGCTCAGGTGAAGCTCATCTCTGCGTTAGAGAAAAGGACGCCACGCTGCATCAGGAACAGAATAATGGAGAACGATGGTGCCAAAGTCACCTGGCGAAGTCCAGGACACTGGCACCTGGAAAACAGGAGACCATGACATTACTCTTTAGGGTCGATACTTTTCAGTGTTTTACATTTAGCAGAGGTTAAAAATGGCCGTGGTGGTAGACTCCTCTGCTTTTCCCAGCCATGCTGGCACTTCAGGTGCAGGAGTGGAGATGACTACCTTCTGTGTCCGCCGTGCCGATAGAGCTAGAATTAAGACTGTCACATTGGAGGAGTCACAGGCAGCCTCCAATCTCGTCTTCCATCGGTGGAGTTTCCTCTACAACAGCAGCTGGATCTGCCATAATATCTTGACGACCTCCTGAAGAGCTTGTTCCTCCGTGGTCACCTCTAAATAAACGCAAGCAATGGTCAGTGAGAGAGTACTACACAATAACACAGGGAGCAGAGAGCACAAGGATCACAACTGGCTCAGATAAAGACTACAAAGAGTACAATAGGCTTTATTACCTGAATGTGGTCAATGATCACACTGAATATTGTGAAACACTGCAACCATCACCAAACACAGCATGAAATCCTTGTTCACTGGTTTAGTGAACAAGGATTTCACAAGGTTTGTTCACAAGGTTTAGCAGCAAACACTCCTGTGTGTCAAGACGCCAGACACGGAGACTGGTGATGTTCTAGATACTGTTGTACTGAAGGAAATTGTGGTTGACAATAAGTCTGAAGCATGGATCACTGGGCATTAGAAATATGACAGCATTATGGATGAATGAATAAGTTAGGAAGAATTGAGGACACGGTGACAAATAAAGATTCTGAAATGAACAGAATACATGCACAATATTAAACTGCTGCAAGACCATGCTGCTGCTTTACAGCGGAGGCTCCTGATTGGCTGAGACTCCGCATTATATACTGACCAATGCGGCTGAAGCTTCGTGAATATTAAATGAGGTCACTAATTTAAGGAGCTTTTGGACAGATCCAGGGTTGGAGATCCACTCAGACATTTACTGAGGATTACTCAGATGCAGTCTGTGAACTTCCTGAAAACTAAGGGTGAAACAGTTAAAGCTACTGAGAGATGTTTGGCCGATTCATCTCCAAATGAAACAGTAAAATGTATTTGTTCACATAATGGTTCACAGCAACAGATTTACAGTCATTGCTCTGTAAGCAGGGGATAAGGCGTGAGACCTCAGCAGCTATATACATGTATTCAATTACTCTACGTTGACAGAGAGAAAGCTTAACCTTTTAAGGAGGAGTGTTTGGAGTCAGATACTGGGTGTCAGATACTGAAGATCAGACACTGACCAAATTAAATTTTAAACCACCTTTTCCAGCTTTCAAAACAGGACCACATTGAAACAGCAGTTTGGAGTCTCACACAAAATACAGGCGATCACGTGATTGCTTAAAAAGAAGCATGGTTGCGTCACTGACATCAATTCCCCGGTCCCACTATAGACCCGAGCACAACAAACCAAATATAAATGGACATATAAACAAAAGATTACATAAAAAATAACGTTCAATTAAAAGAAGAAACACAGGCAGACATCACTGTATGGTGCTCCGGTTTCAGTTTGGACAAAGCTTATGGACACACAAGTGACTCAATGTGGCAATGGTGGCATAGTTTTTTTTTTATTTAAACAGGTGGCGCAGTAGAGCTGTGAAGCTGAGAAACCTCGACTCATCTCCCAGAACCTGAACACACAATAGTGGATAGGTGGGTCTATGTTTAGGAACAGTGTGGATGGATCTGAAACATAAAAAGTCTGATAAGATGCCAAGTGTTAGTCAAACAATGGGCGTGGATTACGAGCAGACATTTGTAAGCTAGCTGTGATGCTGTTGGTTAACATAACAGTTGTGTATTTACTGTCTCAAGAACACACTCCTTTATGAGTGTGTTGGCTACAGGATCTATAAATAAAGGCTCTATATAACTTCATTGACAATGACTGCTTTAGGGGCAAGAGATCATATATTTAATAGCCCAAATTCAATGTGAAAACTGGCTGTTTTTTTTTCTTTGAAAACCTGAAGAATTTATATCAAATAAATTTTTTGTAATCATCTTTTAATTGGATTTGAAATTATCTACAAAATACAAAAACTGAGTCCGGGGAAACAATGTAAGCTGTGCACATATACTTATAGACAATAGAGAAAAGTTTGTCTCTCTCAGTGTAATAAGAACACCTCTTCCCCAGTGTCAAATTCAAATACAAGGCATATGGGATGTAATGAAACAGGATGTTCATGTGTAAAAATCTGTAAGGAATTTCAGTTCAGGCCTTTTCCCAACTACAACTGTACAGGGGACCAAATTCTGCTGAAGTGTTCTGAGCTCTGATGAAAGGGTTGAGATTCTACTTTCTGAGCTGTTCGAGGTGAGCTGTTCCTCCAATTTGTTAAGTTGAAATCTAAACCTGTCTAGCTGACACCAGCCTATAGACAGAGACTTGAGACTGGGGGAATGATGACCACCCCCTTAGTAGACACTTGGTCCACCCCAGGCTGAGAAGGGAGGAGCAGAATAGGCTGAAGCAATAGTAGACGTCTGTGAGGCTTTGCAGCTTTCAGATGAAGGCTGCTGAGGCTTTGTTGTACAAAGTGTGTGTAATTCAGCTCTTTTGTGTTGTGTTTTTGTTGTGTGTACTTTCTTTTGATTTTTGCACAAATTCAACATTAAATATCACTGGAACTTGGAAGTGTTTGGCTGTATCCTTCTGGTGAACTGTCTGTACTGAGGGCATGTATTGGGTGGGCAAGCAAGTATCTCCAGTCTAAATGCTTACACAAAGCAAAGTACATGCTGTCAGAAGCGCAGAATCACATCTCAGTTGGAAGAAGTTGTTGGGTGGAGGGAAAAAAGAAAAATGAAAAAAAAGAAAGAAAAGAAAAGGCGCTGTGTGAGATTAGAATGCAACGCAAGCCAACGCTGCAGTAAGGTAGGCTAATGCTATCGATCACAAGTAAGTTCCATAGGACACCAGTCAGGTGAATACTGTTAAGAAGAAAGCACTAAAAGCCAGTTGTAACCACAGAGAAGCGACATGGACTCTTTGTTTTCCATAAATCCACCAGAAAACTTGGAAAACAATGGATAATAAATTGTGACATTTTGAGCACGCTGGGCTTAAGCGCATATGATACGAAAACGTATAAAACTGTAAAAGTACTTTGTAGGGAAACACAATGTGAACTATGAGAGAGTCCCTTTTAACAAAAGATGCCATGGACCGGGGTAATCAGCAGAATCCTTCATCTATGCAGTTTCAAACTAGCAGAAAACAGCCAACACGCCACGCTACAAGAAGAAATGAGAGACTAGTAGTGAGAATACATCACGGACTGTCAGAAGCTACAAATGGACAGTGCATTAACATTGGACAAAGCAGTTTTGCAAATAAGACAGCATGAAAAACTCAAGAAAAAGCAATCTGTTGTACAGGAAACTTATGTTAAAGACCATAAAGAGGCAAATGTTGATGTGTTAAAGTTTAAGAAAAAGGCCTACATAGACAACCAACAGAGACAGACTTGACAGTAAGGGTTCAAAAGAGTACCAAAAAGGTCGCAAATGTGGATGCCGCGGTAAAGCACCTGCACACTAAAAAAAACACTGTGCAAACAATGTAAAAAGAAAGGACATTTTGCAGCCGTCTACAGGTCAGGCAGAGTGGGTGCTGTTCTGGAGGATGAGGACAACACTTTTCCTTGGAGCAGTGTCTGCAGGAGCAAAGCCCACAAACTGAAAAAAAAACTCTGAAAGTAAATGGAGAAGACATTACTTTCAGACGTGATACAGGGGCAGATGTGACTGCTATTCCAGCCATAATATATTCAAAACTGCATGGAGGAGGGTCTCACGCTCAACAACGATAAATTTGCAGTGGAGGAGGTCATGTTCCTGGGCCAAGGAGATCAAGGAAAAGCAAAGCCATTAAGGAGGAAATGCCTACACGTAAAAAAGGCTGCAGACATGAAAAGGTCTGTGGGCATGGTCAACTACGCGGGCAGGTTTTCCCCTCGCATAGCAGAATTCACACAGCCACTTCAAGAACTGCCCAAAGCGGACACCACTTGGGTTTGGGGGACAGCACAGCAACTTGCCTTTGATGCCTTCGTCAGGAACGGAGCTCGCCCACTGTACTAGCCCAGTACTGCCTAAATAGAGAGACAGAAGTCGCAGCCGATGCTTCCTCCTTCGGATTAGGAGGGATTCTGTCCCAAAAGCAACCAACAGGACACTGGCCTGTATTTCACGCAGCATGACCGACAGAGTGCAGATAAGCACAAATTGAAAAAGAGGCACTTGCCCTGACCTGGGCAGGTGGACGTTTTTAGTCTTAGTAGGGATGGACTTTCTCATACAGACTGATCACAAGCCACTCATTTACCTGCTAGGCAGTAGAACCCTTGATGACTTGCCACCTCGCATTCTGAGATTCAGACTCCTGCACTTCAGGTATAAAATTTAACATGTTATTAGAAAGAACCTAAACACGGCAGACACGCTTCCCAGGGCCCCAATACAAGCGGCTACAAGGGGATTATCTTTTGTCTTTTTTTCCAGTGGAACTGTGCTGTGCATCTTAGTCAAGTCAAGTGGGTTTTATTGTCATTTCAACTACATACAGAGTACACAGTGAAACAAAACAACGTTCCTCCAGGACCATGGTGCAACATAGACAGTGAAATACAAAACACAAGTGCAACACAAACCAGTGCGGACAGACAACACCACGCAGTACAGACAGAATAATAAATAATTGCCGGTAGTGTGCAAATTATGCAGTGTGTAATAAATATTGAGTCCAGTGAGGTAGTAAAGTTATTAGTGCAAATGCTGCGGTACCTTCTTCCTGATGGCAGGAGGGAGAACGGTCTGTGTGAAGGGTGGGTGGAGTCATCCACAATGCTGGTTGCTTCGCGGATGCAGCGGGCAGTGTAAATGTCCATGACGGAGGGGAGAGAGACTCTGATGATCCTCTCAGCTGTCCGTTGGAGGGTCTTGCGGTCAGAGGCTGTGCAGGTCCCAAACCAGGCAGTGATGCAGCTGCTTAGGATGCTCTCTATGGTCCCTCTATAGAAGAGGGTGAGGATGGGTGGAGGGAGACGGGCCTTTCTCAGCTTTCCTGGAGGAAGTAGAGACGCTGCTGGGCTTTCTTGGCTGTAGAGCTGGTGTTCAGGGACCAGGTGAGGTTCTCCGCTAAGTGGACACCAAGGAACTTGGTGTTCTTAACGATCTCCACAGAGGAGCCGTTGATGTTGAGCGGAGAGTGGTCTTGTCTTGTTTTCCTGAAGTCAACAACCATTTCCTTGGTCTTCTCTACATTCCAGTGAAGGTTGACTGTACACCAGTCTGTCAGCTGCTGCACCTCTTCTCTGTATGCTGACTCGTCGCCTTTGCTGATGAGACCCAGCACAGTTGTATCATCGGTGAACTTTATGATGCTGTTAGAACTGTGTTTCGCAACACAGTCATGAGTCAGCAGGGTGAACAGCAGAGGACTCAGTACACTGCCCTGGGGTGCCCCATTGTTCATTGTGATGGTGCTGGAGCTGCTGTCCCTGACAGGGAGGCCCCAGTTAGTCCGGTTCGGGAAGTCCAGGATCCAGTTGCAGAGGGGGGTGTTGAGGCCCAG
Source organism: Salminus brasiliensis (assembly GCF_030463535.1). NCBI lineage: Eukaryota > Metazoa > Chordata > Actinopteri > Characiformes > Bryconidae > Salminus > Salminus brasiliensis. Next base: position 33,478,402 of record NC_132882.1, read on the forward strand.
CAGGCTTAACTTCCTGGTGAGATTCTGTGGGATGATGGTGTTGAATGCTGAACTGAAGTCTATGAACAGCATTCTGACATAGGTGTCCTTCTCCAGGTGGGTAAGGAAGAGATGAAGGGTGGTGGTGATGGCATCGTCCGTGGAGCGGTTGGGACGATATGCAAATTGCAGGGGGTCCAATGAAGAGGGCAGTTGGGTCTTGATGTTCCTCATGACTAGCCTTCATGCACTTCATGATGATGGGCGTGAGAGCTACGGGACGGTAGTCATTGAGGCAGGACACCGTGGACTTCTTCAACGTCTCACTGCGCAGCTCCACTGTCCCAACGAAGATGTCCGTGAGAACATCTGTCAACTGGTCTGCACAATCTCTGAGCACTCTGCCGGGGATGTTGTCTGGTCCTGCAGCTTTCCGTGGGTTGACTCTGCGCAGAGTTTTCCCTCACATCCACTGCAGTCAGACAACACCTGCTTGTCGGGCTTGGGTGTGATCTTGCTCACCAACGTGTTGTTCTGTGCCTCAAACCGTGCATAAAAGTCATTCAGGGCATCAGGGAGGAAGGCATCACCGTCACAGGACGGTGGCATTGTCCTGTAGTTTGTGATTTCCTGAATACCCTGCCACATGCGCCGCGTGTCACCCGTGTCCTTGAAGTGGCTGTGGATTCTCTGGGCGTGTGTGCGCTTTGCCTCTCGGATGGCTCGTGACAATTTTGCTCTTGCTTTCCTCAGGGCCACCTTGTCACCCACTCTGAAGGCAGAGTCGCGGGTCCTCAGTAGCGCACACACCTCAGGAGTCATCCACGGCTTCTGGCTTGGGCGTGTGGTGATGGTCTTGGAGACAGAGACATCATCAATACACTTGCTGATGTAGCCAGCGACTGATGCTGTATACTCCTCCAAGTTAACAGTCACCTTCAGTTGCAGCCTTCCTGAACATTGCCCTTCAGGACTGTTTTGAGTGCACTGCATGGGACGAGATGGCTCCTGCCGGCCAGGTTTTCACCTGCTTCTGAACTGGTCTGGAACGTCTGATGAGAGGTGTGTATGCTGGAGTCAGCCACACAGACATGTGGTCCGAGAACGCGAGGTGGGGGCGGGGCTCCGCCCGGTACGCGCTGGGGATGTTTGTGTAAACAAGGTCCAGCGCGTTCACTCCTCTCGTTGCAAAATCCACATGTTGATGGAATTTAGGGAGGACTGACCTGAGATTTATGGTCAAGGACAACTTCTCACATTATCTAGAAGTGGTAAACCTGAGCTCCACTGCTACAGAGTCAGTGACCAAAAAGCTAAAGCCTATATTTGCCCGCCATTGGGCCTCGGAGATCCTCATCACGGATAATGGACCTCAGTTCTCGGCAGCAGAATTCACAGCCTTTGTCAGAGACTATGACTCCACACAACCTCACTTTCTACAAAGTAACGGTGAAGCTGAGAGGGCTGTAAGACTGTGAAATCTCTCCTGAACAAGGTAGAGGATCCACACAAGGCTCGCATGGCTTATAGAGCCATTCCCTTAGCCCATGGATGCACAGCTACTGATGAGCTGCAACATCAGGAAGCTTTGGCCAGGATGGTCCGACCTCCAGGAAAAAGGATCAGGATTTTACTGGTTCAACAGAAGACACAAAATGAAGACTAAACGTGAGCTTGTACCAGGACAAAGGGTATGGGTGAAGAACACCACCGATACAGGGACTATCAGCAGTCCAGCCAAAACACCCAGGTAATACATCATCAACCTGCCACCAGGGCGTCTTAGAAACAAACAAACACTTTGCTTTTCCAATATTCAGCATCAAGTCTGTATCTTCCCCCTGCCCCCCTTTCTTGCCTAGGGAAATATGTGATTCATATGTTCTCTAAACAACTCTCTCTGTCTGTCATCAAAGACTACATGCGCGGCTGCAAACTGATCAACATAGTACACATAAGATACTGATATAGTTTTATACCACGATATGTTCATACATAGTCAACACCATCTGGATACAAATAAAACAATGTAAAAATGGAGGATTTTTTCCATTCAACCTTTCACAGAGCTCCATGTGACCCATCAGGTTCTCTACTGTCAGATCCCAAGAGTGTTCTACTGGGCCTATTTTAAGTGGAAATATCCCTACACTAGGACCAGCAGCAGAAAAACCTGAATCTGTACATTGTAGGTTTAGACTGAAAGCTCCCAATAAGTCACGTCCTAGTAAATTCACAGGGCAATGTGTGGAGACTGTAAACCAGTGTTTTACTGTTCTATTACCCAATTTCACCTTCACAAGACTGCACAAATGTTCTGTGAGTGGTAAGCCTGAAACATCCACTGTTAGAATTGTGTCCGTACTGACGAATATGCGTACTGACCCCTCCATAAGTACTAAACTGCTGCACCAGAGTCAACTAAAACGGATTTCCCAGCAAATCCTTACATTTAGACTGGGTTCCTCGCTGGGTTTCAAAATCCTCTTTACAGACTGTCTACATTTTCTCCCACCTTATCCTATTCAGCATAGTCTGGTTCTGGTTCTGCAACTGAACTCAGGTTATTGCTGCTCTGACCCTCTAGATCTATTTTGCTGATCCAGAGTACGGCTTCTGCTGTGTTGCCACTTTCCTGATCTCCACGCTCTACAAAACAGTCTGATCTCCCACAATTAAAACAAGCACATTCTCGCCTACCTTCAATCTCGCCTGCTCCAGAGGCCCCTGCCTTAGTCTCAGACGGTTTTGTAAATACAAAAAACTGTATTTACAAAATTGTAACTGTAATACTGGAAGCCGAGCAAGGCTGGAGTAAAGCCCTTTAAGCATTAGGTGGGGCTGTAATTTGGAGTTCAGTGAGTCTCTGAGACCAAAGGGTTTAAGTTGATTTAAGTTGCAGATACCTAAAGAAAGAGGTGCTGGACACATTACATTGCTCTTTAATAGCCTGAAAAGATCTTAACCCATTTTCATTGCAGACAGCAAAGAAAAGTGGACAATGATGGTACCGAAGTCGCCTGGTGACGTCCAGGACTCCTGAAAAAAAGTCGTTACTCTTTGGTCCAGATACTTTTAAGGGTTTTACAGTAGAACTTCAAACAACGAAAATACAGTCCTGAGGAGTTGTCCTCGGTGGGGGAGCAGGTGAAGTCGAAGAACTGAACCTCGCGCTGGTAAGTTGAGATGAAAACTGGCTGTGGAGGTGGAGGAGCCCTCTGCTTTTTTAGGCCACGCCAACAGCCCCAGGTCCAATGCCAGTGCGGGAGTGGAGACAACAACCCTCTGTGTCCGCTGTGCCAGTAGTGCTGGATTTAAGATGGCCAGCGTTGGAGGAGTCACGGGCAGCCTCCGGCCTCGTCTTCCGTCGATGGAGTTTGGACTGCCTCTACAAAGGCAGCAGTCAAGCTTGCAGAGTACCTCCTTGCAGAGTACCTGTAGATCTCGCTCCTCCATGGTCTTCAACTTTCTCGAGTATAAAAACACAGACAGAAACGCAAACGACGGTCAGTGAGACAGAGTACTGTACAGTAACACAGGGAGCAGAGAGCACAAGGATAACAACAACTGGCTCAGATAAAGAAGACAAAGCTAATATTAAAGACTATAAAGTAGGGACTCAACGGTTCGTGTCAAATCAGAGTTTTAAAAACAGAATCACATCGAAATAAAAAAATATATAGAAAAAGTGTAGAATGGGATTACTGCGTTTATATTTCAATGCTTTTAGCCATTCAACATGATCACAGGTAGACATAGGACATTGAGCATGGTAAGGCCTGAATTGCCTGCACCACTTTAACCAGAAATCAACCCTTTATTGACCCAATATCATTCATTCTGAGACCAGAAATGTTTTGGAAATTCGTCAACAAAAGTCATTAGTCTCAGTTTCGTAATTCTCACTTGCTCAGATCTTGACAAAGGTATCACCAATTATTTGTATCCTCAATATATTTATACTGGTTATACTGATTTCCCACAGTTAAAACAAGCAGTTTCTCTCCTACCTTCAATCTCGCCTGCTCCAGAGTCCCCTGCCTCAGTCCTGCAGTACATGAACTGAGTTTGTAACACTGTCTCCTGTATTAATTTCACGTGTATAGTCCGAACTCTTTGGATATTAAACTCTGCTCCCTTGTTTTAGAACCATAATAATAATAATAATAATGATATTATTATTATTATTATTATTATTATTAACAACAACATTTCCAAAACATTGCTTTAAAATCTTTGAATTTAAAGCATAATAAAAAAAATTAGGATCCCTTTACAAATTTCTCTTGGTTGAACACTACTGAGAATTAAATATCCTAAATACTTGTCTGAATATCTAGATTCTCAGGGTTGTTTAAACCAGAGAATTTTTCAGCGATTGAAATGTATCGCAATTCAAAGTTTCCAAGACAACTGTGAGACTGAAATGATCTTCAGGCAACGCTTTGGACATCTTCGTCCTTTGAGTCCAGATCGCTGCAAAAACTCAATGATCTAAAATAAATTTGAAAATTAAAATATCAAAAGGGATCCAGGTTAAAGTAACATGAAGGTTTAAGAATATGGCGTCCGGTCTCCTCCTGTTTATTCTAAACTTGTAAGGCAAGCGGTCTAATTAATTTACTTACAGTCACCTCGGGTACAGAGTCTCGGAGTCAGTAGAGCGCCTGAATTGACTCAGAATCACTCATTGGGATGACTGCTGCCGCCTCTGTTGCTTTCTGATCCTGTCTCTGAAAACTCTGGACCCAGAGTTGTTTCAAAGCAACAAAATCCACCATCTGTCTGTTTCTGAAAACAACGTATACATAGAATATTGAAACGCCTGAAAAGATTCTCCCACAATATTGCAGCGTCAACGTACAAGTCAAGAAAACCAGATTCACCATTTGATATTTTTTGTTACACATATGGAATTTGTCTTCCCCCTGTAACCCAGCTGTGCAGAAAACACACACGCATGCCTGGAGCAGTGGGCAGTCATTGCTGTGGGCCCCCACAAAAGAAGGTGAAGGCCTTACTCAGTCGCAGTTTGCCCAGCCCAGGTATCTAACCAACAAAAAAAATTCTACAATGTACTTTCCTGGATTTTTTTTCCCTCATTTTGTCTCTCATTAGTTGAAGTGAACCTATGATGAAAATTACAGACCTCTAATCTTTCTCAGTAGGAGAACTTGCACAATCAGTGGCTGACTAAATACTTGTTTGCCCCACTGTATATTGAACAGCCCAAACTCAATGTGAAACTGCTTGTACTCGGAAAGATGGTAAAATTTATATAAATTCTAATAAGATTTTTAAAGTAGATTTCCCGACGTTACAATTACAAACCATAACAGTCTCAATACTGCAGGATTTGACTGAAATACTATGAGTGACACTGATGTATTACTTTTTAATACAAGCAGAAAAGTGACAGAATATACGGGTGGAATCAAGTTAATCATGTAAATCACTTACCTGCAAACTATGCAGTTCACTAAACAGACAGTGAAGGGCCTGTCAGTCCTGGCCTGGCACCTTCTTGATGTTCCCGGAAAGAACAATGGACCCCAGGCGGCTCATCTCTGGGTTAGAGGACCGGACGCCACGCTGCATCAGGAGGAGAATAGTGGAGAACGATGGTCCGTTTAGGGTCAATTCTTTTAAGTGTTTTACAGAAGAATCTCCAACAGTGAGAACACCACCCTGAGGAGTCGATCTCTGTGCCGGAGCAGAGGTCCTTGAACCAGTTAGCATAGGAGAAAAATGGTTTTGGTGATTGAGGGGCCCTCTGCTTTTCTCAGCCACACTGGACGCTTCCAGGCCCTCTCAGGTACAGGAGTGGAGACGACTATCCTGTGTCCGCTGCACCGGTAGTGCTGAAAATAAGACCACAGCATCACAGGTAGCATTCCAGGAGTCATGGGCAGCCTATAGCCTCGTCTTCCGTCGGTGGAGTTTGGACAGCCTCTACAACAACAGCTGGATCTGCCCTAATAGCTTGACGACCTCCTGGAGAGCTTGTTCCTCCATGGTCATCTCTGAGTAAAAACACAGACAACGGTCAGTGAGAAAGTACTGTACAGCAACACAGGGAGCAAAGAGCACAAGGATCACAACAACTGGCTCAGATAAAGAAGACAAAGCTAATCTTAAAGACTATAAAGTAGGGATGATCGCTTCCCGTTCAGTGTTGAATCATGTCTCAAGCTTTCAAAGCAGGACTGCATCGAAACAGCTGCTCGGAGTCTCGCTCAAAACTAAGCATTGTTGCTTTACTGAAACAACCACAGGTCAAGGCGCATCAGTTCCCCGGTCGTCCTGTATAATGTACTTAAAATAAAATAAAAATAAAATTTGTAAATATAGAAAATGTGTGAATTTGGTCGACTTCCATTTAAAAAGACAATAAGTATTTTTTCCATTGAAGGTCAGGTGTTGTTTCCAAACCGACAAAAGAATAAAACTTGACATAATCCTCCTCCGTATTCAAGGGTTTTTAACTGGAGACAATGTGAAATTACCTCTAATAAAACATTGAAGTATTTCTGTGTTCAACAGATGTTCAGTCTACATGCATATGCAATATTGTTTACGAGGAGAACAAAGCAGTTACATACTGAAATACATGCAGTTAAATGTAGATAAAATTACATTCAATGAACAGAAGAAACACAGGCAGACATCACTGTATGGAGCTCCTGTTTCAGTTTGGACAAAGCTTATGAACACAAGTGAATCAGGCAATAGTGGTATAGTATTTGTAAAACAGGTGGCGCAGTAGAGCTGAGAAGCTGTGAAGGGGGGGGTTGCTAAGGGGATTATAATTATTACTCCTAATGTCAGCAAATAATAATAATAAGCAAAATAACATACTTGCACAAGTACTTTGCTCGATTCCCACTGAATTTATTTTCCTGCAGTCGTGAGTGTGTAAATGCTCTGCAGTAACGGCTGAAAAGTTGGAGAGCGAATGGCTATTACTGCTTGGGGTAATACACATGAATCAGAAACAGTTTCATCATCACCATCATCATCTTTAACAACTTTAAGAAAGAATTAAAGCCTTAGTAATATAATTCTTCTTTGCTGTTGCCACAGATGCAACAGATCATGTTATGGGCTGCAATAAAATTATCATGTGACCAAACAAAGGTTCACATGGGGAACCTCTTAACTTTACAACCCTCTTCTGGACACTGGATCGACATACCGTGCTAGCTGGTCCTATAGATCCACTCTGCCATTAACTGAGGATTACTCCGGTGTAGTCTGTGTACTTCCTAAAAACTAAGGATGAAACCATAAAAAGCTACTGAGAGATAGTACACACTATCCAAAGAGATAGGAAAGCACCTCAGTACTCAGCTGATTCAGGTACTGGAGATCAGACACTGACCAACACTGACTACTGCTACAGGGTCTGTAATAAACCACAGAGCTTTAAAGAGATTCAACAAAATCAACATTCTGGGTTTACTCTATGAAAGAGGAGAGGACTTCTCTCATTGAAAATGACACATTTACTCTGACCCCTCTCCCAGAAGCTTAACATGCGGTGAGGGGAAGGTGGGCCTATGATTAAAAACTGTATATGGACCGGAAACGTAATCAGATAAAATGGCTTTACACACTGAAATCAGGCGGCAGCAGAAACACAATCCCAGCATATAGTTAAGAGTAGTAGTATTGAATGATGGTGTTGTAGCAAGAGAATTTCTATCAATTCTGAAAAGATTTTCTGACGCTCCAATTACAAACCATGCGACGGACAGAGACTCTCGATACTGAAGGGTTTGTCTGAGATACTATGAGGGACACTGATATATTACTTCTTAAAACAAGCAGAGAAATGACAGATTAAATTATTATAAAATCCAGTAAATCATGTAAATCACTTACCTGCCAACTATCCGACGCATCAGTCCAGCAGCCAGCAGTGGAGCTCTGACGTGGAAAGTGATGTTTATTTATATAGTCCCTTTCACAACAAATGTCACAAAGCGCTTTACAGAGATCCGGGTCCACACCTCTTATGAACAAGCACCATAATAGAGGTGGTAGCGACAGTGGCAAGGAAAAACTCCCTCATACTAAGAGAAAGAAATCTTGGGAGAAACCAAGACTCGGTCCGAGGAAACCATCAGCCTTAGGTCGTCCTGCACAGCACAAACAAACATTACACTAAGAACTAGACAGAGAGATAATGAAGAGCTAAAGCTAATGTAGGAACAGGTTATGAAGTATGTGAGTAGTGAGTAGGTGCTGGACATATGCTCAGTGTTAATGTTAAAGTCCATGCTGATGAAGTATGTGAATGTATAGCAATGGAGTGTGGTATGAGTGGATCATTGCAGAACTCCGAGCAGAACTGTAACACAGGAGGGCAGTGGAGAGCCAGGCTGAGTGAACATCAGGGCACCTCAGCACATGTAAAAGACAGAGAGAACAAAAAGGAAGTAAAGAAAGGAAAAAAAAGAGGGTTAGGCAACATGTGTGAAAAGGCCTGATTCCAGAACATGGATGAATGGACACCTCCAGACTGGACAGCAGGACATCTTAGTACGTGAGAGAGAGAGAGAGAGAGAGAGAGAGAGCGAGAGAGAAAAAAAGGGGTTAGGATGGTTGTGTTGGAACTCTTTCACTAACCTGACTGAGAAGGGCCCGTCAGTCCTGGCCTGGCACCTTCTTGATGTTCCTGGAGAAAACGACAGACCCCAGGTGGCTGGGGTGAAGCTCATTTCCCTGCTCCCGAAAGCTCGAGACACGATTCAGCATGGAACAAAAGCCACCATCTGTCCGTTTCTGAAAACAACATATACATATTGAATATTGAAATGCCTGAAAAGATTCCCCCACAATATTGCAGAGTCGACATACAAGACAAGAAAACCAGATTCACCATCTGACATTTTTTCTGACTGATTGAATTTGGCTTCCCCCTGTACCCCAGCTGTGCAGTGAAAACACACACACGTGGTTGGAGCAGTGGGCAGCCATTGCTGCGGTGCCCACAAAAGAAGCTCAACAGTGGCAGTTTGCAGAGCCCTGGTATCAAACCCACAACGCTGTCATCAATAGCCTGGACCTCTAACTGCTGAGCCACCACTGCCCCTATGGGCCACCACTGCCCCCCTACAGCTGCTTATCGTTACCAGATTGTCTCTATTATTATTGGGCTTCGAACATTAGGGCTGTTCCTGCACGTTACATGTTACTCTGTTCAAAACTACCCATACCAGAATCTTTGTCCAGCTGTTCACTAAACCAGACTGTGAAACAATCCCTGATAATCTGACTGCAGTTTGAAGAGTCTTTTCACTAAATGAACGATCTATATACAGCCCGATGATGAAAAACTGATGATGAAAACCCTCCTACCTAAAATTGGGTGCAGTGGTAAATTTAATACTACTTGGCAATCTGTCTTGTCTTGACAATATGGACTCTGATTAATGGTCTGGTTAGCACCAGTCTGAAATCTAGAAGACCGGATACAGCCAAAAGCTCTCCCAGTTCTCTACATGTGTGAAATCCATTTCTCTATTTAAAATTCTGCAGTCATTTACTTTTACTCTCTTACCCTTTGCGTTTCTTTGGACACTTGTATGTGTTTTTATAACTTTTATAAAATTACCTGAATTTTTAGAAATTTAAGATCATAAATGCAAAAAACTGTGTGTGAACAGATTTTATGACCCCCCACCAATGTATTAAAAACAGACCTACGCCCTTGATTTAGTTTCAGAGAGTGAACTAAAGTTGGTCACTTCAGACGGGCCTGGACATGTACTGGCTTAAGCACTATTATAATGATAATTATGTCCAACAGGTGCCATTAATACAGGTAACGAGTGGAGGACAGAGAAGCTTTTTAAAGAAGTTACAGGTCTGTGAGAGCCAGAAATCCTGCTTGTTTGTGGGTGACCAAATACTTATTTTCCACCATAATTTACAAATAAATTCTTTAAAAATTCTACAATGTGATTTCCTGGATTTTTTTCTCATTTTGTCTCTCATAGTGGAAGTGTACCTATGATGAAAATTACAGACCTTACAGATCTCATCTTTCTAAGTAGAACTTGCACAACCAGTGGCTGGATGACTACTTTTTTTGCCCCACTGTATATATTACATATATGTGCCCCATGTGTGTGTGTGTGTGTGTGTGTGTGTGTGTGTACATATAAATATATAAGCCCAAATTCAATACGAAAGTGCTTGTACTCGGACCCCAGGCGGCTCAGGTGAAGCTCATCTCTGTGGTAGAGGAGCGGACTCCGCCAAAAGCTCTCCCAGTTCTCTACATAGTCAGCGCAGACGGACCCGTCCCGCAGCCAGAAGTGGAGCATGAAGAGCTGGGGAAACTGCTCCCTCAGTCGTCTGTAAGTGGGCAGGGGGGGGGCGTAGACGATGATTCTGGTGTCTGGCTTTTTCTGAAGTGTCCAGAAGTGTACGGCAGGGCTTCTTCAGGGCCACGCTGCATCAGTCGGAGAAAAGTGGAGAATGATGGTGCCAAAACCACCTGGAGATGTCCAGGACAGTGGCTCTTGAAAAACAGGAGACTGTGGCATTACTCTTTAGGGTCGATGGACAATGATCCTGTGTCAGTCACGGGCAGCCTCCAGCCTCATGTTCCGTCTGTGGAGTTTGGGCTGCTTCTACAACAGCAATCCCTGAATTTCGCAGATTTTTAAATGATGAATGGTTGCTTATTTAGATGTTCCATCCTGAACTACAGTAAGCTAGCTGTGATGCTATTGGTTAACATGAACACAGTTGTGTATTTATTGTCTCAGGAATACACCGACTCCCTTATGAGTGCGTTGGCAACAGTATCTATAAATAAAGGCTCTGTATAACATGACATTGTGGTCAGAAGTTTATCATAAATACAAAACGTCTTCGCTTCCAGGGGCCCCTTTGAACCAATTTTTCTCTGAAAGCTGGAAGAATTTATATCAATTCTATATCAAATACATTTTTAATCACTTTGTTATTAGGTTTTACATTATTTACAAAATACAAAAACAGAGTCTGGGGAAACAATGTAAGCTGTGCACATATAGAGAATATAGAAATGTTTGCGTCTCTCCGTGTAATAAGTATAAGAACACCTCTTCCTCAGGGTCAAATACAAATACAAGGCAAATGGGATTAAATACAACAGGATGTCCATGTGTAAAAATGAATATCTGTAAGGAATTTCAGTTCAGGCCTTTTCTAAGTACAACTGTACAGGAGACCATTCTGCTGACGCGTTCTGAGTTTTGATGCAACTCATAGGTTAGCTTTTCCATATGTAACCATTTGGCAATCTGCTTAAACCACATCCTTCTGAAAGGAATATCTTATTTATGAAGCTGTGGAGGAAGAAGCTGTGGAGGCAGAGCCCACTGTGAGGCAGGGAGCCAGGAAGCCGAGATTCCCCAAGTTTAAGGTATGAGGGATGGTGACAGCCCCAGATTTTAATGTCCATTTTAAATATCTGAAATGTTTCAGTTGGTCAATCTGTGTGATTTTATTTTATTTTTCTTCCTCCAGCAGATCCTGAAGAAGAAAAGGGTACATCCTTTGTAGACTTCTAGCACGGCTACCGCTAACAACACACTGGCTGGGTTTGATTCTGAAGAGAAAGTCCCGCTCCATGGGCTGGTTTTGAGCCAGAAGCTGCTCTCACACAGCCCACAGTGATGCAGATATCTGATTAAATCAAGCAGAGAAATGAGAGAATAAATGATTATAAAATCCAGTAAATCATGTAAAGTAATTACCTGCCCACTATCCAGTTGCCTACCCTGGGGTCCTGTCTTTTTCCGAGTGGTGTCCAGCAGTGTGTGGCAGATCTCCTTCAGGGCCTCACTGCATCGGGCAGAGAAAAGTGGAGAATGATGGTACCGAAGCCACGTCCAGCACTCCTTGAGAGGGAAAAAAATAATAATATTAAAAAGATTGAGACCTTACTCTTTGGTCCTGATACTTTTAAGGGTTTTAAAGTAGAACCTCCAACAATGGAAACACCACCCTGAGGAGCTGTCCTCGGTGAGGGAGCAGGTGAAGAGCTTAGAACCTCGCACCAGTTAGCAGGAGGTGAAAACCGGCTGTGGTGGTGGAGGAGCCCTCGGCTTTTCCAGGCCGCACTGGCAGCTCCAGGCCCTCTCCGGTGCGGGAGTGAAGACAACAACCCTCTGGAGTTTGGACTGCCTCTACAACAGCAGCAGTCAAGCTCGATAACCTCCTTGCAGAACGCCTGGAGATCTCGCTCCTCAGCAGTCGCCAAGTTTCTCCAGAGTAAACAGACAGAAACACAAACGACGGTCAGTGAGAGAGTACTGTACAGTAACGCAGGGAGCAGAGAACACAAAGATCGCAACAACTGTCTCAGAAGAACAAGACAAAGCTGATATTAAAGACTATAAAGTAGGGACGGTGGCTCGACTGTGTCGAATCACGTCTCGAGCTTCTAAAGCAGAAACTAAAATAAAAAATATAGAAAATGTGTAGGATAGAATTACTGCGTTTAAATGTCAATGCTTTTAGCCATTCAACATGATCACAGGTAGATCACTGACCTTTCATTCTAAATCCAGTGGAACTGCAATATTAATCAATAAAAACATCCCTTTTGTTATGACAGACAGATGCAGATCCATATGGGCTTATATTCCCTCTTCTCTCCTGTACATAAGACACTCTCCTGAACTGATTCTTTTTTTAGACAAAAAGCGTTTTCCTTTAGTGAGTTCTTGTGAGTATCAGACAATATTGATATCTGATCATCAGACTGCTGCAAAACAATTCCATCATTTGATGATGAAGATGTGTCAGGTGTCAAGTCTGAAATATCCACATCGTACACATCCTCATTTTTCTTGCACTTCTGTTGTGCTCTTGTGGAAACCATCTGAAGCACTACTGCATTTCCTGACATAGCTGTTTCTAGCCACCTGCACCCTAATAGTTGCTGGATTAGGTACAATTGGACCAGCAGGATATACTGCTGCATTTCCCGCTCTCAGAGAACTATTCACCAGTGAATATTCACATGCAACAATGGCTTCACTTTCCTAAAGGGAATTTATCATTTTAGGTGGAAATATCCCTACACTAGGACCAGCAGCAGAAAAACCTGAATCTGTACATTGTAGGTTTAGACTGAAAGCTCCCAATAAGTCACGCCCTAGTAAATTCACAGGGCAATGCGTGGAGACTGTAAACCAGTGTTTTCCTGTTCTACTGTTCTTGACACCCGAGTCAACCAAAAGAGAATTTATTCCCCAGCAAATCCTTACATTTAGACTGGGTTCCTCACTGGGTTTCAAAATCCTCTTTACAGACTGTCTACATTTTCTCCCACCTTATCCTATTCAGCATAGTCTGGTTCTGGTTCTGGAACTGAACTCAGGTTATTGCTGCTCTGACCTTCTAGATCTATTTTGCTGATCCCGTGTACGGCTTCTGCAGTGTTGCCACTTTCCTGATCTGCACGCTCTACAAAACAGGCTGATCTCCCACAATTAAAACAAGCACATCCTCTCCTACCTTCAATCTCGCCTGCTCCAGAGTCCCCTGCCTCAGTCCGGCACTACATTAACTGAGCTTGTAACATGTCCCCTTATGTATTCATTTCACGTGTATAGTCTAAACTTGGCTCCCTTGTCTTAAAACCTTCGAAATCTCCAATTTGAAAAACCCTGAAAAATAACATTGATTTCCAAAACCTTGCTTCTACCTCTTTAAATTTTCTAAAAAAAAAAAACATTTGGATCCCTTTTCCAAAAAACAGGACAGGTTGAACAGGACTGAGAATTAAATATCCTAAAATTAAATTAGCTAAATAAATTTGAAAGATTCTCTGGTTTAAACAACCCTGAGAATCTAAATATTCCAAGACAATATCTTAGAATCTTCTAATTTAAAACAAATCTGGACACCAAGAAATTCCCAGTTCAGATAACTGTGAGACTCAAATGATCTTAAGGCAATGCTTTGGACGTCTTCATCCTTTGAGTCCAGATCGTTGCAAAAAGTCAATGATCTAAAACAAATTTAAAAATGAAAATATCAAAAGGGATACGGGTTAAAGTAACCTGAAGGTCTAAGAATATGGGGTCACGTCTCCTCCTGTTTATTCTAAATTCGTAAGGCAAGCGGCCTAATTAATTAGCTTACAGTCACCTCGGGTACAGAGTCTCAGAGTCAGTAGAGCACCTGAATTGACTCAGAATCACTCATTGGGATGTCGGCGGCCGCCTCTGTCTGTTTCTGATCCTGTCTCTGAAAACTCTGGACCCAGAGGAATACTGGGATCTCTGTGGAACCTCCAAAACTGTGGTAGTGGGATTTGCTTCTCCGCGCTTAAAGAATCACCCAGCTGTGCAGTGAAACACACCCCCTATGAACAGCGAGCACATGCGCCTGGAGCGATGGGCAGCCATTGCAACGGTGCCCACAAAAGAAGGTGAAGAGCTTTGCTCAAGAGTGGCAGTTTGCCAAGCCCTGGTATCGAACCCACAACACTCAATAGCCTGGAGCTCTAACCGCTGAGCCACCACTGCCCCCTACAGCCACCACTGGCCCCCCTACAGCTGCTTATCATTATCAGATTGTCTCTATTATTATTGGGCTTCAAACATCAGGGCTGTTCCTGCATGATACACGTGTTGCTCTGTTCAAAACTACCCATACCAGAATCTTTGTCTAGCTGTTCACTAAACCAGACTGTGAAACAATCCCTGATAATCTGACTGCAGTCTGAAGAGCCTTTTCACTAAATAAATGATCTATATACAGCCCGATGATGAACAACAACCTTCACTCCCTCTACCATTGATGAGGCCTTTTCATCTTGGAGAGAAAAAGGAGTAAATGTCTTAAATCTGTTTATTGATAAAAGGTTTGCATCTTTTGAACTTCGAACTGAATTTAATATTCAAGCTAATTTTTTTCAGGTATTTGCAGCTACATAGTTTTGTGTCCACAAACTTCCTCGTCATTATTAGATACGGTTCTGAACGTCAACCCACAGATAAAAAATGTAATTGGCACCATCTCTGTTACTGAACTCATTTCATATGAAACCCTTACAAGTATTAAAGCAACAGTAGGTGGAGGATCCATCTGTCCATCAATATATTTACTGAATGGTGGTAAAATATTGTAGATAACACTCCTCATCTACATGTTTAACACATTATAATTCAGTTTAAAATAGTGCATTCCTTACACTGGACTCAGGCAAGGCTGGCAGAATTTGTTTAAAACATGAATCTAATGTGTGATAGATGTCAAACAGAACCAACACAGGAACACATTTTGGTTTTGTCCAAAAACGACTGGCTTTTGGAATTATGTTTTCTACTTCTTTTCAAGAGTCTTCAAACAGCCGATTCAGCCTTTCCCTACAACAGCAATATTCGGGGACTCCTCAAGGGCTTTATTTGGGGAAATCTTGTTCTAAAAGTACTGGCCAAGACTGCTTAGATTACTTAAAGGGTAACAGAAAAACTCTCCTACCTAAAATTGGGTGCAGTGGTAATACTAGTGATTAATACTAACTTTCATAACTTCACTGACAATGACTGCTTTAGGGGTTAGAGATCATAAATTTAACCGCCCAAATTCAAGGGCAGAAGGGGCAGAACTGCTTGTACTGAATTTTAAAGCAGATTACAGACCACAGTCTCAATACTGCAGGATTTGTCTGACATACTATGAGACTGATGTATTACAAGCAGAAAAGTGACAGAATAAATGGGTGGAATCAAGTAAATCACGTAAATATCTTACCTGCCAACTATGCAGTTGACTAACCTGACAGCGTGACTGGGAAGATCCAGTCAGTCCTGGTCTGACACCTTGATGTATCCGGAGAAGAAGATGGACCCCAGGTGCTCAGGTGAAGCTTAAGGCTACGTTGCATCACGCAGAGAATAGTGGAGAATGATGGTGCCAAAACCACCTGGAAAACAGGAGACCGTGGTATTACTCTTTAGGGTCGATACTTTTAAGGGTTTTACAGAAGAATCTCCAACAGTGAGAACACCGCCCTGAGAAGTTGTCCTCTGTGCCGGAGCAGGTGGACCCTGAACTGCTTAGCAGAGATAAAAAAACGACCGTGGCAGTGGACTCCTCCTCTGCTTTTCCCAGCCACGCTGACACTTCCGTGCCCTCTCAGGTGCGGGAGAGGAGAAACCAACCTTTTAAGTCTGCCACGTCGGTACTGCTGGAATTAGGACGGTCGCGTTGGAGGAGTCATGGGCAGCCTCCAGCCTCGTCTTCCATCTGTGGAGTTTGGACTGCTTCTACAACTGCAGCTGGATCTGCTGTACAAGCTTGACGACCTCCTGGAGAGCTAGTTCCTTCGTGGTCGCCTCGGAGTAAACACAGAGACAGAAACGCAGTAACAGGGAGCAGAGAGCACAAGAATCACAACTGGCTCAGTTAAAGAAGACATAGCTACAAAAAGCTACCAAGTTACCATTAAAGAGTACAATAGGCTTTATTACCTGAATGTGGTCAAGGAAGAATTGAGGACAGGCTGATGAATAAAGACTCTGAAATAAACAGAATACATGCACAATATTAAATCAAGTTCAGAAAGGCTAGCTGTGATGCTGTTGCATATTTATTCACCTACTTATGAATGTGTTGGCTACAGGATCTATAAATAAAGGCTCTATATAACCTGACATTGTGGTCAGACGTTTATCATAAATATAAAAGGGGCCCCCAATGTGAACCGATTTTATGTCCCCCACAAACAAAATACACCACTGATTCAGTTTCACAGAGACCTAGTTAAATAAGGTGGTTAGCAGTCATTACTTCATTGACAATGACTGCTTTATGGGCTAGAGATCAACTTCTTGTTATTGGGTTTTACATTATTTACTAAATAAAAACAGAGTCTGGGGTAAGAATGTAAGCTGTGCACATATTACACAGAGAGACGCACACCTTTCTCTATTGTCTAAGTATAAGAACACCTCTTCCTCAGTGTCAAATACAAATTCAAAGCAAACAGGATCCAATACAACAGGATATCTATGTGTAAAAATGAATATCTGTAAGGAATTTCAGTTCAGGCCTTTTCCAAGTACAACTGCACAGGGGAGTAAATTCAGGTTCTGATGCAACTTATAGGTAAGCTTTTCGGTACGTAACCATTTGACAATCTGCTTCAACCACATCCTTCTGGAAGGAATATCTGATTTTGAACAGAAAAACAGAATACACATTTTAGCTAGATCAAATAAAATATGTAAAAGACTGATTGAGTAATCTTCCAGTGAGGGGTCTACAGCATTTAAGAAATTCACTGAAATTCACATAATATATATTTTCTAGCGTCTCTCCAAGAAAGCAACGTATTGTACACTACAAAGTTATCAGAGAGAGACGGTATTTTGCCAATTTTAAATAAATGGTAGGCAAGTACATCTCATACACAGTAGAGACTTATGACTGATATGTTACCTACCTGGTGATCCTGGGGGAATGAGGACGCTGGGGAGTGGGTCTTCTAGTGGGTGAGCTAATAAACGACTGGGTTTATTTCCAATCTCATAGTATTTCTGTTTAGAAAAAAGTAACAACTTACAAACTGGTCCCTGCTAGTAAATACTAAATTAAAACTTAAATGCAGTCTGATAGAAATATGAGGAGTGTATTCAAGCTTGTGTTCTAGTTGCAGCATCTCAGCTTATAAAATTATTTTTTTTCTGGAGAGACGCAGAAGAGATCAAATGATCTCGCTAAGTGTCTGAGGGCGTCCCAGTTAATTGCACTGTTAACTGGAGAGTTGCAGTTGTCTTGCCAATAATCTGTTATTCTCTTTAACATAGAAACAAAATGCTTCTTTATTTAGTAAATGTGTGTTAAATCTCCACTGAGGAGTTTTTCTTTTCTAATGCTGTTCAATTTCTTCTTCTTCTGTCGTGGTAACTCGTGTCACTAAAGTGGGTAACAACGTTTCCGCCGAGGAGACAGAGCCTGCGATATCATGAAGACGGCCCTCCATATTATCCTAAAGTCAGCCAATAGATCTGAGTTCAGCATGAAGAGTGGCTATGTTTGGTATTGTATTAGCAGGAATGCTAGCTTCATTCCCCTCTAGAACATCCAGAACTTTGGTCTTTGAGTCTCTGGGACCGCATAGATTAAGAAATGGGAAAATCTTTGTCTCCAAAAGCATCAGCCATAGGTATGTCAAAAGTGGGACTTCATTAAAGAGACTAAACCAAGGGGGAGTGTGAATAAAGACAGGTGTAAATACAGAGTAAAAGTTTAAGCAGCCATGTCCGATCCGGTCACACCCCCCAATAAGATTATTAAACCAGGTTTTTTTCTTGTGAAGAAATGTTTGGTTTTTGTGTGGTAGTGTGGTAGACAGTTAAATAAATAAATACTTTATTCTAAATATATATTCACAGACCAGCAGCTTTTCTGCAGCGGTTAGAGCACAAAGTAAATCTGAGAAATCTGGTAGAAATCTGATTCCCAAAAATACCCCATAATCCATAATGTATGCAGAAGCACAAATCAAAAGCTGGAGATTGGAAAAGCTGCATAAGGAACCATCTTAATGGTGTCAGATAGAATCTATGTAGAATTTTCCAGCGGATTATTGGGTGATCAGGATTCCTCAAAGATAAAATGATCATTTCTCATGCATGGTTCTCAAAACATAAAAAAATGACTTAAGATCATTGGACCACACAGTCCAACCCGTCTACAAGAGGCTCAAAGTAAAAAAAAATTGTAAATACTAAAAGCCGAGCAAGACTGGAGTAAAGCCCTTTAAGCATTAGGTTTGGCTGTAATTTGGAGTTCAGTGAGTCTCAGAGAACAGAGGACTGATTTAAGGTGCAGATACCTAAAGAAAGAGGTGCTGGGCACATTACATTGCTCTTTAATAGCCTGGAAATATCTTAACCCATTTTCATTGCAGACATCACCTGGAGGTCGAGCTCCTTTGCTCTCCCATTGGGGGGGCAATGAAAGAGCATTCACCATCAGTAAATTATGATTATGAAAGAGTGGAGAGTGCTCATGCTATATAAGTGTTTGTTTGCCTAAACAAGAGCTCTAGCCAGCTGCAACCGAGCCCATGAATGGGGTCATGTGACTCCCCCTAAACCAGTTTTCTGACGATACAATTACAAACCATGCGGGGAACAGACACGGTCCAGATACTGCAGGGTTTGTCTGAGATACTATGAGGGACACTGATATATTACTTTTTAAATTAAGCAGAGAAATGACAGAATAAATGATTAAAAAATCCAGTAGATCATGTAAATTAATTACCTGCCAACAATCCAGCTGCCTACCCTGGGGTCCTGTCTTTTTCAGAGTGGTGTCCAGAAGTGTGTGGCAGATCTCCTTCAGGGCCTCACTGCATTGGGCAGAGAAAAGTGAAGAATGATGGTACCGAACTCTTTACTCTTTGGTCCCAATACTTTAAAGGGTTTTACAGTAGAACCTCCAACAACAAAAATACAGTCCTGAGGAGTTGTCCTCGGTGAGGGAGCAGGTGAACTCGAAGAACTGAACCTCGCGCCAGTACGTTGAGGTGAAAACTGGCTGTGGTGATGGAGGAGCCCTCGGCTTTTCCAGGCCACGCCAACGGCCCCAGGTCCTTTCCAGTGCCGGAGTGGAAACAACAACCCTCTGTGTCAGCCGTGCCGGTAGTGCTGGATTTAAGATGGCCAGCGTTGGAGGAGTCACAGGCAGCCTCGACTTCCATCAATGGAGTTTGGACTGCCTCTACAACGGCAGCAGTCAAGCTTGATGACCTCCTTGCAGAGCACCTGTAGATCTCTCTCCTCCTCAGTCTTCAAGTTTCTCGAGTATAAAGACAGACAAAAACGCAAACAACGGAGCAGAGAGCACAAGGATCACAAAAACTGGCTCAGATAAAGAAAACAAAGCTTATATTAAAGACTATAAAGTAGGGATCAGAGTTTTAAAAGCAGAATCGCATTGAAATAAAAAATATATAGAAAAAGTGTAGGATAGGATTACTGCGTTCACAGGTCAATGCTTTTAGCCATTCAACATGGCCACAGGCAGACATAGGACATTGGGTAAAGTGGTGCAAGCAAAACAGCTGATAGGCCTTACCATGCTTAGAGTTGCACCCTTTATTGACCCAATATCATTCCTTCTGAGACCAGAAAGGTTTTAGAAACTCGTCAACAAAAGTCATTAGTCTCAGTCTCGTTATTCTCACTTGGCAGCTCAGATCTTGACCGTGTAACAGAAGAATCATCAATTATTTCTATCCTCAATATATTTATACTGGTTATACTGATTTCCCACAATTACAACAAGCACATTCTCTCCTACCTTCAATCTCTCCTGCTTCAGAGTCCCCCGTCTCAGTCCGGCAGTATATTAACTGAGCTTGTAACAATGTCTCAATGCTTTGGACATCTTCGTCCTTGAGTCCAGATAGTCAATGATCTAAAACTAATTAGAAAATTTTTTTTTTAATTAATATATTAATTAATATCAAAAAGGATCCAGGTTAAAGTAACCTGAAGGTCTAAGAATATTGCGTTCCGTCTCCTCCAGTTTATTCTAAATTCATAAGACAAGCGGTCTAATTAATTTACTTAGTCATCTCTGGTACAGAGTCTCGGAGTCAGTAGAGCGCCTGAATTGATTTAGAATCACTCATTGGGATGTCGGCGGTCGCCTCTGTCGGTTTCTGATACCGTCTCTGTATATTCGGGGTGACTCCTCAAGGGCTTTATCTGGGGAAATCTTGTTTAAAAGGTGCTGGCTAAGACTGCTTAGATTACTTAAAGGGAAAGAAAAAACCCTCCTACCTAAAACTGGGTGCAGTGGTAAATTTAATACTACTTGGCAACCTGTCTTGACTTAAATAGACAATATGGACTCTGAGGATTAACTGGCTGGTTAGCACCCAGTGTGAAATCTATTGCTCTATTTAAAATTCTGAAGTCATTTACATTTACTCTCTTAGCCTTTGCGTTTTTTTGGACACTGTTATTATTTTGCATTGAGTTCATCAATGCAAAAAGACTCCAGGGGTCTCTGTGTGAACGGGTTTTATTACCTCCACCAATGTAAAACAGACCTACACCCTCGATTTAGTTTCACAGAGAGTGAAATAAGGTGGTTCACTTCAGACGGGCCTGGACATGTACTGGCTTAAGCAGGTTGGAGGTTTGGAGTGTGACATTTTGAGGCTGTGGACAGGTGTCTATTATACAGATAACAATGTCCAACAGGTGCCATTAATACAGGCAACGAGTGGAGGACAGAAGAGCTTCTTAAAGAAGTTACAGGTCTGTGAGAGCCAGAAATCCTGCTTGTTTGTGGGTGACCAAATACTTATTTTCCATCATAATTTACAAATAAATTCTTTAAAATGTGATTTCCTGTATTTCTCTCATTTTGTCTCTCATAGTTGACGTGCTCCTATAATGAAAATTACAGACCTAGTAGGAGAACATGCACCATCAGTGCGAAGCTGCTTGTACTCTGAAAGATGGAAAAATTTATATAAATTTTACTAAGATTTTTAAAGCAGATTTTTCTAACCATGCGGGGTACAGACAGTCTCCATACTGCAGGATTTGTCTGAAATACTATGAGTTTTTTTTTTAATACAAGCAGAAAAGTGACAGAATAAATGGGTGGAATCAAGTAAATCATGTAAATCACTTACCTGCCAACTATGCAGTTCACTAACCTGACAGTGTGAATAGAAAGGGTGAGTCAGTCCTGGCCTGGCACCTTCTTGATGTTCCCGGAGAGAACGATGGACCCCAGGCGGCTCAGGTGAAGCTCCTCTCTGTGGTGGAAGACCAGACGCAGCCAAAAGCTCTCCCAGTTGTCTACGAATTTAGCACAGACAGACCTGTCCCGCAGCCAGCAGTGGAGAGAAGAGCTGGGGAAACTGCTCGCTCACTCGTCTGTAAGTGGGCAGGGGCCGAAGACGATGATCCTTGTGTCTGGCTTTTTCCGAACAGTGTCCAGAAGCGTATGGCAGGGCTTCTTCAGGGCCACGCTGCATCAGGCAGAGAATAATGGAGAACGATGGTGCCAAAGCCACCGGCGACGTCCAGGACACAGGCACCTGAAAAGTCTTCCAGAGGAGCTACAGAGCTCGGTCACACCGGCTCGTTTGCCCTGCGCACTGCTGAAAGACCACGCTGCTGCTTTACAGTGGAGGCTCCTGATTGGCTGAGACTCCGCATTATATACTGACCAATGCGGCTAAAGCTTCGTGAATATTAAATGAGGTCACTAATTTAAGGAGCTTTTGGACAGATCCAGGGTTGGAGATCCACTCAGACATTTACTTAGGATTACTCAGATGCAGCCTGTGAACTTCCTGAAAACTAAGGGTGAAACAGTTAAAGCTACTGAGAGATGTTTGGCCGATTCGTCTCCAAATGAAACAGTAAAATGTATTTGTTCACATAATGGTTCAGAGTTCACAGCAACAGATTTACAGGAGCAGCATGCTACACTTACAAACATGACAGATAGAAGCCAGAGTTAAAATGTGAAAGGGAGTCTTTGTAGGTACGACAAGAACAGTCCATCATACCTAGTCTACTATCCAGACACAGGGAAAGTCCTTAAACACAGGCTTGTGAAATTTCATACAAAGTGTGTAAAAGAACAGCAAACCCAGACTGACCAGTCAGTGGCAGCTGATGATCCCAAGGAGAGAGGTGTGTACCCCCCATTCCAACAGCCAACAGTGTTGAAGAAAAGGTTCAAGAGTCTTAAACTGATGCTCAAGATGGTGCTCAAACAGAGGAAGACAGAAATGGTACACACTTTTCAAAGAGAGACAGGAAAGCACCTCAGTATTTAGCTGACTGGGTGTCAGATATTGGAGATCAGACACTGACCAGCACTGACTCCTGCTACAGGGACTAATGTACCGCAGAGCTTTAAAGAGTTGACTATCAAAAAGGAGAGGACTTCTCACTGAAAAGGACATTTACTCTGACCACTCTCCCAGAAGCTGAACATGCAGTGAGAGGATCTATGCTTAAAAGCAGTGTAGGTGGATCCGAAACGTACAAAGTCTGATATGTTGCTAACTGTTACAGTCAAGCAATGGGAGTGGATTACAAGAAGACATTTTCTCCAACTGCAGACGTTATACACACTTTGATGCAGATGACCACACAGTACGACCTTCAGCTCCACCAGATGGACGTCTATTTGAATGCTGCAATTGACAGATATATATGAAGCAACCAGAGGCAGTTAAAGGAAAGTCAAATACAGGAGAAAAGCTTGTCTGTAAACTGAAAAAAAAATCATTGTTTGCTCTCAAAAAGTCTGGAGGAACCTGAACATGCTGCATGATTATCTAGGTGAAAATGGCTTTACACAGAACCCAGCTGACCATTGAGTCTACAACAAACACAATGAAATCAGGAGGATTATACTGATATTCTGGGTTAATGATACACTTAGGATGGCAGCAGCAAAACAATCTCTGAATAGTGTTGTTGAGGTGGAAGAATCTGTGGCAATTCTAATAAGGTTGTTAAAGACAAAGTCTCGATGCTGCAGGGTTTGTCCGAGATACTATGAGTGACACTGATAAATTAAAACTTTAATAAAAGCAGAAAAACAAAAAATATGTAAAACTACTTACCTGCCAAGCCCTCGGTTTTTCCAGGCCATGCAGACGGCCCCAGGCCCTCTCCGGTGCGGGAGTGGAGACAACAACCCAGATGCCCAGCGTTGGAGGAGTCCTGGGTAGCCTACAGCCTCGTCTTCCGTCGGTGGAGTTTGGACTGCCAGCAGCTGTCAAGCCTGACAACCTTCTTGCAGAGCGCCTGGAGATCTCGCTCCAACAGAAACACAAATGACTGTCAGTGAAAGAGTACTGTACAGTAACACAGGGAGCAGACAGCACAAGGATCACAACAACCGGCTCAGATAAAGAAGAAAAAGCTGATTTTAAAGACTATAAAGTAGAGATGATCGCTCAACGGATCGTATCGAATGACATCGAGATTTAAAAGCAGAACCACATCGAAACAAAGGAAAAATCTAAATATAGAAAATGTGTAGGACAGAATTACTGCATTTAAATAATAATGCGTTTAGCCATTCAACATGATCACAGGTAGATCACTGACCTTTCATTCTAAATCCAGTGAAACTAATATTAAATCAATACAAACATCATTTTTGTTATGACGGATGCAGATCCATATGGGCTTACATTTTTTTTTTTTTTTTTAAGACAAAAAGCTTTTTCTTTTAGTGAGTTGAGTATCAGACAATATTAATATCTGATCATCAGACTGCTGCAAAACGGTTACATCATTTGATTAAGATATGCCAGGTGTCATGTCTGAAATATCCACATTGTACACGTGGTCAGCACTGCTGCATTTACCGCTCTCAGAGAGCTATTCATCAGTAAATATTCACATGGAACAATGGCCTACTTTTCCAAAAGGGACTTTTTAACTAGAGATGCACCCTTTATTGACCCAATATCATTCATTCTGAGACCAGAAATGTTTTAGAATTTCATCAACCAAAACTGGCAAGTCATCAGTCTCAGTCTCGTCATTCTCACTTGGCAGCTCAGATCTTGACCATGTAACAGAAGTATCATCAATTATTTGTATCCTCAATGTATTTATACTGGGTCCAAAAATACTATTGCTTTTCCAATATTTAGCATCAAGTCTATATCCTTCCCCCTGCCCCCCTTTCTTGCCCAGGGGATATATGCAATTCACCTGCATCTCTAAACAACTGTCTCTGTCCTTGATCCAAGACTACATGTGCGGCTGCTGATCGCCATAGTACACATAAGATACTGATATTGTTACAGCTGGTATCTTTTGTATCCAAGATATGTTTATACATAGTCAACACCATCTGGAGACAAATAAAACAATGTAAAAATGGAGGATTTTACCATTCAACCTTTCACAGAGCTCCATGTGACCCATCAGGTTCTCTGCTCGGTCAGATCCCAAGAATATTCAACTGGGCCTATTTTAAGTGGAAATATCCCTACACTAGGACCAGCAGCAGAAAAACCTGAATCTGTACATTGTAGGTTTAGACTGAAAGCTCTCAATAAGTCACGTCCTAGTAAATTCACAGGGCAACGTGTGGAGACTGTAAACCAGTGTTTTACTGTTCTATTACCCAATTTCACCTTCACAGGACTGCACAAATGTTCTGTGAGTGGTAAGCCTGAAACATCCACTGTTAGAATTGTGTCCGTACTGACGGATATGGGTACTGACCCCTCCATTAGTACTAAACTGCTGCACCAGAGTCAATCAAAACAGAATTCATTTCCCAAATCCTTACATTTAGACTGGGTTCCTCGCTGGATTTCAAAATCCTCTTTACAGACTGTCTACATTTTCTCCCACCTTATCCTATTCAGCATAGTCTGGTTCTGGTTCAGTAACTCAACTCCGGTTATTGCTGCTCTGACCTTCTAGATCCATTTTGCTGATCCCGCGTACGGCTTCTGCTGTGTTGCCACTTTCCTGATCTGCACGCTCTACATAACAGTCCAATTTCCCACAATTAAAACAAGCACATTTTCTCCAACCTTCAATCTCGCCTGCTCCAGAGTCCCCTGCCTCAGTCCAGCACTATATTAACTGTGCTTGTAACAATGTCTCCTCAAGCCACTTCTCCCTATCCGCCAAGTTCTTCTCTGCATGTTACACATGAGCCACAAAATCAGAGTAATCCTCGTCCTCTCGGCTGATGCTGCTTTCTTTGCTTGAATGTCTGTTGTTAACAATGCAGCTAGAGACTGATAAAAACCATTTAGTTTTACGTCCCTCTGTGATCGTCTCCACGGCCGACTCCCCCAGCAAACTTCCACTGCCTTTCCAATGCCTTTACTTGACTGTCAGACAGCCTGATAGCCTTTGTTTCTTTTTCTAAAGAGAGCTCGCTCCCTCTTCTCTCTGGTACTTGTTGGGTATTAAACTCTTTGAATTTTCTAAAAAATTAATTCAGATTCCTTTATAACATTCTCTAGGTTGAACAGTACTATGAAATAAATATCCTAAAATCTTCTCAGAAATTTCGAATTTTAATAAATTTGGATCCCTAAAAAATTCTCTGGTTTAATCACTGAGAATCAAAATATTCCAAAACAAAACCTTAGAATATTCTAATTTAAAACGAATCTGAATCCTGACAAGTTCGCAGTTCAGACAACTGTGACTAATTATCTTAAGGCAATGCTTTGGACATCTTTGTCCTTTGAGTCCGGATCACTGCAAAAAGTCAATGGCCTAAAACAAATTTCATAAGTTAAAATATCAAAAGGGATCCAGGTTAAAGTAAACTGAAGGTCTAAGAATATGGCGTCCCGTCTCCTCCTGTTTATTCCAAATTCATAAGGTAACGGTCTAACTAATTTTCTTACAGTCACCACGGGTACAGAGTCAGTAGAGCACCTGAATTGACTCAGAATCACTCATTGGGATGTGGGCGGCCGCCTCTGTCGGTTTCTGATCCTGTTTCTGAAAACTCTGGACCCAGAGGAATATTGGGATCTCTGTGGAACCTCCAAAACTGTAGTAGTGGGATTTGCTTCACTGTGCATAAAGAATCAACTCGATCAATTTGGCTTCCCCCTGTAACCCAGCTGTGCAGTGAAACACACCCCGTGGACAGTGAGTACAAGTGCCTGGAAAAGTGGGCAGCCATTGCTGCGGCGCCCACAAAAGAAGGTGAAGGGCCTTGCTCAAGAGTGGCAGTTTGCAGAGCCCGGGTATTGAACCCACAACCGCTGTCGTTATCAATAGCCTTGAGCTCATTTTTTTTCAGGTATTTGAAGCTACATAGTTTTGTGTTCACAAACTTCCTCGTCATTATTTGTTACGGTTCTGAATGTCAACCCACAGATAAAAAATGTAATTGGCACCATATCTGTTACTGAACTTCTTTCATATGAAACCCTTACAAGTATTAAAGCAGCAGTAGGTGGACGATCCATCAGTCCATCAATATATTTAAAGAATGGCGGTAAAATATTGTAGATAACACTCCTCATCTACATGTTTAATACATTATAATTCAGTTTAAAATAGTGCATTCCTTACACTGGACTAAGGCAAGGCTGGCAGAATTTGTTTAAAACATGAATCTAATGTGTGATAGATGTCAAACAGAACCAACACAGGAACACGTTTTGGTTTTGTCTAAAAATGACTGACTCTTGGAATTATGTTTTCAACTTCTTTTCAGGAGTCTTCAAACCACCGATCCAGCCTTTCCCTACACAAGCAATATTCGGGAACTCCTGAAGGGCTTTATCTGGCACCTTCTTGATGTTCCCAGAGAGAACGATGGACCCCAGGCGGCTCAGGTGAAGCTCATCTCGGTGTTAGAGAACCAGACTCAGCCGAAAGCTCTCCCAGTTCTCCACAAAGTCAGCGCAGACGGATCTGTCCCGCAGCCAGCAGTGGAGCGAGAAGAGCTGAGGAAACGGCTCCCTCACTCGTCTGTAAGTGGGCAGGAGGCGAAGACGATGATCCTCCTTTTTTTGGCTTTTTCTGAACAGTGTCCAGAAGCGTATGGCAGTGCTTCTTCAGGGCCACGCTGCATCAGGCAGAGAATAGTGGAGAACGATGGTGCCAAAGCCACCTGGCAACGTCCAGGACACGGGCATCTGAAAAACAGGAGACCGTGGCATTACTCTTTAGGGTCGATACTTAGTGTTTTACAGAAGAATCTCCAACAGTGAGAACACCGCCCTGAGGAGTCGTCCTCGGTGCCGGAGCTGGTGAAGAGCAGAGGTCCTCAAACCAGTTAGCAGAGGCGAAAAATGGCTGTGGTGGTGGAGGAGTGCTCTGCTTTTTCCAGCCACGCTGACACTTCCAGGCCCTCTCAGGTGCGGGAGAGGAGATGACGCCCCTTTGTGTCTGCCCCACCGGTAGTGCTGGAATTAAGATTACTGAAGGAGTAACAGGCAGCCTCCAGCCTCGTCTTCCGTCGGTGGAGTTTGGACTGCCTCCACAACAGCAGCTGGATCTGCCGTAATAGCTTGACAACGTCCTGGAGAGCTCGTTCCTCCGTGGTGGCCTCTGAGTAAAAAACAAAAAACAAAAACACAGGCGAGACAGAGTACTGTACAGTAACACAGGGAGCCGAGACCACAAGGATCACAGGTCTCAGAGAAAGAAGACAAAGCTAATAAAAAGAAGACGTAGCCACAAAAGTGACACCAAATTCCCCATTAAAGAGTACAAACGGCTTTATTACCTGAACATGGTCAATGATCACAGTGGTGATGGTTGCAGTGTGTTACAATATTCAAACAGCATGAAATCCTTGTTCACTGTAATTATGATGTTTCACATTATGCAGTAGAGAGCATGAAGATCAAGGTAAGATTGATAAACTGAACTGTGAAGTCTGCAGACAAGAGAAATCTGCTCAGAGTAGAAACAGAACCTGATGCACGAGCAAAAGCAGTACTTGAACTAGAACATATGGACCTACAGATCCAGTAAAAAAAATAATAAAATAAAAAAAAAAAAAGGGGGGGGGGGCTGAAGCATAGAGCACTGGGCATTACAAATATTACAGCGTTCACAGCAAAGGATTTTCACTCATTGATCAGTGAGACCTCAGCACCTTGATCACAACATCTAAGAAACAGCAGAGAAAAAATTGGAGAACTCTATTTAATAGGGAAAGGTTAATGCTAGTAGAGATCAAATACCTAAAGAATTCTGGACATCTGCTGTAATGACCACTGCAGTCATTTGCAACAAGGACTTAAATAGCCACTAGGCTTGAAATGATAAACAGTTTTCTGACGTTACAATTACAAACTACGTGGGGGAGTCTCGATACTGCAGGGTTTGAGATACTATGAGGGACTGATTTATTACTTTTTAATACAAGCAGAGAAATGAATAATAAATGGTTATGAAATCGAGTAAATCATGTAAAATCACTCACCTGCCAACTATCCAGCTCACGGACATGAACGATGGACCCCAGGCGGCTCAGGTGAAGCTCATCTCTGGGACTACCTCTGGCATCTCAGTACAATGAAACTGGGGCAATAGATCTGCATGAACTGGAACTAGGCGTGTGGTATCTTCACATCATTGACCAGTTCTCACAGTTTAGTGCAGACAGCATTCTGACCACAAAGAAGTCCATTGAAATAGTGAAACGCTGTTCATGACAGGATTAATGTGCATTAAGGAAAATTCAACAATGATGAAGTGACAGAAATGGCAGAAAAGCTCAACATAGAATTAAAGACAACAGCTGCATACAGCCCATGGAGCACTGGACTTTTGGAACGGCACAACCAAACACTTACTGAGATCATCGTGAAAGTAAACACAAGTAACAGCTGTGACTGGAATACTGCACTGGACTGGGCCCCTATGGCATAGAACACCAGGCAAAAGGTCCATGGCTACAGTCCACATCGTTCGGACACCAAGGGGAAGTTCGTTCCACCACTTCAGTGGAAAACAAGGCAGTTACATACTGAAATACATGCAATTAAATGTAGATAAACATTAATGAACAGAAGAAACACAGGCAGACATCACTGTATGGTGCTTCTGCTGTGTTGCCACTTTCCTGATCTGCACGCTCTACAAAACAGTCCAATTTCCCACAATTAAAACAAGCACATTTTCTCCAACCTTCAATCTCGCCTGCTCCAGAGTCCCCTGCCTCAGTCCAGCACTATATTAACTGTGCTTGTAACAATGTCTCCTCAAGCCACTTCTCCCTATCCGCCAAGTTCTTCTCTGCATGTTACGCATGAGCCACAAAATCAGAGTAATCCTCGTCCTCTCGGCTGATGCTACTTTCTTTGCTTGAATGTCTGTTGTTAACAATGCAGCTAGAGACTGATAAAAACCATTTAGTTTTACGTCCCTCTGTGATCGTCTCCACGGCCGACTCCCCCAGCAAACTTCCACTGCCTTTCCAATGCCTTTACTTGACTGTCAGACAGCCTGATAGCCTTTGTTTCTTTTTCTAAAGAGAGCTCGCTCCCTCTTCTCTCTGGTACTTGTTGGGTATTAAACTCTTTGAATTTTCTAAAAAATTAATTCAGATTCCTTTATAACATTCTCTAGGTTGAACAGTACTACGAAATAAATATCCTAAAATCTTCTCAGAAATTTCGAATTTTAATAAATTTGGATCCCTAAAAAATTCTCTGGTTTAATCACTGAGAATCAAAATATTCCAAAACAAAACCTTAGAATATTCTAATTTAAAACGAATCTGAATCCTGACAAGTTCGCAGTTCAGACAACTGTGACTAATTATCTTAAGGCAATGCTTTGGACATCTTTGTCCTTTGAGTCCGGATCACTGCAAAAAGTCAATGGCCTAAAACAAATTTCATAAGTTAAAATATCAAAAGGGATCCAGGTTAAAGTAAACTGAAGGTCTAAGAATATGGCGTCCCGTCTCCTCCTGTTTATTCCAAATTCATAAGGTAACGGTCTAACTAATTTTCTTACAGTCACCACGGGTACAGAGTCAGTAGAGCACCTGAATTGACTCAGAATCACTCATTGGGATGTGGGCGGCCGCCTCTGTCGGTTTCTGATCCTGTTTCTGAAAACTCTGGACCCAGAGGAATATTGGGATCTCTGTGGAACCTCCAAAACTGTAGTAGTGGGATTTGCTTCACTGTGCATAAAGAATCAACTCGATCAATTTGGCTTCCCCCTGTAACCCAGCTGTGCAGTGAAACACACCCCGTGGACAGTGAGTACAAGTGCCTGGAAAAGTGGGCAGCCATTGCTGCGGCGCCCACAAAAGAAGGTGAAGGGCCTTGCTCAAGAGTGGCAGTTTGCAGAGCCCGGGTATTGAACCCACAACCGCTGTCGTTATCAATAGCCTTGAGCTCATTTTTTTTCAGGTATTTGAAGCTACATAGTTTTGTGTTCACAAACTTCCTCGTCATTATTTGTTACGGTTCTGAATGTCAACCCACAGATAAAAAATGTAATTGGCACCATATCTGTTACTGAACTTCTTTCATATGAAACCCTTACAAGTATTAAAGCAGCAGTAGGTGGACGATCCATCAGTCCATCAATATATTTAAAGAACGGCGGTAAAATATTGTAGATAACACTCCTCATCTACATGTTTAATACATTATAATTCAGTTTAAAATAGTGCATTCCTTACACTGGACTAAGGCAAGGCTGGCAGAATTTGTTTAAAACATGAATCTAATGTGTGATAGATGTCAAACAGAACCAACACAGGAACACGTTTTGGTTTTGTCTAAAAATGACTGACTCTTGGAATTATGTTTTCAACTTCTTTTCAGGAGTCTTCAAACCACCGATCCAGCCTTTCCCTACACAAGCAATATTCGGGAACTCCTGAAGGGCTTTATCTGGCACCTTCTTGATGTTCCCAGAGAGAACGATGGACCCCAGGCGGCTCAGGTGAAGCTCATCTCGGTGTTAGAGAACCAGACTCAGCCGAAAGCTCTCCCAGTTCTCCACAAAGTCAGCGCAGACGGATCTGTCCCGCAGCCAGCAGTGGAGCGAGAAGAGCTGAGGAAACGGCTCCCTCACTCGTCTGTAAGTGGGCAGGAGGCGAAGACGATGATCCTCCTTTTTTTGGCTTTTTCTGAACAGTGTCCAGAAGCGTATGGCAGTGCTTCTTCAGGGCCACGCTGCATCAGGCAGAGAATAGTGGAGAACGATGGTGCCAAAGCCACCTGGCAACGTCCAGGACACGGGCATCTGAAAAACAGGAGACCGTGGCATTACTCTTTAGGGTCGATACTTAGTGTTTTACAGAAGAATCTCCAACAGTGAGAACACCGCCCTGAGGAGTCGTCCTCGGTGCCGGAGCTGGTGAAGAGCAGAGGTCCTCAAACCAGTTAGCAGAGGCGAAAAATGGCTGTGGTGGTGGAGGAGTGCTCTGCTTTTTCCAGCCACGCTGACACTTCCAGGCCCTCTCAGGTGCGGGAGAGGAGACGACGCCCCTTTGTGTCTGCCCCACCGGTAGTGCTGGAATTAAGATTATTGAAGGAGTAACAGGCAGCCTCCAGCCTCGTCTTCCGTCGGTGGAGTTTGGACTGCCTCCACAACAGCAGCTGGATCTGCCGTAATAGCTTGACAACGTCCTGGAGAGCTCGTTCCTCCGTGGTGGCCTCTGAGTAAAAAACAAAAAACAAAAACACAGGCGAGACAGAGTACTGTACAGTAACACAGGGAGCCGAGACCACAAGGATCACAGGTCTCAGAGAAAGAAGACAAAGCTAATAAAAAGAAGACGTAGCCACAAAAGTGACACCAAATTCCCCATTAAAGAGTACAAACGGCTTTATTACCTGAACATGGTCAATGATCACAGTGGTGATGGTTGCAGTGTGTTACAATATTCAAACAGCATGAAATCCTTGTTCACTGTAATTATGATGTTTCACATTATGCAGTAGAGAGCATGAAGATCAAGGTAAGATTGATAAACTGAACTGTGAAGTCTGCAGACAAGAGAAATCTGCTCAGAGTAGAAACAGAACCTGATGCACGAGCAAAAGCAGTACTTGAACTAGAACATATGGACCTACAGATCCAGTAAAAAAAAAAATAAAATAAAAAAAAAAAGGGGGGGGGCGGCTGAAGCATAGAGCACTGGGCATTACAAATATTACAGCGTTCACAGCAAAGGATTTTCACTCATTGATCAGTGAGACCTCAGCACCTTGATCACAACATCTAAGAAACAGCAGAGAAAAAATTGGAGAACTCTATTTAATAGGGAAAGGTTAATGCTAGTAGAGATCAAATACCTAAAGAATTCTGGACATCTGCTGTAATGACCACTGCAGTCATTTGCAACAAGGACTTAAATAGCCACTAGGCTTGAAATGATAAACAGTTTTCTGACGTTACAATTACAAACTACGTGGGGGAGTCTCGATACTGCAGGGTTTGAGATACTATGAGGGACTGATTTATTACTTTTTAATACAAGCAGAGAAATGAATAATAAATGGTTATGAAATCGAGTAAATCATGTAAAATCACTCACCTGCCAACTATCCAGCTCACGGACATGAACGATGGACCCCAGGCGGCTCAGGTGAAGCTCATCTCTGGGACTACCTCTGGCATCTCAGTACAATGAAACTGGGGCAATAGATCTGCATGAACTGGAACTAGGCGTGTGGTATCTTCACATCATTGACCAGTTCTCACAGTTTAGTGCAGACAGCATTCTGACCACAAAGAAGTCCATTGAAATAGTGAAACGCTGTTCATGACAGGATTAATGTGCATTAAGGAAAATTCAACAATGATGAAGTGACAGAAATGGCAGAAAAGCTCAACATAGAATTAAAGACAACAGCTATATACAGCCCATGGAGCACTGGACTTTTGGAACGGCACAACCAAACACTTACTGAGATCATCGTGAAAGTAAACACAAGTAACAGCTGTGACTGGAATACTGCACTGGACTGGGCCCCTATGGCATAGAACACCAGGCAAAAGGTCCATGGCTACAGTACACATCGTTCGGACACCAAGGGGAAGTTCGTTCCACCACTTCAGTGGAAAACAAGGCACTTACATACTGAAATACATGCAATTAAATGTAGATAAACATTAATGGACAGAAGAAACACAGGCAGACATCACTGTATGGTGCTCCTGTTTCAGTTTGAACAAAGCAATAGTGGTGTAGTATTTGTAAAACAGGCGGCGCAGTAGAGCTGTGAAGCTGTGGAGGGGAAGGCGGTTGCTAGGGGGTTACAGTTGGTTAAGGGGAGTAGATTATAATTACTAACATCAGCAAGAATAACAGTTTATGACTGCAGGAGAGTTTGTTTACAGCACTGAAAATGAATCCAGGGCAGTTTTAGTTATTATATATTAGAAAGGAGAAATATGATGATGAGCTTTAATAAAGTTTTATTCTGCATGACACCATTCAAGTCGAAGAAATTCTAATTTTGCGTGTTCCTACTAGCCTTGGGACAATAAACAATCAAATATCGCAATCATTTAAACAAGTGATGATGTTAAGTGCAATATCGTCCCATGTGCCTTTTCTTTTTTGGCTTTATTTAACCGTTGACTTGTGCAAGCATTCTATACTATGGTAAACTAAACATTTAGGCCTAAGTAATAAATAAGCATCCAAGTATAGATGATGCATCAAATATAAAGTCACCAACTACAGCTACAAATTAACTTTTTAAAAAAAGGACTTAGATTAGAATGTAGAGATGCTGTCAAAGACTGCTGGGTACATGCAAATGAACAACTACGCCTCATGTGGCCTTGTCCTGGGAAGACAGTGAAAATGGAGGAGCTTGTACAGAAGGGTGTCTCTGCACCAGTTTGGCAATATTTTGGTTTAGATGTTAACAGTGTTACATGCCGTCTATGTAGAAAACGCATCACCACAAAGGGTGGAAATACTACTAATTTACAAGCACATCTCAGGATACATCCAGCTCAGTATGTTAAACTGGGTCCCACCCATAGAAAAGGCAGTTCGTCAAATTAATCAGCAATCACAAATGTTTTTGCGAAATATACAAACGTACAGAACAATACACACTAAATAAATAAATAAATAAATAAATAAATAAATAATAATATATCATGAAGGGACTGCCTCCATTCAACACAGTCTAAAAAAGTGATCATTTAGAGAAATACTACAAACTTTGAACTGGCGATACGAGCTACTGTGCTGGAGATGTAGAATAATGTTCAAGCTAAAGCGGAGTGTTTGATCAAGAGAGCAGAGTTTTACTCACTGACAACTGACATGTGGTCAAGTGCTAATATGACTCTGTACAGGTCACTGACGGTACACTTTATTTTGCTGCAGTGGAAACTCGAAAGCAAATGTTTGAAAGCCGTGTTTTTTCCAGAGAGCCACACTGCAGCCAGTATAGCTGAGGCTCTTCATTCTGTTCTCCTGGACTGGAATCTGAACGAGGAAAAATTTACATTACAACAGACAACGCCGCAAATATAAAGTCAATCTTGAGAGACGAACTTGGATGGAAATGGTTAAATTGCATCAGACATAACCTGCATCTGGGTGTGAAGAATTCAATTCAAGCGGCAAATACAGGGCACGGAACGAGCTCTGGGTGTATGCCACTCGAACGTTGGTACTTCTTCCCCCCATAGCTGGCAGGAGAGGCAGGCGTTGCTGGAAGCTCAACAAGAACTCCAACTCCTGTAAAATTAATAAATTATTATTAAATCATCTTTAACAACTTTCTAGAATTAAAGCCTTAGTAATTTAATTCTCCTTTGCTGTTGCCACAGATGCAGCAGATCATGTTAAGGGCTGCAATAAAATGATCACGTGACCAAACAAAGGTTCACATGGGGAACCTCTTAACTTTACATACTGACCTAGCTGGTCCTATAGATCCAGTGTGCAAAAGAGGGTTGTAGATACACTCTGGCGTTTACTGAGGATTACTCGGGTGTAGTCTGTGTACGTCTTAAATAACTAAGGATGAAACCATAAAAAGCTACTGAGAGATAGTACACACTATCCAAAGAGAGAGAGGAAAGCACCTCAGTACTCAGCTGATTCAGATACTGGAGATCAGACACTGACCAACACTTACTACTGCTACAGAGTCTGTAATGAACCACAGAGCTTTAAAGAGATTCAACAAAAATCAACATTCTGGGTTGAGGCTATGAAAGAGGAGAAGACTTCTCTCATTGAAAATGACACATTTACTCTGACCCCTCTCCCAGAAGCTGAACTGTAGATGGACCAGAAACGTTATCTAGATGAAAATGGCTTTACACACTGAAATCAGGAGGATAATCCTGATAATCTGGGTTGATGATCACTTACCAGTTTTCCTACCCTTTGGATGGCGACAGCAGCAACACAATCCCAGAACATCATTAAGAGTAGTAGTATTGAATGATGGTGTTGTAACAAAAGAATTTGTATAAATTCTGAGAAGATTTTTAAAGCAGATTTTCTGACGCTCCAAATACAAACCATGCAGTTTTGTGAGTTTCGATACTGCAGGGTATTTCTGAGATACAACAAGGGACACTGATATTACTTCTTAAAACAGAGAAAGGACAGAATAAATGATTATAAAATCCAGTAAATCATGCAAATCATTTACCTGCCCACTTAATCCAGATTTAACAACTGAGAGTGTGTCCGATTTCCATATATTAACAGGGAGGTTGTTCCAAAGTTGGGGTTTAGAAAAGAACACTCCTCCTCCTGCAATGTTTTTTCTAATACGTGGGACTGATAATAGGCCAGCATCTTGCGAGCGGAGTGTACGTGGAGGGCTGTAAGGTGTAAGAAGTTCCTCCAGATAATGTGGGGTCAGACCATTAAGAGATTAGGTATAACTAAATGACCATCCAGTTTTACCCCTGTATTATCATTTACCATTTTTATCTATATAAGGACCAAGTAGAATGACCTTCGTTTTATCCATCAAGTAAAAGAAATTTGAGTGTCAGACAGTTTTTAATTTCTTTAATACAGTCTGTTATTTTGCTGAGACACAGGTCCTCTTGAGGTTTAGCTGATATGTAAATTTGGTAATCATCGGCATAACAGTGAAAGTTAATGCAGTGTTTACGGATTATTTTACCCAGCAGTAAAATATAAAGAGTAAAGGGCGCAGTATTGATCCTTGTGGAACACCATATTTTACTCTAGTGTGATAGGAGCATTCGTTATTTACATAAACATACTGATGGCGATCATTCAGATATGATCTTAACCAGGTGAAGGCAGATCCTTTGAGATTTTCTAACCTATTGAGAAGAATTTCATGATCTATGGTGTCAAAGGCAGCATTAAGCGCTGCCCCTATCAAGTGCAGAAAGTAAATAATCAGTTACTCTAAAGCTGTTTCAGTGCTATGGTTTTATCTAAATCCAGACTGAAAAACTGAATGCTGTTATGCAGATAGGTGCACAGCTGCTTAAACACAACACTTTTTCTAAATTTTGGCGACAAAGGGTAGACTAGAAATTGGCTTATTAATAATGGGC
The DNA here is from genome assembly GCF_030463535.1 of Salminus brasiliensis. Classification (NCBI taxonomy): domain Eukaryota; kingdom Metazoa; phylum Chordata; class Actinopteri; order Characiformes; family Bryconidae; genus Salminus; species Salminus brasiliensis. The sequence continues at coordinate 33,515,424 of NC_132882.1, forward strand.
TTTATAATCTCCAATTTAAGAAATTTAGATATGAAGCCCATGCCAAGAGAGGCATTAACTGTCAAATAATGGTTTAGCAACCTTTGGCAATGTCTGTTTAAACAACGCTGTTGGTACCGGATCTAATATACATGATGCAGATTTAGAGGAGTTCATTATATTGAGCAAGTCTTCTTCTGTAACTGGGCTAAAGTACTGTAGGTATGTCGTGGAGCTGGTGCAGCATTCTTCATTGTCTACCGCTGTGGTTTGGGACCGACATTGGACTTTTAATCTGATATTCTCTATTTTATCATCAAAGAATTTCATGAAGTCGTTGCTACTAATTTCAGCAGGGATAACTGAGCTAGTTTGTTTTCTACTGTTGGTAAGAAAAGTCACAGTATAGAAAAGGAATTGTGGGTTGTCTGTTTCTCTCAATAAGGTTTATCTAATGTTTTTCTAATTTCAATAATTAGGGTGCCTGGGTTAACTCACTCAGTCACTCAAAACGTTTATGATCTTTGAAGTCTTCTGCTACAGTGTGTTACAGAACACCAAACCCAGACTGAACCCAGATCCAGTCAATAGTAGATGATTATTTAGATGGGGAGAGCAAAATATCTTGATAAACTTGGGTAACTGAAGCATGTAAACTTACATCAGGTAAAAGCTTCTAAGCTCTGTTAGAACCACCAACTAAACCTGCTGAGCTGAGTGGGAGGAAGGAAGACTACCACTGGCCGAAGTTTGAAAGCGGTCAGTCACCGCCCATCCAGATCTACGTTGATCATCAGTGTGAGTTGAGGAACAGTCTGTAAAACTAGTACATTCTTAAATGAATATTCTCAAGTAGTGCAGTTTCAGCAAGTGTTAACTTTTTCCTAACAAAATGAAAGAAAAAAAAAAAAAAAAACGAAAGAAAAAAAAAAAAAAAAAAACACAACAGTAAATGGCTCTCCACACACCCACACATGTCGAAATACAAGGAGTTGATGACCCTGCGCTGAGGAGGGGCTCAGAAGCACGAGGAAAACTCATAGCCATCCTAGACTTAATATATTAAAGGTTATCTTAAAACACATGTGATCTATAAATAGATATGAAAAGACCATTACGTAAACACGCCGCCCTAGCCCTACTCATAAGCATCAGCCAGTGAGGACATCATAAAGGAGGAAGCATTGTTCATGGGTGCATTCTGAATCACCACATTAGGAGCCTTCAAAACTGTAAGCCAGGCTTGCTTGGATCACGACCAAGAGCTGGGCTGATTTCAAATTTGCAACAGCAGTGGTTGTGTCTTCTGTATGCAAAAGAGGGGCATGTTGCCCAGGGATACCTTAAAGCAGATTGTATAGTGGTTGTGAAAGTGCAGGAATCTGATCCATCTGCGTGGAACTCATCTGAGTCTGGACACAATCTAGTCTCACTACTAATAAGATTTTTAAAACAAATTTTCTGATGTTACAATTACAAACCATACAGGAAACAGACACAGTCTCAATACTGCAGGGTTTGTCTGAGATACTTTGAGTGAAACTGATATTTTACTTTTTAATACAGGCAGAGAAATGACCAAATAAATGGTTATAAAATCAAGTAAATCACTTACTGGCCAACTATCCATTTCACTAACCTGACTGGGAAGGGCCAGTCAGTCCCGGAGAGAATGATGGACGAATCACGTCTCGAGCTTCTAAAGCAGAACTGCATTGAAACAAAAAGAAAATATAAATATAGGAAATGTGGAGGATAGAATTACTGCGTTTAAATGTCAATGCTTTTAGTCATTCAACATGATCACAGGTAGATCACTGACCTTTCATTCTAAATCCAGTCAAACTAATATTAATCATTAAAAATGTCCCTTTTGTTATGACCGACAGATGCAGATCCATATGGGCTTATATTCTCTCTTCTCTCCTGTACATAAGACACACTCCTGAACTGATTCTTTTTTAGACAAAAAGCTTTTTCCTTTAGTGAGTACTTGTGAGTATCAGACAATATTAATATCTGATCATCAGACTGCTGCAACACAATTCCATCATTTGATGAAGATATGTCAGGCGTCAAGTCTGAAATATCCACATCGTACACATCCTCATTTTTCTTACACTTCTGTTGTGCTCTTGTGGAAACCATCTGAAGCACTACTGCATTTCCTGACATAGCTGTTTCTGGCCACCTGATCTGAGAATGAATTCCCAGCAGGTATTGCACCCCAATAGTTGCCGGATTAGGTACAATCGGACCAGCAGGATATACTGCTGCTAAACAACTCTCTCCGTCCTTCATCCAAGACTGCTGATCGTCATAGAACACATAAAATACTGATATTGTTTCAGCTGGTATCTTTTATACCACGATATGTTCATCAGGTTATATGATGGATATGGGTACCGACCCCTCCATAAGCACTGAAACTGCTGTATTAATTTCACGTGTATAGTCCGAACTCTCCCTTGTCTTAAAACCTTCGAAATCTAATTTCAACAGCCCTGAAAAATACATTATTTCCAAAAGCAACCCGAAGGTCTAGGAGTATGACGTCCGGTCATTAATTCATTTACAGTCACCTCAGGTAATGAGTCTCAGAGTCAGTAGAGCGCCTGAATTGACTCAGAATCACTCATTGGGATGTCGGCGGCCGCCTCTGTCTGTTTCTGATCCTGTCTCTGAAAACTCTGGACCCAGAGGAATATTGGGATCTCTGTGGAACCTGCAAAACTGTGGTAGTTGGATTTGCTTCTCCACGCTTAAGGAATCATCTCAATCAGTCAGTCTTAGGAATGTAGAGAAACACTTTAAACCCTGCAGTAAACGTAACGCTGGTGGAAGACTTCAGAACTGAGTCTCACAAAAAAAAAAAAAAAAACTTGTATTAAAGCAGCAGTAGGTGGAGGATCCATCTGACTATGACCCTCTGTGTTCGCCGAGCCGATACTGCTTGCGTTGGAGGAGTCACAGGCAGCCTCCAGCCTCGTCTTCCGTCGGTGGAGTTTGGACTGCCTCTACAACAGCTAAAGCTGCCGGTCAAGCTTGTCAACCTCCCTGCAGAGCATCTGGAGATCTTGCTCCTCCGCGGTCGCCATGATCCTGAGTAAACACAGAGAGAGAAACGCAAACAACGGTCAGTGAGAGAGTACTGTACAGTAACACAGGGAGCACAAGGATCACAACAACTGGCTCAAATAAAGAAGACATAGCTAATATTAAAGACTATAAAGTAGGGATGAACCACGTTTCTGAGCTTTCAAAAAAGGACCGCATCGAAACAGTGGTTCGGAGTCTCTCACAAAATACAGGTTATCACGTGGTTGCGTCACTGACATGCAGTCAGGTTTGAAGCGCGTAAATTCCCCGGCCCCACTGTAGACTCGAGCATAACGAGCTGAATATAAAACATATGAACTAAAAGCTTACATAAAAAAATAAAGTTAAATTAAAAGAAGAAACACAGGCAGACACCACTGTATAGTGCTCCGGTTTCAGTGTGGACAAAGCTTATGGACACAAGTGACTCAGGCAACGGTGGTGCAGGCGCTGGTGAGTGGGTCTTCAAGGAGCCGGCAGGAACCACTGTTAACCTAGAAGTGGGAAAACACAACCAATAACCCCAGGACATACATATAATTCCAGCTAGCATAATTTACCAGTACACATCAATATGACCATAAACACAAATAATAATTGTATATAATGTGTAAATAATGTCCATGTTATCTCTTGTATTGTCATTGTTTGTTTCTGATGACCAACCCCTTAGTAGCCACTTGGTCCACTCCAGGCTGAGAAGGGAGGAGCAGAATAGGCTGAAGCAATAGTAGACGTCTGTGAGGCTTTGCAGCCCTCAGATGAAGACCACTGAGGCCTTGTTGTACAAAGTGTGTGTAATCTAGCTCTTTTGTGTTGTGTTTTTGTTGTGTGTATTTTCTTTTGATCTTTGAATTCAACATTAAATATCACTGGAACTTACCAGGAAGTGTTTGGCAGTATCCTTCTGGTGAACTGTCCTTCACATCCGCTTAAAGCCACGCCATCACCACAACATGAACATTTCTATTCTGACCCACAATGAGTCTAATCTATTTAAAAACCAACTACACATCTGTTCTGCCTGTGTTGCCCAGAAATATAATTTAGATTTGGTAAGGATACACCCTCTAGATTTTTAGGGTTTAGAAGGGTGAAGAATTTTAATCTGAGCTCTTTATTATCCCCAAACAATCTGCTTATTAATTGATGCACCTAAAAGATGGGGGGTCAAATAACAAAGCAGGTTTTGAAATAAAAAAAGCAATCTAGGTAAAATGTTCATCTTGATTACACTAATTCTGCCCCCCAAAAAGTGTGGTACAGGTCAGGGGTAATTGTTATCCCATGGTATCTAAAGCCAGTATTTGTCAACTGGAATGGTAGATTTAGTTTAATATAATCCGGGACATTCAGCTGAATATTTGTAGACCTGCCAAAACTGATTTTATAGCCAGATAGCATACTATAATTAGTGACGAAGTTTCTGATTTCAGGAACAGAGGTCACTGGATTCAAAAAAGTCTGCTGATCTGAGACTCTAGGGAGAGAAATGTTAATCCATAATGTATGCAGAAGCACAAATCAAGCTGGAGATTGGAAAAGCTGCATATGGAATCATCTTAATGGTGTCAGATGGTGTAGAAATTTCCAGCGGATTATTATAAAATGATCATTTCTCATGCATGGTCCTCAAAACAAAAAAAAAAAATACTTAACATCCTTGGACCACACACAGTCCAACCCGTCTACAAAAGGCTCAAAGTAAAAAAAATTAAATACTGGAAGCCAAGCAAGACTGGAGTAAAGCACTTTGAACTCCAATTACAGCCCCAGCTAATGCTTAGTGAGTCTCAGAGAACAGAGGACGGATTTAAGCTGCAGATACCTAAAGAAAGAGGTGCTGGACACATTACATTGCTCTTTGCAGCCTGGAAAGATCTTAATCCATTTTCATTGCAGACATCACCTGGAGGTCGAGCTTCTTTGCTCTCCCATTGGGGGGCAATGAAACGGAGCATTCCCCATGAGTAAATTATGATTATGAAAGAGTGAAGAGCTCATGCCATATTAGAGTTTGTTTGTCTGAACCGTGCTGGATTTAAGTTGGCCAGCGTTGGAGGAGTCACAGGCAGCCTCGACTTCCATCCATGGAGTTTGGACTGCCTCTACAACAGCAGCAGTCAAGCTTGATTACCTCCTTGCAGAGCACCTGTAGATCTCGCTCCTCTGCAGTCTTCAAGTTTCTCGAGTATAAACACAGACAGAAACACAAATGGTCAGTGAGAGAGTACTGCACAGTAACACAGGGAGCAGAGAGCACACGGATCACAACAACTGGCTCAGATAAAGAAGACAAAGCTTATATTAAAGACTATAAAGTAGGGACTAAACTGTTCGTGTCGAATCGTGTCGAGTTTTAAAAGCAGAATCGCATTGAAATATATAGAAAAAGTGTAGGATAGGATTACTGCGTTTACATGTCAATGCTTTTAGCTATTCAACATGGACACTGAGCATGGTAATGCGTATCAGCTGTTTTGCTTGCACCACTTTAACCAGAGATGCACCCTTTATTGACCCAATATCATTCATTCTGAGACCAGAAATGTTTGGGAAATTCGTCAACAAAAGTCATTAGCCTCAGTCTCGTCATTCTCACTTGGCAGCTCCGATCTTGTAAAAAAGAAGAATCATCAATTATTTGTATCCTCAATATATTTATACTGGTTATACTGATTTCCCACAATTACAACAAGCACCTTCTCTCCTACCTTCAGTCTCTCCTGCTCCAGAGTCCCCTGTCACAGTCCTGCAGTACATTAACTGAGCTTGTAACAATGTCTCCTGTATTAATTTCATGTTTATAAGTCTAAACTCTTTGGGAATTATAAACTCTGCTCCCTTTTAGAACCATGGAAATATCATCATCATCATCATCATTTCCAAAACTTTGCTTCAAAATCTTTAAATTTTCTGAAAAATAAATTTGGATCCCTTTACAAATTTCTCTAGGTTGAGAATTAAATATCCTAAAATCTATCATCTGAATATTTAGATTCTCAGGGTTGTTTAAACCAGAGATTTTTTTTTAGGGATCGAAATGTATCGTAATCCAAAGTATCAAACTGTGAGACTGAAATGATCTTAAGGCAATGCTTTGGACATCTTTGTCCTTGGAGTCCGGATCGCTGCAAAAACGCAATGATCTAAAACTAACTTGAAAATGAAAATATCCAGGTTCCAGATCCAGGTTAAAGTAACCTGAAGGTCTAGGAATATGGCGTCCCGTCTCCTGCTGTTTATTCTAAATTCGTAAGGCAAGCGGTCTAATTAATTTACTTACAGTCACCTCGGGTACAGAGTCTCGGAGTCAGTAGAGCGCCTGAATTGACTCAGAATCACTCATTGGGATGCTGACAGCCGCCTCTGTCGGTTTCTGATCCTGTCTCTGAAAACTCTGGACCCAGAGGAATATTGGTATTTTGGTGGAACCTCCAGAACTGTGGTATTGGGATTTGCTTCTCCACGCTCAAAGAATCAACTTGATCAGTTAGTCTTAGGAATGTAGAAAAACACTTTAATCCTGCAGTAACGCCGGTGGAAGGCATGCTGGTTTTTGATTCCCTATGCTGATCACGCTGATAATCTGAGCCCCCGGTGATGAGGCTGGTGTAAAGTTGATGGACCCCATTGTTTCAAAGTAACAAAAGCCACCATCTGTCTGTTTCTGAAAACAACGTATACATAGAATATTGAAACACCTGAAAAGATTCCCCCACAATATTGCAGCGCCAACGTACAAGACAAGAAAACCATATTCGACATTTGACATGTTTTGTTACACATATGGAACTTTGCTTCCCTCCGTAACCCAACTGTGCAGAGAACACACAGTGAAACACACCGTGGACAGTGAGCACATGTGGCTGGAGAAGTGGGCAGCCACTGCTGCGGTCCCAACAAAAGAAGGTGAAGGCCTTGCTCAAGAGTGGCAATTTGACGAACCCTGGTATCGAACCCACAACGCTCATCAATAGCCTGGAGCTCTAACCGCTGAGCCACCACTACAGCCTACAGCCGCCACTACAGCCTACAGCTGCTTATCGTTAACAGATTTTTGCTTATATTGGGCTTCGAACATCAGGGCTGTTCCTTCATGTTACACGTGTTGCTCTGTTCAAAACTACCCATACCAGAATCTTTGTCCAGCTGTTCACTAAACCAGCCTGTGAAACAATCCCTGATAATCTGGCTGCAGTTTGAAGAGTCTATTCACTAAATAAATGATCTATATACAGCCCGATGATGAAAAACCACATTCACACCACAACAGCAATATTCGAGGTGACTCCTCAAGGGCTTTATTTGGGGAAATCTTGTTCAAAAGGTGCTGGCTAAGACTGCTTAGATTACTTAAAGGGAAACTGAGAAACCATCCTACCTAAAACTGGGTGCAGTGGTAAATTTAACTCTACTTGGCAACCTGTCTTGACTTAAACAGACAATATGGACTCAGAGGATTAATTGGCTGAACTAAGAGTGAACTAGTGAGAGTGAAATAAGGTGGTTCACTTCAGACGGGCCTGGACATGTACTGGCTTAAGCAGGTTGGAGGTTTGGAGTCTGACTGTTTGAGGCTGTGGACAGGTGTCTTTTATACAGATAACGATGTCCAACAGGTGCCATTAATACAGGTAACGAGTGGAGGACAGAAGAGCTTCTTAAAGAAGTTACAGGTCTGTGAGAGCCAGAAATCATGCTTGTTTGTGGGTGACCAAATACTTATTTTCCACCATAAATTACAAATAAATTCTTTAAAAATGTGATTTCCTGTATTTTTCTCATTTTGTCTCTCATAGTTGAAGTGTACCTATGATGAAAATTATAGACCTAGTAGGAGAACTCGCACAATCAGTGGCTGACTAAATATTTTTTGCCCCACTCAATGCGAAGCTGTTTGTACTCAGAAAGATGGAAGAATTTATCAATTCTAATAAGATTTTTGAAGCAGATTTTTCGAACCATGCGGGGTACAGACAGTCTCAATACTGCAGGATTTGTCCGAAATACTATGAGTGACACTGATGTATTACTTTTTAATACAAGCAGAAAAGTGACAGAATAAATGGGTAGAATCAAGTAAATCATGTAAATTACTTACCTGCCAACTATGCAGCTCACTAACCTGACAGTGTGAATAGGAAGGGTCTGTCAGTCCTGGCATCTTCTTGATGTTCCTAGAGAGAACGATGGACCCCAGGCGGCTCAGGTGAAGCTCCTCTCTGTGGTAGAGGACCAGACGCAGTCAAAAGCTCTCCCAGTTGTCTACAGATTCAGCACAGACGGCCGCGCTGCATCAGGCAGAGAATAATGGAGAACGATGGTGCCAAAGCCACCTGCCTATGTCCAGGACACAGGCATCTGAAAAACAGGAGACTGTGGCATTACTCTTCAGGGTTGATACTTTTAAGGGTTTTACAGAAGAATCTCGCCTACAGTGAGAACACCGCCTGAAGAGTTGGCCACGGTGCCGGAGCAGGTGAAGAGCAGAGGGTCCTCGAACCAGTTAGCAGAGGTGAAAAATGGCTGTGGTGGTGGAGGAGCCCTCTGCTTTCCCCAGCCATGCTGACATTTCAGGTCCTCTCAGGTGCGGGAGTGGAAACGATGACCCTCTGAATCCTTGTTCACCATCATTATGATGATTCACATTATGCAGTAGAGAGCATGAAAATCAAGGGTAAGATTGATCAGCTGAACTGTGAAGTCTGCAGACAAGAGAAATCTGCTCAGAGTAGAAACAGAACCTGAAACACTAGTTTACTTGAACTAGTAAATACTGACCTAACTGGTCCTACAGGAAGACCAGGATGACATTGAGGCTGAAGCATGGAGCACTGGGCATTAGAAATATGACAGCGTTCTGGGTGAATGATGAATAAATGAGGAAGAATTGAGGACAGGCTGATGAATAAAGACTCTGAAATAAACAGAATACATGCACAATATTAAATAAAAGTTCAGAAAGGCTCCAGGTCTATATCATAGTGCTACTAAATTAGTTCATTCAAAGAGAGATGTGTATACGCTCAACAGACAGGAGAAACAAAGCTAATAATTACCACTCAAAGCTTATATCAAGACACCAGCTTTAACCTGCCTCTGACCGTTTTCACTGGTTAAACTATGGGGTTTTAGCGCCCCCACAAGGACGAAAAGAGGAAGAGCAACAGCCTCTGAGCAGTAGTTTAATAAACACCAGGACGTTGACTAAGAACACAAATTTAGCACATATCCACAGAATTACACCATCCATACTAACCTAAAACAGCTCAGTAGCGTGAAACATGAAGAAATAACAAACCATGAATATTCAGTAATACATAGGTAAATACTGAAGCTACACTGCTAAGGAGATAGCTAGCATAGCAACAGAACAAAGCCATTCCCAAACTAAATGAACAGCAGCTTACTTTGTGTCTCAGACTCAAAATTAAAGGCACCCACAGTCACACAGCTTGAGCAGTTTCTAAAGTTCAGTCTTCCAGAGGAGCTACAGAGCTCGGTCACACCGGCTCGTTTGCCCTGCGCACTGCTGCAAGACCACGCTGCTTTACAGCGGAGGCTCCTGTTTGGCCGAGACTCCGCATTATATACTGACCAATGGGGCTGAAGCTTCCTGAATATTAAATGAGGTCACTAATTTATGGAGCTTTTGGACAGATCCAGGGTTGTAGATCCACTCAGACATTTACTGAGGATTACTCAGATGCAGTCTGTGAACTTCCTGAAAACTAAGGGTGAAACAGTTAAAGCTACTGAGAGATGTTTGGCCGATTCGTCTCCAAATGAAACAGTAAAATGTATTTGTTCACATAATGGTTCAGAGTTCACAGCAACAGATTTACAGTCATTGCTCTGTAATCAGGGGATAAGGAGTGAGACATCAGCAGCTACATATATGTATTCAATGACTCTACATTGACAGAGAGAAAGCTTAACCTTTCAAAGAGGAGAGTATTTGGAGCAGCATGCTACACTTACAAACATGACAGATAGAAGCTAGAACTTTCTTTCAGTGTGTTCCAGAACACCAAACCCAGACTGACCAATAAGTGGTATATGATGATTTCCATGGTGAGAGGTGTCTGGAGGAACCTGAACATGTTACTTGATTATCTAGATGAAAATTGGCTTTACACAGAAAACAGCTGACCATTCTGTTTACAACAAACAAATGAAATCAGGAGGATAATACTTACAATTGGGGACTTTCATACATTTTCTAGCGTCTTTCCAAAAAAGCAACATATTGTACACTACACAGGTATCAGAGAGAGACGGTATTTTGTCAAAATTATAAATACATGGTAGGGAAGTTAGGGATCTAGGATGATGTGTGATGAAGTCAGTGGTAGCTGACTCATCACCAGCCCATACACAGTAGAGACTTGTGACTCTGACATGTTACCTACCTGGTGATACTGGGGGAATGAGGGCGCTGGTGAGTGGGTCTTCTAGGAGCCGGCAGGAACCACGGTTAACCTAGAAGGAGTAAAACACACAACCAAAAACACTAGGATATACATATAATTCCAGCTAGCATAATTTACCGGTGTACATCAATATGGCCATAAAAACTTAAATAAGGGGGCAATATTTAAGGTTTCCTTTGGGACATCTGATTTATAGAATTCTGAATAGAATCTGTAAAAAGCATCATTGATTTGTGCATGTTCTGCAAGTAGTTCTCCATTATGAGACCTTATTGCTGCAATATTTGAGAATTTCTCATTACTTCTGAGTTTTGGCACCAAGAGGTGACTGGGCCTTTCAGATAAAGTTTAGTGCTTAGTGCTCAGATTAAGTAAAGACAATGCAGTAATACATAGCTTAAGATCGGAGTTAGCGGCCAGCTGACTGAGAAATATCACCCCTGATCTGTTTAATTAATAAATGATTAATGACTATTCATATCTGCTCCCACCACTAACTGAAAGACCACTAGATTTGTTAGATAATCTTACAGAAAAGAAAAACTGGGATCTCTTGGATTTGGAGCATGAGTTGAAATAAAGGCAATTTCCCCATTTCTTACTTTTGTTGTAATGTGTGTTATTCTCCTTTCTTCATCCCTTTCTTGGTTTCAAATCGTAATCTCCCAATTCCTCTGTACCAAGATAAGAACTCCTTTAGTTGTAGTATTTGCAGTTGTATAAGAAGCAACTCTACAGAGTTAATTGCATTTGGGAAAATGAACATCTCTCAAATGGGATCCTTAATCAGACCAAACTAGCACGTTTAAGAGGCTCATTTAGACCATTAAAATGTTCCAGCTCAAGACATTCAAAGCCATAAAGATTAAAAATAAATTCTAGTATAACAAGACCCTTAACTGGTACAACACTGAGCTGCTTCTTGATAAAACTGTTAGGGTCGTCTTTCTCCGCGACCTCCGGGAGAACGAGAATGCACAGGCTGTTCAGTCAACCCCGGTCCTGCAGATCAAACACCAAAAAAAACGATCTGAGTGTCCTGATAGAAGTTTATTCTGCTCCCTTAGCTCACCCATGAGATAGTCTAGCTTTAAACACATTCTGAAACGTAGACATGTGGCAAAAAAGTAAATGATGGCACCAAAGCCACCTGGCGATGTCCAGCACTCCTTGAGAGAGAAGATAAATAAATAAATTAAAAAAAAAGAGAGTCTTACTCTTTGGTCCTGATACTTTTAAGGGTTTTAAAGTAGAACCTCCAACAATGGAAACACCAACCTGAGGAGCTGTTCTCGGTGAGGGAGCAGGTGAAGAGCAGAGGACCTCACACCAGTTAGCAGAGGTAAAAACCGGCTGTGGTGGTAGAGGAGGAGCCCTCAGCTTTTCCAGGCCGCGCTGGCAGGCCCAGGCCCTTTTCGGTGCAGGACTGGAGACAACAACCCTCTGGGTCAGGAGCAGCCTCAAGCCTCATCTTCAGTCAGTGGAGTTTGGACTGCCTCTACACAGCAGCAGTCAAGTTCGATAACCTCCTTGAAGAACGCCTGGAGATCTCGCACCTCAGCAGTCGCCAAGTTTCTCCAGAGTAAACAGACAGAAACACAAACGACGGTCAGTGAGAGAGTACTGTACAGTAACACAGGAAGCAGAGAGCACAAGGATCACAACAACTGTCTCAGAGGAAGAAGACAAAGCTGATATTAAAGACTATAAAGTAGGGATGGTCACTCGATGGTCCGTGTCCAATCATGTCTCGAGCTTCTAAAGCAGAACCAAATCAAAACTAAAATAAATATAGAAAATGTGTAGAATATAATTACTGCGTTTAAATATCAATGCTTTTAGTCATTCAACAAGGTCACAGGTAGATCACTGAACTTTCATTCTAAATCCAGTGGAACTAATATTAATCAATAAAAATGTCCCTTTTGTTATGACAGACAGATGCAGATCCATATGGGCTCATATTCTCTCTTCTCTCCTGTACATAAGACACACTCCTGAACTGATTCTTTTTTTAGACAAAAATCTTTTTCCTTTAGTGAGTACTTGTGAGAATCAGACAATATTAATATCTGATCATCAGACTGCTGCAAAACAATTCCATCATTTGATGATGAAGATATGTCAGGTGTCAAGTCTGAAATATCCACATCGTACACATCGCTCTTTTGGAAACCATCTGAAGCACTACTGCATTTCCTGACATAGCTATTTCTAGCCACCTGATCTGTGAATGAATTTCCAGCAGATACTGCACCCCAATAGCTGCCGGATTAAATTTAGCTTTTCCAATATTTAGCATCAAGTCTATTTCTCCCCGCCCCCCTTTTCTTGCCTAGAGTAATATGCGATTCACCTGGTTCTCTAAACAACCGTCTCTGTCCTTCATCCAAGACTACATGCTTGGCTGCAAACTGATCGCCATAGTACACATAAGATACTGATATTGTTTCAGCTGGTATCTGTTGTATCTACGATATGTTCATACATGGTCAACACCATCTGGAGACAAATAAAACAATGTAAAAATGGAGGATTTTACCATTCAACCTTGTGAACCTTGTGAGCTCCATGTGACCCATCAGGTTCTCTGCTCTGTCAGATCCCAAGAATATTCTACTGGGCCCATTTTAAGTGGAAATATCCCTACACTAGGACCAGCAGCAGAAAAACCTGAATCTGTACATTGTAGGTTTAGACTGAAAGCTCCCAATAAGTCACATCCTAGTAAATTCACAGGGCAATGTGTGGAGACTGTAAACCAGTGTTTTACTGTTCTATTACCCAATTTCACCTTCACAGGACTGCACAAATGTTCTGAGAGAGGTAAGTCTGAAACATCCACTGTTAGAATTGTGTCCGTACTGACTGATATGGGTACTGATCCCTCCATAAGTACTGAAACTGCTGCACCAGAGTCAATCAAAACAGAATTAATTTCCCAGCAAAACCTTACATTTAGACTGGGTTCCTCGCTGGGTTTCTAAATCCTCTTTACAGACTGTCTACATTTTCGACCCCCTTATCCTATTCAGCATAGTCTGGTTCTGGTTCTGTAACTGAACTCAGGTTATTGCTGCTCTGAACTTCTAGATCCATTTTGTTGATCCAGAGTACGGCTTCTGCTGTGTTGCCATTTTCCTGATTTGCACGCTCTACAAAACAGTCTGATCTCCCACAATTAAAACATTCTCTCCTACCTTCAATCTCGCCTGCTCCAGAGTCCCCTGCCTCAGTCCTGCAGTACATTAACTGAGCTTGTAACAATGTCTCCTGTATTAATTTCACGTGTAGTCCGAACTCTTTGGGTATTAAACTCTGCTCTGTTGTTTTAGAACCATGGAAATATTATCAAAATTATTATCATCATCATCATCATCTTCAAAACCTTGCTTCAGAATCTTTGAATTTTCTAAAAAATAAACTTGGAACCCTTTTACAAAATTATCCTAAAACATTGTCTGAACATTTAGATTCTCAGGGTTGTTTAAACCAGAGAATTTTTCAGGGATAGAAATGTATCGCAATTCAAAGTTTCCAAGACAACTGTAAGACTGAAATGATCTTAAGGCAATGCTTTGGACATCTTTGTCCTTTGAGTCCGGGTCGCTGCAAAAACTCAATGACCTAAAACTAATTTGAAAATTAAAATATCAAAGGGATCTGGGATAAAGTAACCTGAAGGTCTAAGAATATGGCGTCCCGTCTCCTGCTGTTTATTCTAAATTCATAAGGCAAGCGGTCTAATTAATTTACTTAGTCACCTCGGGTACAGAGTCTCGGAGTCAGTAGAACGCCTGAATTGACTCCGAATCACTCATTGGGATGTGGGCGGCCGCCTCTGTCGGTTTCTGATCCTGTCTCTGAAAACTCTGGACCTAGAGGAATATTGGGATCTCAGTAGAACCTCAAACTGTGGTAGTCTAATTTACTTCTCTGCACTAAAAGAATCAACTCGATCAGTCAGTCTTAGGAGTGTAGAGAAACACTTTAATCCTGCAGTAAACGTAACGCCGGTGGAAGGTCCGCTGGTTTTCATCCTCTTTGATGTCGTATGCTGATCACGCTGATGATTTCTGAGCCCTGTAATGAGGTTGGTGTAAAGTTGATAGACTCCATTGTGTAAAAGTAACAAAATCCACCATCTGTCTGTTTCTGAAAACAACGTATACATAGAATATTGAAACACCTGAAAAGATTCCCCCACAATATTGCAGCGTCGACGTACAAGACAAGAAAACCAGATTCACCATTTGACATTTTTTGTTACACTGATGGGATTTTGTTTCCTCCGTAAACCAGCTGTGCAGAGAACACACACAGTGAAACACACACAGTGGACAGTGAGCACACGTGGTTGGAGCAGTGGGCAGCCATTGCTGCGGTGACCACAAAAGAAGGTGAAGGGTCTTGCTCAAAAGTGGGAGTTTGCAGAGCCCGGGTATCAAACCCACAACACTGTCATCAATAGCCTGGAGCTCTAACCGCTGAGCCACCACTGCTCTCCTACAGCTGCTTATCGTTACCAGATTGTCTCTATTATTGGGCTTCGAACATCA
The DNA here is from genome assembly GCF_030463535.1 of Salminus brasiliensis. Lineage (NCBI taxonomy): Eukaryota > Metazoa > Chordata > Actinopteri > Characiformes > Bryconidae > Salminus > Salminus brasiliensis. The sequence continues at coordinate 33,530,497 of NC_132882.1, forward strand.
GGGCTGTTCCTGCACGTTACGTGTTACTCTGTTCAAAACTACCTATACCAGAATCTTTGTCTAGCTGTTCACTAAACCAGCCTGTGAAACAGTCCCTGATAATCTGACTGCAGTCTGAAGAGCCTTTTCACTAAATAAATGATCTATATACAGCCCGATTATGAACAACAACGTTCACTCCACAACAGCAATATTCGGGGTGACTCCTCAAGGGCTTTATCTGGGGAAATCTTGTTCAAAATGTGCTGGCTAAGACTGCTTAGATTACTTAAAGGGAAACAGAAACTCTCCTACCTAAAACTGGGTGCAGTGGTAAATTTAACTCTTAAATAGACAATATGGATTAATTGGCTGGTTAGCACCCAGTTTGAAATCAATTTCTATTTAAAATTCTGCAGTTATTTACATTTACTCTACTAACCTTTGTGTTTATTTGGACACTGTTATGTGCTTTTATAACTTTATAAAATTACCTGTATTTTTACAGTTAGAGTTTTAAATTTAGCATAAATGCAAAAAGACTCCAGGGGTCTCTGTGTGAGCAGATTTTATGACCCCCACCAATGTAATAAACAGACCTATATGGTTTCAGAGAGTGAACCAAGGTGGTTCACTTCAGACGGGCCTAGACATGTACCGGCTTAAGCAGGTTGGAGGTTTGGAGTCTGACTGTTTGAGGCTGTGGACAGGTGTCTATTACACAGATAACGATGTGCAACAGGTGCCATTAATACAGGCAACGAGTGGAGAACACAAGAGCTTCTTAAAGCTACAGGTCTGTGAGAGCCAGAAATCCTGCTTGTTTGTGGGTGACCAAATACTTATTTTCCACCATAAATTACAAATAAATTCTTTAAAAATCCTACGATGTGATTTCCTGATTTTTATCTAATTTTGTCGCTCATAGTTGACGTGTACCTATGATGAAAATTACAGACCTAGGAGAACTTGCACAATTAGTGGCTGACTAAATACTTTTTTGCCCAACTCCTGCTTGGAGTTGAACAGCAGTTTAATTTGAGCTCTTTAGCTCCTCTGGAAGACTGAACTTTAGAAACTGCTCAAGCTGTGTGGCTGTGGGTGCCTTTAATTTTGAGTCTGAGACACAATCACATCGGCTTGTTTGCCCTGCGCACTGCTGAAAGACCACGCTGCTGCTTTACAGCGGAGGCTCCTGATTGGCTGAGACTCCGCATTATATACTGACCAATGCGGCTGAAGCTTCGTGAATATTAAATGAGGTCACTAATTTAAGGAGCTTTTGGACAGATCCAGGGTTGTAGATCCACTCAGACATTTACTGAGGATTACTCAGATGCAATCTGTGAACTTCCTGAAAACTAAGGGTGAAACAGTTAAAGCTACTGAGAGATGTTTGGTCGATTCGTCTCCAAATGAAACAGTAAAATGTATTTGTAAATCTGTTGCTGTGAACTCTGAACCATTATGTGAACAGTCATTGCTCTGTAAGCAGGGGATAAGGCGTGAGATTTATAGCAACTATATTTATATGTATTCAATGACTCTACGTTGACCGGGAGAAACCTTTCAAAGAGGAGAGTATTTGGATCAGCATGCTACACTTACACACATGACAGATAGAAGCTAGAGTCAAAATGTGAAAGGGAGTCTTTGTAGGTACAACAAAAACAGCCCATCATACCTAGTGTACTATCCAGACACAGGGAAAGTCCTTAAACACAGGCTTGTGAAATTTCATACAAAGTGTGTAAAAGAACAGTAAACCCAGACTGACCAGTCAATGGCAGTGGATGATCCGAAGGTGAGAAGGGTGTACCCCCATTCCATCAGCCAACAGTGTTGATCAGACTTCAGAAGAGGTTCAAGAGTCTTAAACTGATGCTCAAGATTGTGCTCAAACAGAGGGAGACCGACATAGTACACTTTTCAAAGAGAGACAGGAAAGCACCTCAGTATTTAGTTAAATGGTTGTCAGATATTGAAGATCAGACTCTGATCAGAACTGATTCTTGCTACAGGGTCTGTAATGTACCGCAGAGCTTTAAAGAGGCAAGGAGTTCAACAGTTGACGCCATGAAAGAGGAGAGGACTTCTCTCACTGAAAAGGACATTTACTCTGACCGCTCTCCCAGAAGCTGAACATGCAGTGAGAGGATCTATGATTAAAACAGTTTAAATGATGAGTATGCGGATCACGCTGATTTTCTGAGCCCCCTGTGATGAGGCTGGTGTGAAGTTGATAGACCCACATTGTTTCAAAGTAACAAAAGCCACCATCTGTCCGTTCCTGAAAACAACGTATACACAGAATATTGACACGCCTGAAAAGATTCCCCCACAATATTGCAGCATCGACATACAAGACAATAAAACTATATTTCACCATTTTCTGTGACACAGATGGAATTTGGCTTCCCTTTGTAACCCAGCTGTGCAGAGAACATACACACACTCCCCCTTATGCAGTGGCAGTTTGCCGAGCCCGGGTATCTAACCCACAAAAAAAAAAAAAAAAAGATTCTACAATGTAATTTCTCAATTTTTCTCATTTTGTCTCTCATAGTTGAAATGTACCTATGATTAAAATTACAGACACCTCTCATGTTTCTAAGTAGGAGAACTTGGTCAATCAGTGGCTGACTAAATACTTGTTTGCCCCACTGTATATTTAACAGCCCAAACTCAATGCGGAACTGCTTGTACTCAGAAAGATGGTAAAATGTATATTAATTCTAATAAGATTTTTAAAGTAGATTTCCTGCCTCAATACTGCAGAATTTGTCTGAAATACTATGAGTGACACTGAAGTATTACTTTTTAATACAAGCAGAAAAGTGACAGAATAAATAGGTGGAATCAAGTAAAGCATGTAAATCACTTACCTGCAAACTATGCAGTTCACTAACCTGACAGTGTGACTGAGAAGGGCCTGTCAGTCCTGGCCTGGTACCTTCTTGATGTTCCCGGAAAGAACGATGGACCCCAGGCGGCTCAGGTGAAGCTCATCTCTAGGTTAGAGGACCAGACCCCACGCTGAATCAGGAGGAGAATAGTGGAGAACGATGGTGCCAAAGTCACCTGGCGAAGTCCAGGATCACGAGCACCTGGAAAACAGGAGACCGTGGCATTACTGTTCAGGGTCAATTCTTTTAAGAGTTTTACAGAAGAATCAACAACAGTGAGAACACCGCCCTGAAGACTCGCCCTCTGTGCCGGAGCAGAGCAGAAGTCCTTGAACCAGTTAGCATAGGAGAAAAATGGCTGTGGTGGTGGAGGAGCCCTTAGCTTTTCCCAGCCACGCTGGACGCTTCCAGGCCCTCTCAGGTACAGGAGTGGAGACGACTACCCTGTGTCCGCTGCACCAGTAGTGCTGAAAATAAGACCACAGCATCACAGGCAGCATTCCAGGAGTCACAGGCAGTCTCTAGCCTCGCCTTCCGTCGGTGGAGTTTGGACAGCCTCTACAACAGCTGGATCTGCCGTAATAGCTTGACGACCTCCTGCAGAGAGCACAAGGATCACAACAAGAAGACAAAGCTCATAAAAAAAAAAAAACAACATAGCCACAAAAATGATACCAAGTTCCCCATTAAAGAGTACAAAAGGCTTTATATTACCTAAATGTGGTCAATGATCACAGTGGTGATGGTTACAGTGTGTTACAATATTCAAACAGCATGAAATCCTTGTTCACTGTAATTATGATGTTTCACATTATGCAGTAGAGAGCATGAAGATCAAGGGTAAGATTAATAAACTGAACTGTGAAGTCTGCAGACAAGAGAAATCTGCTCAGAGTAGAAACAGAACCTGATGCACGAGCAAAAGCAGTACTTGAACTAGTACATACTGACCTAGCTGGTCCAATAAAGCCAGTGTGCAAGAGGGTTGTAGACCCACTCTAGCGTTTACTGAGGATTACTCAGGTGCTTGATTGCAAATTCCTTGCTGTGAACTCTATATGGAGAAGAATCAGTTACTGATCAGTGAGAAGGGCATAAGACGTGAGACCTCAGCACTTTGATCACAACATCTAAAAACAGCAGAGAAAAATAGGAGAATCCTTTTTGATATGGAAAGGTGAATGCTAGTAGAGATCAAATTACCTAAAGAAATCTGCTGTAATGACCACTGCAGTCATTCGCAACAAGGACTTGCATAGCCACCAGGCTTAAAATGATAAAGTCCATACAACAAGGATGTTAAAGCCAATTTTCTGACGTTACAATTAAAAATCATACGGAGAACAGACAGTCTCGATACTGCAGGGTTTGTCTGAGATACTATGAGGGACATTGATTTATTATTATTGATTTAATACAAGCAGAGAAATTAATATTAAAGGGTTAAAAAATAAATAAATAATCGAGTAAATTATGTAAAATCACTTACCTGTCAACTATCCAGTTCACGGACATGAACGACCGACCTCAGACGGCTCGGGTGAAGCTTATCTCTGTTAGAGGACCAGACGCAGCCGAAAGGGTTAAGTCTATTATACAGACATGGAAGAGTGAAGGTACTCACAGATGCGTAAATACAACATGAAACTTCCAGACGCAATATTAGTATTCAAGCTGCTAGAAAACACAATTTTAGTAGGCCAGCAGTGGGACTACCTCTGGCATCTCAGTTCAATGAAACTGGGGCAATAGATCTGCATGAACTGGAACTAGGCGCGTGGTATCTTTACATCATTGACCAGTTCTCACAGTTCAGTGCAGACAGCATTCTGACCACTGGGACCACCAAGTCCTCTGAAATAGTGAAACACTGTTCATGATCGGATTAAATGTTCATGGTCCATTTCAGAAACTGTTCAGTGACAATAGAGGAGAATTCAACAATGATGAAGTGACAGAAATGGCAGAAAAGCTCAACTTAGAAGTAAAGACAACGGCTGCATACAGCCCATGAAGCACTGGCCTTTTGGAACGGCACAACCAAACACTTACTGAGATCATCGTGAAAGTAAAGACAAGTAACAGTGGTGACTGGGATACTGCACTGGACTGGGCCCCTATGGCATAAAACACCAGGCAAAATGTCCATGGCTACAGTCCACATCAGTTGGTGTTTGAACAGAATCCTAACCTGCCCTCGGTGTTAACTGACAAGCCTCCTGCTTTAGAGGACAACACTTTTACTGAAGCAGAATGTCCAGAAAGAATACGGAGAGCACTGCAGAAGCACCTCTGTCACACAGATGGTAAAAATGAAATAAGTGATACAGTGTACTATAAGAGAGTGGACTGTTAAGAGTGGTATTAGACATGGAGGAACCTGTATCAGGCTACATCTCCTCAGACTGAGAGAAAAGTAAACACAGAGTGTGAGGATCCATGTGAAATAAAGGATAATACAGATAACAAAATACAGATAACAAAGAAGCACAAATACACCAGAACAATTCCATCCAACACATGCAGCTCACACACATAGACCCTTTACTAGCCTTCGAACAAGTCCTCCCTCTGTGAGGAAGAGAAGGACCAACTCAGGTCGAAGATGGGCCAAAATCTCTGGGTAGCGAGACAGAGTAGGCCAGGGGTCATGTTTGATGCTGGTCACTTGGCATCAAGCTTCAGAAATGTAACCGTGCAGACAGTCCATGAAGCAAACAGAATAGTGTCCAAGTCCAAGAAGGTAGTTCTAAACTTCCAACACTTAGGCAGAGACAGTGCTCTTAAATTGATGGTATTCAGTGATGTCTCATTTGGAAATCTTTCAGATGACGGCACTCAAGGAGGACATCTGATTCCATCTTCTCCCATAAGAATGAAGTTTTACCTCTTTCTTGGCAGTCAAAGAGAGTCTAGAGGATTGTGAGGAGCACACTTGCTGGTGAAACACTGGCGATGTCTGAAGGAATTGATAATGCCATTTTCTTGGCCACACTGTTCTCTGAACTAACTACTGGGGATGCTGAACATGCTCCACCCGTAACGTGTGTCACAGATAATCATTCACTTGCTGATGCGCTGAAGTCCAAAAAGTCAGTCACAAAGAAACGACTTTGTCTGGAGAGATGCAGCATCAAAGAACTCCTACAAACACAGGAGTTTGAACATGTGCACCATCAGGCCCCTGCAACTGAATGAAGAATGCAGCGGCACGGGTCGTCTTCAATGTCCCAAAATTTAGCCATGTCACTCCACTGCTGCGTTCTCTCCACTGGCTTCCTGTAGTTGCCCGCATCAGATTTAAAACACTGACGCTGGCCTACAAAGCCAAGAACGGACCAGCCCCTCCGTATCTGATGGCAATGGTCAAAAGCCGATCCGCACCAAGAGCCCTTCGAGCTTCAAGTACGGCTCGGCTTGACCCGCCATCCCTCAAAATCCGCAGAAGACAAGCATCCAGGCTTTTTTCTGTCCTGGCACCAAAGTGGTGGAACGAGCTGCCCCTGGGTGTCCGAACGGCCGAGTCACTCGGTGTCTTCAAACGCAGACTGAAGACCCACCTCTTCAGAGAGTATTTGGACGAATAGTTCTATGATCGCCTTATTGTATTGTGTTTAGTAATATCTAAGCTTAGTGGTATCTTTTGAATAATTAGCCTATTCTAACTAGCTAAGGTTTTCTTGGGTAAATAGCAAAGCACTTTGTAAGTCGCTCTGGATAAGAGGGTCTGCTAAACGCTGTAAATGTAAATGTGCTGCAGCACAGTGCAAAAGAACAGCTTAGGGACTGTTTTTGAATAGACTAAAAATTCAAAGATACCTCTAAGCTTAGACACTGCTAAACACAAGCCAATTAGGAGCCCATAATACTCTACTCTTCACCCAAGTATTCTCGGAAGAGGTGGGTCTTCAGTCTGCGTTTCAAGACAGCGAGTGAGACTGCCATTTGGACACAAAGGGGAAGTTCGTTCCACCAGTGCCAGGGCATGGCTCGTTCACTTGTTGGTAGGTGGGAGGGGGGCTGAAGATGATGATACTGGCATCTGTATTTCTGAAGCGTGAGGCAGGGTTCCTTCAGGACCTCGCTGCGTCGGTGGCAGAACAATGCCACGGGAAGCCAGCTGGCGATGTCCAGGATGCCAGCACCTGGAAAACTGGAGACTGTGGTGTTACTTTTTGGGCTTCGATACTTTTAAGTGCTTTACAGAAGAATCTCCAACAGTGAGGACACCACTCTGAGGAGTTGTCCTCGAACCGGTTAGCAAAGGTGAAAACCGGCTGTGGTTGTGGAGGAGCCCCCTACTTTTCCCGGCCACACAGACACACCCAGACCCTCTTCGGGAGCGAAGTAGAATTAAGACCACCATGTTAGAGAATTTTAATAAGGAGTTCTGCTCTTTCTCTCAGAAGAATATTAAGCTCATTCATAACAAACTACTTTTATTGCATTATCACCAGAAAGATTGTTGCTTGCACTTGAATTTAAACTTGAAGCACAAGAAAGGTCCAGACACTTCAGTCTTTTCTGTCGCCAAGAAGCAAATGCAATAGAATTATTCCTAAAGAAACCATTCACTGCTCCCAACAAACCTCTGATCGTTCACTGAACCCTGATTAAACATAAGAAATTTGTTTCATTTACTCCTAAATTGAGAGCTGAAGGTTTTTGTGCCTTTCAGATAAAGGTTATTGCTTAGTGCTCAGATTAAGTAAAGACAATGCAGTAATACATAGCTTAAGCTTGGAGCTAGCGGCCAGCTGACTGAGAAATATCACCCCTGATCTGTTTAATAAATAAATGATTAATGACTATTCATATCTGCTCCCACCACTAACTGAAAGTCCACTAGATTTGTTAGATAATCTAAAAGAAAAGAAAAACTGGGATTACTTGGATTTGGAGCGTGAACTGAAATAAAGGCAATTTTCTCATTTCTTACTTTTGTTGTAATGTGTGTTATTCTCCTTTCTTCAACCCTTCCTTGGTTTAACATCGTAATCTCCCAATTCCTCTGTACCAAGATAAGAACTCCTTTAGTTGTAGTATTTGCAGTTGTATAAGAAGCAACTCTACAGAGTTTATTGCATTTGGGAAAATTAACATCTCTCAAATGTGCTAGTTTGGTCTGTTTAAGGATCCCATTTAAGAGGCTCATTTAGACCATTCAAATGTTCCAGCTAAAGACATTCAAAGTATAACAAAACCCTTAACTGGTACTGGTAGCCAAACATGGAGCTACTTCTTTATAAAACTGTTAGGGTCGTCTTTCTCCGCACCCTCTGGGAGAACAAGAAGGCACAGGCTGTTCAGTCAACCCCGGTCCTGCAGTTCAAACACCAACCGTTCAAGAGCGTCCAAACGACCCGAGTGCCTGATAGAAGTTTATTTTGCTTCATCCTTAACTGCACCGGTAACCAAAAAGAGTCAATAAAATAAGGACTAAACTTGATCGGGAGCTCTAGCCAGCTGCAACTGAGCCCATGAATGGAGTCATGTGACTCCCCCTAAAGCAGTTTTCTGACGTTACAGTTACAAACCATGACACTGTCTCCATACTGCAGGGTCTGTCTATACTATGAGGGACACTGATATATTACTTTATAAATCAAGCAGAGATATGACAGAAGAAATGATTATAAAATTACCTGCCCGCTACCCAGTTGCCTACCCTGGGGTCCTTCAGGGCTTCATTGCATCGGGCAGAGAAAAGTGGAGAATGATGGTACTGAAGCCATCTGGCGATGCTCTCCTTGAGAGAGAAAATAAATAAATAAAAAGGAGAGTCTTACTCTTTGGTCCTGATACTTTTAAGGGTTTTAAAGTAGAACCTCCAACAATGGAAACACCACCCTGAGGAGCTGTCCTCGGTGAGGGAGCAGGTGAAGAGCTGAGGACCTCACACCAGTTAGCAGAGGTGAAAACTGCCCTCTGCTTTTCTAGGCCGCGCTGGCAGCCCCAGGCTCTCTCCGGTGTGGGACAGCAGCAGTCAAGCTCGATAACCTCCTTGCAGAACGCCTGGAGATCTCGCTCCTCAGCAGTCGCCAAGTTTCTCCAGAGTAAACAGACAGAAACACAAACGACGGTCAGTGAGAGAGTACTGTACAGTAAAACAGGGAGCAGAGAGCACAAAGATCACAACAACTGGCTCAGATAAAGAAGACAAAGCTGATATTAAAGACTATAAAGTAGGGACGGCCGCTCGACGGTCCGTGTCGAATCACGTCTCAAGCTTCTAAAGCAGGATCGCATCGAAACTAAAATAAAATAGAAATATAGAAAATGTGTAGGACAGAATTACAGCATTTAGCCATTCAACATTGTCACAGGTAGATCACTGACCTTTCATTCTAAATCCAGTGAAACTAATATTAATCAATATAAACGTCCCTTCTGTTATGACAGACAGGTGCAGATCCATATGGGCTTATATTCTCTCTTCTGCATTTCCTGACATAGCTGTTTCTAGCCACCTGATCTGAGAATGAATTCCCAGCAGATATTGCACCTCAATAGTTGCCAGATTCACAGGACTGCACAAACGTTCTGAGAGAGGTAAACCTGAAACATTCACTGTAAGAATTGTGTCCGTACTGACGGATATGGGTACTGACCCCTCTATAAGTACTGAAACTGCTGCACCAGAGTCAATCAAAACAGAATTAATTTCCCAGCAAATCCTTATAGACCGTCTACATTTTCTCCCAACTTATCCTATTCAGCATAGTCCGGATCTGGTTCTGTAACTGAACTCCGGTTATTGCTGCTCTGACCTTCTAGATCTCTTTTGCTGATCCTGCGTACGGCTTCTGCTGTGCTGCCACTTTCCTGATCTGCACCGAACTCTTTGGGTATTATAAACTCGGCTCCCTTGTCTTAGAACTTTAAAAATCTCTAATTTAAACAGCCCTGAAAAATCTAATTTATTTTCAAAACCTTTCAAATCTTTAGAAATCAGAATTTTCTAAAAATAAATTCTAATCCCTTTACAACCCCTCTAGGTTGAACAGTACTAAGAATGACATAACCTAAAATCTTGTCTTAGAAACTTAGAATTTTAATACATTTGGATCCCTGAAAAATGATCTGGTTTAAACAACACTGAGAATAAAAATATAAGACAATATCTTAGAATCTTCCAATTTAAAACAAATCCTGATCCTGAGAAATTCCGAGTTCAGACAACTGTGAGACTCAAATGATCTTAAGATCTTAATTGCTTTGGACATCTTCATCCTTTGAGTCCGGATCACTGCAAAAAGTCAATGGTTTAAAACAAATTTGAAAATTAAAATATATCAAAGAGATTCGGATTAAAGTAACCTGAAGGTCTAAGAATATGAATAAATTCGTAAGGCAAGCGGTCTAATTAATTAGCTTACAGTCACCTCGGGTACAGAGTCTCGGAGTCAGTAGAGCGCCTGAATTGACTCAGAATCACTCATTGGGATGTCGGCGGCCGCCTCTGTCCTTTTCTGATCCTGTCTCTGAAAACTCTGGACCAGAGGAATATTGGGATCTCTGTGGAGTGGGATTTGCTTCTCCGCACTAAAAGAATCAACTCGATCAGTCAGTCTTAGGAATGTAGAGAAACACTTTAATCCTGCAGTAAACGTAACGCCGGTGGAAGGCTTCAGAACTGCGTCTAACAAAAAAAAAAAAAAAAAAAAAAAACCTTGTCGTACAGTCAGTTACACTGAAATCTTGTTCAAAAGGTGCTGGCTAAGACTGCTTCGATTACTTAAAGGGAAAGAGAAAACCCCTCCTACCTAAAACTGGGTGCAGCGGTAAATTTAACACTACTTGGCAACCTGTCTTGACTTAAATTGACAATATGGACTCTGAGGAATAATTGGCATACATTGACACTTGTATGTGCTTTTATAACTTCATATTCATAAAGTTTGAGTTTTAAGTTCATCATAAATACAAAAAGACTCTGCTTCCAGGGGGCTCTGTGTGAACTGATTTTATGACCCCCACCAATGTAATAAACAGACCTACGCCCTTGATTTAGTTTCACAGAGATCTAGTGAACTAAGGCAGTTAGCAATCATAACTTCATTGACAATGACTGCTTTATGGGCTAGAGATCGTGTATTTAACAACCCAAACGCATTGCGAAACTGCTTGTACTCTGAAAGATGGAAGAATTCATATAAATTCTAATAAGATTTTTAAAGCAGATTTTTCAATGTTACAATTACAAACCATGACATAGTATCAGACAAATCCTGCAGTATTGAGACCAAGTTACACTGATGTATTACTTTTTAATACAAGCATAAAAGTGACAGAATAAATAGGTGGAATCAAGTTAATCATGTAAATCACTTACCTGCAAACTATGCAGTTCACTAACCTGACAGTGTGACTGGAAAGGGCCTGTCAGTCCTGGCCTGGCACCTTCTTGATGTTCCCGGAGAGAACGATGGACCCCAGGCGGCTCAGGGGAAGCTCATCTCTGTGTTCTGTGTTTCTGTGACTGGATGCAGCCTAAAGCTCTCCCAGTTCTCTACAAAGTCAGTGCAGACGGACCTGTCCTGCAGCCAGAAGTGGAGCGTGAAGAGCTGGGGAAACGGCTCCCTCACTCGTCTGTAAGTGGGCAGGAGCCGAAAACGATGATCCTGGTTTTCTGGCTTTTTCCGAACAGTGACCAGAAGCGTACGGCAGGGCTTCTTCAGGACCACGCTGCATCAGGCAGAGAATAGAGGAGAACGATGATGCCAAAGCCACCTGGCAATGTCCAGGACACGGGCACCTGGAAAACAGGAGGCCGTGGCATTACTCTTTAGGGTTGATACTTTTCAGTGTTTTACAGAAGAATCTCCAACAGTGAGAACACCGCCCTGAGGAGTCATCCTCGGTGCCAGAGCAGATGAAGAGCTGAGGTCCTCGAACCAGTTAGCAGAGGTGAAAATGCCCTCTGCTTTTCCCAGGCCACGCTGACACTTCCAGGCCCTCTCAGATGCAGGAGAGGAGACGATGACCCTCTGTGTCCGCCGCGCCGGTAGTGCTGGAATTATGACCGTCGCGTTGGAGAAGTCACGGGCAGCCTCCAGCCTCGTCTTCAGTCAGTGAAGTTTGGACTGCCTCTACAACAATAATAGCCGTAATAGCTTGACTACCTCCTGGAGAGCTTGTTCCTCCGTGGTCGCCTCGGAGTAAAAAAAAAAAACAAAACACCGGGGCGAGACAGAGTACTGTACAGTAACACAGGGAGCAGAAAGCACAAGGATCACAGGTCTCAGAGAAAGAAGACAAAGCTAATAAAAAGAAGACAAAGCCACAAAAGTGTCACCAAGTTCCCCATTAAAGAGTACAATAGGCTTTATTACCTGAATGTGGTCAATGATCACAGTGGTGATGGTTGCAGTGTTACAATATTCAAACAGCATGAAATCCTTGTTCACTGTAATTATGATGTTTCACATTATGCAGTAGAGAGCATGAAGATCAAGGGTCAGATTGATAAACTGAACTGTGAAGTCTGCAGACAAGAGAAATCTGCTCAGAGTAGAAACAGAACCTGATGCATGAGCAAAAGCAGTACTTTAACTAGTACATACTGACCTAACTGGTCCTACAGGAAGACCAGGATGACATTGAGGCTGAAGCATGGAGCACTGGGCATTAGAAATATGACAGCGTTCTGGGTGAATGATGAATAAGTGAGGAAGAATTGAGGACAGGCTGATGAATAAAGACTCTGAAATAAACAGAATACATGCACAATATTAAATAAAAGTTCAGAAAGGCTCCAGGTCTATATCATAGTGCTACTAAATGAGTTCATTCAAAGAGAGATGTGTATACGCTCAACAGACAGGAGAAACAAAGCTAATAATTACCGCTCAAAGCTTATATCAAGACACCAGCTTTAACCTGCCTCTGACAGTTTTCACTGGTTAAACTATGGGGTTCTAGCGCCCCCACAAGGACGAAAAGAGGAATAGCAATAGCCTCTGAGCAGTAGTTCAATAAACACCAGGACGTTGACTAAGAAAACAAATTTAGCACATTACACAAACCCAATAGTAGTAATAAAAAGCGTGTAATCAGAGCAGGACAGAACTGTGGTGTTATGTAAAACAGGTATTTTGGACCAGAGTCCAGACTCTCATTGGAAGCTATAAGAAGCATTAAGGCTGTTATTTCTGCAAAAATATTTACTGAAGATCTACCAAATATTGATGTAATTTTTCTGTTGGGGTGCCCAAATTTATGCACCTGCCTAATTTCATTTAAACAATTCTTGCACACTCTCTGTAAATCCTATAAACTTCTCAAATCTTCTCAAATAGCAATTTTAGTTAAATATATCATGAAGCAGACGGACACAGTGATGAGTCGAACAACCAATGATTTATAAAGGAAAGGAAAGGGTATTAGGGGTGCCCAAACCTTACCACTGTAAGATACTGATATTGTTTCAGCTGGTATCTTTTGTATCCACGATATGTTCATACATAATCAACACCATCTGGAGACAAATAAAACTATGTAAAAATGGAGGATTTCCCCATTCAACCTTTGACAGAGCTCCATGTGACGCATCAGGTTCTCTGCTCTGTCAGATCCTAAGAATATTCTACTGGGCCTATTCTAAGTGGAAATATCCCTACACTAGGACCAGCAGCAGAAAAACCTGAATCTGTACATTGTAGGTTTAGACTGAAAGCTCCCAATAAGTCACTTCCTAGTAAATTCACAGGGCAATGTGTGGCGACTGTAAACCAGTGTTTTACTGTTCTATTACTCAATTTCACCTTCACAGGACTGCACAAATGTTCTGAGAGTGGTAAGTCTATAACATCCACTGTTAGAATTGTGTCCGTACTGACGGATATGGATACTGATTCCTCCCTAAGTACTGAAACTGCCGCACCAGAGTCAACTAAAACAGAATTAATTTCCCAGCAAATCCTTACATTTAGACTGGGTTAGAATCTTAGAACCTTCCACAATTTAAAACAAATCTGGATCCTAAGAGGTTCCCAGTTGAGACAACTGTGAGACTCAAATGATCTTAAGGCAATGATTTGGACATCTTCATCCTTTGAGTCTGGATTACTGCAAAAAGTCAATGATCTAAAACAAACTTGAAAATGAAAATATCAAAAGGGATCCAGGTTAAAGTAACCTGAAGGTCTAAGAATACGGAGTCCCGTCTCCTCCCATTTATTCTAAATTCGTAAGGCAAGCGGTCTAATTGATTTACTTACAGTCACCTCTGGTACAGAGTCTCGGAGTCAGTAGAGCGCCTGAATTGACTCAGAATCACTCATTGGGATGTGGGCGGCCGCCTCTGTCGGTTTCTGATCCTGTCTCTGAAAACTCTGGACCCAGAGGAATATTGGGATCTCTGTGGAATCTCCAAAACTGTGGTAGTGGGATTTGCTTCTCTGCGCATTGTTTCAAAGTAACAAAAGCCACCATCTGTCTGTTCCTGAAAACAACGTATACATAGAATATTGAAACGCCTGAAAAGACTCCCCCACAATATTGCAGCGTCGACGTAGAGACCTACGCCCTTGATTTTGATTTAGAGAGTGAACTAAGGTGGGTTACTTTAGACAGGCCTGGACATGTACTGGCTTAAGCAGGTTGGAGGTTTGGAGTCTGACTGTTTGAGGCTGTGGACAGGTGTCTATTATACAGATAACGATGTCCAACAGGTGCCATTAATACAGGTAACGAGTGGAGGACAGAAGAGCTTCTTAAAGCTACAGGTCTGTGAGAGCCAGAAATCCTGCTTGTTTGTGGGTGACCAAATACTTATTTTCCACCATAAATTACAAATAAATTCTTTAAAAATTCTACAATGTGATTTCCTGGATTTTTTCCTCATTTTGTCTCTCATAGTTGACGTGTACCTATGATGAAAATTACAGACCTAGTAGTAGAACTTGCAGTTAGTGGCTGACTAAATTTTTTGCCCAACTCCTGCTTGTACTCGGAAAGAAGGAAGAATTCATGTAAATCACCAATCACTTACCTGCAAACTACGCAGTTCACTTACCTGACAGTGTGACTGGGAAGGGCCCGTCAGTCCTGGCCTGGCACCTTCTTGATGTTCCCGGAGAGAACGATGGACCCCAAGCGGCTCATGTGAAGCTCATCTCTGCGTTAGAGGACTGGACGCAGCCAAAAGCTCTCCCAGTTATCTACGAATTCAGCGCAGACGGACCTGTCCCGCAGCCAGCAGTGGAGCGATAGGAGCTGGGGAAACTCGACAGTAAGTGGGCAGGGGGGCGACAACAATGATCCTCATGTCTGGCTTTATATCAGGGCACCAGCTTTAAACATGGGGTTTAAGTGCCCCCACAAGGACAAAAAGAGGAATAGCAACAGCCTCTAAACAGTAGTTCAATAAACACCAGGACGTCGAATCAGAATGGTCAGCTGTTTTCTGTGTATCCACAGAATAGTCTTTTCACTGTTTACGACAAACAAATAAAATCAGGAGGATAATACTTACAATTGGGGACTTTCATATATTTTCTAGCGTCTCTCCAAAAAAGCAACATATTGTACACTACACAGGTATCAGAGAGAGACGGTATTTTGTCAAAATTATAAATACATGGTAGGGAAGTTAGGGATCTAGGATGATGTGTGTGATGAAGTCAGTGGTAGCTGACTCCTCACCAGCCCATACACAGTAGAGACTTGTGACTCTGACATGTTACCTACCTGGTGATCCTGGGGGAATGAGGTCGCTGGTGAGCGGGTCTTCTAGGAGCCGGCAGGAACCACTGTTAACCTAGAAGGAGGAAAACACACAATCAATAACCCTAGGATATACATATAATTCCAGCTAGCATAATTTACCGGTGTACATCAATATGGCCATAAAAACATAAATAATAATTGTATATAAGATGTGTAAATAATGTCCATGTTATCTGTTGTATTGTCATTGTTTCTGATGATCACCCCCTTAGTAGCCACTTGGTCCACTCCAGGCTGGGGAGGGAGGAGCGTATGGCTTAAAAGGGCTGTGTGGGAGGCAATAAGGGGGTTCAACTTGTACAGAATAGGGTGAAGTAGACGTCTGTGAGCCTTAGTCCTCAGATGAAGGCCGCTGAGGTCTTGTTGTACAAAGTGTGTGTAATCTAGCTCTTTTGTATTTTGTTTTTGTTGTGTGTACTTTCTTTTGATTTTTGTACAAATTCAACATTAAATATCACTGGAACCTGGAAGTGTTTTTGTCTGTATCCTTATGGTGAACTGTCCTTCATGTCCGCTTAAAGCCACGCCATCACCACCACAACATGAGCATTTCTATACTGACCCACAATAAGTAATCTATTTAAAAACCAACTACACATCTGTTCTGCCTGTGTTGCCCAGAAAGTAAAGCGCTTTAAGCATTAGGTGGAGCTGTAATTTGGAGTTCAGTGAGTCTCTGAGACCAAAGGGGTGATTTAAGTTGCAGATTCCTAAAGAAAGAGGTATTGGACACATTACATTGCTCTTTGATAGCCTGGAAAGATCTTAACCCATTTTCATTGCAGATATCACCTGGAAGTCAAACTCCTTTGCTCTCCCATTGGGGGGCAATGAAACGGAGCATTCCCCATCAGTAAATTATGATTATGAAAAAGTGGAAAGCTCATGCCATATTAGTGTGTGTTTGCCACACTACAACTGCGAATGCCAAATTAATATAAGGTGTGAAATTATGGGTCCAAAATATACAGTCATGCCCGAAAGTATTCATACCCCTGGCAAAGTTTGACTTAAATTTACTTTTATTTAACCAGAAGTTATATTTTTGCCTTGAAACGACACAGGCATCTCCCAGGAGATAACACGATGATGTACAAGAGGCATCATTGTGGGAAAAAGTATTTCTCAGCTTTTATACACATTTGAACAAAAAGTGGCATGTCCAAAATTATTCATACCCTTTGAAAACTGTCACAGTATATGGGAAAATCCAAAGTTCTATACAATTCCAAATAGTCCAAGCTGTTTTAAAGCATCCTAATTACCCTGATTCATTGGGAACAGCTGTTTTAATCAACTCAACAGGAGAAAAACAGCAGCTCTCTGCAGTTGGTTTGTGGACAGTCATGGCTAAGACAAAGGAGCTCACTAAGGACCTGCGGCTGTGCATTGTGGCCGCTCACAAGTCAGGAAAGGGCTATAAAGCCATATCAAAATGTTTTCAAGTTCCAGTGGCTACAGTGCAAAGTATTATTAAAAAATACAAGAAGTTCCGCACTGTGGAAAATCTCAGAAGATGTGGTCGGAAGCCAAAAGTGACACCTGTGCTGGCCAGGAGAATAGTGAGAGAGGTGAAGAAAAATCCAAGGATCACCACCAAGGCCATCCTGGTGAATCTGGACTCTGCTGGTGGCGACATCTCAAGGCAGACAGTTCAACGGACACTGCACACTGCTGGGTTCCACGGACGCAGGCCAAGGAGGACACCACTTCTCCAGAAAAGGCACACAAAAGCCCGCTTGACCTTTGCAAATGCTCATCTGGACAAAGAAGAAGACTTCTGGTGTTCTGTTTTATGGTCAGATGAAACAAAAATTGAATTGTTTGGCCACAATGATGTGTGCACCATTTGGCGTAAAAAAGGAGAAGCCTTCAACCCTAAGAACACCATCCCCACTGTCAAACATGGTGGTGGGAACCTAATGTTTTGGGGGTGTTTTTCAGCCAATGGACCAGGGAACTTGATCGCAGTAAATGGCACCATGAAAAAAGAGCAATACATCAAGATTCTCAACATCATCAGGCAGTCTGCAGAGAAACTTGGCCTTGGGAACCGGTGGACATTTCAGCACGACAACGACCCAAAACACACAGCCAAAGTGGTGAAGAAATGGTTAGCAGACAAAAACATTAATGTTTTGCAGTGGCCCAGCCAGAGTCCTGACTTGAATCCAATTGAGAATCTGTGGAGGCAGCTAAAGATCAGGGTGATGGCAAGGAGACCCTCGAACCTCAAAGAGTTGGAGCTCATCACTAAAGATGAATGGGCAAAAATACCAGTGGAGACATGCAAAAAGCTGGTCAGCAATTACAGGAAGCGTTTGATTGCTGTAATAGCCAATAAAGGCTTTTCTATTAATTATTGAGAAGGGTATGAATAATTTTGGACATGCCACTTTTTGTTCAAATGTGTATAAAAGCTGAGAAATATTTTTTCCCACAATGATGCCTCTTGTACATCATTGTGTTATCTCCTGGGAGATGCCTGTGTCATTTCCAGGCAAAAATGTAATTTCTGGTTAAATAAAAGTAAATTTAAGTCAAACTTTGACAGGGGTATGAATACTTTCGGGCATGACTGTAGTTTACAGAATCTAGTGGAAACATCACAAAATATAAGAGCTTGTAATTTATATGGGGCTACCAGAACATCCTCTATTGAGAGGCATGAATTATGAGCACTTTGATTCAGGCATGTTGATCGTGGTTTTAAGGTAAATGTCTGAGCATTACATTTCAACATTTTCTCTGTAAAGTAGATCATTTAATTCCAGGTCATTTACCATTCCAAATATACATGGATAGTACCTTAAAGAGTATTCCAGTATTTTACAGGCAGGGGCAAAGGTCAGAAATTCAGTCTAGGCAGAATATTCATTTTAAACACTATGATCCTGGAGTGCAGTGAGTTAGGAAAGTTTGTCCAATTGAGTATCTACTTTAATTTGTTCTAGTATACCATTAAAATCTGAGGACCATCTCTCACTGAGGGATATACAGTGGGCAAAAAAGTATTGTCAGCCACTATGGTGGAAAATAAGTATTTGGTCACCCACCTTTAACTTCTTTAAGAAGCTCTTCTTTCCTCCACTCGTTACCTGTATTAATGGCACCTGTTGGACATCGTTATCTGTATAAAAGACACCTGTCCACAGCCTCAAACAGTCAGACTCCAAACTTAACCATGGCCAAGACCAAAGAGCTGTCGAAGGACACCAGGAAGAAAATTGTAGACATGCACCAGGCTGGGAAGAGGAGCAATTGTAAGAAAATGGAAGACATATAAGACCATTGATAATCTCCCCATGCAAGGTCTCATCCCATGGGGTCAAAATGATCATGAGAACAATGAACAAAAATCCCAGAACTACACGGAGGAACCTGATGAATGGCCTGCAGAGAGCTGGGACCAAAGTAACAAAGGCTACCATCAGTAACACAGTGCCAGGCGTGTTCCCCTGTTTAAGCCAGTACATGTCCAGGCCTGTCTGAAGTTTGCCAGAGAGCATATGGATGATCCAGAAGAGGATTGGGAGAATATCATGTGATCAGATGAAACCAAAATAGAACTTTTTGGTAGAAACTCAACTCGTCTTGTTCGGAGGAAGAAGAATGCTGAGTTGCATCCCAATAACACCATAGCTACTGTGAAGCATGGGGGTTGTTTTTCTGCAAAGGGGACAGGACGACTGATCCGTGTTAAGGGAAAAAATGAATCGTGAGATTTTAAGACAAAACCTCCTTCCATCAGTAAGAGCATTCAAGATGGACTGTGGCTGGGTCGTCCAGCATGACCATGATCCCAAACACACCGCTCGGGCAACGAAGGAGTCGCTCTGTAAAAAGCATTTCAAGGTCCTGGAGTGGCCCAGCCAGTCTCCAGACCTCAACCCCATAAAGGGAGTTGAAAGTCTGTGTTGCCCAGCAACAGTCTCAAAACATCACTGCTCTAGAGAAGATCTGCATAGAGGGATGGGCCAAAATACCAGCTACAGTGTGTGCAAACCTGGTGAAGACTTACAGGACATGTTTGACCTCTGTCATTACCCACAAAGGTTATGTTACAAAGTATGGAGTTGAACTTTTGTTTTTGACTAAATACTTATTTTCCACCATAATTTAAAAAGATTAAAAAAAAAAAAATCCTACAAGGCGATTTCCTGAATCTTTCCAAGTAGGAGAACTTGCACAATCAGTGGCTGACTAAATACTTTTTTTGCCCCACTGTAAGTCTACACCCAATTACCTAAAGTGGCCCACCACTAGAATATAAAAAAGAAAAAGGAGAAAAGAAGAAAAAAGGCATTCTTGACATGTGTCCCTTTCTAGGAGAAAGCAATACTGGGCAACAACTAATGCAAAAAGTTGGGTTCTATTTAAGTAATAATGAGATTAAAGCTATAATAACATCCTTTTTAAATTCACCTTTATCTACGGAGCAATTCTAACAATAAAGTTCCCAATTCTGCCCAGAAAAATAAATAAAATTCATCAGGGATGCCGTCCAATCCAGGCGACTTGCCTTTTGTCATTTGACAGAGGGTCTCTTTCAATTCTAGAAGAGAAATATCCTGATGTAAATAAGATGCCTCGTCAGTGGACAATTGTGGCAAATCTAAGGAATGGAAAAAAGGGGCAATATTTAAGGTTTCCTTTGGGACATCTGATTTATAGAATTCTGAATAGAATCTGTAAAAAGCATCATTGATTTCTGCATGTTCTGCAAGTAGCTCTCCATCATGAGACCTTATTGCTGCTAATTTTAAATGGTCTGTTTCCATTAAAATAGCAATTTTGTCTAACCATTTTAATAAGGAGTTCTGCTCTTTCTCTCAGAAGAATACTAAGCTCATTCATAACAAACTACTTTTATTGCAATATCACCAGAAAGAGTGTTGCTTGCACTTGAATTTAAACTTAAAGCACAAGAAAGTTCCAGACACTTCAGTCTTTTCTGTCGCCAAGAAGCAAATGCAATAGAATTATTCCTAAAAAAACCATTCACTGCTCCCAACAAACCTCTGATCGTCCACTGAACCCTGATTAAACATAAGAAATGTTTCATTTACTCCTAAATTGAGAGCTGAAGGTTTTTGTGCCTTTCAGATAAAGTGTATTGCTTAGTGCTCAGATTAAGTAAAGACAATGCAGTAATACATAGCTTAAGCTGTGAGCTAGCGGCCAGCTGACTGAGAAATTTCACCCCTGATCTGTTTAATAAATAAATGAGTAATGACTATTCATATCTGCTCCCACCACCAACTGAAAGTCCACTAGATTTGTTAGATAAACAAACAGAAAAAAAACAACTGGGATCTCTTGGATTTGGAGCGTGACTGAAATAAAGACAATTTTCCCATTTCTTACTTTAGTTTTGTTATTCTCCTTTCTTCATCCCATCCTTGGTTTAACATCTCCCAATTCCTCTGTACCAAGATAAGAACTCCTTTAGTTGTAGTATTTGCAGTTGAAGAAGCAACTCTACAGAGTTTATTGTATTTGGGAAAATTAACATCTCTCAAATGGGATCCTTAATCAGACCAAACTAGCACGTTTAAGAGGCTCATTTAGACCATTAAAATGTTCCAGCTCAAGACATTAAAAGCTACATAAAGATTAAAAAGGGTCTGTTAGGGTCGTCTTTCTTCGCACCCTCTGGGAGAACGAGAATGCACAGGCTGTTCCGTCAACGCCGGTCCTGCAGGTCAAACACCAACCGTTCCAGAGCGTCCAAACGATCCGAGTGTCCTGATAGAAGTTTATTCTGCTTCCTTTGCTCGTCCATGAGATAGTCTAGCTTTGAACACATCCTGAAATGTAGACAGGTGTATAAAGTATTCTTCCCGCATTGCTGAGAGCCATGCCATGAAGGTTTTCTCCAGCGCAGCAGAGGATCCACCATGTTAGATTGAGGCCAGGAGGAGACAGATTACCTTTTTGGCTGGTGGCGAGTTTGGAGTAAAAGGCAGAGATTTACTGCTGAGAAACATCCTTAACTGCACCGGTAACAAAAAAAAAAAAAAAAAAAAAAAAAAAAAAAAAAAAAGTGTCAATAAAATAAGGACCAAACTCGATCAGGAGCTCTAGCCAGCTGCAACCGAGCCCATGAATGACGTCATGTTACTCCCCCTAAAGCAGTTTTCTGACATTACAGTTACAAACCATGCGGGACACAGACAGCCTCCATACTGCAGGGTTTGTCTGAGATACTATGAGGGACACTGATATTACTTTTTAAATCAAGCAGAGAAATGACAGAATAAATTATTATAAAATCCAGTAAAGCAAGAAAATGAATTACCTGCCCACTATCCAGTTGCCTACCCTGTGGTCCTGTCTTTTTCCGAGTGGTGTCCAGAAGTGTGTGGCAGTGCTCCTTCAAGGCCTTGTTGCATCAGGCAGAAAAAAGTGAAGTGTAATGGTACAGATGTCACCTGGCAATGTCTAGAACTCCTGGGGGGGTGATTGAGGCATTACTCTTTGATCCAGTTACTTTTAAGGGTTTTACTGCTTAGATTACTTAAAGGGAAACAGAAAAACTCTCCTACCTAAAACTGGGTGCAGTGGTAATACTAGTGGTTAATACTAACTTTCATAACTTCACTGACAATGACTGCTTTAGGGGCTAGAGATCGTATATTTAACAGCCCAAATTCAACAGCAGAACTGCTTGTACTCGGAAAGATGGAAGAATTGATATCAATTCTAATAAGAATTTTAAAGCAGATTACAAACCACAGTCTCAATACTGCAGGATTTGTCTGAAATACTATGAGACTGATGTATTACAAGAAGAAAAGTGACAGAATAAATGGGTGGAATCAAGTAAAGCATGTAAATCACTTACCTGCCAACTATGCAGTTGACTAACCTGACAGTGTGATTGGGAAGATCCAGTCAGTCCTGGTCTGGCACATTCTTGTTGTATTCGGAGAAAAAGATGGACCCCAGGCGGCTCAGGTGAAGCTCAAGGCTACGTTGCATCACGCAGAGAATAGTGGAGAATGATGAAGCCAAAGCCACCTGGAAAACCAGGAGACCATGTTGTCACTCTTTAGGGTCGATACTTTTAAGGGTTTTACAGCAGAATCTCCAACAGTGAGAACACCACCTGCTCTGGCACCAAGGACAACCTCTCAGATCAAAGAGCTGAGGACCCTGAACCGCTTAGCAGAGATAAAAACCGACCATGGCAGTGGACTCCTCCTCTGCTTTTCCCAGCCATGCTGACACTTCCGTGCTCTTACGTGCTCTCCGGCGCGGGGGAGGAGACGACGACATTCTAAGTCTGCCACGTCGGTAGTGCTGGAATTACGACGGTCACGTTTGAGGAGTCATGGGCAGCCTCCAGCCTCGTCTTCCGTCTGTGGAGTTTGGACTGCTTCTACAACTGCAGCTGGATCTGCCGTACAAGCTTGACGACCTCCTGGAGAGCTTGTTCCTCCGTGGTCGCCTCTGAGTAAACACAGAGACAAGATTGTAAGATTGATAAACTGAACCTAAACTGAAGTCTGCAGACAAGAGAAATCTGCTCAGAGTAGAAACAGAACCTGATGCACGAGCAAAAGCAGTACTTGAACTAGTAAATACTGACCCAGCTGATCCAATAGGGCTGGGGGAGGGCGCAGATATGACAAAAGGTTTAGCAGCGAACACTCCTGTGTGTGGGTAAAGACGTCAAAGAAACACTGATTGGTGACTGGTGATGTTCTAGATACTGTATTATTGAAGGAGACTGGGTTGACAATGAGGCTGAAGCATGGTCCACTGGGCATTAGAAATATGACGAATAAGTGAGCAAGAATTGAGGACAGGCTGATGAATAAAGACTCTGAAATAAACAGAATACATGCACAATATTAAATAAAAGTTCAGAAAGGCTAGCTGTGATGCTGTTGGTTAACGTGATCATATTGCACAGTTGCATATTTATTCACCTACTTATGAGTATGTTTGCTACAGGATCTATAAATAAAGGCTCTATATAACCTGACATTGTGGTCAGATGTTTATCATAAATATAAAAGGGGCCCCAATGTGAACTGATTTTATGTCCCCCACAAACAAAATACACCACTGATTCAGTTTCACAGAGACCTTGTTAAATAAGGGGATTAGCAGTCATAACTTAAACAAAGCAAATGTGATGTAATACAACAGGATGTCCATGTGTAAAAATCAATATCTGTAAGGAATTTCAGTTCAGGCCTTTTCCATATACAACTGCACAGGAGGCCAAATTCTGGTTCTGACGCAACTTAGCTTTTCCGTATGTAACCATTTGGCAATCTGCTTCAACCATATAGGAATATCTGATTTTACTTTTTAGCTAGATCAAATAAAATATGTAAAAGACTGATGGCGTCATCTTCCAGTGAAGGTTCTACAGCATTTAAGAAATTCACTGCTGGAGACATTAATTCTATGCCAGTTATTTTTTGTACGGCCAAATAAATTTCCTTCCAGTAATTCTGTAACTTCACACACAACCAGAAAACATGTAAAACTGTACCTACTTCAGCAAAGCATTTAAAACACGTTTGAAGTATAAGGGAATATACTGTGCAGGCGGACAGGTGTAAGGAAAGACCCATTTACAAATATCCAAGACCCCAGACCTCATCATCAAACGTCAATCCTAGATCCCTCTCCCAAGTTAGTTTCAATGAGTCATAACATGAGTCCATGTTGGATGAAGTAATGTAAAGGGTTGAGATTCTACTTTCTGAGCTGTTCGAGCTGAGCTGTTCCTCCAACTGGTTGAGCTGAAATCTAAACTTGCCACTTTTCTGACAGGACTGAGTAAAGGGTCTGATTTGAAAAAATAAAAAAAATAAAATAACGCTCAGTATTAGGGAGTCCAAAAAGTGTTTTGAGTTGTTGAAATAAGTTTAAAACTCCTGCTGTGAATAAACTAGAAAAATCCTCTATGCCCCTTAAAGTCAAATTACTAAGCCCAATGTCCCCAAGCTGAGGGGGTAGATCTGGATTCAAGGTGAGTGGTGACCATAAAGAGATACAATTAGAGACTTTTATATATTTTCTAGCGTCTCTCCAAGAAAGCAACGTAATGTACACTACAAAGTTATCAGAGAGAGGCGGTATTTTGTCATTTATAAATAAATGGTAGGGAAGTACATCTCATACACAGTAGAGACTTATGACTGATATGTTACCTACCTGGTGATCCTGGGGGAATGAGGGCACTGGTGAGTGGGTCTTCTAGGACCCTGGCAGGACCCACGGTTAACCTAGAAGGGGGAAAGGATGATGTGTGATGAAGTCAATGGTAGCTGACTAATAACCAGCCCATACACAGTAGAGACTTGTGACTCTGACATGTTACCTACCTGGTGATCCTGGGGGAATGAGGGCGCTGGTGAGTGGGTAAGCTAATAAATGACTGGGTTTATTTCCAAACTCATAGTATTTCTGTTTAGAAAAAAATAACAACTTTGAAATATGAAGAGTTTATTTAAGCTTAAGTTTTAATTTAGCATTTACTAGCAGGGACCAGTTTGTATCAGACTGTACTTGTGTTCTAGTTGCAGCATCTCAGCTTATAAAATTAGTTTTAGTCTTTGAGGGCGTCACATTTTATTGCACTGGTACCTGGAGAGTTGCAGTTGTCAATAATCTGTTATTCTCTAACACTTCTTTATTTAGTAAATGTGGGTTACATCTCCACTGAGGTGTTTTTAATGCTGTTAAATTTTTAGACATCCAAATTCACTGGACTGTGGTCAGATAAAACCATTTTGACAGACCTTCAACATATGTATAGAGTTAGTAGCAATAAGAAAGTAATCCAGTCTTGAATAGGAGCCATGGGGATGAGAGTACTTGCCACGCTGAGCTAAGGCTTTCACGTGTAAAACTTCAGCCAACACGTCAGTGTACAAGTGCAAGGTTGACCAATTATGAGAGAAGGAACTCTGCTAGGGGAGACATTGCCTTCTCTATTTTCCAGCAAAACAAAAATTCTTGTCTTCAGCAGACAAGTTTTCAACCTCTTCCAATCTGCCTTCTGTGGTGGTCTCTAAAGTGGGTAACGAAGCCTCCACTGAGGAGACAGAGCCTGCGATATCTTGAAGACGGCCCTCTATATTATCCTAAAGTCAGCCGATACATCTGAGTTCAGCATGAAGAGCGGCCATGTTTAGTAAAGTATTAGCAGGAATGCTAGCTTCGTCCCCCTCCAGAACGTCCAGAACTTGACAGTTTTCTGACGCTCCATTTACAAACCATGCGGGGAACAGACATGGTCCAGATACTGCAGGGTCTGTCTTGGGATACTATGAGGGACACTGATATTACTTTTTAAATCAAGCAGAGTAATTACAGAATAAAGGATAATTAATTTACATGATACATTTTATTACCTGCCCACTATCCAGTTGCCTACCCTGGGGTCCTGTCTTTTTCAGAGTGGTGTCCAGAAAGTGTGTGGCAGAGCTCCTTCCGGGCCTCACTGCATCGGCCAGAGAAAAGTGGAGAATGATGGTACCGAAGCCACCTGGTGATGTTCAGCACTCCTGAAAAAAAAGACTGAGTCGTTACTCTTTGATCCCGATACTTTTAAGGGTTTTACAGTAGAACCTCCAACAACGAAAATACAGTCCTGAGGAAATGTCCTCTGTGAGGGAGCAGGTGAAGTCAAAGAGCTGAACCTCGCGCCAGTAAGTTGAGGTGAAAACTGGCTGTGGTGATTGAGAAGCCCTCTGCTTGTCCAGGCCACGCCAACAACCCCAGGTCCTTTCCAGTGCGGGAGTGGAGACAACAACCCTCTGTGTCCGCCATGCCGGTAGTGCTGGATTTAAGCTGGCCAGGATTGGAGGAGTCACGGGCAACGGCATCATCTTCCGTTGATTGAGTTTAGACTGCCTCTACAACAGCAGCAGCAGCAGCAGTCAAGCTTGATGACCTCCTCACAGAGTACCTGTAGATCTCGCTCCTCCTCA
The DNA here is from genome assembly GCF_030463535.1 of Salminus brasiliensis. Lineage (NCBI taxonomy): Eukaryota > Metazoa > Chordata > Actinopteri > Characiformes > Bryconidae > Salminus > Salminus brasiliensis. Next base: position 33,557,075 of record NC_132882.1, read on the forward strand.
GTCTTCAACTTTCTCAAGTATAAAGACAGACAGAAACGCAAACGATGGTCAGTAAGAGAGAGCTGCACAGTAACAGGGAGCAGAGAACACAAGGATCACAACAACTGGCTAAGATAAAGGCGACAAAGCTAATATTAAAGACTATAAAGAAGGGACTCAACTGTTCGTGTCGAATCATGTTGAGTTTTAAAAGCAGAATCGCATCGAAATTAAAAAAATATATATAGAAAAAGTGTAGGATAGGATTACTGCGTTTATATGTCAATGCTTTTAGCTATTCAACATGGCCACAGTTAGACATGGGACATTAAGCATGGTAAGGCCGATCAGCTGTTTTGCTTGCACCACTTTAACCAGAGATGCTCCCTTTATTGACCCAATATCATTCATTTGGAGACCAGATATGTTTTGGAAATTCATCAACAAAAGTCATTAGTCTCAGTCTCGTTATTCTCACTTGGCAGCTCAGACCTTGACCATGTAACAGAAGTATCATCAATTATTTGTACCCTCAATATATTTATACTGGTTATACTGATTTCCCACAATTAAAACAAGCACATTCTCTCCTACCTTCAATCTCGCCTGCTCCAGAGTCTCCTGCCTCAGTCCGGCAGTACATTAACTGAGCTTGTAACAATGTCTCCTGTATTAATTTCATGTTTACAGTCTGAACTCTTTGGGTATTATAAACTCTGCTCCCTTGTTTTAGAACCATGGAAATATCATTTCCAAAACTGAATTTCCTAAAAAAAAAAAAAAAAAAAAAAAAAAAAAAAAAAAAAAAATACATTTGGATCCCTTTACAAATTTCTCCAGGTTGAACAGTACTGAGAATTAAATATCCTAAAATCTGAATATCTAGATTCTCAGGGTTGTTTAAACCAGATAATTTTTTTTAGGGATCGATATCGCAATTCAAAGTTTCCAAGACAACTGTGAGACCTTTGAGTCCAGATCGCTGCAAAAACTCAATGATCTAAAACAAATTTGAAAATTAAATTAAAATATTAAAATTTTAAAATATCAAAGAGATCCAGGATAAAGTAACCTGAAGGTCTAAGAATATGGCGTCTCGTCTCCTGCTGTTTATTCTAAATTCGTAAGGCAAGCGGTCTAATTTATTTACTTAGTCACCTCGGGTACAGAGTCTCGGAGTCAGTAGAGCACCTGAATTGACTCAGAATCTGGAATTTCCCCACTGCGGGACTCTCTTATCTTAATCACTCATTGGGATGTCGGCGGCCGCCTCTGTCGGTTTCTGATCCTGTCTCTGAAAACTCTGGACCCAGAGGAATATTGGGATCTCTGTAGAGAAACACTTTAATCCTGCAGAAAACGTAACGCTGGTGGAAGGCACGCTGGTTTTCATCCCCTTTGATGTCCCATGCTGATCACGCTGATGATTTCTGAGGCCCCTGTGATGAGGCTGGTGTAAAGTTGATAGACTCCATTGTGTCAAAGTAACAAAAGCCACCATCTGTCTGTTTCTGAAAACAACGTATACATAGAATATTGAAACGCCTGAAAAGATTCCCCCACAATATTGCAGCGTCAACGTACAAGACAATAAAACCAGATTCACCATTTGACATTTTTTGTTACACTGATGGGGTTTTGTTTCCTCCGTAACCCAACTGTGCAGAGAACACACAGTGAAACACACACAGTGGACAGTGAGCACATGTGGTTGGAGCAGTGAAGGGTCTTGCTCAAGAGTGGGAGTTTGCAGAGCCCCGGTATTGAACCCACAACACTGTCATCAATAGCCTGGAGCTCTAACCGCTGAGCCACCACTGCCCCCTACAGCCACCACTGCCCCCCTACAGCTGCTTATCGTTACCAGATTGTCTCTATTATTGGGCTTCGAACATCAGGGCTGTTCCTGCACATTACGTGCTGCTCTGTTCAAAACTACCCATACCAGAATCTTTGTCTAGCTGTTCACTAAACCAGACTGTGAAACAGTCCCTGATAATCTGACTGCAGTCTGGAGAGCCTTTTCACTAAATAAATGATCTATATACAGCCCGATTATGAACAACAACGTTCACTCCACAACAGCAATATTCAGGGTGACTCCTCAAGGGCTTTATCTGGGGAACTCTTGTTCAAAAGGTGCTGGCTAAGACTGCTTAGATTACTTAAAGAGAAACAGAAACCCTCCTACCTAAAACTCTGAATCTGAAATCTATTTCTCTATTTAAAATTCTGCAGTTATTTACATTTACTCTCTTACCCTTTGTGTTTACTTGGACACTTGTATGTGCTTTTATAAAATTACCTGTATTTTTAGAGTTAGAGTTTTAAATTTAGCATAAACGCAAAAAGACTCCAGGGGTCTCTGTGTGAACCGATTTTTATGACCCCCACCAATGTAATAAACAGACATACGCCCTTGATTTAGTTTCACAGAGAGTGAACTAAGGTGGTTCACTTCAGACGGGCCTGGACATGTACTGGCTTAAGCAGGTTGGAGGTCTGGAGTCTGACTGTTTGAGGCTGTGGACAGGTGTCTTTTATACTGATAACGATGTCCAACAGGTGCCATTAATACAGGTAATGAGTGGAGGACAGAAGAGCTTCTTAAAGCTACAGGTCTGTGAGAGCCAGAAATCTTGCTTGTTTGTGGGTGACCAAATACTTATTTTCCACCATAATTTACAAATAAATTCTTTAAAAATCCTACAATGTGATTTCCTGGATTTTTTTCCTCATTTTGTCGCTCATAGTTGACGTGTACCTATGATAAAAATTACAGACCTAGTAGGAGAACTTGCAATCAGTGGCAGACTAAATACTTTTTTGCCCAACTCCTGCTTGTACTCAGAAAGATGGAAGAAATGATATAAATTCTAATTAGATTTTTGAAGCATTTTCCAACATTACAATTACAAACCAGGACAGTCTCAAAACTGCAGGATCTGTCTGAAATACTATGAGTGAGACTGATATTACTTTTTAATACAAGCAGAAAAGTGACAGAATAAATGGGTGGAATCAAGTAAATCATGTAAATCACTTACCTGCAAACTATGCAGTTCACTTAGCTGACAGTGTGACTGGGAAGGGCCTGTCAGTACTGGCCTGGCACCTTCTTGATGTTCCCGGAGAGAACAATGGACCCCAGACGGCTCAGGTGAAGCTCATCTCTGCGTTAGAGGACTGGGCACAGCCAAAAGCTCTCCCAGTTCTCTACGAATTCAGCACAGACGGACCTGTCCCGCAGCCAGCAGTGGAGCGATAGGAGCTGGGGAAACGGCTCCCTCACTCGACCGTAAGTGGGCAGGGAGGGGGCGTAGACGATGAGCCTCGTGTCTGGCTTTATATCAAGGCCCCAGCTTAAGAGCAATAGCCTCTGAGCAGTATTTCAATAAACACCAGGACGTTCACTACGAACACAAATTTAGCACATATCCACAGAATTACACCATCCATACTAACCTAAAACAGCTCAGTAGCGTGAAACATGAAGAAATAACAGAAACCATGAATATTCAGTAATACATAGGTAAATACTGAAGCTACACTGCTAAGAAGATAGCTAGCATAGCAACAGAACTAAACCATTCCCAAACTAAAAGAACAGCAGCTTACTTTGTGTCTCAGACTTAAAATTAAAGGCACCCACAGTCACACAGCTTGAGCAGTTTCTAAAGTTCAGTCTTCCAGAGGAGCTACAGAGCTCGGTCACACCGTCTCGTTTGCCCTGCGCACTGCTGCAAGACCACGCTGCTGCTTTACAGCGGAGGCTGTAAATCATCTACTAAGATTTTTAAAGATGATTTTCTGAAGCTCCAATTACAAACCATACGGAGGACAGAGACAGTCTCCATACTACAGGGTTTGTCTGAGATACTATGAGGGACACTGATATTACTTTTTAAAACAAGCAGAGAAATGATAGAATAAATGATTATTAAATTATTAAATCCAGTAAATCATGTAAATCACTTACCTGCCAACTATGCGACACATCTGTCCCGCAGCCAGTAGTGGAGCAGTAGAGCTCAAAGAGCTGGGTAAACTGTCGCTCACTCATCGGTAGGTGGGCAGGGGGCTGAAGACTATGTCCAGAAGCGTGCAGCAGTGTTTCTTCAGGACCTTGCTGCATTGGGTGAACAATAGTAGAGGTTAAAGGTACAGAAGGAGTCACACTGCCAATTCAATTCAAAGTTTATCTATATAGAGCCTTTCACAACAAATGTCACAAATCGCTTTACAGAGATCCTTGTCCACGTCTCTTATGAGCAAGCACCACAGCGGAGGTGGTAGCGACAGTGGCAAGGAAAACTCCCTCATACTAAGAGGAAGAAACCTTGAGAGAAACCAAGTCTGAGGAACCCATCTGCCTTAGGTCGACCCGCACAGCACAAACATTACACTAAGAACTAGACAGAGAGATAATGAAGAGCTTTAGCTAATGTAGGAACAGGTTATGAAGTAGGAGTGTGAGCAGGTGCTGGACATATGCTCAGTGTTAATGTTAAAGTCCATGCTGAGTAGAGAGACAGGCCTGATTCCAGAACATGGATGAATGAACACCTCCAGACTGGACGGCAGGGCATCTCAGTACCTGTAAAAAAAAAAAAGAGAGGGAGCGAGAGAGAGAGGGGTTAGGATGGCTGTGTTGTGCCGAGTAGCGGGACAGGCCTGATACCAAGACGCAGGAACTGAACCAAAAAAGGGCAACTCCAGGCAGGCAGCTCAGGACATGAGGGGAGAGAGACAAAAAGATGAAGATTAGAACAAGGTTTACGTTTAGTGAGAGACCTGTAGCAGAAATAGTTAGAGAGACCCCCACAATAGTAGTAATAAAAAGCCTGTAATCAGAGCAGGACAGAACTGTGGTGTTCTGTAATTAAAACAGGACAGAATACAGAACTGGTGAGTTATCTGAAAGCTGGTGTAAAGAGAAAAGTTTTTAATCCAGATTTAAAGACTGAGAGTGTGTCTGATTCCCGTATATTAACAGGGAGGTTGTTCCAAAGTTGGGGGCTTTATAAAAGAACGCTCTTCCTCCTGCATTGTTTTTTCTAAAACGTGGGACTGAATCAAATGTCTCTCAAATAAACCATTGAGAGATTATTATGTTAGAAGTAGTCTTTTATAATCCATATGAATTTTAACAGGTAACCAGAGTAAGGATGAAATAATTGGACTAATATGATTAAATTCCCTAGCTCTAGTTAGTACCCTTAAGCTGGAGCTTATGAAGCGATTTACATGAAGTTTATAGTATTTACAGAAAGTGTGCAACAATTATTTAAACAAAATTATGCACATTGCACTAATTATTGGAACACAATTTGTTTTGTAAGCTCATTGACCCTTGACCTACATATACAGGGGAATCCAATCATGAGAAGGCACAGTTCTAGTTACAGCCCGAAGTGGCAGGCCAAGAAAAATCTCAAATAGACAGAATTGAAGGATGGTGAGAACAGTCAGTCAACCCACAGATCAGCTCCAAAGACCTACATCATCTTGCAGCAGATGGAGTCACTGTGCATCGTTCAACTATTCAGCACACTTTGCACAAGGAGAGGCTGTATGGGAGAATAATGCAGAAGAAGCCTTTTCTGCGCACAAGCCACAAACAGAGCCGCTGTAGTAAAGTAAAGTACATTTGGACAAGCCAGCTTCATTTTGGAATAAGGTGCTGTGGGCCGATGAAACTAAAATTGAGTTATTTGGACATAAGGGGGCTGTATGCATGGTGGAAAGAGAACAGCATTCCAAGACAAACACTTGCTACCCACAGTAAAATCTGGTGGAGGTTCCATCATGCTGTGGGGCTGTGTGGCCAGTGCAGGTACTGGGAATCTTGTTAAAGTTGAGGGTCACATGGATTCCAGTCAATATCAGCAGATTCTTGAGAACAATGTTCAAGAATCAGTGAGAAAGTTGAAGTTGTGCCTGGGCTGGATACTGCAACAAGACAATGACCCTAAACACTGCTCAAAAATCTACTAAGGCATTCATGCAGAGAAACAAGTACAACGTTCTGGAATGGCCACCTTAGTCCCCAGACCTGAATATTACTGAAAATCTGTGGTGTGATTTAGAGCAGACTGTCCATGCTCAGAAATCATCAAACCTGACTGAACTGGAGATGTTTTGTAAAGAAGAATGGTCCAAAATACCTTCAACCAGAATCTCATTGGAAGCTATAGCAAGCATTTAGAGGCTGTTATTTCTGCAAAAGGGGGATCTACTAAATATTGATGTAATTGTTCTTTAAACAGTAAATATCCTAAAATCTTGTCTTAGAAACTTCGAATTTTAATCAATTTGGATCACTGAAAAATTCTCGGGTTTAAACAACCCTGAGAACCAGGGTGGTTGGTGTGGCGCAACAGATAACCCCACTACCTGCTACTGAGCTACCACACCATGTGGGAGACTGGGGTTCGATTCCCGGGCTGGGTGACTGTGCTGCGCTACACCAATAAGAGTCCTTAGGCAAGACTCCTAACACTACGCTGGCCCACCTCTGTAATACGAGTAACCTTGTAAGTCACTCTGGATAAGAGCGTCAGCTAAATGCTGTAAATGTAAACCAAAATATTCCAAAAACAATCCCTTAGAATATTCCAATTTAAAACAAATCTGGACCCTGAAAAGTTCCCAGTTCAGACAAACTGTGAGACTGAAATCATCTTAAGGCAATGCTTTGAACATCTTTGTCCTGTCACTGCAAAAAGTCAACGGTCTGAAACAAACTTGAAAATTAAAATATCAAAAGGATCAGAGTTAAAGTAACCTCGTAAGGTGTCTCGTAACCAGTAAGGCAAGCGGCCTAATTAATTAGCTTACAGTCACCTCGGGTACAGAGTCTCGGAGTCAGTAGAGCGCCTGAATTGACTCAGAATCACTCATTGGGATGACGGCGGCCGCCTCTGTCGGTTTCTGATCCTGTCTCTGAAAACTCTGGACCCAGAGGAATATTGGGATCTCTGTGGAACCTCAAAAACTGTGGTAGTGGGATTTGCTTCTCCACGCTTAAAGAATCAACTCAGTCAGTCAGTCTTAGGAATGTAGAGAAACACTTTAACCCTGCAGTAAAAACAACCTGTGATGAGGCTGGTGTGAAGTTGACAGACTCCATTGTTTCAAAGTAACAAAAGCCACCATCTGTCTGTTTCTGAAAACAACGTATACATAGAATATTGAAACACCTGAAAAGATTCTCCCACAATATTGCAGCGTCGACGTACAAGACAAGAAAACCAGATTCACCATTTGATATTTTTTGTTACACACATGGAATTTGTCTTGCCCCTGTAACCCAGCTGTGCAGAGAACGCACACGCACACCTGGAGCAGTGGGCAGCCATTGCTGTGGGCCCCAACAAAAGACGGTGAAGGCCTTGCTCAGTGGCAGTTTGCCCAGCCCAGGTATCTAACCCACAAAAAAAAAATTCTCTACAATGTGATGTCCTGGATATCTCATTTTGTCTCATTAGTTGAAGTGTACCTATGATGAAAATTACAGACCTCTCCAATCTTTCTAAGTAGGAGAACTTGCAATCAGTGGCTGACTAAATACTTGTTTGCTGTATATTTATATTTAACAGCCCAAACTCAATGTGAAACTGCTTGTACTCGGAAAGATAGTAAAATTTATATAAAAACTAATAAGATTTTTAAAGTAGATTTCACGACGTTACAATTACAAACCATAACAGTCTCAATACTGCAGGATTTGACTGAAATACTATGAGTGACACTGATGTATTACTTTTTAATACAAGCAGAAAAGTGACAGAATAAATGGGTGGAATCAAGTTAATCCTGTAAGTCACTTACCTGCAAACTATGCAGTTCACTAACCAGACAGTGTGACTGGGAAGGGCCTGTCAGTCCTGGCTTGGTACCTTCTTGATGTTTCCGGAAGGACCCCTGGCGGCTCAGGTGATGCTCATCTCTGGGTTAGAGGACCGGACGCCACGCTGCATCAGGAGGAGAATTGTGGAGAACGATGGTGCCAAAATCACCTGGCGACGTACAAGACACGGGCATTACTGTTTAGGGTCAATTCTTTTAAGTGTTTTACAGAGGAATCTCCAACAGTGAGAACACCGCCCTGAGGAGTCGCCCTCTGTGCCGGAGCAGGTGAGGAGCCGAGGTCCTTGAACCAGTTAGCAGAGGCGAAAAATGGCTGTGGTGATGGAGAAGCCCTCAGCTTTTGCCAGCCAAGCTTGACGCTTCCAGGCCCTCTCAGGTACAGGAGTGGAGATGACGACCCTGCACCGGTAGTGCTGAAAATAAGACCACGGCACCACAGGCAGCATTCCAGGAGTCACTGGCAGCCTCTAGCCTTGTCTTCCATCTGTGGAGTTTGGACAGCCTCTACAACAACAGCATGATCTGCCGTAATAGCTTGATGACCTCCTGAGAGCTTGTTCCTCCACGGTCATCTCGGAGTAAAAACACAGACAACACTATACAGAAACACAGGGAGCAGAGAGCACAAGGATCACAACAAGAAGACAAAGCTCATAAAAATCAACATATCCACAAAAGTGGCACCAAGTTCACCATTAAAGAGGACAATAGACTTTATTACCTGAATGTGGTCAATGATCACAGTGGTGATGGTTGCAGTGTTTCACAACATTCAAACAGCATGAAATCCTTGTTCACTGTAATTATGATGTTTCACATTATGCAGTAGAGAGCATGAAGATCAAGGGTCAGATTGATAACCTGAACTGTGAAGTCTGCAGACAAGAGAAATCTGCTCAGAGTAGAAACAGAACCTGATGCACGAGCAAAAGCAGTACTAGTACATACTGACCGAGCTGATCCTATAGATCCAGTAAAGGGGGGGGCTGAAGCATGGAGCACTGGGCATTAGAAATATGACCGCGTTCTGGGTGAATGATGAATAAGTGAGGAAGAATTGAGGACAGGCTGATTAATAAAGACTCTGAAATAAACAGAATACATGCACAATATTAAATAAAAGTTCAGAAAGGCTCCAGGTCTATATCATAGTGCTACTAAATGAGTTAATTCAAAGAGAGATGTGTATACGCTCAACAGACAGGAGAATCAAAGCTAATAATTACCACTCAAAGCTTATATCAAGACACCAGCTTTAACCTGCCTCTGACTGTTTTCACTGGTTAAACTATGGGGTTTTAGCGCCCCCACAAGGACGAAAAGAGGAAGAGCAACAGCCTCTGAGCAGTAGTTCAATAAACACCAGGACGTTGACTAAGAACACAAATTTAGCACATCCACAGAATTACACCATCCATACTAACCTAAAACAGCTCAGTAGCGTGAAACATGAAGAAATAACAGCAACCATGAATATTCAGTAATACATAGGTAAATACTGAAGCTACACTGCTAAGAAGATAGCTAGCATAGCAACAGAACTAAACCATTCCCAAACTAAATGAACAGCAGCTTACTTTGTGTCACAGACTCAAAATTAAAGGCACCCACAGTCACACAGCTTGAGCAGTTTCTAAAGTTCAGTCGTCCAGAGGAGCTACAGAGCTCGATCACACCGGCTCGTTTGCCCTGCGCACTGCTGCAAGACCACGCTGCTTTACAGCGGAGGCTCCTGATTGGCTGAGACTCTGCATTATATACTGACCAATGCGGCTGAAGCTTCCTGAATATTAAATGAGGTCACTAATTTAAGGAGCTTTTGTGCAGATCCAGGGTTGGAGATCCACTCAGACATTTACTGAGGATTACTCAGATGCAGTCTGTGAACTTCCTGAAAACTAAGGGTGAAACAGTTAAAGCTACTGAGAGATGTTTGGTCGATTCGTCTCCAAATGAAACAGTAAAATGTATTTGTTCACATAATGGTTCAGAGTTCACAGCAACAGATTTACAGTCATTGTTCTGTAAGCAGGGGATAAGGGGTGAGACCTCAGCAGCTATATACATGTATTCAATGACTCTACGTTGACAGAGAGAAAGCATAACCTTTTGAAGAGAAGAGTATTTGGATCAGCATGCTACACTTACAAACATGACAGATAGAAGCTAGAGTTAAAATGTGAAAGGGAGTCTTTGTAGGTTCGACAAGAACAGTCCATCATACCTAGTCTACTACCCAGACACAGGGAAAGTCCTTAAACACAGGCTTGTGAAATTTCATACAAAGTGTGTTAAAGAACAGCAAACCCAGACTGACCAGTCAATGGCAGTGGATGATCCCAAGGTGAGAGGGGTGTCCCCCCATTCCATCAGCCAACAGTGCTGATCAGACTTCAGAAGAGGTTCAAGAGTCTTAAACTGATGCTCAAGATTGTGCTCAAACAGAGGGAGACCGACATAGTACACTTTTCAAAGAGAGACAGGAAAGCACCTCAGTATTTAGTTAAATGGTTGTCAGATATTGAAGATCAGACTCTGATCAGAACTGATTCTTGCTACAGGGTCTGTAATGTACCGCAGAGCTTTAAAGAAGCTAGGAGTTCAACAGTTGACGCCATTAAAGAGGAGAGGACTTCTCTCACTGAAAAGGACATTTACTCTGACCGCTCTCCCAGAAGCTGAACATGCAGTGAGAGGATCTATGATTAAAACAGTGTAAATGATGAGTATGCGGATCACGCTGATTTTCTGAGCCCCCTGTGATGAGGCTGGTGTGAAGTTGATAGACCCACATTGTTTCAAAGTAACAAAAGCCACCATCTGTCCGTTCCTGAAAACAACGTATACACAGAATATTAACACGCCTAAAAAGATTCCCCCACAATATTGCAGCATCGACATACAAGACAATAAAACTATATTTCACCATTTTCTGTGACACAGATGGAATTTGGCTTCCCTTTGTAACCCAGCTGTGCAGAGAACATACACACACTCCCCCTTATGCAGTGGCAGTTTGCCGAGCCCGGGTATCTAACCCACACAAAAAAAAAAAAAAAAAAGGAATTCTACAATGTAATTTCCTTGATTTTTTTCTCATTTTGTCTCTCATAGTTGAAATGTACCTATGATTAAAATTACAGACAAGTAGGAGAACTTGGTTAATCGTGGGCTGACTAAATACTTTTGCCCCACTGTATATTTAACAGCTTAAACTCAATGCGGAACTGCTTGTACTCAGAAAGATGGTAAAATTTCTATTAATTCTAATAAGATTTTTAAAGTAGATTTCCCGACGTTACAATTACAAACCATAACAGTCAATACTGCAGGATTTGTCTGAAATACTATGAGTGACACTGAAGTATTACTTTTTAATACAAGCAGAAAAGTGACAGAATAAATGGGTGGAATCAAGTAAATCATGTAAATCACTTACCTGCAAACTACGCAGTTCACTAACCTGACAGTGTGACTGGGAAGGGCCTGTCATCGCTCATCTCTGCGTTAGAGGACCGGGCGCCACGCTGCATCAGGAGGAGAATTGTGGAGAACGATGGTGCCAAAGTCACCTGGCGACGTCCAGGACACGAGCACCTGGAAAACAGGAGACTGTGGCATTACTGTTTAGGATCAATTCAGGTGTTTTACAGAAGAATCTTCAACTGTGAGAATACCGCCCTGAGGACTCGCCCCTCTGTGCCGGAGCAGGTGAAGAGCTGACGTCCATGAACCAGTAAGCATAGGCGAAAAATGGCTGTGGTGATGGAGAAGCCCTCTGCTTTTCCCAGCCACACTGGACGCTTCCAGGTTCTCTCAAGTACAGGAGTGGAGACGACTACCCTGTGTCCGATGCACCGGTAGGGCTGAAAATAAGACCACGGCATCACAGGCAGCATTCCAGGAGTCACAGACAGCCTCTAGCCTCGTCCTCCGTCGGTGGAGTTTGGACAGCCTCTACAACAACAGCATGATCTGCCGTAATAGCTTGACAACCTCCTGAGAGCTTGTTCCTCCATGGCCACCTCGGAGTAAAAACACAGACAACGGTCAGTGAGAGAGTACTGTACAGCAACACAGGGAGCAGAGAGCACAAGGATCACAACAAAGCTAATAAAAAAGAAGACATATCCACAAAAGTACCAAGTTCCCCATTAAAGAGTACAACAGGCTTTATTACCTGAATGTGGTCAATGATCACAGTGGTGATGGTTGCAGTGTGTTACAATATTCAAACAGCATGAAACCCTTGTTCACTGTAGTTATGATGATTCACATTATGCAGTAGAGAGCATGAAAATCAAGGTAAGATTGATGAACTGAACTGTGAAGTCTGCAGACAAGAGAAATCTGCTCAGAGTAGAAACAGAACCTGATGCACGAGCAAAAGCAGTACTAGTACATACTGACCTAACTGGTCCTATAGAGCCAGTAAAGGGGGGGGGGGGGCTGAAGCGTGGAGCACTGGGCATTAGAAATATGACAGCGTTATGAGTGAATGATGAATAAGTGAGGAAGAATTGAGGACAGGCTGATGAATAAAGACTCTGAAATAAACAGAATACATGCACAATATTAAATAAAGTTCAGAAAGGCTCCAGGTCTATATCATAGTGCTACTAAATGAGTTCATTCAAAGAGAGGTGTGTATACGCTCAACAGACAGGAGAATCAAAGCTAATAATTACCACTCAAAGCTTATATCGGGAGTGGAGACAACAACCCTCTATGTCGGCCACGCCGGTAGTGCTGAATTTAAGATGCCCAGCGTTGGAGGAGTCATGGGCAGCCTACAGCCTCGTCTTCTGTCGGAGTTTGGACTGCCAGCAGCTGTCAAACCTGATTACCTCCTTGCAGAGGGTCTGGAGATCTCGCTCCGACAGAAACACAAATGACGGTCAGTGAAACAGAGTACTGTACAGTAACACAGGGAGCAGACAGCACAAGAATCACAACAACTGGCTCAGATAAAGAAGACAAAGCTAATATTAAAGACTATAAAGTAGAGATGATCGCTCAATGGATTGTATCGAATGACATCGAGATTTAAAAGCAGAACCACATCGAAACAAAAAAAACATATATATATATATATATATATATATATATATATATATATATATATATATATATATATATATATATATAGAAAATGTGGAGGATAGAATTACTGCGTTTAAAGGTCACTGCTTTTAGCCATTCAACATGATCACAGGTAGATCACTGAACTTTCATTCTAAATCCAGTGAAACTAATATTAAATCAATAAACATCATTTTTGTTAAGACAGACAGATGCAGATCCATATGGGCTTATATTCTCTCTTCTCTCCTGTACATAAGACACACTCCTGAACTGATTCTTTTTTAGACAAAAAGCTTTTTCCTTTAGTGAGTTCTTGTGAGAACCAGACAATATTAATATCTGATCATCAGACTGCTGCAAAACAATTACATCATTTAGTGATTAAGATATGTCAGGTGTCATGTCTAAAATATCCACATCATACACATCGTCAGCACTGCAACAGCAATGGCCTCCTTTTCCAAAAGGGACTTTTTAACTAGATATGTTCCCTTTATTGACCCAATGTCATTCATTCTGAGACCAGAAATGTTTTAGAATTTCATCAACCAAAACTGGCAAGTCATTAGTCTCAGTCTCGTCATTCTCACTTGGCAGCTCAGATCTTGACCGTGTAACAGAAGTATCATCAATTATTTGTATCCTCAATGTATTTATACTGGGTCCAAAAATACTATTGCTTTTCCAATATTTAGCATCAAGTCTGTATCCTTCCCCCTGCCCCCCGTTCTTGTCCAGGAGAAATATGCAAATCACCTGCCACTGTCCTTCATCCAAGACTACATGCGCGGCTGCTGATCGCCATAGTACACATAAGATACTGATATTGTTTCAGATGGTATCTTTTGTACCACGATATGTTCATACATAGTCAACACCATCTGGAGACAAATAAAACAATGTAAAAATGGAGGATTTTTTCCATTAAACCTTTGACAGAGCTCCATGTGATGAATCAGGTTCTCTGCTCTGTCAGATCCCAAGAATATTCTACTGGGCCTATTTTAAGTGGAAATATCCCTACACTAGGACCAGCAGCAGAAAAACCTGAATCTGTACATTGTAGGTTTAGACTGAAAGCTCCCAATAAGTCACGTCCTAGTAAATTCACAGGGCAATGTGTGGAGACTGTAAACCAGTGTTTTACTGTTCTATTACCCATATTCACCTTCACAGGACTGCACAAATGTTCTGAGAGTGGTAAGTCTGAAACATCCACTGTTAGTATTGTGTCCGTACTGACGGATATGGGTACTGACCCCTCCATAAGTACTCAAACTGCTGCACCAGAGACAACCAAACCAGAATTTATTTCCCAGCAAATCCTTACCATTTAGACTGGGTTCCTCGGTGGGTTTCTAAATCCTCTTTACAGACTGTCTACATTTTCTCCCACCTTATCCTATTCAGCATAGTCTGGATCTGGTTCTGTAACTGAACTCAGGTTATTGCTGCCCTGACCTTCTTGATCTATTTTGCTGATCCAGAGTAAGGCTTCTGCTGTGTTGCCACTTTCCTGATCTAAACGCTCTACAAAACAGTCTGATTTCCCACAATTAAAACAAGCACATTCTCTCCTACCTTCAATCTCACCTGCTCCAGAGTCCCCTGCCTCAGTCCGGCAGTACATTAACTGTGCTTGTAACAATGTCTCCTTATGTATTAATTTCACGTGTACAGTCCGAACTCGGCTCCCTTGTCTTAGAACCTTTGAAATCTCCAATTTGAAAAACCCTGAAAAATAACATTGATTTCCAAAATCTTGCTTCTACCTCTTTGAATTTTCTAAAAAATACATTTGGATCCCTTTACAAAATTCTCTAGGTTGAACAGTACTGAGAATTAAATATCCTAAAATTAAATGAGCTAAATAAATTTTAAAGATTCTCTGGTTTAAACAACCGTGAGAATCTAAATATTCCAAGACAATATCTTAGAATCTTCTAATTTAAAACAAATCTGGACACCAAGAAATTCCCAGTTCAGACAACTGTGAGACCCAAATGATCTTAAGGCAATGCTTTGGACGTCTTCATCCTTTGAGTCCAGATTGCTGCAAAAACTCAATGATCTAAAACTTAAAATATCAAAAGGGATACGGGTTAAAGTAACCTGAAGGTCTAAGAATATGGTGTCCCGTCTCCTGCTGTTTATTCTAAATTCGTAAGGCAAGTGGTCTAATTAATTTACTTACAGTCACCTCGGGTACAGAGTCTCGGAGTCAGTAGAGCGCCTGAATTGACTCAGAATCACTCATTGGGATGTGGGCGGCCGCCTCTGTCGGTTTCTGATCCTGTCTCTGAAAACTCTGGACCCAGAGGAATATTGGGATCTCGGAACCTCCAGAACTGTGGTAGTCTAATTTACTTCTCCGCACTAAAAGAATCAACTCCATCAGTCAGTCTTAGGAATGTAGAGAAACACTTTAATCCTGCAGTAAACGTAACGCCAGTGGAAGGTGCGCTGGTTTTCATCCCCTTTGATGTCCTATGCTGATCAAGCTGATGATTTCTGAGCCCCCTGTGATGAGGCTGGTGTAAAGTTGATAGACTCCATTGTGTCAAAGTAACAAAAGCCACCATCTGTCTGTTTCTGAAAACAATGTATACATAGAATATTGAAACACCTGAAAAGATTCTCCCACAATATTGCAGCGTCGACGTACAAGACAATAAAACCAGATTCACCATTTGACATTTTTTGTTACACTGATGGGATTGTGTGTCCTCCGGAACCCAGCTGTGCAGGAACACACACAGTGGACAGTGAGCACACGTGGTTGGAGCAGTGGGCAGCCATTGCTGCGGTGCCCACAAAAGAAGGTGAAGGGTCTTGCTCAAGAGTGGGAGTTTGCAGAGCCCGGGTATCAAACCCACAACACTGTCATCAATAGCCTGGAGCTCTAACCACTGAGCCACCACTGCCCCCCTACAGCCACCACTGCCCCCCTACAGCCACCACTGCCCCCCTACAGCCACCACTGCCCCCCTATAGCTGCTTATCGTTACCAGATTGTCTCTAATGCAAAAAGACTCCAGGGGTCTCTGTGTGAACCAACGTAATACACAGACCTATGCCCTAAATTTAGTTTCACAGAGAGTGAACTAAGGTGGTTCACTTCAGACGGGCCTGGACATGTACTGGCTTAAGCAGGTTGGAGGTTTGGAGTCTGACTGTTTGAGGCTGTGGACTGTGGAGGCTGTCTTATACTGATAACGATGTCCAACAGGTGCCATTAATACAGGCAACGAGTGGAGGACAGAAGAGCTTCTTAAAAGCTACAGGTCTGTGAGAGCCAGAAATCTTGCTTGTTTGTGGGTGACCAAATACTTATTTTCATAACTTATAATAATAATTTATAAATAAATTCTTTAAAAATCCTACAATGTAATTTTCTGGATTTTTCTTCTCATTTTGTCGGTCATAGTTGACGTGTACCTATGATGAAAAATACAGACCTAGTAGGACAACTTGCACAATTAGAGGCTGACTAAATACTTTTTTGCCCAACTCCTGCTTGTACTCGGAAAGAAGGAAGAATTTATATAAATTCTAATAAGATTTTTAAAGCAGATTATCAGACGTTACAATTACAAACCAGGACAGTCTCAATACTGCAGGATCTGTCTGAAATACTATGAGGGAGACTGATATTACTTTTTTTCAGCAGCAAAAGTGACAGAATAAATGGGTGGAATCAAGTAAATCATGTAAATCACTCACCTGTAAACTATGTGACACATCTGTCCCGCAGCCAGTAGTGGAGCAGTGGAGCTCAAAGAGCTGGGTAAACTGTTCGCTCACTCATCGGTAGGTGGGCAGGGGGCTGAAGACTATGTCCAGAAGCGTGCAGCAGTGTTTCTTCAGGACCTTGCTGCATTGGGTGGACAATAGTAGAGGTTAAAGGTACAGAAGAAGTCACACTGCCAATTCAATTCAAAGTTTATTTATATAGAGCCTTTCACAACAAATGTCACAAATCGCTTTACAGAGATCCTTGTCCACGTCTCTTATGAGCAAGCACCACAATGGAGGTGGTAGCGACAGTGGCAAGGAAAACTCCCTCATACGAAGAGGAAGAAACCTTGAGAGAAACCAAGACTCAGTCTGAGGAACCCATCTGCCTTAGGTCGACCCGCACAGCACAAACAAACATTACACTAAGAACTAGACAGAGAGATAATGAAGAGCTATAGCTAATGTAGGAAGAGGTTATGAAGTATGTGTGAGAGTAGGTGATGGACATATGCTCAGTGTTAATGTTGAAGTCCATGCTGAGTAGAGCGACAGGCCTGATTCCAGAACATGGATGAATGAACACCTCCAGACTGGACGGCAGGGCATCTCAGTACATGTAAAAAAGAGAGAGAGGGAGCAAGAGAGAGAGGGGTTAGGATGGTTGTGTTGTGCTGAGTAGCGGGACAGGCCTGATACCAAGACGCAGGAACTGAACCAAAAAAGGGCAACTCCAGGCAGGCAGCTCAGGACATGAGGGGAGAGAGACAAAGATGAAGATTAGAACAAGGTTTACGTTTAATGAGAGACCTGTAGCAGAAATAGTTAGAGAGACCACCACAATAGTAGTAATAAAAAGCCTGTAATCAGAGCAGGACAGAACTGTGGTGTTACGTAATTAAAACAGGACAGAACACAGAACTGGTGAGTTATCTGAAAGCTGATGTAAAGAGAAAAGTTTTTAATTCAGATTTAAAGACTGAGAGTGTTGTCGGCTCTTTTTCTCTAAATTCCCCCAATCAGCTAATAAGCATTTAGAACTGGTGCATAAAAGAATCCAGCTCCGTAGTCAATAGAAAGGCAGAGTGCAACCTTTATTTCTGCATAAAGTGTACAAAAATAAGGTGAAGACTAAGGCATTACAAATAATGCGTTAGTCTGAGACAGCCAGCACTCTCCCAAGGCAGTCTAAAAAGTATGGTTCTGCCTGGGCCTTATATACTGTCCTTATCTTGCTGTGGTCCCTCCTACGCATATTTCTTTTATCATGATATTTTTCGGTTGTACCGGCTTATGTCAAGATCTAGAGCCCCTTGCTCGTTAACTAAGGAACTTACCCACTGCACTCGCTTATGTTCTTGCAAGGACACACTTCTTTGCTTATGTTCTTGTAAGGACATACTTCTTTTTCAAGAAAACGCTGACTCTTGGCAGGCTGTTTGTGCTGACTCTTGCAGTACTGCAGAATTTTGGTTTTTTTCCAATCATTGGGTTTTTTCCAATCAGATTACCTCTGATTCACCCCAACCAAGCCCCGCCTCATTTGGCAAGGGCTTCTATACCAGTTTGGTCCAGTTTGGGTGTAAAGCAATCTGGCTGTATCATGCTAAGGACATTGTGGCACAATACATACGTAGAATATACAGATAACATATTTTTAAATGTACATAACCATCAGTGTGTCTGATTCCCATATATTAACAGGGAGGTTGTTCCAAAATTGGGGGCTTTATAAAAGAACGCTCTTCCTCCTGCATTGTTTTTTCTAATGAAGAGTGGCAACATGGGAGCCTCAACACAACTCACAAATGACCTGAAAAAGATTGTTCAACATCATGGTTTAGGGGAAGGATACAAAAAGCTCTCAGATGGTGAGAACAGTCAGTAAACCCACAGACCAGCTCCAAAGACCTACATCATCTTGCAGCAGATGGAGTCACTGTGCATCGTTCAACTATTTAGCACACTTTGCACAAGGAGAGGCTGTATGGGAGAGTAATGCAGAAGATGCCTTTTCTGCGCACAAGCCACAAACAGAGCCGCTGTAGGTCTGCTAAAGAACATTTGGACAAGCCAGCTTCATTTTGGAATAAGGTGCTGTGGGCCGATGAAACTAAAATTGAGTTATTTGGACATAAGGGGTCTGTATGCATTGTGGAAAAAGAACAGCATTCCAAGACAAACACTTGCTACCCACAGTAAAATCTGGTGGAGGTTCCATCATGCTGTGGGGCTGTGTGGCCAGTGCAGGTACTGGGAATCTTGTTAAAAGTTGAGGGTCACATGTATTCCAGTCAATATCAGCAGATTCTTGAGAACAATGTTCAAGAATCAGTGAGAAAGTTGAAGTTGTGCCTGGGCTGGATACTGCAACAAGACAATGACCCTAAACACTGCTCAAAATCTACAAAGGCATTCATGCAAAGGAACAAGTCAGGAATGACTTGCAAAGGAAAGGCCATCTTAGTACCCAAACCCTGAGAACCAAAATATTCCAAAACAATCCCTTAGAATATTCCAATTTAAAACTAATCTGGACCCCGAAAAGTCTGACATCATCTTAAGGCAATGCTTTGAACATCTTTGTCCTTTGAGTCCGGATCGCTGCAAAAAGTCAATGGTCTAAAACATATAAATATAAAAAAAAATCAAAGGGAACCGGGTTAAAGTAACCTGAAGGTCTAAGAATAAGGTGTCTCGTAACCAGTAAGGCAAGCGGCCTAAATAATTAGCTTACAGTCACCTCGGGTACAGAGTCTCGAAGTCAGTAGAGCACCTGAATCGACTCAGAATCACTCATTGGGATGTCAGCGGCCGCCTCTGTCTGTTTCTGATCCTGTCTCTGAAAACTCTGGTCCCAGAGGAATATTGGGATCTCTGTGGAACCTCCAAAACTGTGGTAGTGGGATTTGCTTCTCTGCGCTTAAAGAATCAACTCGATCAGTCAGTCTTAGGAATGTAGAGAAACACTTTAATCCTGCAGTAAACAACCTGTGATGAGGCTGGTGTGAAGTTGATAGACTCCATTGTTTCATTGGTACCTTCTTGATGTTCCCAGAAAGAACGATGGACACCAGGCGGCTCAGGTGAAGCTCATCTCTGGGTTAGAGGACCAGACGCCACGCTGCATCAGGAGGAGAATTGTGGAGAACGATGGTGCCAAAATCACCTGGCGACGTACAAGACACGGGCATTACCGTTTAGGGTCAATTCTTTTAAGTGTTTTACAGAAGAATCTCCAACAGTGAGAACACCGCCCTGAGGAGTCGCCCTCTTCCAGGCCCTCTCAGGTACAGGAGTGAAGATGACGACCCTGCACCGGTAGTGCTGAAAATAAGACCACGGCATCACAGGCAGCATTCCAGGAGTCACTGGCAGCCTCTAGCCTCGTCTTCCGTCTGTGGAGTTTGGACTGCCTCTCGACAGCGGCGTGATCTGCCGTAATAGCCTGATGACCTCCTGAGAGTTCTCCTCCACGGTCATCTCGGAGTAAAAAAAACAGACAGCGGTCAGTGAGAACATATCCACAAAAGCACCAAGTTCACCATTAAAGAGGACAATAGGCTTAATTACCTGAATGTGGTCAATGATCACAGTGGTGATGGTTGCAGTGTGTTACAATATTCAAACAGCATTAAATTCTTGTTCACTGTAATTATGAAGTTTTACATTATGCAGTAGAGAGCATGAAGATCAAGGGTACGAGTGATAAACTGAACTGTGAAGTCTGCAGACAAGCGAAATCTGCTCAGAGTAGAAACAGAACCTGATGCACGAGCAAAAGCAGTACTAGTACATACTGACCTAGCTGATCCTATAGATCCAGTAAAGGGGGGGGCTGAAGCATGGAGCACTGGGCATTAGAAATATGACAGCGTTCTGGGTGAATGATGAATAAGTGAGGAAGAATTGAGGACAGGCTGATTAATAAAGACTCTGAAATAAACAGAATACATGCACAATATTAAATAAAAGTTCAGAAAGGCTCCAGGTCTAGATCATAGTGCTACTAAATGAGTTCATTCAAAGAGAGATGTGTATACACTCAACAGACAGGAGAAACAAAGCTAATAATTACCACTCAAAGCTTATATCAAGACACCAGCTTTAACCTGCCTCTGACTGTTTTCACTGGTTAAACTATGAGGTTTCAGCGCCCCCACAAGGACGAAAAGAGGAAGAGCAACAGCCTCTGAGCAGATGTACAAAGACAGAATTATGTAAATCACTTATCTGACACTGGACCAGACACAGCCGCAAGCTCTCCCAGTTGTCTACAAAGTCAGCACAGACAGACCTGTCCCGCAGCCAGCAGTGGAGCGAGAAGAGGTGGTGAAACGACTCGCTCACTCTTCGGTAAGCAGGCAGGGGGCCGAAGACGATGATCCTGATGATCCTTTTCCGAACAGCGTTCAGAAGCGTACGGCAGTGCTTCTTCAAGTCTACGTTGCATCACGCAGAGAATAGTGGAGAATGATGGTGCCAAAGCCACCTGGAAAACCAGGAGACTGTGGTGTTACTCTTTAGGGTCGATACTAAAGAGTTTTACAGAAGAATCTCCAACAGTGAGAACACTGCCCCGAGGAGCTGTCCTCTGTGCCGGAGCAGGTGAAGAGCGGAGGACCTTAAACCGCTTAGCAGAGATAAAAAAACGACCGTGGTGATTAACTCCTCCTCTGCTTTTCCCAGCCACGCTGACACTTCCGTGCCCTCTCCGGTGCAGGAGAGGTACTAGTACATACTGACCAAGCTGATCCAATAGGGCTGGGGGAGGGCGCAGATACGACAAAAGGTTTAGCAGTGAACACTCCTGTGTGTGGGTAAAGACGCCAAAGAAACACTGATTGGTGACTGGTGATGTTCTAGATATTGTATTGAAGGAGACTGAGTTGACAATGAGGTTGAAGCATGGAGCACTGGGCATTAGAAATATGACAGCGTTCTGGGTGAATGATGAATAAGTGAGGAAGAATTGAGGACAGGCTGACGAATAAAGACTCTGAAATAAACAGAATACATGCACAATATTAAATCAAGTTCTGAAAGGCTAGCTGTGATGCTGTTGCATATTTATTCACCTACTTATGAATGTGTTGGCTACAGGATCTATAAATAAAGGCTCTATTTAATCTGACATTGTGACAATGTGAACCGATTACTGATACTATGAGGGACACTGATATATTACTTTTTAAATCAAGCAGAGAAATGACAGAATAAATGATTATAAAATCCAGTATATCATGTAAATTAATTACCTGCCCACTATCCAGCTGCCTACCCTGGGGTCCTGTCTTTTTCAGAGTGGTGTCCAGAAAGTGTGTGGCAGAGCTCCTCCCGGGCCTCACTGCATCGGGCAGAGAAAAGTGGAGAATGATGGTACTGAAGCCACCTGGTGATGTCCAGGACTCCTGAAAAAAAAAAGACTGAGTCGTTACTCTTTGGTCCCGATACTCTTAAGGGTTTTACAGTAGAACCTCCAACAATGAAAATACAGCCCTGAGGAGTTGTCCTCGGTGAGGGAGCAGGTGAACTCGAAGAACTGAACCTTGCGCCAGTTGGTTGAGGTAAAAACCGTGGTGATTGAGGAGCCCTCGGCTTTTCCAGGCCATACCAACGGCCCTAGGTCCTTTCCAGTGCGGGAGTGGAGACAACAACCCTCTGGGTCCGCCATGCCGGTAGTGCTGGATTTAAGATGGTCAGCGTTGGAGGAGTCACGGGCAGCCTCGACTTCCGTCTGTGGAGTTTGTACAGCCTCCAACAACAGCAGCAGTCAAGCTTGATGACCTCCTTGCAGAGCACCAGGAGATGTCGCTCCTCAGCAGTCGCCAAGTTTCTCAAGTATAAACACAGATAGAAACGCAAACGGCGGTCAGTGAGACAGTACTGTACAGTAACACAGGGAGCAGAAAGCACAAGGATCACATCAACCGACTCAGATGAAGACGACAAAACTTATATTAAAGACTATAAAGTGGGACTCAACGGTTCGTGTCGAATCAGTTTTAAAAGTCGCATCGAAATAAAAAAAATATAGAAAAAGTGTAGGATAGGATTACTGCGTTTATATGTCAATGCTTTTAGCCATTCAACATGGCCACAGTTAGACATGGGACATTAAGCATGGTAAGGCCTATCAGCTGTTTTGCTTGCACCACTTTAACCAGAGAGGCTCCCTTTATTGACCCAATATCATTCATTCTGAGACCAGAAATGTTTTGGAAATTCGTCAACAAAAGTCATTAGTCTCAGTCTCGTTATTCTCACCTGGCAGCTCAGATCTTGACCGTGTAACAGAAGAATCATCAATTATTTGTATCCTCAATATATTTATACTGGTTATACTGATTTCCCACAATTAAAACAAGCACATTCTCTCCTACCTTCAGTCTCCCCTGCTCCAGAGTCTCCTGCCTCAGTCCTGCAGTACATTAACTGTGCTTGTAACAATGTCTCCTGTATTAATTTCACGTGTAGTCCAAACTCTTTGGGTATTAAACTCTGCTCTGTAGTTTTAGAACCATGGAAATATTATCAAAATTATTATTATTATTATTATCATCATCATAATTTCCAAAACCTTGCTTAAGAATCTTTGAATTAAAAAAAATAAATAAATAAATTTGGGTCCCTTTACAAAATTATCCTAAAACATTGTCTGAATATTTAGATTGTCAGGGTTGTTTAAAACAGAGAATTTTTCAGGGACCGAAATGTATCGCAATTCAAAGTTTCCAAGACAACTGTGAGACTGAAATGATCTTAAGGCAATGCTTTGGACATCTTCGTCCTTTGAGTCCGGGTCGCTGTAAAAACTCAATGACCTAAATCTAATTTGAAAATGAAAATATCAAAGGGATCTGGGATAAAGTAATCTGAAGGTCTAAGAATACAGTGTCACGTCTCCTCCTGTTTATTCTAAATTCGTAAGGCAAGCGGTCTAATTAATTTACTTACAGTCACCTCGGGTACAGAGTCTCTGATTCTGAATCAATTCAGGCGCTCTACTGACTCACTCATTGGGATGTGGGCTGCCGCCTCTGTCGGTTTCTGATCCTGTCTCTGAAAACTCTGGACCCAGAGGAATATTGGGATCTCAGTAGAACCTCAAACTGTGGTAGTCTAATTTACTTCTCCGCACTAAAAGAATCAACTCTATCAGTCAGTCTTAGGAATGTAGAGAAACACTTTAAGCCTGCAGTAAACGTAACGCCGGTCGAAGGTCCGCAGGTTTTCATCCCCTTTGATGTCCTATGCTGATCACTCTGATGATTATTATTATGAATATTGAAACGCCTGAAAAGATTCCTCCACATTATTGCAGTGTCGACATAGAAGACAAGAAAATCAGATTCACCATTTGACATTTTTTGTTACACTGATGGGATTTTGTTTCCTCCGTAACCCAGCTGTGCAGAGAACACACAGTGAAACACACACAGTGGACAGTGAGCACATGTGGTTGGAGCAGTGGGCAGCCATTGCTGCGGTGCCCACAAAAGAAGGTGAAGGGTCTTGCTCAAAAGTGGGAGTTTGCAGAGCCCGGGTATCAAACCCACAACACGGTCATCAATAGCGTGGAGCTCTAACCGCTGAGCCACCACTGCCCCCCTACAGCTGCTTATCGTTACCAGATTGCCTCTATTATTATTATTGGGCTTCGAACATCAGGGCTGTTCCTGCACGTTACGTGCTGCTCTGTTCAAAACTACCCATACCAGAATCTTTGTCTAGCTGTTCACTAAACCAGACTGTGAAACAGTCCCTGATAATCTGACTGCAGTCTGAAGAGCCTTTTCACTAAATAAATTATCTATATACAGCCCGATTATGAACAACAACAACAGCAGCAATATTCGGGGTGACTCCTCAAGGGCTTTATCTGGGGAAATCTTGTTCAAAAGGTGCTGGCTAAGACTGCTTAGATTACTTAAAGAGAAACAGAAACCCTCCTACCTAAAACTGGGTGCAGTGGTAAATTTAACTCTACTTGGCAACCTGTCTTGACTTAAATAGACAATACGGACTGATGATTAATTGGCTGGTTAGCACCCAGTTTGAAATCTATTTCTCTATTTAAAATTCTGCAGTTATTTACACTTACTGTCTTACCCTTTGTGTTTACTTGGACACTTGTATGTGCTTTTATAACTTTTATAAAATTACCTGTATTTTTAGAGTTAGAGTTTTAAATTTAGCATAAATGCAAAAAGACTCCAGGGGTCTCTGTGTGAACCGATTTTATGACCCCCACCAATGTAATAAACAGACCTACGCCCTTGATTTAGTTTCATAGAGAGTGAACTAAGGTGGTTCACTTCAGACGGGCCTGGACATGTACTGGCTTAAGCAGGTTGGAGGTTTGGCGTCTGACTGTTTGAGGCTGTGGACAGGTGTCTTTTATACAGATAACGATGTCCAACAGGTGCCATTAATACAGGCAACGAGTGGAGGACAGAAGAGCTTCTTAAAGAAGTTACAGGTCTGTGAGAACCAGAAATCTTGCTTGTTTGTGGGTGACCAAATACTTATTTTCCACCATAAATTACAAATAAATTCTTTAAAAATTCTACAATGTGATTTCCTAGATTTTTTTCCCTCATTTTGTCGCTCATAGTTGACATGTACCTATGATGAAAATTACAGACCTAGTAGGAGAACTTGCACAATTAGTGGCTGACTAAATACTTTTTTGCCCCACACAATTCAAAGCTGCTTGTACTCGGAAAGATGGACGAATTAATTAAATTCTAATAAGATTTTTAAAGCAGATTTTCCGACGTTACAATTACAAACCATGACGAAAGTCATACTGCAGGATCTGTCTGAAATACTATGAGTGAGACTGATATTACTTTTTAATACAAGCAGAAAAGTGACAGAATAAATGAGTGGAATCAAGTAAATCATGTAAATCACTTACCTGCAAACTATGCAGTTCACTAACCAGACAGTGTGACTGGAAAGGGCCTGTCAGTCCTGGCCTGGTACCTTCTTGATGTTCCCGGAAGGACCCCTGGCGGCTCAGGTGATGCTCATCTCTGGGTTAGAGGACCGGACGCCACGCTGCATCAGGAGGAGAATTGTGGAGAACGATGGTGCCAAAATCACCTGGCGACGTACAAGACACGGGCATTACTGTTTAGGGTCAATTCTTTTAAGTGTTTTACAGAAGAATCTCCAACAGTGAGAACACCGCCCTGAGGAGTCGCCCTCTGTGCCGGAGCAGGTGAAGAGCCGAGGTCCTTGAACCAGTTAGCAGAGGCGAAAAATGGCTGTGGTGATGGAGGAGCCCTCAGCTTTTGCCAGCCAAGCTTGACGCTTCCAGGCCCTCTCAGGTACAGGAGTGAAGATGACGACCCTGCACCGGTAGGGCTGAAAATAAGACCACGGCGCCACAGGCAGCATTCCAGGAGTCACTGGCAGCCTCTAGCCTCGTCTTCCGTCTGTGGAGTTTGGACAGCCTCTACAACAACAGCGTGATCTGCCGTAATAGCTTGATGATCTCCTGAGAGCTTGTTCCTCCACGGTCATCTCGGAGTAAAAACACAGACAACACTATACAGAAACACAGGGAGCAGAGAGCACAAGGATCACAACAAGAAGACAAAGCTCATAAAAATCAACATATCCACAAAAGTGGCACCAAGTTCACCATTAAAGAGGACAATAGACTTGACACAGTCAATAGACACAGTGGTGATGGTTGCAGTGTTTCACAACATTCAAACAGCATGAAATCCTTGTTCACTGTAATTATGATGTTTCACATTATGCAGTAGAGAGCATGAAGATCAAGGGTCAGATTGATAAACTGAACAGTGAAGTCTGCAGACAAGAGAAATCTGCTCAGAGTAGAAACAGAACCTGATGCACGAGCAAAAGCAGTACTAGTACATACTGACCGAGCTGATCCTATAGATCCAGTAAAGGGGGGGGGGGGGGGAGGTGAAGCATGGAGCACTGGGCATTAGAAATATGACAGCGTTATGAGTGAATGATGAATAAGTGAGGAAGAATTGAGGACAGGCTGATGAATAAAGACTCTGAAATAAACAGAATACATGCACAATATTAAATAAAAGTTCAGAAAGGCTCCAGGTCTATATCATAGTGCTACTAAATGAGTTCATTCAAAGAGAGATGTGTATACGCTCAACAGACAGGAGAAACAAAGCTAATAATTACCACTCAAAGCTTATATCAAGACACCAGCTTTAACCTGCCTCTGACCGTTTTCACTGGTTAAACTATGGGGTTTTAGCGCCCCCACAAGGACGAAAAGAGGAAGAGCAACAGCCTCTGAGCAGTAGTTTAATAAACACCAGGACATTGACTAAGAACACAAATTTAGCACATATCCACAGAATTACACCATCCATACTAACCTAAAACAGCTCAGTAGCGTGAAACATGAAGAAATAACAGCAACCATGAATATTCAGTAATACATAGGTAAATACTGAAGCTACACTGCTAAGGAGATAGCTAGCATAGCAACTGAACTAAGCCATTCCCAAACTAAATGAACAGCAGCTTACTTTGTGTCACAGACTCAAAATTAAAGGCACCCACAGCCACACAGCTTGAGCAGTTTCTAAAGTTCAGTCTTCCAGAGGAGCTACAGAGCTCGGTCACACCTGCTCGTTTGCCCTGCGCACTGCTGCAAGACCACGCTGCTGCTTTACAGCGGAGGCTCCTGATACCAATATACTGACCAATGCGGCTGAGGAGAGTATTTGGAGCAGCATGCTACACTTACAAACATGACCGATAGAAGCTAGAGTCAAAATGTGAAAGGGAGTCTTTGTAGGTACGACAAGAACAGCCCATTATACCCAGTCTACTATCCAGACACAGGGAAGGTCCTTAAACACAGGCTTGTGAAATTTCATACAAAGTGTGTAAAAGAACAGCAAACCCAGACTGACCAGTCAATGGCAGCTGATGAATGATCTCTCAGTATTTAGCTGACTGGGTGTTAGATACTGAAGATCAGACACTGACCAAATACATTTTTAATACAAGCAGAGAAATGACAGAATAAATGGCTATAAAAAAATGATGTAAAATTACTGCCAACTATTCAGTTCACTAACTGGAGGAGGAGAACAGTAGAGAATGATTGTGCCAAAGGCATCACGGTGCCGCAGTGCCAAGTTCAGGGCATCTGGAAAACAGGAGACAGTGGTGTTACTCTTTGGGCTTGATACTTAAGTGGTTTTCAGAAGAATCTCCATCAATGAGAACACTGCCCTGAGGGGTTGTCCTTGAGGGATGAAGCAGGTGAAGGCAAAGTAGAAGAGCTGAGGACCTCAAATTGGTTGGAAGAGATGAAAACCAGCTGTGGTGGTGCCGCTTCGTTTTAAGCAGTCACGTTTCAAGCATGTCAATTCCCCAGTCCCACTGTCGACCTGAGCATAATGAGTTGAATATAAACAGACATAAAAGATTACATAAAAAATAATGTTCAATTAAAAGAACAAACACAGGCCGACATGACTGTATGGTGCTCCAGTTTCAGTTTGGACAAAGCTTATGAACACAAGAGGCAATGGAGGTGAAGCTGAGAAGCCTCAACCCATCTCCCAGAAGCTCCCATAAAAGATTGAAATTTAGCGCTGTACGACATTAAGAAGTCATCGGAAAGTTTTCAGAAGATCGCTAATTTGGATCTACAGCCAGAAACTCCTCACTGGTTCGTATAATGGCTAAAAATCTCAGACAAGAAACACTGCAAACAAGCCTAGCAGACCAACCTCGCCATCTAAGCTAACAGACATGGAGGGATGAAGACAGATTCTCTGTGCTTTGAAAACGGACATGAGTATGAGTAGGTGCTGAACAGAGATAATGAAGAGCTATAGCTAATGTAGGAACAGGTTATGAAGTAGGAGTGTGAGTAGGTGCTGGACAGAGAGATAATGAAGAGCTATAGCTAATGTAGGAACAGGTTATGAAGTAGGAGTGTGAGTAGGTGCTGGACAGAGAGATAATGAAGAGCTATAGCTAATGTAGGAACAGGTTATGAAGTAGGAGTGTGAGTAGGTGCTGGACATTACTCAGCATGGACTTTAACATTAACACTGAGCATGAGGGACAGGCCTGATTCCGGAACATGGATGAATGGACAACTACAGACTGAAAAGCAGGGCATCTCAGTACATGTGAGAGAGCGAGAGGGAGAGAGACCTGAGAGTTTAGTGAGAGACCTGTAGCAGAAATAGTTAGAGAGACAAACACAATAGTAGTAATAAAAAGCCTGTAATCAGAGCAGGACAGAACTGTGGTGTTATGTAATTAAAACAGGTATTTTGGACCATTCTTCTTCACAAAATGCTTCAACCAGAATCCAGACTCTAATTGAAAGCTATAAGAAGCGTTGAGGCTGTTATTTCTGCAAAATATTTACTGAAGATCTACCAAATATTGATGTAATTTTTCTGTTGGGGTGCCCAAATTCATGCACCTGCCTAATTTCATTTAAACAATTCTTGCCCACTCTCTGTAAATCCTATAAACTTCATTTCTCTTCTCAAATATCACTGTGTCTGTCTGCTTTATGATATATTTAACTGAAATTGCTGAGTCGAACAACCAATGATTTATAAAGGAAAGTCAACAAAATTATTAGGGGGTGCCCAAACTTTCATACCACTGTAAGATACTGATAGTTTCAGCTGCTATCTTTTGTATCCACGATATGTTCATACATAGTCAACACCATCTGGAGACAAATAAAACAATGTAAAAATGGAGGATTTTCCCATTCAACCTTTGACAGAGCTCCATGTGACGCATCAGGTTCTCTGCTCTGTCAGATCCCAAGAATATTCTACTGGGCCTATTTTAAGTGGAAATATCCCTACACTAGGACCAGCAGCAGAAAAACCTGAATCTGTACATTGTAGGTTTAGACTGAAAGCTCCCAATAAGTCACGTCCTAGTAAATTCACAGGGCAATGTGTGGAGACTATAAACCAGTGTTTTACTGTTCTATTACCCAATTTCACCTTCACAGGACTGCACAAATGTTCTGTAAGTGGTAAGTCTGAAACATCCACTGTTAGAAGTGTGTCCGTACTGACGGATATGGATACTGACCCCTGCATAAGTACTGAAACTGCTGCACCAGAGTCAATCAAAACAGAATTAATTTCCCAGCAAATCCTTACATTTAGACTGGGTTAGAATCTTAGAACCTTCCAAAATAAAACAAATCTGGATCCTAAAAGGTTCCCAGTTGAGACAACTGTGAGACTCAAACGATCTTAAGGCAATGCTTTGGACATCTTCATCTTTTGAGTCTGGATCACTGCAAAAAGTCAATGATCTAAAACAAACTTGAAAATGAAAATATTAAAGGGATCCAGGTTAAAGTAACCTGAAGGTCTAAGAATACGGCGTCCCGTCTCCTCCTGTTTATTCTAAATTCGCAACGCAAGCGGTCTAATTAATTTACTTAGTCACCTCGGGTACAGAGTCTCGGAGCCAGTAGAGCGCCTGAATTGACTCAGAATCACTCATTGGGATGTGGGCGGCCGCCTCTGTCGGTTTCTGATCCTGTCTCTGAAAACTCTGGACCCAGAGGAATATTGGGATCTTGGTGGAATCCCCAAAACTGTGGTAGTGGGATTTGCTTCTCTGCACATTGTTTCAAAGTAACAAAAGCCACCATCTGTCTGTTTCTGAAAACAACGTATACATAGAATATTGAAACACCTGAAAAGATTCCCCCACAATATTGCAGCATCGACGTACAGACCTACGCCCTTAATTTAGTTTCACAGAGAGTGAACTAAGGTGGTTCACTTTAGACAGGCCTGGACATGTACTGGCTTAAGCAGGTTGGAGGTTTGGAGTCTGACTGTTTGAGGCTGTGGACAGGTGTCTATTATACAGATAATGATGTCCAACAGGTGCCATTAATACAGGCAACGAGTGGAGGACACAAGAGCTTCTTAAAGCTACAGGTCTGTGAGAGCCAGAAATCTTGCTTGTTTGTGGGTGACCAAATACTTATTTTCCACCATAAATTACAAATAAATTCTTTAAAAATCCTACAATGTGATTTCCTAGATTTTTTTTCTCATTTTGTCGCGCATAGTTGATGTGTTACCTAGTGACCTAGTAGGAGAACTTGCACAATCAGTGGCAGACTAAATACTTATTTGCCCCACACAATTCGAAGCTGCTTGTACTCGGAAAGATGGAAGAATTTATATTAATTCTAATAAGACTTTAAAGCAGATTTTCCAACGTTACAATTACAAACCAGGACAGTCTCAACACTGCAGGATTTGTCTGAAATACTATGAGTGAGACTGATATTACTTTTTAATACAAGCAGAAAAGTGACAGAATAAATGAGCTTTAAACATGGGGCTTTAGCGGCCCCACAAGGACAAAAAGAGGAATAGCAACAGCTTCTGAGCAGTAGTTCAATAAACACCAGGACGTCGACTCAGAACACAAATTTAGCACATATCCACAGAATAGTCTTTTCACTAAGTGAATTATCTATATACAGCCCGATGATGAAAAACCACGTTCACGCCCTCTACCATTAATGAGGCCTTTTCATCTTGGAGAGAAAAAGGAGTAAATGTCTTAAATCTGTTTAATGATTAAAGGTTTGCATCTTTTGAACAACTTAAAACTTAATTTAATCTTTGAGCTTATTTTTTCAGGTATTTGCAGCTACGTAGTTTTGTGTCCACAAACGTCCTCGTCATTATTAGATACGGTTCTGAACGTCAACCCACAGATAAAAAATTTAATTGGCACCATATCTGTTACTAAACTCATTTCATATTAAACCCTTACAAGTATTAGACAGATGGATCCTCCACTTACTGCTGCTTTATCAATATATTTACTGAATGGTGGTAAAATATTGTAGATAACACTCCTCATCTACATGTTTAAAACACTTTATAATACAGTTTAAAATAGTCCATTCCTTACACTGGACTAAGGCAAGGCTGGCAGAATTTGTTTAAAACAGAATGAAGAGCTGGGAAAAGGACTAGCGCACTCGTCAGTAAGCGATCAGGGGGCTGAAAGTTTTTTTCTGAACCGTGTGCAGAAGCGTGCAGCAGTGCTCCTTCAGGACCTCGCTGGTCGGGAGGAGACTAGTAAAGTATGATGGTGCCAAAGAGTCATGCTGCTGCAACACCATGGGAAGCCAATCGGCAACATCCACGACACGGGCGCCTGGAAAACAGGAGACAGAGGTGTTACTCTTTGGGCTCCGATACTTTTCAGTGTTTTACAGAATTTCTCCAACAGTGAGAACACCACCCTGAGGAGTTGTCCTTGGTGCCGGAGCAGGCGAAGAGCCAAGGACCTCGAACTAGTTAGCAGAGATGATTTTGCAGGCCACGCTGACACCCCCAGGCTCTCAGATGGAGGAATCGTGATGACCCTCTGCGTTCGTTGCACCGGTGGTGCTGGAATTAAGACTGCCTAAATGAAGGAGTCACATGCAGTCTCCAGCCTCGTCTTCCGTCTGGTGCGTTTGGACTGCCTCTACAACAGCAGCTGGATCTGCCGGTCAAGCTTGACAAAGTCTGAAGAGCTCTGTCCGCCGTGGTCGCCATGTTCCTGTTCCAAGAGTAAACACAGACGAACGCTAATGACAGTGAGAGAGTACTCTGGAAGGTTATTAATGAAAACACTAGCTGTCGAGCATTTAGCTTCAAAATCTGAGGTAAATAACTGCAATAGCTAAAACTTGGAGTCGATGCATTCAGAATGAAACAGCAGCGGCCTCTGTGAACTCTCACCAAGTTCAACATTAAAGAGTACAACAGGCTTTATTACCTGAATGTGGTCAATGATCACAGTGGTGATGGTTGCAGTGCGTTACAATATTCAAACAGCATGAAATCCTTGTTCACTGTAATTATGATGTTTCACATTATGCAGTAGAGAGCATGAAGATCAAGGGTAAGATTGATCAACTGAACTGTGAAGTCTGCAGACAAGAGAAATCTGCTCAGAGTAGAAACAGAACCTGATGCACGAGCAAAAGCAGTACTTGAACTAGTACATACTGACCTAGCTGATCCAATAGATCCTATATTGTTGTACTGAAGGAGACTGGGTTGACAATGAGGTTGAAGCATGGAGCACTGGGCATTAGAAATATGACAGCGTTCTGGGTGAATGATGAATAAGTGAGGAAGAATTGAGGACAGGCTGATGAATAAAGACTCTGAAATAAACAGAATACATGCACAATATTAAATAAAAGTTCAGAAAGGCTCCAGGTCTATATCATAGTGCTACTAAATGAGTTCATTCAGAGAGAGATGTGTATACGCTCAACAGACAGGAGAAACAAAGCTAATAATTACCACTCAAAGCTTATATCAAGGCACCAGCTTTAACCTGCCTCTGACCGTTTTCACTGGTTAAACTATGGGGTTTTAGCGCCCCCACAAGGACGAAAAGAGGAAGAGCAACAGCCTCTAAGCACTAGTTCAATAAACACCAGGATGTTGACTAAGAACACAAATTTAGCACATATCCACACAATTACACCATCCATACTAACCTAAAACAGCTCAGTAGCGTGAAACATGCAGAAATAACAGAAACCATGAATATTCAGTAATACATAGGTAAATACTGAAGCTACACTGCTAAGGAGATAGCTAGCATAGCAACAGAACTAAACCATTCCCAAACTAAATGAACAGCAGCTTACTTTGTGTCTCAGACTCAAAATGAAAGGCACCCACAGCCACACAGCTTGAGCAGTTTCTAAAGTTCAGTCTTCCAGAGGAGCTACAGAGATCGGTCACACCGGCTCGTTTGCCCTGCGCACTGCTGAAAGACCACGCTGCTGCTTTACAGCGGAGGCTGTAAATCGTCTACTAAGATTTTTAAAGCTGATCTTCTGAAGCTCCAATTACAAACCATACGGAGGACAGAGACAGTCTCCATACTACAGGGTTTGTCTGAGATACTATGAGGGACACTGATATTACTTTTTAAAACAAGCAGAGAAATGATAGAATAAATGATTATTAAATTATTAAATCCAGTAAATCATGTAAATCACTCACCTGTAAACTATGTGACACATCTGTCCCGCAGCCAGTAGTGGAGCAGTAGAGCTCAAAGAGCTGGGTAAACTGTCGCTCACTCATCGGTAGGTGGGCAGGGGGCTGAAGACTATGTCCAGAAGCGTGCAGCAGTGTTTCTTCAGGACCTTGCTGCATTGGGTGGACAATAGTAGAGGTTAAAGGTACAGAAGGAGTCACACTGCCAATTCAATTCAAAGTTTATTTATATAGAGCCTTTCACAACAAATGTCACAAATCGCTTTACAGAGATCCTTGTCCACGTCTCTTATGAGCAAGCACCACAACGGAGGTGGTAGCGACAGTGGCAAGGAAAACTCCCTCATACTAAGAGCAAGAAACATTGAGAGAAACCAAGACTCAGTCTGAGGAACCCATCTGCCTTAGGTCGACCCGCACAGCACAAACAAACATTACACTAAGAACTAGACAGAGAGATAATGAAGAGCTATAGCTAATGTAGGAACAGGTTATGAAGTAGGAGTGTGAGCAGGTGATGGACATATGCTCAGTGTTAATGTTGAAGTCCATGCTGAGTAGAGCGACAGGCCTGATTCCAGAACATGGATGAATGAACACCTCCAGATTGGACGGCAGGGCATCTCAGTACATGTAAAAAAGAGAGAGGGAGCGAGAGAGAGAGGGGGGTTAGGATGGTTGTGTTGTGCTGAGTAGCGGGACAGGCCTGATACCAAGACGCAGGAACTGAACCAAAAAAGGACAACTCCAGGCAGGCAGCTCAGGACATGAGAGGAGAGAGGCAAAAAGATGAAGATTAGAACAAGGTTTATGTTTAGTGAGAGACCTGTAGCAGAAATAGTTAGAGAGACCCCCACAATAGTAGTAATAAAAAGCCTGTAATCAGAGCAGGACAGAACTGTGGTGTTCTGTAATTAAAACAGGACAGAACACAGAACTGGTGAGTTATCTGAAAGCTGGTGTAAAAAGAAAAGTTTTTAATCCAGATTTAAAGACTGAGAGTGTGTCTGATTCCCGTATATTAACAGGGAGGTTGTTCCAAAATTGGGGGAGAACGCTCTTCCTCCTGCATTGTTTTTTCTAATGAAGAGTGGCAACATGGGAGCCTCAACACAACTCACAAATGACCTGAAAAAGATTGTTCAACATCATGGTTTAGGGGAAGGATACAAAAAGCTCTCAGATGGTGAGAACAGTCAGTAAACCCACAGACCAGCTCCAAAGACCTACATCATCTTGCAGCAGATGGAGTCACTGTGCATCATTCAACTATTTAGCACACTTTGCACAAGGAGAGGCTGTATGGGAGAATAATGCAGAAGATGCCTTTTCTGCGCACAAGCCACAAACAGAGCCGCTGTAGGTCTGCTAAAGAACATTTGGACAAGCCAGCTTCATTTTGGAATAAGGTGCTGTGGGCCGATGAAACTAAAATTGAGTTATTTGGACATAAGGGGCTGTATGCATTGTGGAAAAAGAACAGCATTCCAAGACAAACACTTGCTACCCACAGTAAAATCTGGTGGAGGTTCCATCATGCTGTGGGGCTGTGTGGCCAGTGCAGGTACTGGGAATCTTGTTAAAGTTGAGGGTCACATGTATTCCAGTCAATATCAGCAGATTCTTGAGAACAATGTTCAAGAATCAGTGAGAAAGTTGAAGTTGTGCCTGGGCTGGATACTGCAACAAGACAATGACCCTAAACACTGCTCAAAATCTACTAAGGCATTCATGCAAATGAACAAGTCAGGAATGACTTGCAAAGGAATGGCCATCTTAGTACCAAAACCCTGAGAACCAAAATATTCCAAAACAATCCCTTAGAATATTCCAATTTAAAACTAATCTGGACCCCGAAAAGTTCCCAGTTCAGAGAAACTGTGAGACTGACATCATCTTAAGGCAATGCTTTGAACATCTTTGTCCTTTGAGTCAGGATCGCTGCAAAAAGTCAATGGTCTAAAACAAATTTGAAAATTAAAATATCAAAGGGAACCGGGTTAAAGTAACCTGAAGGTCTAAGAATATGGTGTCTCCTAACCAGTAAGGCAAGCGGCCTAAATAATTAGCTTACAGTCACCTCGGGTACAGAGTCTCGAAGTCAGTAGAGCACCTGAATTGACTCAATCACTCATTGGGATGTCAGCGGCCGCCTGTGTCCGTTTCTGATCCTGTCTCTGAAAACTCTGGTCCCAGAGGAATATTGGGATCTCTGTGGAACCTCCAAAACTGTGGTAGTGGGATTTGCTTCTCTGCGCTTAAAGAATCAACTCGATCAGTCAGTCTTAGGAATGTAGAGAAACACTTTAATCCTGCAGTAAACAACCTGTGATGAGGCTGGTGTGAAGTTGATAGACTCCATTGTTTCATTGGTACCTTCTTGATGTTCCCAGAAAGAACGATGGACACCAGGCGGCTCAGGTGAAGCTCATCTCTGGGTTAGAGGACCAGACGCCACGCTGCATCAGGAGGAGAATTGTGGAGAACGATGGTGCCAAAATCACCTGGCGACGTACAAGACACGGGCATTACTGTTTAGGGTCAATTCTTTTAAGTGTTTTACAGAAGAATCTCCAACAGTGAGAACACCGCCCTGAGGAGTCGCCCTCTTCCAGGCCCTCTCAGGTACAGGAGTGAAGATGACGACCCTGCACCGGTAGTGCTGAAAATAAGACCACGGCATCACAGGCAGCATTCCAGGAATCACTGGCAGCCTCTAGCCTCGTCTTCCGTCTGTGGAGTTTGGACTGCCACTACAACAGCAGCGTGATCTGCCGTAATTGCTTGATGACCTCCTGAGAGCTTGTTCCTCCACGGTCATCTCGGAGTAAAAAAAACAGACAGCGGTCAGTGAGAACATATCCACAAAAGCACCAAGTTCACCATTAAAGAGGACAATAGGCTTAATTACCTGAATGTGGTCAATGATCACAGTGGTGATGGTTGCAGTGTGTTACAATATTCAAACAGCATGAAATCCTTGTTCACTGTAATTATGAAGTTTTACATTATGCAGTAGAGAGCATGAAGATCAAGGGTAAGATTGATAACCTGAACTGTGAAGTCTGCAGACAAGAGAAATCTGCTCAGAGTAGAAACAGAACCTGATGCACGAGCAAAAGCAGTACTTGAACTAGTACATACTGACCTAGCAGGTTCAATAGATCCAGTAAAGGGGGGGGGGGGGGCTGAAGCATGGATCACTGGTCATTAGAAATATGACAGCGTTCTGGGTGAATGATGAATAAGTGAGGAAGAATTGAGGACAGGCTGATGAATAAAGACTCTGAAATAAACAGAATACATGCACAATATTAAATAAAAGTTTTGAAAGGCTCCAGGTCTATATCATAGTGCTACTAAATGAGCTCATTCAAATAGAGATGTGTATACGCTCAACAGACAGGAGAAACAAAGCTAATAATTACCACTCAAAGCTTATATCAAGACACCAGCTTTAACCTGCCTCTGACCGTTTTCACTGGTTAAACTATGGGGTTTTAGCGCCCCCACAAGGACGAAAAGAGGAAGAGCAACAGCCTCTGTGCAGATGTACAAAAAGCAGAAAAGTGACAGAATTATGTAAATCACTTATCTGACACTGGACCAGACACAGCCGCAAGCTCTCCCAGTTGTCTACAAAGTCAGCACAGACAGACCTGTGCCGCAGCCAGCAGTGGAGCGAGAAGAGGTGGTGAAACGACTCGCTCACTCTTCGGTAAGCAGGCAGGGGGCCGAAGACGATGATCCTGATGATCCTTTTCCGAACAGCGTCCAGAAGCGTACGGCAGTGCTTCTTCAAGTCTACGTTGCATCACGCAGAGAATAGTGGAGAATGATGGTGCCAAAGCCACCTGGAAAACCAGGAGACTGTGGTGTTACTCTTTAGGGTCGATACTAAAGAGTTTTACAGAAGAATCTCCAACAGTGAGAACACTGCCCTGAGGAGCTGTCCTCTGTGCCGGAGCAGGTGAAGAGCGGAGGACCTTAAACCGCTTAGCAGAGATAAAAAAACGACCGTGGTGATTGACTCCTCCTCTGCTTTTCCCAGCCACGCTGACACTTCCGTGCCCTCTCCGGTGCAGGAGAGGTACTAGTACATACTGACCAAGCTGATCCAATAGGGCTGGGGGAGGGCGCAGATACGACAAAAGGTTCAGCAGTGAACACTCCTGTGTGTGGGTAAAGACGCCAAAGAAACACTGATTGGTGACTGGTGATGTTCTAGATATTGTATTGAAGGAGACTGGGTTGACAATGAGGTTGAAGCATGGAGCACAGGGCTTTAGAAATATGACAGCGTTCTGGGTGAATGATGAATAAGTGAGGAAGAATTGAGGACAGGCTGACGAATAAAGACTCTGAAATAAACAGAATACATGCACAATATTAAATAAATTTCAGAAAGGCTAGCTGTGATGCTGTTGCATATTTATTCATCTACTTATGAATGTGTTGGCTACAGGATCTATAAATAAAGGCTCTATTTAATCTGACATTGTGGTCAGACGTTTATCATAAATATAAAAGGGGCCCCCAATGTGAACCGATTACTGATACTATGAGGGACACTGATATATTACTTTTTAAATCAAGCAGAGAAATGACAGAATAAATGATTATAAAATCCAGTAAATCATGTAAATTAATTACCTGCCCACTATCCAGCTGCCTACCCTGGGGTCCTGTCTTTTTCAGAGTGGTGTCCAGAAAGTGTGCGGCAGAGCTCCTTCCAGGCCTCACTGCATCGGGCAGAGAAAAGTGGAGAATGATGGTACTGAAGCCACCTGGTGATGTCCAGGACTCCTGAAAAAAAGACTGAATCGTTACTCTTTGGTCCCGATACTCTTAAGGGTTTTACAGTAGAACCTCCAACAATGAAAATACAGCCCTGAGGAGTTGTCCTCGGTGAGGGAGCAGGTGAACTCGAAGAACTGAACCTTGCGCCAGTTGGTTGAGGTAAAAACCGTGGTGATTGAGGAGCCCTCGGCTTTTCAAGGCCATGCCAACGGCCCTAGGTCCTTTCCAGTGCGGGAGTGGAGACAACAACCCTCTGTGTGCGCCGTGCCGGTAGTGCTGGATTTAAGATGGCCAGCGTTGGAGAAGTCACGGGCAGCCTCGACTTCCGTCTGTGGAGTTTGTACAGCCTCCAACAACAGCAGCAGTCAAGCTTGAGGACCTCCTTGTAGAGCACCAGGAGATGTCGCTCCTCAGCAGTCGCCAAGTTTCTCGAGTATAAACACAGACAGAAACGCAAACGACGGTCAGTGAGAGAGTACTGTACAGTAACACAGGGAGCAGAAAGCACAAGGATCACATCAACTGACTCTGATGAAGACGACAAAGCTTATATTAAAGACTATAAAGTAGGGACTCAACGGTTCGTGTCGAATCAGTTTTAAAAGCAGAATCACATCGAAATAAAAAAAATATTGAAAAAGTGTAGGATAGGATTACTGCGTTTATATGTCAATGCTTTTAGCTATTCAACATGGCCACAGTTAGACATAGGACACTGAGCATGGTAAGGCCTATCAGCTGTTTTGCCTGCACCACTTTAACCAGAGATGCTCCCTTTATTGACCCAATATCATTCATTCGGAGACCAGAAATGTTTTGGAAATTCGTCAACAAAAGTCATTAGTCTCAGTCTCGTTATTCTCACCTGGCAGCTCAGATCTTGACCGTGTAACAGAAGTATCATCAATTATTTGTATCCTCAATATATTTATACTGGTTATACTGATTTCCCACAATTACAACAAGCACCTTCTCTCCTACCTTCAATCTCTCCTGCTCCAGAGTCTCCTGCCTCAGTCCGGCAGTACATTAACTGAGCTTGTAACAATGTCTCCTGTATTAATTTCACGTGTAGTCCGAACTCTTTGGGTATTAAACTCTGCTCTGTAGTTTTAGAACCATGGAAATATTATCAAAATTATTATTATTATTATTATCATCATCATAATTTCCAAAACCTTGCTTCAGAATCTTTGAATTTTCAAAAAAAAAAATTTGGGTCCCTTTACAAAATTATCCTAAAACATTGTCTGAATATTTAGATTCTCAGGGTTGTTTAAACCAGAGAATTTTTCAGGGACCGAAATGTATCGCAATTCAAAGTTTCCAAGACAACTGTGAGACTGAAATGATCTTAAGGCAATGCTTTGGACATCTTCGTCCTTTGAGTCCGGGTCGCTGCAAAAACTCAATGACCTAAATCTAATTTGAAAATGAAAATAGCAAAGGGATCTGGGATAAAGTAACCTGAAGGTCTAAGAATACAGTGTCACGTCTCCTCCTGTTTATTCTAAATTAGTAAGGCAAGCGGTCTAATTAATTTACTTAGTCACCTCGGGTACAGAGTCTCGGAGTCAGTAGAGCGCCTGAATTGACTCAGAATCGCTCATTGGGATGTGGGCGGCCGCCTCTGTCGGTTTCTGATCCTGCCTCTGAAAACTCTGGACCCAGAGGAATATTGGGATCTCAGTAGAACCTCAAACTGTGATAGTCTAATTTACTTCTCCGTGCTTAAAGAATCAACTCGATCAGTCAGTCTTAGGAATGTAGAGAAACACTTTAATCCTGCAGTAAACGTAACGCCGGTGGAAGGTCCGCAGGTTTTCATCCCCTTTGATGTCCTATGCTGATCACTCTGATGATTATTATTATTATGAATACTGAAACGCCTGAAAAGATTCCCCCACAATATTGCAGTGTCGACATACAAGACAAGAAAACCAGATTCATCATTTGACATTTTTTGTTACACTGATGGGATTTTGTTTCCTCCGTAACCCAGCTGTGCAGAGAACACACACAGTGAAACACACACAGTGGACAGTGAGCACATGTGGTTGGACCAGTGGGCAGCCATTGCTGCGGTGCCCACAAAAGAAGGTGAAGGGTCTTGCTCAAGAGTGGGAGTTTGCAGAGCCCGGGTATCAAACCCACAACACTGTCATCAATAGCGTGGAGCTCTAACCGCTGAGCCACCACTGCCCCCTACAGCCACCACTGCCCCCCTACAGCTGCTTATCGTTACCAGATTGTCTCTATTATTATTGGGCTTCGAACATCAGGGCTGTTCCTGCACGTTACGTGCGGCTCTGTTCAAAACTACCCATACCATAATCTTTGTCTAGCTGTTCACTAAACCAGACTGTGAAACAGTCCCTGATAATCTGACTGCAGTCTGAAGAGCCTTTACACTAAATAAATGATCTATATACAGCCCGATTATGAACAACAACGTTCACTCCACAACAGCAATATTCGGGGTGACTCCTCAAGGGCCTTATCTGGGGAAATCATTGTTCAAAAGGTGCTGGCTAAGACTGCTTAGATTACTTAAAGGGAAACAGAGAAACCCTCCTACCTAAAACTGGGTGCAGTGGTAAATTTAACACTACTTGGCAACCTGTCTTGACTTAAATAGACAATATGGACTCTGATGATTAATTGGCTGGTTAGCACGCAGTTTGAAATCTATTTCTCTATTTAAAATTCTGCAGTCATTTACATTTACTCTCTTACCCTTTGTGTTTACTTGGACACTTGTATGTGCTTTTATAACTTTCATAAAATTACCTGTATTTTTAGAGTTAGAGTTTTAAATTTAGCATAAATGCAAAAAGACTCCAGGGGTCTCTGTGTGAACCGATTTTATGACCCCCACCAATGTAATACACAGACCTACGCCCTTAATTTAGTTTCACAGAGAGTGAACTAAGGTGGTTCACTTCAGACGGGCCTGGACATGTACTGGCTTAAGCAGGTTGGAGGTTTGGAGTCTGACTGTTTGAGGCTGTGGACAGGTGTCTATTATACAGATAATGATGTCCAACAGGTGCCATTAATACAGGCAACGAGTGGAGGACAGAAGAGCTTCTTAAAGCTACAGGTCTGTGAGAGCCAGAAATCTTGCTTGTTTGTGGGTGACCAAATACTTATTTTCCACCATAAATTACAAATAAATTCTTTAAAAATCCTACAATGTGATTTCCTAGATTTTTTTCCCTCATTTTGTCGCTCACAGTTGACGTGTACCTATGATGAAAATTACAGACCTAGTAGGAGAACTTGCACAATTAGTGGCTGACTAAATACTTTTTTGCCCCACACAATTCAAAGCTGCTTGTACTCGGAAAGATGGACGAATGAATAAAATTCTAATAAGATTTTAAAGCAGATTTTCCGACGTTACAATTACAAACCATGACGAAAGTCATACTGCAGGATCTGTCTGAAATACTATGAGTGAGACTGATAGTTTTCTGCTTGTATTAAAAAGTAATGACAGAATAAATGGGTGGAATCAAGTAAATCATGTAAATCACTTACCTGCAAACTATGCAGTTCACTTAGCTGACAGTGTGACTGGGAAGGGCACGTCAGTCCTGGCCTGGCACCTTCTTGATGTTCCCCAGACGGCTCAGGTGAAGCTCATCTCTGCGTTAGAGGACTGGGCACAGCCAAAAGCTCTCCCAGTTCTCTACGAATTCAGCGCAGACGGACCTGTCCCGCAGACAGCAGTGGAGCGATAGGAGCTGGGGAAACGGCTCCCTCACTCGACAGTAAGTGGGCAGGGGGCCGAAGACGATGATCCTCATGTCTGGCTTTATATCAAGGCACCAGCTTTAACATGGGGTTTTTTGCGCCCCCACAAGGACGAAAAGAGGAATAGCAATAGCCTCTGAGCAGTAG
Organism: Salminus brasiliensis; assembly: GCF_030463535.1. NCBI lineage: Eukaryota > Metazoa > Chordata > Actinopteri > Characiformes > Bryconidae > Salminus > Salminus brasiliensis. The sequence continues at coordinate 33,599,524 of NC_132882.1, forward strand.
TTTAATAAACACCAGGACGTTGACTAAGAACACAAATTTAGCACATATCCACAGAATTACACCATCCATACTAACCTAAAACAGCTCAGTAGCGTGAAACATGAAGAAATAACAGAACCCATGAATATTCAGTAATACATAGGTAAATACTGAAGCGACACTGCTAAGGAGATAGCTAGCATAGCAACAGAACAAAGCCATTCCCAAACTAAATGAACAGCAGTTTACTTTGTGTCTCAGACTCAAAATTAAAGGCACCCACAGTCACACAGCTTGAGCAGTTTCTAAAGTTCAGTCTTCCAGAGGAGCTACAGAGCTCGGTCACACCGGCTCGTTTGCCCTGGGCAAGACCACGCTGCTGCTTTACAGCGGAGGCTCCTGATTGGCTGAGACTCTGCATTATACACTGACCAATGCGGCTGAAGCTTCATGAATATTAAATGAGGTCACTAATTTAAGGAGCTTTTGTGCAGATCCAGGGTTGTAGATCCACTCAGACATTTACTGAGGATTACTCTGTGTAGTCTGTGAACTTCCTGAAATCTAAGGGTGAAACAGTTAAAGCTACTGAGAGATGTTTGGTCAATTCGTCTCCAAATGAAAGAGTAAAATGTATTTGTTCACTTTTATAATCCATATGAATTTTAACAGGTAACCAGAGTAAGGATGAAATAATTGGACTAATATGATTAAATTCCCTAGCTCTAGTTAGTACCCTTAAGCTGGAGCTTATGAAGCGATTTACATGAAGTTTATATTATTTACAGAAAGTGTGCAACAATTATTTAAACAAAATTAGGCACATTGCACTAATTATTGGAACACAATTGGTTTTGTAAGCTCATTGACCCTTGACCTACATATACAGGGGAATCCAATTATGAGAAGGAGGTTAAGGTTTTTCTCCTCTTTGCATCTTCTCTGAAGAGGGGCAACATGGGAGCCTCAACACAACTCACAAATGACCTGAAAAAGATTGTTCAACATCATGGTTTAGGGGAAGGATACAAAAAGCTCCGTTTCCACTGTGAGGAACATAGTGAGGAAAAGTACAATGTCCTGGAATGGCCATCTCAGTCCCCAGACCTGAATATTACTGAAAATCTGTGGTGTGATTTAAAGCGGACTGTACATGCTCAGAAATCATCAAACCTGACTGAACTGGAGATGTTTTGTAAAGAAGAATGGTCCAAAATACCTTCAACCAGAATTCAGACACTCATTGGAAGCTATAGCAAGCGTTTAGAGGCTGTTATTTCTGCAAAAGGGGGATCTACTAAATATTGATGTAATTGTTCTTTGAACAGTAAATATCCTAAAATCTTGTCTAAGAAACTTCGAATTTTAATCAATTTGGATCACTGAAAAATTCTCGGGTTTAAACAACCCTGAGAACCAAAATATTCCAAAACAAACCCTTAGAATATTCCAATTTAAAACAAATCTGGACCCCGAAAAGTTCCCAGTTCAGAGAAACTGAGAGAATGAAATCATCTTAAGGCAATGCTTTGAACATCTTTGTCCTTTGAATCCGGATCACTGCAAAAAGTTTGAAAATTAAAATATCAAAAGGGATCCGGGTTAAAGTAACCTGAAGGTCTAAGAATATGGTGTCTCGTAATCAGTAAGGCAAGCGGCCTAATTAATTAGCTTACAGTCACCTCGGGTACAGAGTCTCGGAGTCAGTAGAGCGCCTGAATTGACTCAGAATCACTCATTGGGATGTCGGCGGCCGCCTCTGTCGGTTTCTGATCCTGTCTCTGAAAACTCTGGACCCAGAGGAATATTGGGATCTCTGTGGATCCTCCAAAACTGTGGTAGTGGGATTTGCTTCTCCACGCTTAAAGAATCAACTCGATCAGTCAGTCTTAGGAATGTAGAGAAACACTTTAATCCTGCAGTAAACAACCTGTGATGAGGCTGGTGTGAAGTTGATAGACTCCATTGTTTCAAAGTAACAAAAGCCACCATCTGTCTGTTTCTGAAAACAACGCATACATAGAATATTAAAACACCTGAAAAGATTCTCCCACAATATTGCAGCGTCGACGTACAAGACAAGAAAACCTGATTCACCATTTGATATTTTTTGTTACACATATGGAATTTGTCTTGCCCCTGTAACCCAGCTGTGCAGAGAACACACACGCACGCCTGGAGCAGTGGGCAGCCATTGCTGTGGGCCCCAACAAAAGACGGTGAGGGCCTTGCTCAGTGGCAGTTTGCCGAGCCCAGGTATCTAACCCACAAAAAAAAATTCTCTACAATGTGATGTCCTGGATTTCTCATTTTGTCTCTCATTAGTTGAAGTGTACCTATGATGAAAATTACAGACCTCTCTAATCTTTCGAAGTAGGAGAACTTGCAATCAGTGGCTGACTAAATACTTGTTTGCTGTATATTTATATTTAACAGCCCAAACTCAATGTGAAACTGCTTGTACTCGGAAAGATAGTAAAATTTATATAAAAACTAATAAGATTTTTAAAGTAGATTTTCCGACGTTACAATTACAAACCATAACAGTCTCAATACTGCAGGATTTGACTGAAATACTATGAGTGACACTGATGTATTACTTTTTAATACAAGCAGAAAAGTGACAGAATAAAAGGGTGGAATCAAGTTAATCCTGTAAACCACTTACCTGCAAACTATGCAGTTCACTAACCAGACAGTGTGACTGGGAAGGGCCTGTCAGTCCTGGCTTGGTACCTTCTTGATGTTCCCGGAAGGACCCCTGGCGGCTCAGGTGATGCTCATCTCTGGGTTAGAGGACCGGACGCCACGCTGCATCAGGAGGAGAATTGTGGAGAACGATGGTGCCAAAGTCACCTGGCGACGTACAAGACACGGGCATTACTGTTTAGGGTCAATTCTTTTAAGTGTTTTACAGAAGAATCTCCAACAGTGAGAACACTGCCCTGAGGAGTCTCCCTCTGTGCCGGAGCAGGTGAAGAGCCGAGGTCCTTGAACCAGTTAGCATAGGCGAAAAATGGCTGTGGTGATGGAGGAGCTCTCAGCTTTTGCCAGCCAAGCTTGACGCTTCCAGGCCCTCTCAGGTACAGGAGTGGAGATGACGACCCTGCACCGGTAGTGCTGAAAATAAGACCACGGCACCACAGGCAGCATTCCAGGAGTCATGTGCAGCCTCTAGCCTCATCTTCCGTCTGTGGAGCTTGGACAGCCTCTACAACAACAGTGTGATCTGCCGTAATAGCTTGATAACCTCCTGAGAGCTTGTTCCTCCACGGTCATCTCGGAGTAAAAACACAGACAACGGTCAGTGAG